>NC_143582.1:67749904-68436654 GCF_048544385.1 Mastigoproctus giganteus | reverse complement strand
CATTTTCCTATCCAGTAGATAACATAGCACAACTAAACTAAATGAACTTTATATCCATGTGGATGAGGCTGATTATAGCACTCCTTTCACAAAGATCAGTATATTCTGGGAGTAAAGTTAATACTGTTCAGTAATTTAGAATGGTATATTTTTATACCAAACAATGCAAAATTTGCGTGCCATTTTGGCGTTACTTTTTTCTTCTTTTTCCGCCTTGCCTTCTAAGCTAGTAAATACTCTTACGGTTCAACAATTCAACAACAATCTTCGGACTACATCCTTCTTTCTTCGTAAGGGTAAATGACACATGAGTGGGTATAAACAAACGAGGTTATCGGGCCATTCCATACGTGCAGTAGACAAGCTCCAAATCAGGTTATTTTTTTATGCTTAGATCTGTTTCTCCGAGAACACGTCAAAGGTCTCTGACCCAATTCGAGGATAAGTTCGGGGATACGCTGACTACACTGCTTTTAGGAACCCGGAGAATTACGACGATTGCAACAAAATTGGTGCAATGTCAGTTATTTCCTACTTGTCTCTTTTCGCTAGCCCAAACAAATTCCAGTAGTGTCGTACGGATACAAAATGTTGTTTGGACGAAGATTCATTTGTTTTGCTGTTTTTAAGACAATGTTATGGAAGAAAAGTTAATTTCTCAGTGTTGATGAAAGCTAAAAAATTCGTTTCTTGCGTCCCGTAAACAACGATCTTTTGAAATAGAAGAGATGTCTAGTTCGGTCAGTAGATTCAAATTAAGGAGAAATAGGTTTTAGCTTAACGCCTACTTTATTTTAATGGTTTCGTATTGGTTTGGTGGACATTGTTGGTTTAGACTTTCGGAAGCCTCATAAAGTAAACGCTGTTCAAAGCCATTCTCACGATGTTTGTTGGATTCTTCCACGTGACCTAGATTGTCCTTGTTATTCCCGTTCTGGTGCATGCTAACAATCAGGAAGTAATGCATTCAAGGAACCTTGTCGTTTTTTACCTCCTCCCTCCGCTTGGTTTTTCCTATTAATAAGACAGTGCTGAAACGCGTTCAAATGTCTTGATCTAGGTCGTCCATTCTGCAAACAAGTTCTGTTGTTTGATCCGCAACTTCCGTCTCTCTCAGCGTTATTTTCATTATGCAAGAAGCAAATTTTTCATCTTGCTAGGCTTCTTTAAGGCCTTGTTATATAAAACTTCATGAGAAACATGATTATAACGACCTTAATTATAAAATGATTCCCATAAGTTTTTAGAGCTGTCATTTTAGCTGACTGATGGATTACGTCCCTAGTAATATCGACTGAATGTTAATGGAAATAAATTTAATTTTTACTGTTGCTGGCTATATATAAATTGCTAAAGGGTGTGTTCCGAATTTGGCCTTTCTATAGCGTTCAATGTTTCAAACAGATTTAAGTGATTGCTTTCAGGCCAGTAATTTAAACAGGCGTGAATGTTTTACAAGGACACAAATTTTGTATTAATACAAACAGGCTTCTCAAAATATATACTTTCAAGAGAAAGCAGAACATGTGTCTCGAAATTTAATATCTTGGTATTAGATCACTTGTAGCAGGATTAAACGAGTCTGCCTTAAATCCTGCTAAGTTCAGTTACAGAAAAAATTAAGGCCGAATTTTATTTCTTCAGGTATTAACACTGAATTTGATTTCATCGAAGAGTAAAGATGGCAAAAATTCGGTTACAGAATTCCTCAACTTTGTTTCTATAATGCTATTTAAAAAAAAAAATGCTTTTGTACAGTAAACAAAGGTATCCTGAGTGTCTTTTCCCAATCACCATACAATTTAAAGTTTTAAAAAATGAGTTTTTAGTGTATAGTGCATTTTTAGAATAGATATCTGGAGGGAGTCGCAGCTCTAGTTTCTTCCAGAAAAAAATAAAATAAATAAATGTCCTTTAGTTTTCACCAGCGATTTTGAAGATAAGATCCCTGAACGATCCATCTCTTTGGATCTTCCTAACAAAATTAGCCCTTTTTGTGAGGGCAGCTCGACTAAGAAGTTGAGGAATCGTACCATACTATGCTTCAACCTAACCTGATGTACTTAGTCTGCATTATTGGCATAATGAGATTTTTTTTTTTTTTGCGTACGAGAAGCAAGTGTTTGCCAGTATAGTATACAACTCTTTGGTATCAATAACATTAATTCTTGTATCCAGTAGCAGTTGAGTGAGACTCTGCCACCTTGTTGCCTTCCAGAAAGGTAATCATTCACCTTCTCGGATATTGTTTTTCGCTGTCATTCACGCTGCAGCATTGAGGCGTCCAATAGCACCATTGAAGAATGAGAGTTCAGCTCTCCATAGCTCTGTATTCATCTTGCACTTTCTATAAGTCCTGTAAAGGATAATTGCATTGCCTGACCACATCGCTACTGCATTTCCTTCAGAATTGATGTAGTCGTATCCACAGCTAGCATATGGCTTCCACTGCTGTTCTTCCATAGTATGTGGAAAACGCCTGGGTTCAAATCCTATCTCAGCAGGAAGAATTTTTTCCCTCCATACCACGCTTGAACTGGTTCCTTTTTTAGACCCAGTAATTAATATTAGCATTAATAGTGGCATATGATGCAAGAAGGCAGGCTTATAACACGCACTTGTGGTTCACCACAATAGATTGCTCCCCAAACAGATGCCCGCCGCCCTGAACTGCGTGAACCTGGCTTTGACAGCCTAATAAGTAACAAGGACAGAACTTTTATCAAAGCCTTCGAAACCCTTGATTCCTGATCTACTAAAAGAGGATCACGATGCTCCCGTTTCCCATCCCCAGGTTCAAATCTGGCACCATTGGAGCCCTAATGAATTACAGTATTGCTAAGATGTATTTTGTATCCTGCCTGTATTCAGTATGCTGTATTTTGTATCCTGTTTTTCTCAAGCTGCTACATGTGAACCCCTGGTGCTCATCGCCGTGATGGGGATATTGTAATTCTGTAGACGGCCGCCGTAGCCGAATGGTCAGGCACGAGGGTGTTTAAGTACACGTGCCTTGAGTGAGCAGGGTTCAAGCCCGTGACTAATAAATATGGTTCTGTTTCTTGTATTCTCTCTGTCTTGTAAACTCTTCTGACCGTGTGGTCGTCCCGGAGTATAAACAGAAAAATTATTATTACTTCACAATAAAGATTTATTTATTAGCTGGGGGAAAAAAAACCAAAAAAAAAAAAAAAAAACCGCTTCCCATTTCACCTATTCATTTCCTCCAATAGTTTTAGTTCTCCCTTGAATTTATTTAAGCTATCGACTTCCACAACAACAAATGGAAGTTTGTTTCGGCAATTAACCACTCGCTGGCTGAAAGCTAACTTCCGAACATCTATTCTGCAACCATCCTCCTCAGTTTGAATTTAGGACCCTCAAGTGTGCGTAATCTAAAGAGGAAGAATCCCATCAGAATTGACCTTGCTCAATCCATCCAAAGCTTTTAACACGTTAATCAGATCATCTTGCAGGTGCCTAGTCTCCAGATGCTCCAATTTTCAGAATTGAAGCTCTTTCATTGTAAGAGCACTCCTTTGTTCTCATTTACCAATCTCTTTGCCCTTCTCTGTACTCGTTCCAGCAGTCCAACTCCTTCCTAAAATGATACCTCCAGACCAGTATGCAGTACTGAAGGCGTGGCTTGACCATTGCCTTATACAATTGTATAATTACCCCTTAACACTGCTAGCAAAATTCTTGTATATCATTGACAAACCCCCATGAGCTGGCCTGGCAGCCTGTCTGCATTGTTCAGAGAACGTCATATCTGTCTGCTCAATTACCCCAGCTCTTTTACATTTTTGACTTCGCTGCCTGTAGTACTACACATTTGGTACGTTACTTTGGGGTTTCTGTTACCTATATGCAGTACAGTACTTTGCATTTGTTAATGTTAAACTTCAATTGCCATTTCTCAGCCCATCTGCCTAACTTTTCTAGATCCTGTTGCAGTAGCATACTGTCATTCATGTCATTGACCACCCTGCCAACCTTTGGTATCATCTGAAAACTTAGACATTAAGCCTGATATGCCTTCATCAATATCATTGATAAATGTAGAAAACAATGGGCTAATACCGAACCCACCGGAACTCTCCTAATAATATTAGTCCATGAAGAGCAGTCCATTGACATAGCCGAGTGGTCAGGAGCTAGAGCGCAATAGCACGCGCTCTTTGAGTGGACCGAGATCCAAGCCCGTGACTGCTAAATACGATTAATATTTATATTAAATATTAATTTATACTCTAGCATGACCACTGACCTAGTGGTCCTGCTAGAGAACATTTATTGTCAAGAACATTTATTGTCACTTTCTGTCACCTCATACTCAACCATCTCTTTACCCATAGCAGCAACTTGCTCTTAATGTCACACTGCTCCAATTTGTATAGCGGTTTTTAGACATTTGTTCGAGTTCCGTCAATGACATGAGGAATTCTTATGGGCA
Organism: Mastigoproctus giganteus; assembly: GCF_048544385.1. Taxonomy (NCBI): domain Eukaryota; kingdom Metazoa; phylum Arthropoda; class Arachnida; order Uropygi; family Thelyphonidae; genus Mastigoproctus; species Mastigoproctus giganteus. The sequence continues at coordinate 68,432,198 of NC_143582.1, read as the reverse complement.
TTTTTTTACAACGTGGCTGAGTGAGTTGTCAGACGAGGGTAGCATGTTTTTTTTTTTTTTTTTTTTTTTTTTAAATTTCCGGAATAATGATTGCTGATAATCAGATCAAGAGTATTACTCCTTCTGTAATATGTTGTTGTAGAAAACAGTCGCCCAGTAAATCCTCATGTGTGCGAGTGACCAACCACAAGTTCCAGTCAATATCTGGAAAGTTAAATCTCCCATTATAAGATATTCTGATTTACTGGCCTACTATATTTCTCTGTACAGTTGTTCGTTGAACTCATCAAGGGTTATTAGGCCTATAACACACTCCTAGTCTCATTTTTGTTTTCTCAGTGCTTAGGACAATTGCACTACCCATCCATGTCAAGTGGATGCACTGCCTTAGATCTTGTTTCTTAACTGAGACTAGGGGCATAGTATCAATTTATCTACTATGCCCCTAGCTTTGTTATATCTGCACCTGTTCTAACTCGTAGTTATCCTAACACAGCCCATGATTATAATCGTTTATTTAAACGATTATAATCATGGGCCGATTATAAGTATTATGGCTACTAGCAGTCTTTGAAATTTCCCCGATTCCTTGCTTTCAAGGCTGCTGCTCGTTCCAATAAAAGCAGTGCAAGAAAATACACCAGTGACCAAGCAGTGCTTGGTCACTGGTGGCACCGCTCCTGCCTCCACGTGGCGGGGCTGGAAACCTGAGGGCTAAAAGGAGCAACGATGGACAAAAATAAACAGTCCTCGTGTGGATCTTTTGATCCAAATCAAGATAAACAATCCAGACCATGACGACACAAATATATCCCATGCTAAGAGACAAAAAAAAAAAAAAAAAGGAACGGATAATACCAATCTTCTCTTCTTAATACTACACCCCTACACAAACCAACCATTGAGTAAGCTGTCTCCATTTTTGATACAGATATGTATCAAAAATGTGGCTGGCCCTCCAAAAATGGTTCGGCGATTATGATCCCGAGATTTATTAGTTGAAATGATCGAACATAGACATGCTGAGAGACTATTGAAAGTATCTACTTTTGGTGGAATTCCACGAATTTTAATATCACGAATTCTAATTTAACAGATCCCATTCTAATATATTAGAATGGGATCTGTTAAACGTATCGGAGGATGAACTTGTGCATGAATTAAGAGATCAAAACGTGGTACAAGCCAAAAGACTTGTCATTAAAAAAGATGGAGAGCCTGCCCCTATCCGGACAGTGATACTAACGTTTAAAAACACCAAATCTACCTACTTCTATTAAAGCTAATTATCTTAGATGCCAAGTAAGACCATACATTCCAAACCCAGTCCGATGCTTTAAGTGCCAAAAATTTGATCATTCCCAAGCTGTCTGTAGAGGTGTAGCCACTTGTGCTACTGCTGATCAAAAGAAGTTTGTACGTGTGTATGACACGCACAAACTGTAACACTGAAATGCAAAGTTGTCCTAACTGCCATGGTAACCACTCTGCCTTCTCTAAGGAATGCCTTCAATGGAAAAGAGAAAATAATATTAGAAAATATAAGATTGAGCAGAAAGTATCAAAACAAGAAGCTAAGAAACATTTTGCAGTACCTGCTAAGTCACCTACATATGCTTCAGCTACCCAATGGCTACGCTCAGTAGCAACTCAGACTGACTTCTCAGTCCCTCCAAATATCTCAATATCTGGTTGGGCTAAATCACTCCTCTCCTAATCAAAGTAACAATCTACTCTCAAATATGCTACTCGAGAAGCAAATACTCCTGTAACAATACCTCCAGATAAGAAACCTAATGAGCAACCAAAAGAACAAGCCAAGGGCCCTGAAAGAAGCAACGCAACTAAATTTATATCCGATAGCATGGACATTGATGAAAAGGTAGATAAGGATGATTAGGAGGATGATTAGGTAGATAAGGAGGATGATAAGCCGAAACAAAAATATCCGTCGTAAGTAACCAAACCTACCAGTTGAAACCAAACAATGCACACAGTGATTCAATGGAACTGTCCCGGACTTCGTGCTAATTTAGATGACTTCTACGATCTCCTAACTGAATATAAGCCTGTTGCAGCATGCATACAAGAAATAAACCCGACGAATGCAGTATCTATAACATTCAAACACTTCACCATGTATAGAAAAGATAGAAACTGCTCTAATGCAGCACACGGAGGAGTAGCGCTGTTATAAACTGTTCAATTCCCTCTAGACCTGTTCCCTTGCAAACACCATTGGAGGCAATTGCAGCCCGTATCGCCATTGGCACAACGATAACATTAGTTTCATTGTATCTATCACCAAACCACGCTTACCCCCTTTCTGATTTAGATGACTTAGTAGGACAAATATCCGCTTCTTTCTGTATTCTGGGTGACTGGAATGGCCATAACCCCTATGGGGTTCTCAACATCTTGACTGCAGAGGACAAATAATTGAGAAATTCTTGATAAACACAATCAGAGGCGGATTTAACGCCGGGCGCGCGGCCTGGGCCCCGACTTCTGAAGGGCCCCTCAAAACCCCAACTTTACGCTTTTTTCTAATGACACCAAGTTTGGTTTCATACGTGCAATTTTAATTACGTAGGGGCCACGTGCCTCGTCATCTGATAGGTGACGCCTAAATAGGGGCCAAGTGCCTCGTCATCTAAGAGGTGACGCCTAAATAAGGGCCAAGTGCCTTGTCATCTAACAGGTGACGCCTACATATGGACCCAATACCTCGTCATCTAACAAGTGACGCCTACGTAGGGGCCAAGTGCCTCGTCATCTAGTTTGTGATGCCTACCCTAGTGGCCAAGTGCCTCGTCATCTAACATGTGATGTCTACCTGGTGGCCAAGTGCCTCGTCATCTAACATGTGATGCCTACCTAGGAGCCAAGTGTCTCGTCATCTAATATGTGACGCCTACTTAGGGTTGAGCAGCATTGTCTGCAGGGCCCGTCAGCCCCTCCAGTCTTCTGCCTCCTCACCTTACACAATGTTTTTTTTCTTACACAATGTTTTTTTTTTTTTTTCACCTAGGGCACCTTCGCTGATAATTTGTTCTAGGGCACCTATTAGTGCCCTAGAACAAGTTATCAGCGAACAACTGAAATTACAACTAAATCTCTGCTAAAATTACAAAAATTATGATATTAGGGTCCCCTGTAAATGTCTACTCATATTTATTTTGTCTGTAAATTGCGTGTGTTCTCTGGTCGATTTGCCTGTTTTCTGGACGAAAAAACCCCAAGGGAAAAAAACCTTGCTACCTGGGACCGACTAACTGTTAAAATTAAGAAACAGCGATCATTTCATTCTCAAATTTTCTTAGCCACTGAGACCCACCAGAGTACTCTAGCATCAGTGGTGCACCCAGTCAGCCTCCCCGTGGCATGGTGTGGTAACGTTGGGTCCCAAAAACAAGAACAAAGGGCACAACACAATATACTGCACATGACCCAACACACCTTCAAATCTCTGACCTGATACAACGCACACCCGCGGAGATGGGAGAAATCCCAGAAGCCGTTAGAGGAGCAACATACCTTACAACCAGAGGCAGATTTAACGGCTGGCGCGCGCCCTGGGCCCCGACATCTGAAGGGCCTCTCAAAACCCCAACTTTACACTTTTTTCTAATGACACCAAGTTTGGTTTCATACGTGCAATTTTAATTACGTACAAGTTTACAATTGGCGGTAAAACCTGATAGTATGTTTATTTTCGCTTATTTTCATTATTTAATTACTACGCTGCATACTATACACCTACTACGCTGCATAGGCCCCGCGCGGCTGCGCTACCACTCATCAGAGGAATAGAAAGGCAAATACGCGTATATCGTATATTGTTGAAATTATATTAAGATAACATTAATTCCTGTTGTTACATCAGCGCCTGGATTTTTGTAGTTTATGAATAATTTTTGAATTTTAATTCATCATTAATTTATTGCACTATAACGAAAAATCATCTCTTCTCTAGTATTCTAATCATTCAGACTATTAAATTTTATATTTTTCTTTTCATTGATAGGCTACCAATGGTAGCTAGAAAAATGAAACATCTGTCAGGGGCTGAAAAAAGACGCGTATATAATATAATACGTATATTATATTCAAATTTTATTTGAATTAAAACATGAATAGTACATAATATTTTTTATTTATTTAAATGGTTAACATGTATTTTTATTTTCCCTATCTCTATTTTTTTTAAGGGTCCCAATGTTTACTTCTGCGCCCGGGGCCTCAACCGACCTTAATCCGCTTCTGAACACAATCTAACTATTTTAAACACCGATGAACACACAAACGTGCATAAACCATTTGTTCAAGCTCTGCAGCATGGGCACGCTGCACGCCACCATAAACAGATTCACAGATATTGTTGCATTGTGGAAAAAAATAAAACGTATCAATGACAAATACTCAATTGCTACTTCTGCGATTCTATTTCTGAATCTGTAGAAATTGCTAATGCATTCGGCTCGTCTTTTGAAATACTCTCAGCTGTTTCCGCCTATGAACCAGCCAGTCTCTAAAATGCAGTACAGAAAAGTATAAACTGAATTTTAATACCGCTCTCCAACATTCATACAATCTGCTACTAACCATGACTGAATTGCTTAATGCGCTAACAAAAGTGAAAAACAGTGCTCCAGGTCCTGATGGAATTTATTACGCAATGATTTCCCATTTAAGTGAAAGATCATTAAGTGTTCTCTTTCGACTATAATAGAATTTTCTTAGAGGAATATTACCCCACCAGCTGGTGCCATTCTTATGTGCTAGCCTTCTTGAAACCAGGAAAAGATCACACAGATCCAACAAACTATCGGACTATCTCCCCAACAAGTTGCTAGTGGAAAAAATAGTTAACGCCCGACTAACATGGTATTTGGAGACTCGTTAACTTTCTGAGTCCAAGCCAGTATGATTTTCGGAGAAGTCGATCGACGCTTGATCTCATTATCAAAGCAGAAGCAAATATTCGGAACGCCTTTATAAGAAATGACCCCTTTGTTATGATATGCGTTGACATCGAAAAAGCTTTTGATACAACTTGGCGTTATGGGATTCTTCGTGACTTACGTAAATCTGGTCTTCGGGGTCATCTCTCGAAATTTATTCAGAACTTTCTATCTAACAGATCCTTCCAAGTCCTCTTCCACTTGTCACTTTCTGGAACATATGTACAAGAAGAGGGAGTCTCCCCAGGGCCCAGTGCTGAGCGCAACACTTTTTGTCATCAGGATCAATTCTATAACCTAGTGTATACCTAACACAATTGATGCATATCTGTATGCTGACGACCATGTCATTCCCAAAATATTCGACTTATTGAGAGACACCTACAAGGCACCATTAATAGAATAGTCTCTTGGGCCAAAAACCAATGGCTACAGAATTTCTAAATCGAAAACAACTGCAGTACACTTCTGTCGTAAACGTACATTGCATCCTGATCCAGACCTCCAGTTAGGCTCTCATTGTATTACATTTCAGCCAAGTACTCGTTTTCTTGGTATAATATTTGATGAAAAACCAAACTACTTCCTTGAACATATAAAATATATTCGTACCAGCCATCTTAGGAAATTAAATATTCTCAGAGTAATTTCCTCTATGTCATGGGGTGCAGATCGTTACATGTTGCTACATTTATACCTTTCATTAATTAGATCCCGCTTAGATTATGCATCTCCCATACGCCTCAGCCAGGCCAAGTGTACTGAAATGGCTTGATCCCGTTCATAATAGTGCGCTTCGAGTGGCACTGGGGGGCCTTTTGTACACCTATTTTAAGTCTATATACGGAAGCCCATGAACCGCCGCTAGATCTTCGACGACAAATTCTTCTCCTAAATTATTCCGCCGCTAAAATCAGCAGCCTTCCATATAACCCGATATGGCAATATCTCTTCAGATATTGCCATATCGGGTTATATATGGCAATATCTATGATTTAGTTCGATAGATGGGAAAACATCTATCGAACTAAATCATGTCTCAACAAACCATCTGGCATTAGGATTCAAGCTCTAAACACTAGCGGGGCACTCAACATGAACAACATATTGCAGGATACTAGCATGGAAATCCAGCCATGGCAAATACCCATGATACATATACAAATATTATCAGAAATGGGGAAAGAATAATCTTCCAGATATTAACATCAGACAATTACATTTGACCCACTCCACTCAGTTTAGAAGTTACGTACAGCAGTATACAGATGGATCCAAGACTGCCAGTAAAGTTGGTACAGCTGTAGTCCTGCCAGATGTTATCATCGCCAAACAGCTCCCCTCAGAATGTAGTAATTATACCGCTGAGTTATATGGTATCCTTTTAGCCCTGGAGAAAAAAAAAAAAAAAACCTCGTACTCAATCCATAATATATACCGATTCATTAAGTGCTGTGAATCGTATGCAATGTAAACGCTCCAGCAGTCATCCTCTGGTACAGCAAATCTGAACTCAGTTAATGGAAATTTATACACGTGGTTACCGCATAATTTTTTTGTTGGATTCCTGGACACTCTGGAATCTCAGGAAATGAACAGGCAGATTTAGCTGCCAAAAATGCTTCAAATCCGATCTCACCCAATTACAGGACACCTTATGTTAACTATAAATGCATTATACAGCAGACTTCTAAAGAACAGTGGAAACGTATATGGAGGAAAAGAAACAAATAATAAACTTTTTGAAATAAAGAGAACCAAAACAGTGGCAGTCCAGTCTGAGAGGAAATAGAAAAGAAGAAACTGTCCTAACGCGACTGCGCATTGGTCACACATACCTCACTCAAGTTATCTATTAAGAAAGGAAGATGCCCTACAATGCAGTAATTGTTCATACCCACTCACTGTAAAGCATATCGTTATAGAATGCCCACTATATATCTAAGAGAACGAAAAACTGCTTTCTCCTTACTTTTCAAAAATTGCAATCAATTAACTACAAAATGTTCCAGGAGATCGTCAGGATATGGATGACGATTTTCCTAAAATCGATTGATAAATATCACTTTGTCTGAACTGTTATCAGACTCAAAACCAACAAGAAAGATATACTAGTCAGAAATCAGTGCATTATAGCCACAGTTGCTGATGCACCAACAAACACAACCTTGTTGAACACTGCCCGACAGGCTACTTTCAGCTCAATCTCAAACCCCTTGCCACTCAACAGCATCATAGGTAATGACGCAAAACTCTCCGAATTTTTCATCTTCTTGAAAGAAATTAAAATGTATGATCAATTCTAATTGCTCCCAGAGCAGTTATCACATGTATACTTACTTACTTTGATAGGCGCAATATGGCCTATGTAGCCCTTGCGACAGAAATCTCAACAATTGAGAACAACTCAATCGATTGATGCCATAATAGTGTCTTTATTGGACGTATTTTAATGTGAGTCACTCTTAACTAACGGTGACTGCTTTAAGTAAGACACATTTCAGTAGTCCTTGGTTAAATTCCTAGCATCTTTCATTTTGTTCATTGCTGTGCTGGCAGCAATACATGTGTCTGCGATGGATATAAGGAACCTACTTAATCTGGCCACATTAAATATGCTGAAATGGGGGAAGAGAATCCCTACACTACGTGCTTCAGAGAATCATCAAGTTTGATAAAAGGAACGTGGTATGATAGCTTAACCCAATTTAACTTCATTACTTATTAGGATCTGTTGAACACATCGTGAAGCCTGATACCAACTAATATTTAATCGAAAGAAATGTGTATGATATCGTCAGACTCGGCCATAGCTTTAGTGTAGTAGGTTTAGCCTTTTCAGCCACTCTTCCAAATTATTTGGAAATGATGTGATCCCCATTAGCATAAATAAGATGATGGAACGATGCAAGTAATCTCAACAAAGTTGTTAGCCACCTTGCACTTTCGAGAAGGATGTACAGTATAACGTGTTGCTAGACTTCAAGAAAGCCGCGAACCATGCTTCACTGAAAAATCATTTAAGTATCACCCAGAAGACCTACAATGAACGGAGCTATTAAAGCCACTTTATCATCCTTTGACACCTGCAAAGTCATAGCTGTTATCGTTTGAGGAAAGTTTTGTAAAATTCTCATGATTATTGATGAATTACAGCTAGAAAATCACATTGAACATCTTGTATGGCCAGGCCCGACGAGAAGGTGGGAGATTAGTAGTCTATAGTACCTGTGCTCACAATTCATTTTTAACACAACTAAGAAAAAAACACAACTAAATTAAAAATGATAAAAATTATCTAATTGATTTATTATTAGGATTGACTTGTTGCTTTTTTATCTTCACATCTACATGCGGATTAAATGTGCACATTGAATATGTGTGCGTTATTCGCTTCGCACCCGGGTTCGTGTTAACTCTGGACTTCCCAGCGTATGATGGAATGGTAGTGACCAGCTCCTGCGATACCTAAATAAAATTTCTGTTTATGCTCCAGGACGACTATATAAGGTTAGAGGAGTTCACAAGATAGAAAGAATGCAAGAACATTATACCGTATTTAGTTGTCACGCTTGCTTTAACTATGGTCACTCAAAGCGTGTGCACTTCTGAACCTTTATGCTTCACCACTCGGCTGTGGAGGCACAATCCAACGTTGTAATAAAAGTCGTGGAAAAAAAGTGCGATAAATCGCATTCAAGTTGCATGAGTCATTTTAGTTACTTGACAGCCATAACCTCAATATTACGGTATTAATTGCGATAGGGAAATCCTCTTGCAGTTTATTTCATCTTTGTCTTGGGGATAAATATTTTCATGGAATACCTGAAAGGAAGTGGCAGCGTAAAACCCCAGTTGTTACTTAAAAAAAAAAACAGTTCTTGCTTATACTCCAGCACAACCACTATGTCAGTGGAGCTGACAATAAATCAGAAATCTAGAGCCCAAGAGTATTTTAGCAGTAATGCATTTATTAGTGCAGTGCATAAATTTTATTTTCTTTAAAAATGGAAAGAACGTATTTATTTTGAATATTACCTCGTATCGAAATAATTTTTGCAATGCCAAGAGACATTCAATAATAAATAAGATTATAGTAAAACACTGAGCCGCGTTTTTTTTTTTTTTTTTTTTTTAAGTTCGCAACAGTTATTTCCATAACTATTTCCTTGAATTTTTTCACGCAATACATATGATATTTGAAAATTTTAACATACTCAAACAAGATTTTATGCATTAAATCAATCATGTAATTGTATCTATTACGAGTATTGTAACTGAACGATCCGTGAAAACTTGCTAATTCTGTTAAAATAGCCTAATCCTATTAACCCTGACATGAAGGATATTGAATCTCTCTCTCTCTCTCTCTCTCACACACACACACACACACACACACACACACACACACACACACAGCTTCCTCCTTGCCAGTTAATTCATCTCTTTTGACAATCCCTTGGCCATTTTCCCAACTGTGGAGGGCACTTTCCCTTCATATACATACTTCGCTGTTAGTATATCTTCGGCATTAAATATTTATTTATTTGTACTTACTTAATTTATTAGATATTTATGCATTATCTAAATTAATGTGTTGAGCATTATTTAAGAAGAGTATTTTTTCGCAATTCTCCTACCCATATTATAGAAGCATATCAAGATCTGGTGTTAATTTGAACCACTAACGAGTGTATTCTTCAGAGAATTGCATTAAAAACACCAAAAAGTGAATGCATGTCTACACTACTAGCAAAGCGATCAAATTTCGTTTGATCGCTTTGCTAGTAGTGGTAATAAAGCGATAACGTTTGACATTAAATAGTGCAGTGCTTTTTGATGAAACTTTTTGTATTGCAAATTGGGTTTAGTTAATTAGACAACTGAATAATACTAATTGTTATATGAATAACGTTGCCTGATGTAATTGTATTTTTGATTTTTGCAAATAGAAAAAAATAATAAAAATTGTTTAAGTAATATGACAAGACTGCAGTAATAAATCAGACACAGCGTGGGTTTAAGTGAGCTAAGGTAAAGCAAGCCTGTACGAGAAGCATGCAAAAGTTCGATGAAATTTACCGGTAAAAGTACTTTGCCGTACGCCTCCGTAGCCAGGTGAGCAGGAGCAGCAGTGTGTGTGTGTAGCACACGCATCTTGATTAGACCGGGATTCGAGCCCGTCACGACCAAATACGGAGGATGCGGAAAGGTCAGGGAATGACCACCGCATATCCCGGAGCAATATGGCCTTAGTTGCTAATGCTCCTAAAAACCAAATAACAAACAAACAGACTTTGCTGTAACGTCATTTGTATTGTTGCTCGCTTGGTGGGTGTTATCGGCCAGGAGTAGAAATTGAATTCCATGAGAGATTGAAACCCTCCCGAAGTGGTGGAGGGGGCTAACCTGACCTTTTTTCCTTTAGAATCACTGGTGGACTAATGAATAAACTACCAGTTTTAAACACACACACCAACCGTTTATGACTTATTGAATAATAAAATAAAATGATAAAAAAGACTGTAAAATAATATTTACAAAAAACTGAAATATAACAAAAATAAAATAAGTAAATAAGTTAAAATACATTAAAATATAAATATAAAAGCGATAAAAAAGACGATAAAAACACTATTAGAGCTTTCGGAGGTGTCTACCTCCTTCCTCAGTAATAGTGAGACTTAAGCGACACATCCTTAAGTACCAGGTTCACGGCACACGTGGATGACCAGGCGCATATTCAGCATTCCTTTCACTTGTACCAGAACCGGAAGTGGTCTGGAGACATGGAAAATTAAAACGTTTATCTCTGGCCAAAACCACCGCCTCAAAAAGGGGGTGAAGCCTAACTCCCCTGTCTCTGTTCATGCTATTGTTACCAGAGGATCCAATCCACAGACTTTCCAGCCACTTGCGGTCCCAGAATCTATGCGCCCGGTCAAGGATGACAGCGTTCTTGGGGGAGATCTGGTGTTGTTTTTCCCAATAGTGCTCGGCAATGGCGGATTTATTGAGCTCTGCAGTCCGTATCGCTCGTGAATGTTCCCCCAGACGGTCCTTGAGACGCCGTCCTGTCTCCCCCCACGTAACATTCCCCACAATCCGGGCATGTGATCTCATATACGACCCCACTAATAGAATCCCTAGTAATGGGGTCTTTGACCTGTGACACTGTGTGCAACCTCCGGCCCGGAAGCTGCACACAGCGTGTCTGAAAGTCGCGAAGCATCCTCGCAATGCGATCTGACAGGCCCGGATAGTAGGGAACATACACTGTGGTAAGCGGTACAGGCGGAACTACCCGATTGGGCTCTTCCTCTCTGTTGTATTTATCAATGACCCTCTGGGGGTAACCGATCTTCATAAGATCCGTCGTGATTTGCCTAATTTCCTTCTCTTCCTCCTCAGGGGTACTGCAATGTGTTCTCACCCTACCCAAAAGTGCTCTGGCCACACTATTTTTATGTTGAACAGTCTGTGCCGTCCTATAATGTGTGTACTGGCCCCTACACATTGGTTTCCTATAAGACTTAGTTCTAAGTCTATATACCATTATGTCCAGAAATGGGAGGGTACCATCTGTTTCTACCTGCGAGGTGAATTTTATAAAGGGGGAGAAACCATTGAGAAACGAGACCACATCTTCCTCTCTCCCCTTCTTTACAATAGTGAACGTGTCATCAACATTTCGTTTCCACTTAGCATAGGGAACTCCAATCTCGCGAAAACCCTATTCTCAGATTCCTCCATAGCCAGATTTGCAACAATAGCGCTGATTGGAGAACCCATGGCTGTGCCGTGAACCTGTTTATACATCACTCTTTGGAAAACCAAGGTTGTACTAGAAAGACATAATTCAACAGCACCACATATATCTTCTATATTTAGGTGAGATCTAGCACTTAAGGTATTATCCTTTTGTAAAGCCAACCTCACACATTCTACCCCATGTGCTATGGGGATACACGTAAATAATAATATAACATCTAATGACATCATCTCGTCCTCCAATCAGCGCTATTGTTGCAAATCTGGCTATGGAGGAATTTGAGAATAGGGTTTTCGCGAGATTGAAGTTCCCTATGCGTAAGTGGAAACGATATGTTGATGACACGTTCACTATTGTAAAGAAGGGGAGAGAGGAAGATGTGGTCTCGTTTCTCAATGGTTTCTCCCCCTTTATAAAATTCACCTCGCAGGTAGAAACAGATGGTACCCTCCCATTTCTGGACATAATGGTATATAGACTTAGAACTAAGGTTTATAGGAAACCAATGTGTAGGAGCCAGTACACACATTATAGGACGGCACAGACTGTTCAACATAAAAATAGTGTGGCCAGAGCACTTTTGGGTAGGGTGAGAACACATTGCAGTACCCCTGAGAAGGAAATTAGGCAAATCACGACGGATCTTATGAAGTGCGGTTACCCCCAGAGGGTCATTGATGAATACAACAGAGAGGAAGAGCCCAATCGGGTAGTTCCGCCTGTACCGCTTACCACAGTGTATGTTCCCTACTATCCGGGCCTGTCAGATCGCATTGCGAGGATGCTTCGCGACTTTCAGACACGCTGTGTGCAGCTTCCGGGCTGGAGGTTGCACACAGTGTCACAGGTCAAAGACCCCATTACTAGGGATTCTAGTAGTGGGGTCGTATATGAGATTACATGCCCGGATTGTGGGGAATGTTACGTGGGGGGAGACAGGACGGCGTCTCAAGGACCGTCTGGGGGAGCATTCACGAGCGATACGGACTGCAGAGCTCAATAAATCCGCCATTGCCGAGCACTATTGGGAAAAACAACACCAGATCTCCCCCAACAACGCTGTCATCCTTGACCGGGCGCATAGATTCTGGGACCGCAAGTGGCTGGAAAGTCTGTGGATTGGATCCTCTGGTAACAATAGCATGAACAGAGACAGGGGAGTTAGGCTTCATCCCCTTTTTGAGGCGGTGGTTTTGGCCAGAGATAAAAGTTTTAATTTTCCACGTCTCTAGACCACTTCCGGTTCTGGTACAAGTGAAAGGAATGCTGAGTATGCGCCTGGTCATCCATGTGTGCCGTGAACCTAGTACTTAAGGATGTGTCGCTTAAGTCTCACTATTACTGAGGAAGGAGGTAGACACCTCCGAAAGCTCTAATAGTGTTTTTATCGTCTTTTTTTATCGCTTTTATATTTATATTTTAATGTATTTTAATTATTTACATATTTTATTTTTGTTATATTTCAGTTTTTTGTAAATATTATTTTACAGTCTTTTATCATTTTATTTTATTTCATTATTCAATCAGTCATAAACGGTTGGTGTGTGTGTTTAAAATTGGTAGTATGAATAATCCCAACCTCAGAGGCCTTATTGCAGAAATGGATAAACTGTATAAACTGTTTTTATTAAGGGGAGGGGGAAAGCAAAGGAAGCCCACACGAGAAGCACGGCAATTTTCGAAAAAGTTTACCGGTGAAACTACGTTACGAACATTTTTTACGACGCCAGAACTTCCAATATGACTGTTCCTGCAGTGCGCAACACACGCTTCTTGATTAGACCGGGGTTCGAGCCCGTCACCACCAAATACGGAGGATGCGGAAAGGTCAGGGAATGACCACCGCATATCCCGGAGCAATATGGCCTTAGTTGCTAATGCTCCCAAAAACCAACCAAAACAAACATGACTGTTCCTGATTCAATTAGTTAATTCAATTAGCGATTCTAAAGAAAAGGTCAGGTTACCCGCCCCTCCACTTCAGGAGGGTTTCAATCTCCCCGTGGGATTCAACTTCTACTCCACACGGATAACACCCACCGTCTGTTAACCGAGCGAGCAACAATACAAATGCCGTTACGGCAAAGTACTGTACTTTTACCGGTAAATTTCATCGAACTTTTGCGTGCTTCTCGTGTAGGCTTTCTTTACCTTAGCCAATGATTTTGATATCATATACAGTAGACTCTCGATTTTCCGGGATAGATGGTAAAAAACAAATTCCGGATAATCGATTTCCCGGTTAATCCAAAAACACAGAAGTCCCCGACATACGTAAGAGATACGTTCCAGGACTTCTTACTTCGTCGAGTTTTACGTAACTCAGGAATGACTAGTAACATATTGCTGTCATATTATTGACAAATCAGAATTCAGCGCGATACTTGTTAACGTTTGACCATTTTCATACATCCTTATTAGTTTAATTGTCTGATCCAAATCGATCGCTTTCCTTTTCTTGGTAGATTTACTAGTACCGTTGTCACTGTCTCTTAGTCGGCACCATGATACGGGTCAAAATGAAATTTTCTGATAACTTCACAGGGTTAAGGCGAAAACTCACTATTATCACTCTGCGCGAGCTCGCATTTTACTAAAGCACATTTCTGAAGGTCACCAAAAAAACAAAAACATTTCCTTCGTTTTATTGGGCTTTTCTGTTAGCACAATCTATTTTATTATAAACGAGTAGTAAACTATCTTATTGCATTTGCGATGATACCGATAGCTGGAATTCTGTTAGTTTTTACGTTATTTATTGATATGTGTGTCCCCTTCATTAAAATCGTCAGTCATAAAAAAACAACATAAATAATTGTAAGAATTTTCTCTTCTTTCCTATTTTTTTTGCTTGTTACTCCGATCTCATTTGTGCGTGTCGTGATCGTCGTTGATTGCTTATTTTATTTATTTATTATTTTATTTTTTTAAATTTTACAATCTTAAAAAAAAAAAAAAAAAATGAAAACAAATTTACGTAAATCCGTAGTTGCGTAAGGCAGGGACTTACTATATCGAAAAATGTTCAGTAACCTACGTAAAAAATATGGCGATAGATAAAAAAACTTACCACGTACTACTCGCGTGTCCAATATGATGCTTTCCTTTATTTTTTTCGATGTATATTTTAAATTTAATAGCTTCCGTTTATTTTTTACAATTTCGCGTATGGATTGGTCACCATTATAATGGTCCATTAGAGATTTAACGGATGCACCGTTTTCAAACTTTTGAATAATTTCCAGTCTTTGTTTAACTGAAAGTGCAAATCTTCTGCGTTTACCCATCATTTTCGCGATTTCTAAACAAAAAAAAAAAATTTTACTATAAAAAAAAATGTCGACATCCATGACATAAATAACGAAACAAAATTTATCTTTTGCTTTGCTACGGAACACAACAATCGACGCGAGCACTAAAACAAACTAAACATTTGTCGTTTTCTTTTTTTTTTTTTTTATTGAGCGGCGGGTGTGAAGACGGCGGGGGTTGCAAGATAATAGACACATTAGTCTCCCAATGACGACTTATAAAGGGCGCCTCTGTAGCCAGGTGGGAAGGAGCAGCAGTGCGTAGCACACGCTTCTTGATTAGCCGGGGTTCGAGCCTGTCACCACCAAATACGGAGGATGCGGAAAGGTCTGGGAATGACCACCGCATTTCCCGGAGCAATATGGCCTTAGTTGCTAATGCTCCTAAAAACCAAATAACAAACAAACTTATAACGCCGGTCCTTGTCGCTTATTTACGACTTGCTTCCGCGTCTGGGGTTCCACAGACAAGGAAAGCTCCTCTCTCACACTATACGTGTATTTTATTTTATTTTATTTTATTTGTTTATTTATTATTATTATTTTTTTATTTTTTTGTTTGTTTGTTTGCGGCGTTGTTCTAGCAATGCATCCTGGATTGGGACTTCTCTGGGTCGGGATAGGCCTTCTCCTCTTTACTCTTTCCCTCTCTTCATCTTATACAAGTTTTTCTTTCCTCTCTGGGAACTCTTTCCCTAGGGAGGAGGGCGTATAGATAGTAGGGGAGGCCTTGCCCTCCTTCTGCTAGGAACGAATACGTGGAGGAAGTCGTCCAGGTAGCCAAAACACATCATCACGCTACAGAACACACACAAGCTCACACACACACACACACACAGTTTTTCTTTCTTATCACTTTCTCCCGTGCGGGATGAAAAACTTTTTTTTCTCTCTCTCTCTTTCTCGCCTTCCTTTTCATCTATCTTCATCCAACATGGGATATTTCTGTGTGGATTTGGATTAAAAAAAAAATAATAATCCCCCCCCCCCTTTTTACACGACACACACTGGCCTTACCTTGACAGTCTGTAAAAACTGAACAGAGCAATGAGGCGGAATTAAGTTTTGTTCTAGGAGCCGCCCATACAAAAATATGAAAAAAAAAAAAAAAAAAATACATATATATATATATATATATATATATATATATATATATATATATATATATATATTTTTTTTTTTTTATGACTTGCAAAATATTTGTTTATACTTATTCTAGTTATTACTTGAAATTTTTGATTTCTGGTTGATTTTTTTTTAATTTGGAGTCTTGAAGTGTCCCGGTAAATCGAGAGTCTGTTGTACTCGTATTTAGGAAAGCTTTTGATACTGTTGCACATGGAAGCCTACTGTACAAATTGGAGCAGTATGGCATTAAGGACAAGTTGCTACAACGGATAAAAGGATGGTTGAGTGGGAGAAGACTGGTAATCCATGGACACTGCTCTTTGTGGATTAATGTTATCAGTGGTATTCCCCACGGGTCCGTGTTGGGGGCCCATTGTTGTTTACTGTAATTATCACTGATATTAATGAAGGTATATCAGGCTTAATGTCAAAGTTTTCAGACTATACGAAGGTTGGTAGGGTTGTTAATGACAGTAAAGACGGCATGCTACTGCAACAGGATCTGGTAAAGTTGAGCAGATGGATTTGAGAGGTGGCAACTGAAGTTTAAAATTGACAAATGCAAATGCTGCATATGGATAGCAGTAACCCCTGAGTGTAGTACTAACTGTGCGGTACTCCACTTAGGGTAGTGGAGAATGAAAAAGACTTGGGGTTATTGTGCAGATATGAAGTTTTTTGAGCAGTGCAGACAGGCTGCAAGAGTAGCTCATGGTGTCTTACTGGTCGCGTACAGATCTGGAGGCCTAATTTTATGAAGGATGTAGAGTTGCTAGAACGAGTACAGAGAAGGGTAACAGGACTAGTGAGGGGAACAAAGGGGTGCTCTTACCAAGAAAGGCTCAAGTTCTGCAAACTGCGGCGTGTGGAGACTAGGCACCTGCGAGGTGATCTGATTGAGGTGTATAAGGCCTTGAATGGTTTGAACAGGCTCAATGCTGATGGGATTCTTTCTCTTGCTTAGATTATGAACCCGAGGTAGCACAGTGATATCGTCACCGTCCTCCCCACACCGGGTGGAAAAGGCCCGGGTTCGAAACCTGTCGATGACGCGAGGAACTTTAAGGTCCCCCCCCCCTCTCCGTGGCTGAGTTAGTCGGTTTCAGGCGTAGACATCAAAGTTTTTTTTTCGTACAGCAAAACAGGCAAATCGACCATTGAACACACGCAATTTACAGACACAAATACGGGTAGATGTATTAAATTACGGATGACCGTAATTTAATATTAATAATTTATTCGGATTATAATAATTTGAACCTGAGGGGGAAAAATCAAATTGAGGAAAGACAGTTGTAGAATTGATGTGCGAAAATTTGCCTTTAGCCAGCGCGTAGTTGATTGCTGGAACAACCTTCCATCTGTTGTGGAAGTTGATAGCTTACGTTAATTTAAGGAAGAACTGGACAAACTTTTCGGAGCGAATGGATGGGTGAAACGTGAAGGTTTTTTTTTTTTTTTTTTTGGCTTGTGCTGCTTTCTTGTATCATATGCCTCTGCTAATGCATAATATAAATCACTTATGCGCCATCTGGGTTAAATAATATATATATCCAATATGTTAAATTAAATAAAACATAAGCCAGTAGTATGGCAAAAACTGTAGAGCGAAAATTAACATAAAAATAACCCAAATAAACAATCGAGCAAAAAGAAAAAATAGATATAAATAGTAGCCCGTAAACCCTTGTATAATTTCGAACTTTTAATCCAATTAAAACTATACAAAATTTAGACTAATGCCAATTATTTATTAATTTAGCGGTACCCCCCAGAGGTACCAGTTCCGAAAAACGTGAAATATCACCAAAGGATTAAAGGAACTACCAGACGATAACAAAATTAAAATAAAATAGACTGACCATCATGCCCCATATCGACAGAGGACCACGAGGCCAATAATGGTCATGGAATCGCTGCATTTCAATCGCTATACAAATCTTCGCCATGGTTAAAAGATCGAAGTACCAATTCACCCTCCCTCCTCCGATCGATCCACCAATGCAGAGGATTTGCACGGCGGGGGTCCTTATGCAGCGAGAAATAAAATATTTTATTATAATTTAACTTTTGTCAACATTTAATATAATTCAACAGTAATGGGTTGATATGCTAATTTAGCAACGCCTGTGCCGCCATCTATTTTCTTTTTTCTTCTATATAAGCTGATTCAGCTTACAGTATGTCAGTGGTGTGGCTCTGCTCTAGAGTGCTGTCTGTTCTATTTTTTATTTCTCGCTGCATAAGGACCACTGCCGTGCAAATCCTCTGCATTGGTGGATCGATCGGAGGAGGGAGGGTGAATTGGTACTTCGATCTTTTCACCATGGCGAAGATTTGTATAGCGATTGAAATGCAGCGATTCCATGACCATTATTGGCCTCGTGGTCCTCTGTCGATATGGGGCATGATGGTCAGTCTATTTTATTTTAATTTATTTTGATTTTGTTATCGTCTGGTAGTTCCTATAACCCTTTGGTGATATTTCACGTTTTTCGGAACTGGTACCTCTGGGGGGTACTGCTAAATTAATAAATAATTGACATTAGTCTAAATTTTGTATAGTTTTAATTGGATTAAAAGTTCGAAATTATACAAGGGTTTACGGGCTACTATTTATATCTATTTTTTCTTTTTGCTCGATTGTTTATTTGGGTTATTTTTATGTTAATTTTCGCTCTACAGTTTTTGCCATACTACTGGCTTATGTTTTATTTAATTTAACATATCGGATGTATTTCAGCTTCATATGGAGGAATTGCATGTCGCTGCCTCTAATGAATGCTTAACTATTTATTTACTTATTTCATTATAATTTAATTTTATTTAATATAATTCAATGATTGTGTGTGTGTGTGTGTGTGTGTGTGTGTGTATATATATATATATATATACACACAATTTTTGTCAACAATATTTCTATCGCATACGGTTTAATTTAACTGCTTCATTGTACAAAAGGATTGCCACGAAAGGCTCCCCAACTGAGAATAAAGATGGTGATAACACAGTAATATAGAACAAATCCTCAGTGGAGTGAAAACATTCTTGAGCTTTGTCCTACATGATCAAGAACTAGATTAGACCATCAACATAAATCATTTAATTATTATTATTATTATTTTTTTTTTTTTTTTTGCGTGAAATGCACTTATAAATCTACTGTGATATATTTTATTTACTAAATTCACGGCATTGACTTATTGGCGTTTCCTCTTTTTGCAGCGTTCTGGCATGTATCAAGGGCAGCCGTCTCCTAATACTAAACCATTAATTTAACCCTCCTTGTAAACTGCTCATTAATTTAAGCCGCCTTGTTAACAGTTGTTCTACATGTATATGTGGTTAAAATAACAAATACGATATCGACAACCGGTTTTCAAGGTTTGTCTGGCTAATCAAACTCCAGACGGAAATACAAAAATAAACCAACGATAATGTAAAACACACCCTTCGGATCAGATTTGAATTTTTGTGAAATGTGAAAAGGTACTGCTGGGAAAGCGTCATCATCATGTCCACTAATAACACATTACGGTTAACTCGAGGAGTTGAATCTACTATTTCACGATCTAAGTAGGCTGTGGTGGGAATAACCTTGAAAAAGGCTACTGAGCTTAGCAGCCAGGTTCGTGAACGTGGAAGCCGTTGTTCTAATCTATTTGAGACTCAAAGCATTTATTTTCTTATAAATGCATAAAAATGGCATTTAGAGAGAGCTGTTTCAAACGCGTGTCTCCTAGGTGTTAAAATTTATTAGATGTGATATGCACTTCTTGTTTTTATACTCTAAATTTGTAACTATAATACGTTACGTACTGAGAATGCGAAAATGCCAAATCACCACATATTAGGATAAACGGGACTATGTAACAGTTTTATACAGCATTTCATAGGCTTTTATTTGGCTCATCTAAAAATATCTGGAGAGCGATTAAAAGTTCATTAAAAATAAATTTTCTTTCGACATATCCTGATTATATTCAATGAAATTTTTATCAAATTTTATATTAAATTATTTCGTAACATATCTACATAGAATGCTACTTAAAATAATACTGTACATTAGTTTAAAAATTCGAATTTTATACGTCTTTTGTTTAGAGTATTCAATATCTTTTTCATATAATTTAATATCGAGCTATTTAGAATAATTAAAAATCATTAAATAATAATTTAAACTCGTCGTAACTCTGTGCACATTACCTGTCTTGTTTCAACTTATTCTAGATGTCGCTGTTTTATTTTACTTTTGTATTGCTGCGTGCGTTCAGAGTCGTAACTAGGGTGGGGCGTCAGCGCCAGGTGCAGCATATTAAGGGCGAATCCGACCAGTTATATATTTTAAAATTGCTTCATTTTTGATTTCATTATAGTTGGACCTGTTGTTCTTCTTTATAGCGAATTTTTTTTTAATTCCTTTGGCAATTATATTTAAAAAGGTTCTGTAGAATAAAGAATTTCCATATAACGGACGGATTATGAGACTTAACTTTGTATACTTTGTTTCCACCTCTGGCCGTTAGACAATTTTAGCAATTAAACGGTAAAGGTAAAGTGCAGCCATTATCAACCCACTGCAGGATGGAAGCCTCCTCAACAATTCATTTTGAGGGAAATGGCCCAGGGGCTCACATCTGGTGAGTATGGGCTTGGCACACCCAGGGTCCTGAGCTGGTTATCATTCTTCTCTTTCTTGGTGATTTCCTTCTCTCTCTCTCTCTCTCAGGGGTAACTCAGAATTTTTTTTTTTTTGGCTGGTGCAGCAAAAGCCTTAGGCTTACTTGCACCATATGGCTAATAATAATAATCTGCCACGCTGGTCCGGTGTGGGTTGGCAGATCGACCGTATTCAGCAGTCAGGGACTTGAACCCCGGCTCCTCAAAGAGCGTGTGCTACTGCACTCCTGCTCCTGACCACTCGGCTACGGAGGCCCTCCTTTAGCAATTAGAAAGCGCAAATTATGGGTTAAAGGGATTACTGTTCCACAATGTAAGTGGAACGTAAGACGTATGCAGCCACCTATTCCACATACCGAGAAGTCATGCTAGTCAACTTCTTTCGATAGCCAGTCAAAAGATTAAGGTGTATTCCCGACACGGATAATAGCTTCTGGTCAACTTGTATTCTTTATTCAAAATAAATATTTTATTAAAAGAAATACTGCATTCATTATCTTTGTACGTGCTACTTATGATACCAAAAATCCTTTGTGAGAGTGGAAAAAAAAAAAAAAAAAAAACCTTATATCCAAAATTATTGGAAAAAAAAAAAATTTTCATGATTTATAATCACTTACGGGAAAAAATATCAGGGGAAAACAGTATTTTACAAATTTCGAAAATAACAGAGAAATCCAATTACAAACTTGTATAAAGTATGGCCCGTTTTGTGACGTTACACCTCTGAGCTTTTTGGTCAGTGCTAATTTTTCAAATCTGTTGATATTTCAACAGATATTTGAAAAAAAATCAGGATATAAAATCTGTAACCCCTTTACAGCTTCTCCAATTCGTTCATGAGTATTGTCTAATTAGAAGCGGATTAAGGTCGGTTGAGGTCCCGGCGCAGAAGAAAATATTGGGCCCCTTAAAAAAACAGAGAGAGACAGGGAAAATAAAAATGCATGTTAACCATTATATTTTTTAAATAAATAAAAAAATATTATGTACTATTAATGTTTTATTTCCAATAAAATTTGAATATAATATATGTATTATATTATATTCGAGTCTTTTTTTCAGCCCCTGATAGATGTCGTTTCATTTTTCTAGCTACCATTGTTAGCCTACTAATGAAAAAGAAAAATATAAAATTTCATAGTCTGAATGATTAGAATACTAGAGAAGAGATTTTTTGTTATAGTGCAATAAATTAATGATTAATTAAAATTCAAAAAAATATTCATAAACTACGAAAATCCAGGCGCTGATGTAACAACAGGAATTAATTTTATTATTATTATTATTAGCCATATGGTACAAGGAAGCCTGAGGCTTATGCTGCACCAGCCAAAAAAAAAAAAAATCCACGAGTTACTCTGAGAGAGAAGTAGAAATGAATCACCAAGAAAGAGAATATCTTAATATAATTTCAACAATATACGATATACGCGTATATCGTAAGTCTGCACAGCAGGAGAACCTTTGTAAGTAAATAAAATAAATAAATTTTCTGTTTATACTCCGGGACGACCAAACGGTCAGAGGAGTTCCAAGATAGCCAGAATACTTGAAAAAGCACCGTATTCAGCAGTCACGGGCTAGAACCCCGGTCACTCAAGGCACGTGTACTTATGCACCCGCGCACCTGACCACTAGGCTACGGCGGCGTACAAAGTAGCAAATACGATTCTATTGCTCCGATGAGCGGTAGCGCGGCCGCGCGGGGCCTATGCAGCGTAGTAATGAAAATAAGCGAATATAAACATACTATCAGGTTTTACCGCCGATTGTGAACTTGTACGTAATTAAAATTGCACATATGAAACCAAACTTGGTGTCATTAAAAAAAAAGTGTAAAGTTGGGGTTTTGAGGGCCCTTCAGAAGTCGGGGCCCAGGGCGCGCGCCCGGTGCGCCCGCCGTTAAATCCGCCTCTGTGTCTAATAGAATCTTATCGAAATATAGAAATTAGCACTATGAATTTTTCTTACCCTGCCTTTAACAGTAGCTTCTTGTGAAAGGTCCTTCAAAGAGAGAAAATTTCAATTAAAATAATACACCTTCATTGCATATTTTTTTAGTTTTTGTTATAATATTAAAAGTACTATTTTTTGCAATTTTTTTTTTTGTTCTCTATAATTTTATACTAGATACATAAACTATCTGGTCTTCTAATTTCTTTGTAGTTTATATAGAATTATTCTCTGTAGATATAAACAAATATTTGTAAGTTTCTTTTTCTTTGATATTTTTGTTATATTCATTGTATTATTTAAATATATTTTATTAATAAATATATATAAAATATATGCAAATTGTAGACTGTTGCAACAGATTTTTTTTATAAATTCATAAAGATTGCAGAGGTGTAGCAGGGGGGGGGGGCAGAGAGGTCCCCCATGTGCCAAGCTTTAGGGGTACAAAATGAAGGAATTATCTATCACAATCAGGGGTGCCAGGAAGACATTGTCCCTAAGCATCAACAACCCTAGCTACGCTACTGAAAGATTGACTACCTGCATATAATGGGAGCATACTTATATCATGTTTGCCTCAGGTGTAGGATTGCCTAGTTCCAGTTCTGCGTGCATTCATGACTTCATTTGCCACTATGATCAAATAATTTATATTATTGTGCTAAATAAACAAAATATCATCCAGCTATTTTTCTTTTATTTCTCCTAAAAAGAAACTGTCATTCATTAAAAATTTGACACGAATGACTGATTTAAAGATCCCACAAAAGGTTGGACTTATGTTATTGAGGGACTATCTTATTAGCCTCATTGAAGCTCTGTCATTCTTCACCTCTCATGAATTTCATTGGTAGGGTGTTAATTGTGATCTGTCCCTCCACATAGCCAACCTTTTTATGTTTTTTGAGCATAAAGTTGCCTAATCAAACAATATCTAATAAAAGGATAAGGTAATCTGTATGAAAATTATCCTTTCTCTCTCATAAAAGGATGAGGGAGAATAAGAAATCAGTGTACAGAATTCTAATTTCCATAAAATGTTGTTGGCAATTTGTGAATAGCCTGTTACATCTGTAATCAGTGGTTTTCGTGATCTTCATGAACAGTGAATGACAGCTTGATCAGCTTGACTACTCTCAATAGCATAAGTGTTAGTCATTTTACTTTTGCCCAGAATTTTTATTTTTGTCGCATAAGTTTATTTTACTTCAGTTTTACTGAGAGAATCTTATTTCATATTTTGTTGCATAACAGGTAGTCGAATTGCTACAGTCCAGACACGAGATGAGGACCATGATCGCATTGAATATGGCATCGAACCTGCTCTTTATCTGGATGGGTCAGGATATTTTCGAATTAGCAAACAGAGTGGGGAGGTATTCCTAGCATCATCCCTTGCTGGACAGGTAAGGTTTGCTTTTAATTGTTTACTATATTAACTATTTCAGTGCGACTGTCTTCTCAGCGAGGCATGCTATGGATTTATCATGATTGCTTGCAATTTGATACGATACCCAGCAGATAGCTCACCGTATCACGGGACTTGTAGATCTGGAATTTTTGTTGTGCAGAAGGGATGGGAATAGGGAATAAAAATCTGGTCACTTCAAAGTTGAATATATTAGACATCTAGATTATAGGAAGCCTAATCTTGAGGATGTTCTGGTTGCAGAGCTTGAACTGTTCAGGATGTAATCATTTAATATTACATTAATTTCATCAACTACTGAATCACTCCATTCATAATGCAAGAGTCTTCTGTGTGATGTGATATAAAAATGTAGGTTCACTGTAATTGGTGACATGTCAACAGTGGCACGTTTCTCATCCAGTACGTTAATGCCCTACTTTCAATCCTTAAATTCTTGAACTGTCCGGGGATGGGGGAAAAAAATCGCCACAGTGCATAGCAATTTCAGATGGTCCCAGGGTCAGAAATTGGCTACTATGTTACCTTGGTGAAATTGTGTGGTTTAACATAAGATTCTTTCTTGAAAATATCGTTGCAAGGTATTTTCTAATCAACAGCATGCTATATTCATAGTATGCTGTTGTTTAGCCACCTATTCCACATACCAAGAAGCCACCATATTATGTGAAAGTGATGGTATGAAACCTGCCTCCAACCTTTAGAATTGATGTAATGTTCTCACAGAGCAGTTAGCAGTACCATTTGGCTGCCACAGTCTACCCCAAATAGTTGTGATGTTTTTCTCTCTGCAGTTGAACTAACCTGGGGGGGGGGACATCAGAAAAATGTGAATGTCTGGAGTGTAAATGGCGAATTTTGCTAAAATTGTTATTTTGATAAGTATTTGTACCCTCATATATAGGGTGTATAAAGTTTGCATGATTTTTCCTTAATTATTTAAATGTATCTTCTGTAAGATACATTTAAAGAATTCTGAAGTGTTATTTTTTACAATCAATTATATTCTGTGTTAGGAACACTTGCAGTCATTCAGTTCATCCACATAGAAATAGAAAGTAAATATAATTATTTACTTTTAAATTAATATAAACAGTCATTCAGTGGCTTGATTTTTGAGCTACTGAATAACCCGAGAGTTCTCCAGATTTATTGTTTCCATTTTTCTGGGGGTGAGAGGAGGAGCTGTAGGGTAAGGCATATATTGAAGCATTTAGTTGTACATCTTGAAACCCAGAATGTTTTAATGTTTTCCAGATAAAGTTAAATAAGCTAGGCAGAACTCTTTATTTACTCTATTTCCATTGAATTGCAATGTATAATATACAGTGAAACTTCCCTTTAACGGACAGCCATGGGGAATGAGAATGTGTCTGCTAGAGAGAAGTGTTCGCTAACAAGAAGTCTGAGGGAGAAAAAAAAAAGAAATAAATAAAAATCGTTAAATGTTTAATGTAAAATTAAATTAAAATATATACAGATTTTGCACAATATTTTTGTAAATAATATACATACAATTATGCTATGCATATTATGACTTTATCTTAAGAAAAATACATACAGTAATCACTTATTTTCTTCTGCACCTTCTTCTGGCTGATAATTTTGTTTTCAACATTTGTTTGGAGTGAAGAAACCATCGAAAGTTCTTCAGCGGCAGAAAATATTTTTAAACGATTGATTTGTACGAGCGCTTCTATTTTCATCGGTGGTTCATCGTTTATGTTCTTCATCCTCATTGACCTCCTTCCATTTCTTCATCCTCATGAGGAACTTCTTGAAAAATATTCATGTTAATGGCGTTGATATCTAGAGCACCATCTTCTGTAGTGAGATTCGAGTCTATATCTTTGTAGCCAGGGTCACTTGTAGCGGAAGTATCGTACATTATCAATAAATGTTGAAGTTCTTGTTCTTCTTGGTGCTCCACATTGCTGTTCACAACTTCAATTTTTGCATTTGAGAAGCCAGACTTTACAAAAGAGTTCACAACAGTTTGTTTTCTAATTGTGTTTACTGAAGAGGAAATCCATTGAATCACATCTAGGATGCTGAGTTTCTTTGCAAGGTCACTCGCACATGTTACATCGTTCATGTTTGCAATGAGATGTCTTAAAACACGTTTTCTGTAGTGAAGTTTAAAACTTTTTATTATCCCTTGATCCAAGGGCTGACACTCTGCAGATGTGTTTGGTGGCAGAAAAATGATTTGAATGTTGGACAATTCAATGTGCGGGTGAGATGCAACATTATCCATGAAAAGAATAATTTTTCTGTTTTGACGAATCGTGTTTTGGTTAAAGTGACTTATCCATTCGCACATGATATCTTGTGTCATCCACGCTTTTTTATTAGACTTCCAGTCAACATTCAAAAGATTCAACTTTATGCCCTTGAAACAACGAGGATTTTGTGGTTTTCCTATAACAAGAGGTTGTTCAAAGTCTCCCAGCATATTTGTACACAATAGTATTGTCAAGCGTTCCTTAGAAATTTTTCCGCCCTGACACTATTTTTTTGTCCATCATACGCATTAATGAGTTCGATTTTATCTTTTAAAGTTAAATGTTTACGGGGGGGACATGATTATGCCCTTGGATTAAAATGATTGGAATAAATCACTTCCAAATCTGTTATTTTATTTACCCTTCAATGGACACTGCTCTTCGTGGACTGTTATTAGTGGAGTCTCCCAGGTTTCAGTGTTGGGTCCATTGTTTTCTGTATTTATTAATGATGGTATATCAGACTTAATGTCCAAGTTTGCAGACGATATGAAGGTCGGCAGGGTTGTTAATGACACTGACAGTATGCTGCTGCAACAGGATCTAGAAAAGTTGAGCAGATGGGCTAAGAGATGGCAACTGAAGTTTAACATTGACAAATGTAAAGTACTACATATGGGAAGCAGTAACCCCAGAGTAATGTATCAACTGTATAGTTACTACACTGATAGTGGTAGAGAATGAAAAGGACCTGGAGGTAATTGTGCAGGCAGATATGAAGTTTTCTGAGCAGTGCAGATGGTCTGCAAGAATAGCTAATGATGTCTTGTCAATGATATATAGGAATTTTTTTTCTAGCAGGGGTAAGGAGGTGATTATCCCTCTGTATAAGGCAATGGTCAGGCCACACCTTGAGTACTGTATACAGGTTTGGAGGCCTCATTTTAAGAAGGATATAGAACTGTTGGAACAAGCACAGAGAAGGGCAGCAAGATTAGTGAATGGTGGAACAAAGGGTTGCTCTTACAAAGAAAAGATTAAGTTTTGCATATTAGTGTGTCTGGAGACTAGGCACTTGCAAAGTGATCTGATTGAGGTGTATAAAGCCTTGAATGGTTTGAGCATGCTCAATGCTGATGGGATTTCAGAATAATTTCCTGAGAAGGCATAAATTCAAATTGAGGAAAGACAGTTGTAGGATAGATGTGTGGAAGTTTGCCTTTAGCCAGCAGGTGGTTGATTGCTGAAACAAACTTCCATCTGTAATTGTAGTAGTTGATAGCTAAAATAGATTCAAGACAGAACTAGACAAACAATTTGATGGGTGAAATGATAAGTTTCTTGCATCATGTGCCTTTGCTAATGCTAAATGTGGGCAAAATAAATGATATAATTTCTTATGCTAACAAACATTATAAGAAACATTTTACATTTATCAGTATAAAAATGTAAATTAAAATTTAAAGAAAAAATTTAAAATTTTTGTATCTTAAGAGTTAAATGTGATGAAAGTGTATGTCTTAATGCTAGTGAGTATTAAAAGGTTTAGCGTATGTAGGGAAAGTGCCACTTAGGGTTTCCGGAATTACATCTAAAGCGCAAAAGTGGTAATCTTTGATATTCACTTATGTTAACTTTATATATTTAGCAGCTTTATAATATTTGGTATTGACTGAAACAGAATGGAGTTCTTTTTTTTTTGGGTTCAAGACTGATCTTGTTTATATGGTGCTTCCAGGATACAGAGGCTGATTCTTTCAAAACTGGGCATTGAGCTCAAATTCTTCTTTGACAACATTTTCTTTGTCTCTGATGTCTTCATGATTAAATTTTAGTGCAGATAATACTTAATCAAAAAAAAATATTTTTCATGACTCCTTTTGGAATAATAAATTGAAGTCTGAAAGCTGTTTTCCATTGATTTAAAAATTGATGTGAAAATTCTTTATAACAAAATCTAAGGATGGGTTGTAAGGCTGCATAAGAGAAGTATTTTCTCTGAATATTGTTATTTAACAAATGTTTCTTTACATATCTAGGATAACTCACTGAAATTGAAAGATTACATTCTACTACATAAACAAGACTTTAAAAGGAGTATTGGCCAAACAGCACTTCCCTTTAAATATATCTTAAAGAAATTTTAAATTCAAAGTATTTCTGTTGAATTGAGTAGGCTGTTTGCTGTTGTGGATACATTTCATCTCCTAGTTTCGCTTAGCTGCTCCAGAATAGAGAACATGGGTTTGAGGAAGCTGTCAACAAGTAATATGGTCCTGTTTTTACACAAATCATGTCTGACTGAAAGGCTAAAATTTATTTCTGCTTTTGTATTCTTGGCACTGCAGTGTTTTCTAACAAATGCCCTTGAAGTTCCAAATTATTAATAAAATTAATGGCCTCAGTACCTATATTGAATATTGTTAATGCATGTTTATAACACGTAAACTTAGAAGGGCTTAAGTCTTTCTAAAATTTAGAAAGGCTTAAGTTTAGTGACTAGCATAACCTAACAGTAATAGGGGCATGTGAGGTAAGAAAGCAAGCGTATGAGCTTATGTAGCATTAGCCAAAAAAAAAAAAAAAAAAAATCACACAACCATTCCCTCTAAAAGTTTGTCCAGTTCTTCCTTGAATTTATTTAAGCTATCAACTTCCACAAATACAGATGAAAGTTTGTTCCAGCAATTAACCACCCGCTGGCTGAAAGCAAATTTCTGCACATCTATTCTATAGCTGTCTTTCCTCAATTTGAATTTATGCCCCCTTAGGTCTGTAATCTGAACAAGTGGAAGAATCCCATCAGAATTCAGCGTGCTCAACCTATTCAAGGCCTTGTACACCTCAATCAGATCACTTTGCAGGTGCCTAGTCTCCAGCTGCTGCAATTTGCAGAACTTAAGCCTCCCTTGGTATGAGGAGCCCTTCGTTCCCCTCACCAATCTTGTTGCCCTTCTTTGTACATGCTCAAGCAAATCTACATCCTTCCTAAAATGAGGCCTCCAGACCTGTATGCAGAACTCAAGGTGTGGCCTGACCATTGCCTTATACCAGTGGTTTTCAACCAGGGTGCCGCAGCACACTAAGGTGGCACAACAACATTCTTGGGGCGCCGTGTAATTTGGGTTTCAGTTACTTAAAGTTATTATTATTTTGAAATTTATATATTTATTTCATTATAAAAGGGTACAATATAAAGGGTACGGTACAATATCCATTGTGCCGTATCTTTTTAATTTTGTGGTGATCTATAATTGATCTTTATTTAGTACCTGTATATAAAGAATAAAATTATTATATAGGTATATATTAAAAGGTCGAAAACCACAGTGTTAGGTATTTCTTTTGGCCTAGGGGTGCCATGATAAAATTACTGGGATGCTAAGGGCACCATGAACCGAGAAAGTTTGGGAACCTCTGCCTTATACAGAGGGACAATCACCTCCTTTTCCCTGCTAGCAAAATTCCTATATATCGCTGACAAGACACCATGCCCTACTCTGGCAGCCTGTCTGCATTGCTCAGAAAACTTCATATCTGACTGCACAATTACTCCCAGGTCTTTCATTTTCTACCACCCTAAGTGTAGTACTACACAGTTGGTACGTTCCTCTGGGGTTATTTCTACCCATATGCAGTACTTTGCATTTGTATTTGTACATAGCTGTTTTTTATTGATGCTTAATTACTTTAGTACTTTTCAGTTGACTAATGTATCATATACCATGTAACATATTCAAGTTTGCCTACTCTTCCAACTTGTCCCATCAGTGTTCTTTTATTGACATCTCTTGTTTAATCACAAATTGTTAAATAATAATCATCCCTCTTTTTTTTTTTTAATATTGAAAAATAATTTTGCGATATTTAATAATACAGTGATATTTTATAATATAACCTCTCTAGGATTCTGATACAGTGAAACCTCTCCAAATATATGTGGAACCTTGAACCTTCAGTTCCACATATTTGCCTTTAATGGAGGTGGTTGCCATGCAGAAATATATAAAAAGTTAGATATCACAATATATTGAAAATTAATAGTATAATAGAAATGTCTTATTTTAAAAACATTTTATTTGAAACTCTAAATTATTTTGACGTGAATTATAAAGCCTAAAAACTAAATGAAATTATTTACTTTAATTATAAAAATCTTAAAACTAAACAGAAAATATAAAATACATGTTTTGTTTTTTGTTGAATTGTTTCCTTTTCTAAAATAGTTTCAAAATCAATTAATTGTAACATTTTATTATTACCTAAACTGAAAGATAAATATTAAATGCCAAAACAGTATTTAAACTTGCTTCTTGGAGTTTTAATTTCTTCAAAATATGATTCATTGTTTCTGTTCATACTTTAAACATAAATTGTCATTTTTGACAATTCCTAGTAGAATCATGAAGTTCTATCCAGATTTTTCCACCATTTTCACATGTGACAATATTCTTCAAATTCCATATGTACTTGTACTTGTTTAACATCAGTTCAAACTTCAATTTCCATGTTGGTATTGCAGTTAATTCTGCATTTATTGAAATACTTTTGTATAGTATTTTCACTAACAGTATTCCATGATAATTTTATGTATTCAACAAAGTCTGCTAGTGAAATTTTTTTTAAAAACTAATTCTTCAACATTTCATGCCCCATCCATATTTGCTACTGATGTGTTAAAATATGTAGGTGGTAGAACAATTTAAATGACTTGGTCCAATGATTGACAAACACTTGATGTATTAGCAGGAAGAAATAATACATTGATATTACTTAAATCAAAATTTTGGGATGACATGGAGTCTTATCTAATAATAGTAAGATCTTCCTATTTTCTTTTTACATTTTTTGTAAAAATTACAAAGCCATTCAGAAAAAGTAGCACTCGTCACCTATGATGGTTTTTTATTTTTTTTATTTTATTTTTTTAAATTGGTTCAGTTGGTACATTGTTTATTGGTGTACCAATCAACATTCATAGATGTCATATTCATGTTTATAAAACACCTTGGTTTCAGTGCATGTTAATTATCAATGGTGGTTCTTTTTGTTGTGAAGAATTTGCACACGGTAAGATTGTTACTCTTAGTTGGTTTTATAACCAAAAGGGTGCCTCTGTAGCCAGGTGGGAAGGAGCAGCAATGCGTAGCACATGCTTCTTGATTAGACCGGGGTTCGAGCCCGTCACCACCAAATACGGAGGATGCGGAAAGGTCAGGGAATGACCACCGCATATCCCAGAGCAATATGGCCTTAGTTGCTAATGCTCCTAAAAACCAAAAAAAAAATAATAAAAATAACCAAAAGAATTACATCTTTTAACCACTAACGATTTACTTAGTAAAGCACAATAAGAGGCCAGTTTCATCTACGTTAAAGACTTCTGTGGGTTCATATTGTTGTGTTAAAGATGGCAAATTATGTTCCACGTCATCTTCATTTAAAGATGTACTTTGCCACAGTCTTCAAAACAATGTTATTTCTGTTACAAAATTTACTAAGCGCTCCATTGCTAGCTGAAAACTCTCTCTCTCTCTCTCTCTCTCTCTCTCTCTCTCTCTTTTAAGCTTTTGTAAAATTCAAAGCTTTTTTTTTTTTGTAATATTGGACTGTTTACTGGAATTCCTCCAGCACGAGTGCCGTCAAACCAGGCAAGTGTTAACTCATTAATTTCCTGATACGGTTGATATGTTTCTCTTTGAATATTTTTATTTGCATTCTGAATCCTCTTTTCTTTAATGTTATTTATTTTTTTTTGAATTTCCATTTACCACAATTATGCTTTTCTGCCAACTGTCTTTGCGATAAACCCTTTCCTGCATTTTCTATAACTTTCCCTCATGTTTCTAAATTGAAAATTATTTTGCTTTTTTCTGTCACTTTGTGGCAAAAACATTGCTTCAATATTCAAAGATGGATAAATCAGAAAAACGCCCATGGTAAAAATATGCAAGATTAAACATGTTCAGTGTACCAGTTAATTCAATATTTAAAAAGGAGAGAGAGAGAGAGAGAGAGAGAGAGAGAGAGCGCGAGCGAGCGAGCGATCCTTATCCAAAAAGGTGTATTCCTTGTGGTTTTTTTTTTTTTTTTTTATTGCAGGTTTTCTTTAGGAGTGTTAGCATACATTTATGCAAAAACTGAGAAACTTAATTTCTGTGTACTGTCATACACAGAAATACCATTCATTCCTTCAATCGGTGCATAGTAATAAACATAATATCCAATGCTTTGGCCATGATATACAGTACATACACTGATGAGCCAAAACATTATGACCAGTGAGTTGTTATGCAAATCGAAGCAACTGCAAGTGAACTACGGCACGTGCGCAGGTCGGGACATGGTATAAAAAACACCTGATACTGAGCTCCGTTAATCAGTGTTACACTTGTTCTTCAGATGGGAAAGGCAGTGGACTTAAGTGAGCTTGGCAAAGGCCAAATTATAATGGCTAGATGACTGGGTCAGAGCATATCTGAAATGGCACAGCTGGGGTGCTCATGGTCAGCTGTGGTTAGTACCAACTTGGAAGTGGTCTGAGGAGGGGGAACCCATGAGCCGCATGCGAGGTGTTGGACAACCACAGCTCATTGATGCTCAAGGTGAATGGAGGCTCTCCCGGATGGTATGTGGCAACAAAAGGGAGAGTGTGGTGCAACCAGCCGGTAATCGGAATGCTGGTGATGGGAGTAATGTGTCACAACGCACAGTACATCGAACCGTACTGAAGATGGGGCTGTGTAGCCGCAGGTCGCTCCAAGTGCCCATGCTAACCACGGTTCACCAGTGACGGCGCCTACAATGAGCACACGAGTATCGGAACTGGACCCTGAGTGATTGTAAGAAGGTGGTTTGGTCCGATGAATCACGTTTATTGTTGAACCATGTGGACGGCCTGGTGCATGTGCATCGTTTACCTGGGTATATGATGGTGCATTGGACTGTTGATGCCATCATATACCCAGGCGCCTGAATGCACCGTGGGACAAAAACAAGCTGGTGGCGGCGTTGCCATGCTTTGGGCGATGTTCTGCTGGGATACCTTCGGTGTCCAGTCATTTATGTGCCAGGCACTCTGACATCTACCACCTACCTAAACATCATTGTTGACCAGGTACACCCTTTCATGGCAATGGTCTTTCCCTCTGGCGGTGCCGTCTTTCAGCAAGATAATGCGTCATGCCACACCATCCAGATTGTTTGAGACTGACTCGTGGAACATGAGGAAGACTTCCAGATATTTCCCTGGCCTCCAAATTACCCAGACATCAATCCCATTGAGCCTCTGTGGTTTGCGTTGGAACAGCAACCCCGATCTGTGGCATCTCAACCACAGACCTTGCAGGAGTTAATGGATCTGCTAGTTACATGCTGGTACCAGATACCACAAGACACATTTAGAAATCTCGTAGCGTTCCCGGGTATGAGCTGTTTTGGCTGCAAAAGTTTGGTGGGATCCAGTGAAATCTGATCCTAGTATCACCCACATAGCTTTGGGTGATACTAGGAGCAGCAGTGTGTAGCACACGCTTCTTGATTAGACGGGGTTCGAGCCAGTGATCACCAAATACGGAGGATGCGGGAAGGTCAGGGAATGATCACCGCATGTCCCCAGAGCAATATGGCCTTAGTTGTTAATGCTCCTAAAAACCAAATAACAAAAAATAACAATCACACCACATAGAATCAACATAGGAACCTGTGACATAGGTTTCAAAGGAGTATGCAACTAAATCCTCTGCATTTTGAAGTGTAATAGCTTTAGGAACTCCATGTCTTTTGGAATGTCTTCAAGTGTCAGAAACGCCAATCCATCCAGCATACCACAGAAGTGCTTGAAGTCATCATCATGGCAGTACCAGTCAGATGACTAGTTCTTGACTTTTCTCCATGTGTTTTGTGAAAGATGAAAGAAACAGCATTTGGTAATGACATGTTTACTAAAATACTCTCTGACAGCTGACATCGTTGCAGCTTAAGTCTACGATCACGACTAATTGAACAACTGGTATGCCCATCTCTTCACACTTTGTAATTCAAACTTTCATTAATTCAACATGTGTTTCATGTGTCTTCCTCTGAAGAAAAGCATACACACAGGATACTATGATATCAGCTAGTGGTAACCAAATGATGTATAACTGACTGAAGTTTGGGTATGCATAGAGGAAAAGGTAACATCCATGAACTACTTATTGCTGCTGCAAGAAGTTCCAAGTACGAAGGTGCATCAAATGTGATGAATCTGGGCTGTTGACACACACACACGCGCGCGCGGCAGAAATCATGGGATTACCTACTTAGTAACATGTAGGCCCACCTTTTGCCCGGATAAGGGCAGTCACATGACAAGGCATTGTGTCCACTAGTTCACAAAAGCATCCCACAGGTATTTCCATCCATGCTTGCTGCACTGCTGTCCATAATTCCGTTGCATTCCTGGTTGGAGGATTCAAAACTCAAACGAACCTTTCCACAACATCCCAAAGGTGCTCCACAGGGTTCATGTCCGATGAATGGGGAAAGCCATTCCATTGTAGTAAAATCTGCAGAATGCTCTTCAAACCATGTTTTAGTCACCACGAATCTGTGGGAAGGCATGTTGTCCTGCTGGAAGAGTCCATTGCATTGTGGGTGCATGATGACCACGAAGGTATGCAGATGGTCTACAAGGATGGACACGTAACCTGGACTATGTAGAGATGCATCTAGATATACCACAGCACTCGTGTGCCAGATAAACATGCCCCAGACCATTACCGACCATCCATCTGCCTGAACAGTCCCTTGTTGACATGATGGGTGCATAGCTTCATGCAGTTTCCGCCAGGTATGCGCCCTCCCCGTCTGCTCAGAAAAACTGGACTCATTGGACCAAGAGACCAGTCTCCAATCATCAAAAGTCCAGTGTTGATGTTCTTTTGCTGAGTTGAGGCCTAGTGTCCTGTGTCATGGTGTTAGCATTGGGTCGGTGGCTCCCATAACCTATTGCTTCTAATGATTGCCTGATGGTCTTGGTGGAGACTTCTGGCACCTCCCTCGTTGAAGTCGGTGGTGATTTGTGCCACTGTCACTTTCCGGTTGGCTGAAACAATGTGAGACAGACGTCAACAGTCACGTTCATCCACTGCCTTTCTTCACCCACAGCACTGTCCGCAATGAGATGGTATTTCTGGAAATGGCATATTCACAATACACTCTTAATACTGTCGGATGGGGATAGTGCAGTTTTTGTACCACTTGCACGATAGACTGACCCGTGTGTGTGGGGTATCCACTATCATCTGTCTTTCAAAGTCAGTTAACTCACGACGTTTCTCCATATTGATATCAAATTACCATTTATGTGAATGCCGTGATGCAGTGTACCTATATACCTGCCAAGAAGTAAGAAGTGGGTTCATCCTATAGTGAGGGGGACAGCGTTGCATTGCCAGGGACCAGGTGTCCCACATTTTGTCCTTTCAGTGCGTGTGTGTATTGTATATTTAATATAATGTCAGGCTCAGGCCCTTTAATAATATATGTCAGGCTCTTCTAATTTTTTCCATTGTTGCCACACCTGTCAGGTCTGCACCCATACACTTATCTGATCTCTTTTCCTATATATATATATATATATATATATATATATATATATATATATATATCCCCCTAAAACTGAACAAATTAAAATAAAAAAATAATAAGAGGGAAAATAAAAATTAGTAATGCAAACATCAATGGCAGCAAATATGCATATTCCACCAAATGTTGCTTGAAATGAAGTGTATGCCCAGTACCCTGACAAATAGAACGAAATAATAAGCTAAACCAATGAAACAATATTGACTCAATCATTTCATTGCTTTAGTTTATTATTTCACTGTACAGGTTTTCCATGCTACAGTCATACACTGTACTTTAGTTTATATATACTGGGTGGTTATAAAATAAGTTTTGCTATTCAGGAGACCTTAGTGTCAAAAAGGTTACAGTTAGCGTTGTGAAAGTCGGTGGGTATATCATTTAGGGTATGGGGAAGCAATTTGTAGAAGAAAAAAAATTGGTTCAAATTTTTGTCACTAGGGGAAAAGCTGCGCTGCACATATATGAAAGTTGTCATTTACTTCAGGACATGCTGCTTAGGCATATGACATTCTGTTAAATAAAAGCAGAAAGGCCAATGCCACCGTCAATAACCGTTATGGATCTTACCAAAAAAAAAAAGAAAAAAAACCCTGTTATTTTATAGTAAAACTGTTCTACCAGAATAATAGTAATGCTTTGCACAAACCTTTTAAGTTTCCGATATTCATGTAATGAATATCGGAAACTTAAAAGGTTTGTGTAAAGGACCTTTGATGTCAGTGGGACTTCGAAAACTAAAGAAGTTTGAAGCAACCAGGGAGTTAGGTATAATTCCAGGCAAGAGATGGCCATGTATTGGAACAGAGGTAGTGGGTGAAGTGGTCTCCAGGTCAGAATGCAAAACACTACCAGTCAGTAGTGCCAGTGGTGTGCCAAGAGACTTGAACCTTCCTTGGTCTACTGTATGTAAAGTGCTTCAAATAATTTTACACTGGTTCCCGTACAAGATTCACATAGTGCAAGAACTAAAGTCTTGTGATCAGCAACAACGAATAGACTGTTCTACAATTTCTGGTTTGTATGGAACTTTATGATACATGGGCTCGAATGATCTTGTGGTCTGATGAGGCATATTTCACTCTTCCTGGGGCTGCAAATGTACAAAACTGCCGAATATGGGGTACTTCTCGTCTATCTGTTGTGCATGAAAGACCACCACAGAGTGGTCTTTCATGCACAACATTGAAGAGTCTACACCTCATGGTCCTGTAAGGTGTATGGTAACTAGTGCATGGTACTGCACTCTTCTCAGAGATCACATTATTCCTGCTCTGCAAGAAAGGCAATGCTTGGAGACTGTAGTGTTCATGCAAGATGGTGCCCCTTCACATGTTTGACAAGTGAAGGAACTGCTCAGTTCAGCATTCGGAAATGGTTTTATCATTTCTAGTCTTTCCCCAGTTCTGGCCAGCCCAATAACCAGATCTCAATCCTTCTCATTTCTGTCTATCTGGATACCTGAAAGACAGTTTACCGTGGCAGCATACAGATGCTTATCAATTTGAAAAAAATCATTAAACAGTATGTAGCCAATCCCCAATCAGATGCTACATGAAACTGTGTCGCAAGTGGTCCTCAGTTTTCAGAATGTCATCTCAAGTGAAAAAGCACATAGAACGACATCTGTAGATTTCCAAGTTCTGTTATTAAAATTTAATCCTAAGTTAAGTATTCCATCTTGTGTTTACAATACCAATTTCTCGCCTGGTGGCAGAAATTTGAACTAATTTTTCTTCTACAAATCGCTTACCCATACCCTAAATGACATATCCACTGATTTTTCACAGTGCTATCGCTAACTTGTTTTGACACTAGGGTCTCCTGAATAGGGAAAGTTATTTTATAACCACCCGGTACTTGCATGTACACTAATGTTAGGAGTGTAGTGAATAAATTTGATGAATTTGAAGGATTGGTAAAGTCATCAAATCTGAACATTGTAGCAATATCAGCAACAGTGTCACTCTGACATAAGGGATGTCAAATTGAATGTGAGGAGTACGTGTACAGAAAAGAGACAGGCCAGAAAGGGGGAAAGGAATTATGCTCTTAGTTAAGAAGTATAAAAAAATCTAAGGCAATGCATCTGTTTTACAAGGGTAACCAATGTAATATTGAAAGATTGTAAAAACAAAAATGAGAGTAAGAGTGTGTTAGTCCTAAAATAGTTGGCCTGTTAATCATAATGTTTTATAGTGAGTGATGTTGACTGAAACTTGTGCATTGTCCGTGAATGTTTGGTCACTTGCACACAAGGCGGCTCTGGATTTATTGGATGACCTGTTTCTCTGTGAGCATGTTGAAGAGACAACAAGAGAAATAAATACTCCTGAACTCATTATCAGCAGTGACTCTAGATGTATTAAAAATCTACAGATGAAAGAACCACTAGGGGGACTGTGTAATTATGTGGGATTTACTTAAAGTAGTAACTATTTTTAAGGGTAAAGGAAAGGGCTTTTGCTTTTGTGAAGGTGATTACAATGGTCTCAAACAGTTCTTAAATTCTATACAGTGGGACCATCTGATGATGTTACCAACAGCAAATTCTAAATGGGAAGCACCCAAGGAAGTAATTGTAGAAGTCACTAGGCTTTTCATATCACTAAGAATACAGTTCCAGGCTGACCTAAATGGATATCAGATGAACTGATGAGAAGAAAATTGCATGGGATGCATATAAATTATCAGGTGATACAGAAGCCTGTGGTAGATATAAACTAGTTTATTAATCAATTCACAAAGGAGGTTAGGCAAGCTATGGCAGATTACAAGTCTCTGGCAAAGAATGCTAAGAAAAGCAGCAAAGACTTCTTTACTAATGTTGACAGTAGAAGGAAGGGGTTGAATCACATTGGTCCCCCTAGATATGAATGGTTTAACTGTTGATGATCGTGCTGAGGTTTCAAACAAACTGAACAGATAATTTGAATTTCATACATAAGGAATTTAGGGATGGGGATTCTAGAGGTGTATCAGATTTTAACAGGGAGCCAAATGATTTTATGAGAACCAAGAGTACAGTGTAAGAGAAATTGTTGAAGCTAAATATAAAAAAAGGCATCTGGGGTGGATGGGATCTATCCATTTATAGTATGGCAAACTTTAGCCATAATTGTAAGAGTCACCTTGGATTCAGGGAAGGTTCAAAGGGCTGGAGATGTTTAAGCATATCTCAAATTCACAAAGAGGTATCAAAGGGTGAGTAGTTACAGAGCTGTTAGCTTAACTTCTGTTCCAGGGAAAATATTGGAGTTGCTGCTTAAAGAAGTAATGCACGATCATGTAGACAGGAATGCAATCATCCTGCAGTCACAGCATGGATTTATGAAGGGACAATCATGTCTGTCAGATTGGATACTGTAATCAGTAGTACTGCATTCCTATGTGCTGCCAGTAAGCAAAATAAAATTTGCTGCCCTATATGTTGACTACTAATAAAGCGTTAACCAATCAGAAAACAATATCGAAAGAAATTTCGGTGCCCTCTTGAACTGCTGCCCGTAAGTGACGCTTGCTTCGCCTACCCACTTGTGGCGGCCTTGACTGTAATGCAGTAACAGAGGAACTGGATGCAAAAATTAATTTTGACATTGTATACTTAGATTTTAGAAGAACCTTTGACACTGTTCTACATAAGACTACTATACAAATTGGAGAAGTGTGGCCTTTATGGGAAAGTTATTACTGTGATTAAAGGAATGGGATTAGACTGAGTGGTTATCAATGGGCACTGCTCTTCTTGAAGTGCTCTTAGTGGGACCTTTAGGGATCAGTGCTGGGTCCATTGTTGTTTTCTATATTTATTAATGATATTGATGAAGGCATATTAGGCTTTGATGTCTACATTCACAGATTATACAAAGGTTGGCAGGGTGGTTAATAGCAGGTTAGTTCGTGTTAAACCTATCTTGCTTCCAGTGTACATTTTTCTGCTATCCCACACATATACTGTATATATATAATATTTTTTTTTTGTAGTTTACGTATATTTGTTTATTAATAGATTTAAATATTTCCTCTAACCCATGCTTTGTAAATTCATTTTTAATGTCCCCATCCATATGTCTGACGTAAGGCAGTGCCATTGTTTTTTTGTGATTTAATGGGTTCATGTTTTTGAGATTTTTCTTTATTTAGCCAGTACTGTGCAATTGTGATTACTTTCCTAAAGAACCCCTTGTTACCTGCACAGCAGACAATGTTTTTGATGAATTTTTTGAAGCAGATTTGGAAATTTCAGGAGAGTGTATTTTAGACAACAACCATTGGTATCATTACAGCATGTGAACAAAAAACTGGCAGAGATTTTGAAATGTAATGCTGTAATAAACTTGTATTATGGAGCAAGTACTTGTTGGTAGCACAGTGGTTATAATCAGTCTTCCCACACTGGTTGGAAAAGGTGTTAGTTTGAACCATGGCATTGTGATGAGGAATTATTGTTAGTTTTTGTTTTCCTTCTCCTGGAAACTGGGTTTTTCTTTCAACAAACAGTAAACTGACCAAAGAATATATCTGTTTGGGTAGCACATTGTTTGTTTATAACCACCATCCTCCCTACACCAGGCCTGAATTGGAATCCCATCAATGATGCGAGGAACTTTTTGGGAATTTTTCACTTCATGGCTGAGTTAGTTGATCTTGGACATGGATAGTAAGATTCTGTCCCCCTCGCTTCTGAAACTTTTTTTTTTTTTTTTTTTTTTTCTGTCTTTTTTTTTTTTCTGACAAAACTGACAAGTGAACCAGAGAAAATTGAAATTTATGGACATAATTCATGTAGGCAATGGATTAGTTTACAGTTGGCCCTAGTATGACTAATTTTGACACACACACACACACACACACACACACACACACACACACACACACACACACACACACACACACACACACACACCTTGTGGAATAAAAGTACTACTAGAAAATTAAAGTTGCATTTTGCATTAAATAATTGGAGTTAACTCTTAAGTATAAAATAAGGCATTTTTGGGGATGGTTAGGTATCATTTATTTTTAATACACAGGCAGCCATACATCCAGAAACAGGCTTGATAATCAGATATGAGGTGAAAGCAATCTTTGTTAAGGAATTGCTTTCCCAGCTGGAAAAGCAATAAAACTGGAGAACTGAAAATACATATTATTGGGACATGACAACCAGGAACATCATATACACATCTTCCCTAATAAGTTAATGACTCTTTCTTTCCTATTTGGCCCCATGTTAAAATTATTAAGGAAGTGAGTTTATGTAAACAAATAAAAGAGCAAAGAAAATTTTGGAATACAATTACAGTATTGTAATCCAACTCTTGCCCACTGTTAATTTGCTCTACTTAAATAAGGATGGTGTGGAGGGGTGATGTGCCCACAGCTAGATCTCCTTTTCATTCATACTGGAGTCTGACTGAGAATTGCAAAATGGCTTCATGATTTCACAAATTTATTATATGGATGCAAAATTATTTTGCATTCATATAATAAATGAGTGAAAGTATCTGATATCAAAATAAATAATTCTGATATCATATACTTGGATTTCAGGAAAGCTTTTGATACTGTTGCATGTAAGACTGCTATACAAATTGGAGCAGTGTGGCTTAAGGGCAAGTTACTGCTCTGGATAAAAGAATGGTTGAGTGGGAGAAGACAGTGGTAACTGGTGGACACTGCTCTCTGTGGACTAATGTTATTAGTGGAGTCCCACAGGGTTCGGTGATGGGCTCTGTTTTCTGTATTTATTAATGATACCTATGAAGGTATATTACACTTAATATTTTAAACTTTGAAGGTGATACAAAGCTGGTCTGGTTAATAACAGTAATCAGGGTAAGCTGCTGCAACAAGATCTAAAATAAATTAGGCAGATAGGTTGAGAAATGATAGTTGAAGTTGTACATTGACAAATGCAAGGTACTGTATGAGGTGCTACCCAAGTTCCCAGAAATGTATTTCTAAAATAAATTAGACTCACCCTGGGTCTTATTCGCCACTGTCACCTTTGAAGTAGTCCCCTTGAGAGCGTAAACACTAATCCCAGTGCTTCTCCTCGAGCCTGTCACCACCAAATACGGAGGATGCAGAAAGGTCAGGGAATAACCACCGCATATTCCCGGAGCAATATGGCCTTAGTTGCTAATGCTCTTAAAAACCAAATAACAACAACCCAGTGCTTCTCCCATGATTTGAATGTTTCCTGAAAGTCCTTCTTTGCATAGTGTTTAGCATTGCATGCAGTTCAGTTTGGATATCCTTTAAGTTGTCAAATCTTCACCCTTCAGCTTGATTTTCAGTCTGGTGATTAAGGGGGGGGGATTGTTGTATTAGTAACAGTAGTAATGGAGGCATGCGATGCACGAAAGCAAGCGCATGAGCTTATGCAGCATCAGGCAAAAGAAACCCCCCCCCCCCAATTTCTTACATCCATTCCCTCTAAACTTTTGTCCAATCCCTCCTTGAATTTATTTAAGCTATCAACTTCCACAATGACAGATGGAAGTCTGTTCCAGCAATTAATCACCTGCTGGCTAAAGGCAACTTTCTGCACATCTATTCTACAACTGTCTTTCTTCAATTTGAATTTATGCTCTCTCAGATTAATAATCTGAGCAAGCGGAAGAATCCCATCAGAATTCAGTGTGCTCAACCCATTCAAGGCCTTTACAGACTACCTCAGTCGGATCATCTTGCAGGTCTCCATCTGCAGATTTGCAGAACTTAAGCCTCTTGGTAAGAGGACCTCCTTTGTTCCCCTTCACCAACCTTGTTGCCCTTCTTTGTACTCGTTCTAGCAACTCTACAACCATTGCCTTATACAAAGGGATAACCACCTTTTCCCTACTTGCAAAATTCCTGTACATCACTGACAATACTCCATGACCTGCTCTGGCAGCCTGTCTGCATTTCTCAGGAAATTTCATATCTGACTGCACAATTACTCCCAGATCTTTTTTATTTTCTACTCCCAGATCTTTTTCATTTCAATTTTTTACAGTAATCTTCCATGTGCAACAATGTCAAAAGCTTTCTTGAAATCCAAATATGTGATATCAAAATTATTTTTTGCATCCAGTTTCTTTGTAACCACATTGTAGTATCCAATCAAATTTGTCAGACAAGACTTTCCTTTAAGAAACTGATGCTGTGTCTGAATTATTACTGTAGTCTTGTCTAGGTGATCCTGCAATGCATCTTTAACCAGTGATTCCATTATTTTCCCCGGAGCGGAAGTTAAACTAAATGGTCTGTAATTACTCGTGTCACCCTTAGATTTCCCTTTATGAATTGGGGATACATTTGCATATCTCCAGTCTGTGGGACTTGCCCTGAGTCTAAGGATGCTCTCATAATTATGGCTAAGGGTTTGCTTACTTCCTTTGTAACCACCTTTAATATAACTGAATAGATCCTATCCGCCTAGGTGCCTTTCTTATGTTTAACTTCAACAATTCCTCCTCCACTTTGCTCTCAGTTATTACAAAATCACTGAGCACCTTGTTACAGTTTGATAAACTTCTGGCATTTTCCTCTCTTAATAGCTTCTCATATGTGAATATAGATGCAAAATAC
This sequence comes from Mastigoproctus giganteus, assembly GCF_048544385.1. Lineage (NCBI taxonomy): Eukaryota > Metazoa > Arthropoda > Arachnida > Uropygi > Thelyphonidae > Mastigoproctus > Mastigoproctus giganteus. Next base: position 68,388,522 of record NC_143582.1, on the reverse strand, counting down.
TCATTCAGATTATCAGCTATCTGAGCAGGATTATCAACAGTTGAACCATTGATGACAAGTGGACCAATCTGTTTCATTCCCTTCTAGAGTTTATAGAAGGAAGGGATGAAAGTAAAGAGGTCCTTGCTGTTTTTCTTGGCATCCTTTGCCAAAGATGTCTCATAATCTGCCTTCGGTTGCCTAACCTCCTTTGTGACTTGATTACAGACTAGCTTATATCTGCCATAGGCTTCTCTATCACCTGAAAATTTATATGCATCTCGTGCATTTTTCTTCTCTAACACTAGTCTGATTAGTTCATCTGACATCCATTTAGGCCTGAACCTTGAACAGTATTTCTTAATCGGTATGAGAAGTCTAGTAGCTTCCACGATTCGTTCCTTGAATGCTTCCCATTTAGAATTTGCTGTTGGTGACATCATTAGTTGGCCCCATTGTACAGAATTTAAAAACTGTCTGAAACCACTGTAGTCACCTTTAAGGAAACAAAAACCCTTCCCTTTACCCCTGATGGTACTTATATCTTTAAGTAAGTCCCACATTGGTACACTGTGATCATTGTCACCTAGTGGTTCCTTTATCTACAAATTCTTTATACATAAATAATCACTGCTAATAACCGGATCAAGAGTCTTGATCAAAAGTCTTGCTAGTGTGGGAGTGACCAACCCACAAGTTCCAGTCAATATCTGGGAAGTTAAAAAAAAAAAAAAAAACCCTATTATACATAATCTGATTTACTGGCCCATTCTATTTCTCTGTCCAATTGTTCATTCCTTAGATTTTGTTATTAACAGCATAACCCCACCTCCCTTCCTATCCTCTCTGTCCTTTCTGTACACATTGTACTCCCGAAATTCTAGTTCCCCACTGCTTATATCTGTGTGACACCATGTATCTGATACCCCAACTACTATATCTGTCTTTGATGCCCTGAAAGGCACCCCAAATTCATAATTTATTTACTGTACTTGTTGGATGCCAAAAACTGCACTGCAGTGAGAGATGTGTGGGCTGGCACGTTGTCACAATGAAGTACCCAGTACTTGTTGTGCCACTTCTCCGGATGTTTCCTCCTGACGGCTTCCCTTAAACCCCCTCATGGTGTTGCAGTAGAACTTTGTGTTGATGGTCTGACCAGGAGGGAAGAATTCCTTATGGATAATCCCATCAATGTCCAAAAAACAGATCAGCATGGACGTCACATTGGTCTTTGGTCAGGTCAGGATGAGGATGGGCTCTTCCACTGGGATGATTGCTGCTTGGTTTCTGGGCCATACCCATACACCCAACTCTCTTCACAAGTGATGACCATAGAAAGGAAGCTTTGATCACTCCTGGCACATTCTTGAAGATCTTTGTTAATTTCCATAAGATGCTGCTTTTGGCCTTCACTCAGTAACTGTAGCACAAACTTGGCCACAGTCATTCTGTTATTCAACTCGTCTGACAAAATCCACTGACACATGCCTAACGATAATTCTACAATGTCACAAATGTCATGGATGGTCCGCTTGCGGTCTTAACGGATTGCTGCCCGAACTTTTGTGCATTTTCCGGGGTGGTGCTCTGTGATGGATGTACAGAGCGGTCGTAGTCATCAAGCAATATTCGATCATTTTTAAAACTGTTAAACCAGTAGTAGGTCTGCGTCTGGCTTAAAAGCATTGTCAGCAAAAGGTTAAACCAGTAGTAGGTCTGCGTCTGGCTTAAATCATTGTCAGAAAAAGCTTTTTTCAACTTACTGGGGCGCCTCTGTAGCCAGGTGGGAAGGAGCAGCAGTGCGTAGCACACGCTTCTTGATTAGACTGGGGTTCGAGCCCGTCACCACCAAATACGGAGGATGCGGAAAGGTCAGGGTATGACCACCGCATATCCCGGAACAATATGGCCTTAATTGCTAATGCTCTAAGCAACTAAGGCCATATTGCTCAAAAACCAAATAAACAACAACTTATTGGTTCTGCTGTTGTATCCTTAAGAAGGAAACAAAACTTGATGCAATAATTTTGCTCTCTTACATCAGCCCTCACAACAATCACAAACTATGAAACACACCGCCAAAGAACTGCACATAAATATTAAATGACTCTATCCAGCCTGACAGCACGTGGCATGCTGATTCACAAAGAATGCATGCAGTGTTATCTAGCGCCACTAGTCCATACTAGATGTAGTCCCTGCGCAACATTCAATTTCAGGAACATTTGGGTAGCACCTCATATATGGGTAGCAGTAATCTGAGATTGATGTACCAACTCTGTGGTGTTTTTTTTATTTTTTTTATTTTTTTTAAGGTCCTAGTCACTGAAATCTCAGGAAACTAGGTGGCAGAACCTGCCAGAGTAAACTACAACTATTGGGTACCTGGTCTGCCTCCGTGGGGCGAAGTGTGAGCCACGTCGGGCCTCAGCAGGGGTCTGGTGGCTAAATGGCCAGAAGAACAACGGTAGATGACATCACACACCTCAAGATCCATATACTTTTAAATCTCTGGCCTTTACAGTGAACTGTATCGCACCACAATGTAAACTATGTGGAGATGGGGGAAACCCCTGGTGCCGTTTGACCCTAAACACACTTTATGCCCAGGGTAGTGGAAAATGACTTGGATGTAATTGTACAGTCAGATATGAAGTCTTTGAGCAGTGCAGACATGCTGTGTGGGACAGCTCATGTCCTGTGGGGACATGAGCTGTCTCCACAGGATAATCACTTCTTCAGGGATAAGGAAGTGATTATTGTATAAGTTAATGGTTGATTTCTGCATGCAAGTCTGGGAGGACTCATTTCAGGAAGGATGTAGATCTGCTGGAATGGGTACAGAGAAGAGCAACGAGATTGGCGAAGGAAACTAAAATGTGGTCTTACCAAGACATGCTTCAGTTCAGGGTTGGTTCTGGAAGGTGTTCAGTGCATGCATGCAGCCGGCCGATAGTGCACTTTGAAGAAAAAATTAAAATGTTATTTAATATTATTTTAATATAGTGGTCGGCAATGAAATACAGAAAAAATAAAACATAAAAAGTAAACTGCAGCCATTATCAACCCACTGCAGAATGGAAGCCTCCTCAACAATTCGTGTTGAAGGAAATGGGCCATAATCTGCCACGCTGGTCTAGTGCGGGTTGGCAGATCGACCGTATTTAGCAGTCAGGGGCTTGAACCCCGGTCTACTCAAAGAGCGTGTGCTACTGCACTCCTGCTCCTGACCACTTGGCTACGGAGGCCTACTTGGGAACATAAACATGACCGTAAACATTTGTTAACCATGGAAACACAACCAACATGCGCTTCTTTCATACTTCAAAAAATTGATGTTTGCATGATGACAGATGATATAGCTGTGCAGTTTATGGTTATAAATAATGTCGAAGCATACTTGTTGTGCCTCAGAAAAGTAAGAAGTGCAAGCACAGGCGATGGTAAGTTCATCCTATGAACCAGAGAAGGATTCAACAATGGAACTTCCATAACCTTTACGATTGTGTCTTGTTTTAAACCATGTTAAAAAAAAATCGTAAAAGCTTGGAGTTTGCAAACTTACATGTTAACGTCTTATGATTAAGTTTAAGTGTGATCTTAAACTTAATCATAAGACTTAAGGTTACACCCACTCACAGATTGAGATCCGTGACTGAGCGGGCCACTGCAGCAAAGAAAAGTCAGTCATGTTCCTGGAACCATTCCATAGCAATTCGGGCTTTGTGCACCAGTGCATTATCCTGCTGGAAATAACTATCTGACTGAGGATAAACTGCCAACATGAACGGTTGCACTTGGTCAGCAACAATGTGACATTCAGACGTGAATCTATGGATATCAATGGACCCAACGTGTGCCAAGAAAACATCCCCCACACCATGACACTGCCCCCACCACCTTGCACAGTAGTCTTCAGACATGATGGGTCCATGGATTCATGTTGGTTTCGCCAAATTCTGAGCCTCCAACACGATGCACCAGGAACTTCGACTCATCAGACCAAGCAACTGTTTTACAATCCTCGAAAGTCCAGTGCTGATGTTGCCGGGCCCACAGGATGCATGCTGTTGTTCTTCATTGATAACAAAGGTACGCGATGTGACCGTCGGCTGTTGTAGCCCATTCGTGAAAAAGTGCGACTAGTGGTCCGTTGCGATATTTTGTTCTGTGCATCAAGGTTGTATTCTGACGTGATGCTTGACATTGTGACCCGTCTGTTTGCTTGCAAAATTCTAGCCATCCTCCTCTGACCTCTCATCAACAAGAGATTTTCTTCCACATGAGTACTGTTGAGAGGTTGTTTTCTGTTCATTGCACCATTCTCGATACACACTTGAAACTGTGGTGTGAAAAGTTCAGGAGAACTGCCGTTTCAGAGATGTTTGTCCAGCACGTCTTGTACCTACTACCATGCCATGTTCGAAGTCTGTTAGATCACTCCTTTTCCCCATTCTTGCTATGATTAGCACGCTTAACTGATACTAGAAAGGTTTTTCTGTGGCATTTTTATCCACAACTGTGACTTGCGACGTTGTGGGACAAATCATTTGTGCACAGCAGGTGTACCCAATAAAGTGGCAGCACAGTGTATATGGGCCGACCGGGCTAGCCGAGTGGGTAAAGTACCTGCCCGGCAACCCAAAGGTCGCGGGTTCGATTCCCGCCTCGGGCTTGGATCAAAGTACTGCAAAAACCTTGGGAGGTGCAATATGGCCACAGAAGCCGATGCGCCAACAACTACCAAATCAAAAAAAAAAAAAAAAAAAACAGTGTATATGGAACTGTCATAAAAACATGCTAGTAGGCTCCTATGGGTTGGATTAGGTTATGAATCTACTCTTGATCTGCATTGATAGGGCAGCCAAATATCTCTAGCACGCAGGCGGCTAACAACTCCAAAACTGGCCCTGCTTCAGTTTTACAAATGCAGTGTGTGGAGACTAGGCATCTGCAACGTGATCTGTTTGAGGTGTTTAAGGCTTTGAATATATTGAGCACGCTTAGCGCTTAAGGCATCTTTCCTCTTGCTCAGACTACGCACGAGGGGAAATAAATTCAAATTGAGGAAGGATGGTTGCAGGATAAATGTGCGGAGGTTTGCCCTAAGCCAGCAGGTGATTGATTGTTGGAACAAATTTCTATCTTTTGTTGTTGAAAGTGGGCAGTTTTGGATAAAGTCAAGGAAGAATGATCATCATAATATGGTCTCAATTTTGATAAACCAAAATAAGAAAAATATATCTTTCTTTAATGAGCATGCTTTTTAATTTTAGCCTATGGTGTGAAAAATATTGCAGCACTAAATGTGAATTTTATATATGGAATTGATCACCATTTGTTGTGATTTTTATTCTTTATTCTCTTTAAGTAGTTTTGTTTAGCATAACTGTAATTTGCTATAAAACATATATCGTGTCAAAATGAACTTAGAAAGATTTTTTTTTGCAGTGGTGGGGGGGTGAGGGGGAAGTGAAGATATCAAAATTATTATATAAAACTCCAAATGACTGAATATACATAAATGAAATATAAAATGTATACAATATTTCACAAATATAGTATTTACACATAAAATATAAAACTGGTAAAGACAGTTCAATTAAAGTAAAAGTGGAAGAAAACAGGATAAAAATGGTGATTTTTGACATTCCAGAATGACCTTGTAGACCATAAATTCATTAGACAGTGCTACGATAAATAAACTTTTGAAGTGGTACTGGTGCAGGATGGGAGTATCATGCGGTTCGCAGTTGTTTGCACAACATCTATGACACAATCTTCTGTCCTTCTGGTTTATTACCTTTTCGAAAACAGGGTTAATGCGATAAAGGTTATGGTTAAAGTAAGTGGGTTTGGTAGAAGTGTACAGTGATTCCAACCATAAGCAGATCAGGGTAGGGTCACTGGGGCATGTTTCCCCTGTTGCTTTTTCAGAGAATATACACCAATCGTTTAAATTCCCTTTAGCTACAAAAAAAAATTTTTTTTTATTCATTGTTAACATAAGATTTTAGCTATTTTTCCATTGTGGCTTAGCTATTTTCAGCTGACTACAGTTGGCCAAACTGATGTTGATGTGATGGTCATTCGAGTTCGAGGCCCAACACAATATGGTCATGCATAATGTTTACTCAAAGTAATTCAAACTCCAGTAATTCAAAGTTTAGCTGTGTGCCTGTGATATTATGTTTCAGTGTTGTATTTGTTTTCTTCTATGCATTATTTTGTGCTTTTTTTTTGTGCACAAACAAAGTACAAGGTGCCATTTTCTGTACAAACAAGGCACAAAATGGTGCCTGTCATTTTTTTTTCTGGATCTGCCAGTTACTCCAGCCAACAGCTATGATACAGCTAATGGGCATTATCTATCACATCAACTTGGTTAGTATCTAGCACCTGTCCCATATTCTAAAAAGGTTCAGCCAGAGAGGAATCTTGCACATCCCCCTTCTCAGATAGAAGTTATTTTACTTTTCTTTTTTATTTTATTTCAGTTCTGTATATTCAGTTGGTTGGAGTTTTAAGAATATTTTGATGTCATTTGTCCCCAACTGAGAAGGCCTCTGTCATTCAAAAAGTGAAGGTATTTATTCTTTAACACTGCTTTTGTGATCAATGCCTACAGAATAGGTTTAATCTGTTAGCAGTGGAATGGATTTTGGCAATGATTGTATGGGAAACGATATGGTCAAAAAATGGAATATTGACATTTTGGTTTCCTCTAATGGAGGAGACATTACTTTTCATTGTTATCCTAGATGCAAAAATCCTTAAGTGTAAACCTTAAGTGATTTATAGAAGTTGTATCAATAAATTCTCCTTAAACTATCAGAAATGAGATTTGACTTTTGACTCTGGTATCAAATACAATTATAACAGAACTTCCCAATTTGAATTCCTTGAATTTTCTTTTCCAGGCTGGAAGTGATTACTACCTGTTTGTAACTGCCAATGATGGTCATCATTCAGTAAGTACTTTTTTGTTGTCTTGAATAGTAGTTAACCACATATTTATTAATGTACAAGTTTTTGTATCATATGGAAACCATTTTTGTAATTCATCTAGAATGAATGAGTCATTGACACATACACAAAGTAACGTATCGATTTAATATAATATAGTGCAACCTTGATATAATGCAGGTGTTGGGCAACAACTTTAATACCCACATTATAAGTGAAGTACATTATAGCCGAAAAAATTTTGCCATCCCCGTCCCAGTTTTTTTGACATAAATACACCTTACTTAGTAAATAAATACTTTATTTATTTACTAAGTAAGGTGAAATGTTAGTAAATAAAATTTCAGTCTGTACTCTTATGAAACATTAGTAAAGAAAGTATATATTTACTAATGTTTCATAAGAGTACAGACTGAAAGACAAATATCAAAGGTTATTTCATTCCCTTTATGTTCTACTAATACACAGTGCTGTTATGGGCTTGCATTTTACACATCCGTTCTGGAATAGTTGTGCAATTTAGTTTGCTGGAAGTGATGATAGCATTTTTCAGTACCTAATTTTTAATAGGGTCAGATGGCATAAATGCCGTCTGGGCTAGCCAGGTGGGTAAAGTGCCTGCCCGGCAGCCCAAAGGTCGTGGGTTCGAATCCCACCTCAGGCTTGGATCAAAGTACTGCAAAAACCTTGGGAGGTGCACTATGGCCACAGAAGCCGATGCACCAACAACTACCAAAAAAAAAAAAAAAATGGCAATAATGAAGATGTTCACTATCACTCTTGATGTCTTAACCATGCCATAACTTCATTAATGTTTTGAAGCTCTATTAATTTTTTCAGTACATAATTTTTAATAGGGGTCAGATGAAATAAATGAAGATGTTCACTATCACTCTTGATGTCCTAACCATGCCATCACCTCATTAATGTTTTGAAGCACTTTGTTAATTTCTGGTGCTTTTTTCCTACACAAGTCATCCACATTATTTTTTTTAGTTACTCCCTAGGTCACTGGCTTTCTGTATGTTATCTTCCCACTGTACACAGAGGCTGTGATTTCTTCCTTGCTCAGGTAATGCACAACTCCAGCTTCTGCATCCACCCCAATTGAAGCAGTTAGGTCATTTGCTTCAAGAGTGCCACAGAGTATGCCACAAGCAGCTTTTGTTCTTTGTTCTGAAAATGCTGCTAATTCAAGGTTTTTATTAGGGATCTGGTCTTTTTTTTTTTTTCCAATGCATTTTTTACAGTAGTTTTCACAGACTGTTGAGCTCATTTTCTTCCATGCTAATCAAATATTATATGTAACGTTATGCAGTGTTAAAGTTACAGAAATTCTAGAACTTGAATTCCAGAGTTCACAACACCAGCATGATAGTAGGTTTGAAGGCTTGAATAATTCCCTGATCCATGGACTGAATTAGTGCAGTTGTGTTCCTTGAGAGAGAGAGAGACACTACTCTGATCCTGCAGTCTTTCAATTTCAGGACATTGGTCAAAGGGTGAGCTGGGCTGTGATCTAGCAGTGATCCAACAGAGCCTTTTCTTCAAGCTTTTTGGAAAGCTGGTGGCATCTCACTGATGGTACAAACTCACTTTCAAACCATGAAGCAAAATTGTCACTTGTTATCCAAGCTTTGGAGCTATTTTTATAAATCACAAGTAGAGATTTCATGCTAATGTGTATAAAATACTGGAGACTTTGACTTTTACCAATGCACAGTGGCTTTAGCTTGTTATTTCCAGTCTTGTTTGTGCTCAGTAATTCCCTCTTTATTAGTTTGTGCCCACTTTGTTGGGTGCCTTTTTAATATCGTATGACTTATTGGAGGAGTTTCTAGTATAGCATTGTCTGGTCACAGTTGTACAACTGTTCATCTATTAATTCACAATCTTTAATCACGCTACCCAGAAATTCAGGAGATGCTTCTGCTGCTGTAATGTTACCAAATGCAGATCTGCCTACAAGGCTAACCTGGAATATCCTATGATGAGCCTTCCATCCAGACACCACCCTTCAGAAGCTTTAAATGTGTCTTCTCCACTGAGTAGCCTATGAAATTTAAGTGCCTGTACTTTCAGAATTAACACCTTTTATTGCTACTCCTTTACTATGCTTCTGCAAAGAACTTTCTGCTTCTGCAGAAACCACTTATACAAGTGGTTTCTGTGGAAACAGAGAGTTCTATAGTAGTGTCAAGTTTCTACGGAGCCTTTAATTCTTTTTGATAATCTTTTTAACATTTCTTCAACTGTATAGGTTTTTTTTTTTTTTTTAATTTGGTGGCCATTACTTTGAGGGATTGCAGGATGGCTGCAGAAGGTTGTGATTAATGATTATTCTTCAGATTGGACTAATGCAAGAAGTGGGGTTCCCCAAAGATCGGTATTGGGGCCACACTTGTTTTTGATCTTGTTAAATGATATTGATGAAGAGATAGTAAGATGTCAAAACTTGCAGATGATATAATGATCGGCAGAGTAGCTGAAGAACAGTGCTAAGTGCAGCTCCTTCAGGTTGACTTAAACTTCAGAAAAGTGGCATTTTTTTTTTTTTTTTCTGCATTAAATGTGGCTGTCATTTACAGCAGCAAAATGCAAGGTCTTGTGGACTTTGGAAATAGCAAAAAACTTGGTGGAGTTGAAATAAAAATAGTGGAGGAAGAAAGATTTGGAAGTTATATTTGAGGGCGAGAGTTTCCTGTGCAGACGTGCCTTTCTGCCGCTCTTGGAACAGAGAAGTTCTTTCTGATTTATTTTCTGCTTTATTAGTTTAAATTGACATATTAACTTATTTCTAGAGTAGCTTTATATTCCTATTTACGGTACTTAAAGTTAAAGTAACTTAGATAGAGATTTGTAGGTATTACTTAGTATCGGAAAGGGTATCAAATCCACGTGTTTAAAGTTCATAAACAGCCGCCATTGTTACGTGAAAATTAATCAGTAAAATCTATTAATCTTGTCGAACTTCATCGGCAATTAAATTGTACTTTTAACTATACATATAACCACTTAGGTTACGGAACATAAATAATTAGTAAAAATAAATAATTAATACATAAATTGATACGGAAGTTATATAAAGGAATTTCGTAGATAACACACGTTACTGAAACGCGATACAGCATATCCGGAATTCGATAGCATTAGCTTTGTATAGTATAGTGCATAATATAATATTGTCAATTAATCAGTAGATCTATTAATCTTGTTAAACTTCATTGTCAATTAAATTGTACTTTTAACTATATATATATATATATATATATATATATAACGACTTAGAGTACAAGCGTAACAAATAATTAATACATACTTGATACGGAAGTTATATAAAGGTAACTCATAGATAACACTCGATACTGAAAAATAAATATAGCGTTATAACTGTGTTAAGATACAAGTTTAAGGTTTTAATTTTGTTCTGAAATTGTAATTTTATTGACATTTAAATCGAAATCATGACTCTAACCAAAGCAGCAAAGCAAAAGGCTCAAGCTAATGGGAGTGCTGTGACTCAGGGGAGAACTGAGGGGGGCAGTTGCCCTCTGAATCACAGCCTTTTAAGATGCACTGTTTGCTTGATGTTTGCGGAGCAATCGGGTATGGGACATGATACTGCCATGGGGGATGTCTTTGTGTGTGCACGATGCAAGGAGTGCAAGGAAATTAGGCGACAACTCGGCGTTGTTATGGGCCTATATGAGACCTTGAAGGACAGGGTGGATGCCCTCGAAGGAAATAAATTGAGGGGCCCATCAAGCTCTCAGCTGCCCACATCAACGCCAGAGCTTGCACTTGGTCATCTTGCAACACAGAGGCAGCCCCCAAGGCAGAATGCGCTGGTCCCACAGGAACTAGTAGTTGTTGGTGACTCTATTGTCAGGGAAACGGGGAACATGCTTTGTAAAAAGGATAGGTGGAACAGGACCAGGGTATGTCAGCCAGGGGCAAAGGTTGATGACGTTGTAGAGCAGATATCATCTTTTAAGGGCACAAAAGGTGATATAGTTGTACACGTTGGCACTAATGATATTAAGAGTAGGAGACCAGCGGAATTACTTAACAAGTACAGGTCACTGTTGAAAAAAAAGCCGTGAAGTAGGGTTGAATTTGAAAGTGTCTGCAATTCTGCCCAGACACGATAGGAGGGAGTATATGATGAGAGCCTTGTCGATCAATTCGGCCCTGGAAAGATTGTGCAAGGCTCAAGGGGTAGAATTTTTTTCAGCCTGGAATGTACTTGTTAACAGGAGAGATCACTTCTACAGGGATGGGATACACTTAAATAGAAAGGGTGCAAGAATATTTGCTGATGCTATCGAGGCAGTGTTAGGTGGGTCAGAAAACTGCTAGCTTGGGGGGAGACAAAGACCAATAGATTGACAGTAGCCACTGGCAGAGGTGAAAGAGATTCTTGCACTGCTTCTATTGGAATGAGCAGAAGCCTGAAAAACAAGATGCAGGATATTTCAGAGACTGCTGGATGTCATTGTGGTACAAGTAAACACATGGGTTGTGTTAGGGTAGCTAAGAATAGAAACAGGTGCATGTATACTTGCGTGTACACCAATGCTAGGAGTTTAGTAAATAAATTTGATGAATTTGAGGTATTGCTCAAAACATCAAAGGCAGATATTGTTGGGATATCAGAGATGTGGTGTCACACAGATATAAGGAATGCAGAACTGGAATTTGGGGAGTACAATGTGTATAGAAAGGATAGACAGGACAGGAGGGGAGGAGGGGTTATGCTATTAGTTAAAAAACACATAAAATCCAAGGAAGTGAAGCCAGTCGACATTGATGGACAGGGCAGTGTCGAGTCAGTTTGGTGTGACATAAGCATAGGTAAATCAAAATTGAGATTAGGAGTGTGCTATAGGCCTAATGACTCTGATGAGTATAATAAGATACTGTACAGGGAAATAGAATGGGCCAGTAAATCAGAGAGTCTTATAATGGGGGATTTTAATTTCCCAGATATTGACTGGAATTTGTGGGTTGGTCACTCACACACTAGCAAGGCTTTTGTGGATTTATTGGATGATTGTTTTCTACACCAGCATGTTCAGGAGGCGAGTAATACTCTTGATCTGATTATCAGTAGTGATAATCTAGAGGGAGTAATACTCTTGATCTGATTATCAGTAGTGATTCTTCATGCATTAGGAATCTGCAGATAAAGGAACCACTGGGTGGCAGTGATCACAGTGTGCTGAAGTGGGATTTACTCAAGGAGGTAACTACCATCAGAGGTAAAGGGAAGGGTTTTTGCTTTCGTAAAGGCGACTATGATGGTCTGAGACAGTATTTAAATTCTATACAGTGGGACCAACTGATGATGTTACCAACAGCAAATTCAAAATGGGAAGCATTCAAGGAACTAATCTTGGAAGCTACCAGGCTTTACATACCAACCAAGAAATATTGTTCAAGGTTCAGGCCTAAATGGTTGTCAGATGAACTAATGAGACATATGGCAGAGAAGAAAAATGCATGGGATACATACAAATTAATGGGTGACATGGAAGCCTATGATAGATATAAGTTGGTCTGTAACCAAGTCACAAAGGAGATTAGGCAGGCAAAGGCAGATTATGAGAAATCCTTGGCAAAGGATGCAAAGAAAAACAGAAAAGAGTTCTTTACCTATTTAAACTCAAGAAGGAAAGGGGTGAATCAGATTGGTCCACTGGATGTTGATGGTTCAAAAGTTGAGGATCCAACTCAGGTGGCTAACAATCTAAACGAGTATTTTGCATCTACATTCACACGTGAGTTATTCAGGAAGGGGAATGTCGTAGGTGAAGTAAACATTGGCAGTGAGCTAGATGATTTTCTAATAACTGAGATTAAAGTGGAGGAGAAATTGTTGAGGATAAACATAAAAAAGGCACCCGGGGTGGATGGGATCTATCCAGTTATATTAAAGGAGGCAGCAAAGGAAGTAAGCAAACCCCTAGCCATAATTATGAGAGCTTCTTTGGACTCAGGGGAGGTACCCATGGACTGGAGATGTGCAAATGTAACCCCAATTCACAAAGGAGGATCAAAGGCTGACACAAGTAATTATAGACCTGTTAGTTTAACTTCGGTTCCAGGAAAATTAATGGAGGCACTGGTTAAAGAAGCACTGCAGGATCATCTGGACAAGAATTCAGTTATAGCTCAGACACAGCATGGTTTTGTTAAGGGCAGGTCTTGTCTGACCAATTTGATTGGATACTATGATGTAGTCATAAAAGAACTGGATGCAGGGAATAACTTTGATATTATATATTTGGATCTTAGAAAGGCTTTTGATACTGTTGCACATGGAAGACTGCTGCACAAATTGGAGAAGTGTGGCATTGGAGGCAAATTGCTGCTATGGATAAAGGGATGGTTGAGTGGCAGAAGACAGAGAGTGGTAATCAATGGACACTGCTCAACGTGGACTAATGTTATTAGTGGAGTTCCTCAGGGTTCAGTGTTGGGTCCATTGTTGTTTTCTGTATTTATAAATGATATTGATGATGGTGTATCAGGCTTAATGTCCAAGTTGCCAGATGATACCAAGGTTGGCAGGGTTGTTAAGGACACTACTGATACTATGCTGCTGCAACAGGATCTGGGAAGGTTGAGCAGATGGGCTGAGAGGTGGCAAATGAAGTTTAACATTGACAAATGTAAAGTACTACATATGGGAAACAGTAACCCCAGATCAACGTATCAACTCTGTGGTACTACGCTGACAGTGGTAGAGAATGAAAAGGACCTGGGGGTAATTGTGCAGGCAGATATGAAGTTCTCTGAGCAGTGCAGACGAGCTGCAAGAGTAGCTCATGGTGTCTTGTCAATGATATACAGGAATTTTTCTAGCAGGGACAGGGATGTGATTATTCCCTTGTATAAGGCATTGGTCAGGCCACACCTTGAGTACTGTATACAGGTCTGGAGGCCTCATTTCAAGAAGGATGTAGAGCTGCTAGAACGAGTACAGAGAAGGGCAACAAGATTAGTGAATGGAACAAAGGGTTGCTCTTACGAAGAAAGGCTTAAATTTTGCAAATTACAGAGCCTGGAGACTAGGCATCGGCGAGGTGATCTGATAGAGGTGTATAAGGCTTTGAATGGCTTGAGCATGCTCAATGCCGATGGGATTCTTCCTCTTGCTCAGAATAATCACCTGAGAGGGCATAAATTCAAATTGAGGAAGGACGGATGTCGGATAGATGTGCGGAAATTTGCCTTTAGCCAGCGGGCAGTTGGTTTGTGGAATAGACTCCCATCGCTTGTTGTTGAAGTTGATAGCCTAAACAAATTTAAGGCTCAGCTGGACAGGTATTTCGAACGAACGGAGGGGTGAAATGGGAGTAGTGGTTGGTTGTTTTTTTTTGGCCGATGCTGAATAAGCTTGCTTTCTTGCATCATATGCCTCTGCTAATGTTACAATTGATGCAAGTTCTCCAAGCAGTGCATTTAGACAATGAGAAAGAAAGGTAGTCCACGTTGTCCTATTGATAATTTATCAGATATTTGCTTTTAGAAATAGGGAGGTCATAATCCCACTGTATAGGGCAATTTTAAGACCAGACTTGGAGTACTCCAGGTATAGAGACCACACTGAAGAAAATACATCAAGCGTCATGAAAAGATCCAAAGATGGGCAAAAGGGCACCCATATGAATAAAGACTTTGAATATGTGGACTACGAAGTTTGGAAATGAGACACCTTAGAGGAGATTTGATTGAGGTGTATAAGGCTAAGGAGTGAAAATAAAATAAATGAGGGTGCAATTTTTGCTATGATAAATAATGAATCCCATGAACATTCTGGAGGACACTCAAATGGGAAATCCCAACTTCCTTTGGGATATGGTGCTAGGTTTTCTTTGGGGTGGGGCTACTGCACTTTCTCAAAAACATCAGTGTTTGCATAGGTTCTGACAGTTTGTCTAGTTTGTCTCCTGTTTGATTTTACAGAACTGACTTTTTTTTTTCTTTTTTTTTTTTACAGCATTGTTTTGTCTAGTGGAGGAAGTAAGTTGAATTGCTTCATTGAACTAATCCTTCACTATTCTGAGCAATGGTCCACCTTTTCTTCCATTTGCAAAACTTTCAAAATTCTGCCCAACAATCCAAATTTTTGTCGTGTTCCGAAGAATTGAAATGCTGGTTATTATCCCTAACAAAAAATGGGAGTTAATTCTGTTTTTCTTACCGTTTTTTTCCCCATTTCTTTCTTTTCCTGGACATGTTGGAACATATTCTTGACACTGACTATGAAATCCATGTTTGTTGATAAACGTGGAAGGCACATTGAACATGGTTTGACCTGAATTTCCAAACACTGCCGTAAGTGCATCCATCATTCTAAAACTTTTGATTTAAATTTAGTAGTATAACATTATTTTGTGATTTTCTGATTAATTTGGTGTATTTATTCTTTACTCGGCCTTGTAATTGCATAAAAGTATCGGTAAAGGTTTCCACGTGTTTCAACTCCGCTAACCGTTCGTAATTTTCCCGCCTTTGTGATACGATATACCGTACTAGATAGCGTTAGTTGAACTTCGTTAGCAGTTAAATTGTACGTTTAAATAAATACATATAACGACTTAGATTACAAACGTAATATAATTAATTTTATTTAACATAATTAATTATACATATAACCACTTAGGTTACGTAACATAAATAATTAGTAAAAACAAATAATTAATACATAACTTAATACGAAAGTTATATAAAGGGATTTCGCAGATAACACTCGTTACTGAAACGTAAATATTTCGTAGATAACACTCGTTACTGAAACGTAAATATTCCGTAGATAACACTCGTTACTGAAACATAAATATAGCGTTATAACTGTGTTTGGATACAAGTTTAGGATTTAATTTTGTACAGAAATTGAAATTTTATTGAAAGTAAATCTAAATCATGACTCAAACCAGAGCAGCAAAGCAAAGGGCTCAAGCTAATGGGAATGCTGTGGCCCAGGGGAGAACTGAGGGGGGCAGTTGTCCTCTGAATCACAGCCTTGTAAGATGCACTATTTGCTTGATGTTTGCGGAGCAGTCAAGTATGGGACATGATACTGCCATGGGGGATGTCTTTGTGTGTGTGCGATGCAAGGAGTGTAAGGAGATAAGGCGACAACTCAGCGTTGTTATGGGCCTATATGAGAGCTTGAAGGATAGGGTGGATGCCCTCGAAGGATTACAAGTGAGGGGCCCATCAAGCTCTCAGCTGCCCACACCAATGCCAGAGCTTGCACTTGGTCATCGCGGAACACTGCGGCAACTCCCAAGGCAGAATGCGCTGGTCCCAAAGGAACTAGTAGTTATTGGTGACTCTATTGTCAGGGAAACGGGAAACATGCTTTGTAAAAAGGATAGGTGGAATAGGACCAGGGTATGTCTGCCAGGGGCAAAAGTTGATGACGTTGTAGAGCGGATATCATCTTTTAAGGGCACAAAAGGTGATATAGTTGTACACGTTGGCACTAATGACATTAAGAGTAGGAGACCGGCGGAATTACTTGACAAGTACAGGTCACTGATGAAAAAAAGCCGTGAATTAGGGTTGAAATTGAAAGTGTCTGCAATTCTGCCCAGACACGATAGGAGGGAGTATATGATGAGAGCCCTGTCAATCAATTCGGCCCTGGAAAGATTGTGCAGGGCTCAAGGGGTAGAATTTTTTTCAGCCTGGTCTGTACTTGTTAACAGGAGAGACTGCTTCTACAGGGATGGGATACACTTAAATAGAAAGGGTGCAAGAATGTTTGCTGATGCTATCGAGGCAATGTTAGGTGGGTCGGAAAACTGCTAGATTGGGGGGATACAAGGACTAATAGATTAACAGTAGCCACTGGCAGAGGTGAAAGTGATTCTTGCACTGCTTCTATTGGAATGAGCCGCAGCCTGGAAAATAAGATGCAGGATATTTCAGAGACTGCTGGGAATCATTGGGGTACAAGTAAACACATGGGTTGTGTTAGGGTAGCTAAGAAAAAGAACAGGTGCATGTATACTTGTGTGTACACCAATGCTAGGAGTTTAGTAAATAAATTTGATGAATTTGAGGTATTGCTCAAAACATCAAAGGCAGATATTGTGGGGATTTCAGAGACGTGGTGTCACACAGATATAAGAAATGCAGAACTGGAATTTGGGGAGTACAATGTCTACAGAAAGGATAGACAGGATAGGAAGGGAGGAGGGGTTATGCTATTAGTTAAAAAACACATAAAATCCAAGGAAGTGAAGCCAGTCGACATCGCTGGACAGTGCAGTGTCGAGTCAGTTTGGTGTGACATAAGCATTGGGAGATCAAAATTGAGAGTAGGAGTGTGCTATAGGCCTAATGACTCTGATGAGTATAATAAGAAACTGTTCGGAGAAATAGAGTGGGCCAGTAAATCAGAGAGTCTTATAATGGGGGATTTTAATTTCCCAGATATTGACTGGAATTTGGGGGCTGGTCACTCACACAGTAGCAAGGCTTTTGTGGATTTATTGGATGATTGTTTTCTACATCAGCATGTTCGGGAGGCAACTAGAGGGAGTAATACTCTTGATTTGATTATCAGTAGTGATTCTTCATGCATTAAGAATCTGCAGTTAAATGAACCACTTGGTGGCAGTGATCACAGTGAGCTGAAGTGGGAGTTACTCAAAGAGGTAACTACCATTAGGGGTAAAGGGAAGGGGTATTGCTTTCGTAAAGGCGACTACAATGGACTGAGACAGTATTTAAATTCTATACAGTGGGATCAACTGATGATATTGCCAACAGCAAATTCAAACTGGGAAGCATTCAAAGAACTTATCGTGGAAGCTACTAGGCTTTACATACCAACTAAGAAATATTGTTCAAGGTTTAGGCCTAAATGGTTGTCAGATGAACTAATGAGGCATATGGCAGAGAAGAAAAATGCATGGGATACATACAAATTAACACGTGACACGGACGCCTATGATAGATACAAGTTGATCTGTAACCAAGTTACAAAGGAGGTTAGGCAGGCGAAGGCAGATTACGAGAGATCCTTGGCAAGGGATGCGAAGAAAAAGAGCAAAGAGTTCTTTACTTATGTAAACTCTAGAAGGAAGGGGATGAATCAGATTGGTCCACTTGAGATCGATGGGTCAACTGTTGATGACGCTGCTCGGGTAGCTAACAAACTAAATGAATATTTTGCATCGACATTCACACATGAGGAGTTATTCAGCGAGGGGAATGCCAGAGGTGTATTCAACTCTAGCAGTAAGCTAGAGAATCTTGTAATAACTGAGAGCAAAGTGGAGGAGAAATTGTTGAAGATAAACACAAGAAAGGCACCTGGGGTGGATGGGATCTATCCAGTTATATTAAAGGAGGCAGCAAAGGAGGTAAGCAAACCCTTAGCCATAATTATGAGAGCTTCCTTGGACTCAGGGGAGGTACCCATTGACTGGAGATGTGCAAATGTGACCCCAATTCACAAAGGGGGATCAAAGGCTGACACAAGTAATTATAGACCTGTGAGTTTAACTTCTGTTCCCGGAAAATTAATGGAGGCACTGGTGAAAGAAGCACTGCAGGATCATCTAGACAAGACTTCAGTTATAGCTAGGACACAGCATGGTTTTGTTAAGGGGAAGTCTTGCCTGACCAATTTGATTGGATACTATGATGCAGTCACAAAAGAACTGGATGCAGGGAATAACTTTGATATTATATACTTGGATCTTAGAAAGGCTTTTGATACTGTTGCACATGGAAGACTGCTGCACAAATTGGAGCAGTGTGGCATTGGAGGCAAGTTGCTGCTATGGATAAAGGGGTGGTTGAGGGGGAGAAGACAGAGTGGTAATCAATGGACACTGCTCATCGTGGACTAATGTTATTAGTGGAGTCCCTCAGGGTTCAGTATTGGGGCCTTTATTGTTTTCTGTATTTATAAATGATATTGATGATGGTATATCAGGCTTAATGTCCAAGTTTGCAGACGATACGAAGGTTGGCAGGGTTGTCAAGGACACTACTGACACTATGCTGCTGCAACAGGATTTGGAAAGGTTGAGCAGATGGGCTTCGAGGTGGCAAATGAAGTTTAACATTGACAAATGTAAAGTACTACATATGGGAAACAGCAACCCCAGAGCAACGTATCAACTCTGTGGTACTACACTGACAGTGGTAGAGAATGAAAGGGACCTGGGGGTGGTGGTGCAGGCAGATATGAAGTTCTCTGAGCAGTGCAGACGAGCTGCAGGAGTAGCTCATGGTGTATTGTCAATGATATATAGGAATTTTTCTAGCAGGGATAAGGAGGTGATTATTCCCTTGTATAAGGCAATGGTCAGGCCACACCTAGAGTACTGTATACAGGCCTGGAGGCCTCATTTCAGGAAGGATGTAGAGCTGCTGGAACGAGTACAGAGAAGGGCAACTAGATTG
The DNA here is from genome assembly GCF_048544385.1 of Mastigoproctus giganteus. Taxonomy (NCBI): domain Eukaryota; kingdom Metazoa; phylum Arthropoda; class Arachnida; order Uropygi; family Thelyphonidae; genus Mastigoproctus; species Mastigoproctus giganteus. The sequence goes on along the minus strand of NC_143582.1, from coordinate 68,369,136 downwards.
GTGAATGGGACAAAGGGGTTCTCTTACGAAGAAAGGCTTAAGTTTTGCAAATTACAGTGTCTGGAAACTAGGCACCAGCGGGGTGATCTGATAGAGGTGTACAAAGCCTTGAATGGTTTGAGCATGCTCAGTGCTGATGGGATTCTTCCTCTAGCTCAGAAAAATCACCTGAGAGGGCATAAATTCAAATTGAGGAAAGACTGATGTAGGATAGATGTGCGGAAATTTGCCTTTAGCCAGCGGGTGGTTGGTGGGTGGAACAGACTTCCATCCCTTGTCGTGGAAGTTGATAGCCTAAATAAGTTTAAGGCTCAGCTGGACAGGTATTTCGAACCAACAGAGGGGTGAAGTGGAAGTGGTTATTTTTATTTATTTATGTTACTTTTTTTTTTTTTTTTTTGGCTGATGCTGCATAAGCTTGCTTTCTTGCATCAAATGCCTCTACTAATGCTAATGCTAATCATTTAATTTTGGAAAGGTTGTCAGGCAAGATCCTGGCTTAAGAATTCTTTCTATAGTAGGTGTACTCAGTTCTGTAACACAAATATAGTGTGCCCTGTCAACCCTTTTCAGTCTATACACAGTATTATGGTATAGTATTATAGATTCAAAAAATTACCTTTATTTGGACACACACAAGGTAATGTGAGGTATTAGTAATGGGTCCTGTCCCAATGTAATGTGTATAACATGAATATTTTTCGTTAAATATATATTTTTTCCCGGTTATATTACTGTAAGCACTATAAAAAATTAAGACTTTGAATAGCAGTGTTGTTTGACGATGAGCAGTGTCCATTGATTACCACTCTCTGTCTTCTCCCCCTCAACCACCCCTTTATCCATAGCAGCAATTTGCCTCCAATGTCACACTGCTCCAATTTGTGTAGCAGTCTTCCATGTGCAACAGTATCAAAAGCCTTTCTAAGATCCAAGTATATAATATCAAAGTTATTCCCTGCATCCAGTTCTTTTGTGACTGCATCATAGTATCCAATCAAGTTGGTCAGGCAAGACTTCCCCTTAACAAAACCATGCTGTGTCTGAGCTATAACTGAAGTCTTGTCTAAATGATCCTGCAGTGTTTCTTTAACCAGTGCTGTTAATGTCAATTTTATGCTGTTAATGACAGCAGTTTTTTAAAATTTTGAAAGATAAGTAGTTATATTGAGTGTTCTTTAAATTCGAACTGTAGAAAGGCCATAGGATTGAAACCTTGTGGTATGGTAGGTCTGGTTCAATTCTGAGGGTGACACGTATGTGGGTAACTAAGATGATAATATAGTGATATTTGATATTTTTAGTATTTAGGATGTAGAAACTATTTCACTTATACCAAAATGAAATGAAGTTGGTAGTGCTCTATAGAACTGTTATCAAGTTTAATAGGATAAAATTTCAAGGACAATAACGAGCACTTTCAGGCTAAATCTTTTGAGTAGAAATCAAAATTTGACAAGTACAGGGTAATGTTGACAAGAAGTCACAAATTAAAATTGAATTTGAAAGTGTCTGCAATTCTGCCCAGACACAATAGGAGGGAGTATATGTTGAGAGCCTAGTCAATCAATTTGGCCCTGGAGAGAATGTGCAAAACTCATGGGGTAGAATTTTTCTCAGTGTGGTCTGTGCTTGCTAACAGGAGAGACTGTTTTTATAGGGATTGGGATACACTTGAATAGAAGGGGTGCAAGAATATTTGCTGACGCTATCGAGGCAGTGATAGGTGTGGGTCAGAAAACTGCTAGCTTGGGAGGATACACAGACTAATAGTTTAACTAGAGCTGCAGGCAGCGGTGAAAGCGATTCTTGCATTGCTACTATTGGTGCATTGTAGAAATAGCACAGACGTGTCATTCAGATAAGCCAGTGGTTTTCAACCGGGGTGCCCCAACAACATTCCAGGGGTGCCACGTAATTTGGGTTTAAGTTACTTAAACTTATTTTTTAATTTATATGTTTATTTCATTATAAAATGGTGTACAGTATCTTCTTAATTTTGTGGTGATCTATAATTGATGTTTACTTAGTACAGTGAACCCCCGCTATTCGCAGGGGTTACGTTCCTGAGAAATGTCGCGAATACTGAAAACGCGAATACTGAGTTATGGCTCCCATAGTAATAAAGGGGCTCCGTTCCAAAGTATGAAATATATAAGAAAAACTAGTCTAAAATTTTGTCTATGTATGTATTATATGTACCTTCATAATGACTATGTACATAGACAGTACATAGTGAAATGCAAGCATATGGCATCGAAATGAAAATAAGAAACAATTTAATATTAAATGTAATATTTATTTGAAATTTCAAACCAGCGCCTTTGCTAGTAAAAAAAAAACTTATCCCACCAGTGCACCAGTTTCGCTAAAGTGTTGATAAAGGAGTTTTGCCTTTTCACGAATGATGAGTAAACTTAATGGAATTTTATTTTGAGTTTGGTCTTCTATCCACAGATTTAAAGCCTTTTCCATTTTTTAAAATTTAACATCACGAGTTACAGAGCACATTTTTTAAGCAATTAGCGCGTTTTCACAGACACTACGGCGGATTTTTTTTTCCGATTTTTTGATTGATCGTACCGTTGACTCATTGATTTTATGTTTTGCCACTGAGGAGACACTTTCACCATTAGAAATTTTGTCTAATAACTCAATTTTATTCGCTGATGTGAACACCTTCTTTGATATTTTCACATTTCCCTTGTTATTGGTAGCCATATTTTTGTATGGGTTAGAAAGAACTTGTTTGCAATAAAGTCACTTTCTTCCGTTAACACACTCGAAAAAGTCTGTTTTACACTGCAGAACGGTAGATTTATCACTTTTGTAAGCATATCAATTTATAAATTGATAAATTTATTCGATTTATAAGCATATAAATTAAAAGCAAACGACAAAACCTTCCATGGCAAGCGCATAACACATACTGAACAAGGATTAGCGAGAAATTTCCACGCTAGTGATTTTATCACCCCTCTCCCCCACCCACTGAGCGCTGTTTTGACCAGGAAATAATTTTAGCCACGCCCATGTTTTTTATGGCGGAAAATGTTCACGGCACTTTCAAATTCACATTTTTTAAGGTTTCATTTTATATTAAATCAGTGATCGCGAATATGCGAAACCGCGAATACAGATACCGCGAATAGCGGGGGTTTACTGTACTTCTATATAAAGAATAAAATTATACACTGTATATATATATATAATTTGTATTATGAAATGTAATTTTTATAATTATGTTATTGTAATAAATATCATATAACATATTTTTTAATATCATTTATATATATATATATATATACGGATATATACAGAGAGAGAATTGGATCAAACAGGCCGAAAATTGAGTAGGGGTGCGGCAAAATAAAATAAATTACTTGGGGGTGCCGTTATTAAAAAAAGGTTGAAAACCATTGAGATAAGCAATGATGAATTTGAATGTGGAGAGTAATTATTATTAGCCATATGGTGCAAGGAAGCCTGAGGCTTATGCTGCACCAGCCAAAAAAGGAAAAAAAAAAATTTATGAATTGAGAGAGAGAGAGGTAGAAGGGAATTGCCAAGAAAGAGAATGATGATGATATCCAGCTTGGGACCCCTGGGTGTGCCAAACCCATACTCACCAGATGTGAGCCAGCACCCCTCTACTTGTGTACAACTCGTAGATATGTACAAAGCACAAAGATTCTCAAAATTAATAAAAATATTGTATATCAAAAATATATCGACAGTTTTTGAACCACATGCCCGAAGTGCCAAAATCAGCTGCTGAGTACAGTGGACCCCCATTTATGATATTAATCTGTTCTAGAGACATCATCTTATTGTGAAAATATCGTAATGTGAATCCAATAATACGTTGTTTTTTGGCAATTCATTCCAAGACCTCGGAAGTTGAAATTTTCGCTATATAACTATTTATCTCTCTAAGAGGTCTATTTTTATAATAAGATGGTGCAAGGAAGGCCCATGGTGTCCTATCGATGATCTATCAAACATTTGCAAGTAGAGATGGGGACGTGATAATCCCATTATATAAGGCTTATGTTAGACCACACTTGGAATACTGTGTTCAAGTATGGAGACCGCACCTAAAGAAAGACATCGAGCTTCTTGAAAGGGTGCAAAGAAGGGTAACTCGCCTGGTGAGATCGGCAAAAGGGCGTCCTTATGAAGAAAGACTTCGAATATGTGGGTTGCAGAGTTTGGAAACTAGACACTTTAGAGGAGATTTGATTGAGGTGTTTAAGGCTCTGAGAGGCATCAGTAAAATGAATGAGGACAAAATTTTCAAGATTATAAATGATGCTAGAACTAGGGGACATAAATTCAAGTTATGGGGGGAAATGTTTAGATTGGACTGCAGGAAGTTTTATTTTAGCCAGCGAGTTATAAATTACTGGAATAAGTTGCCTTCATGGGTGGTAGAAGCCGACAGTTTGGGGAAATTCAAAGGTCATCTGGATTAGTACTTTCGGGTAAGGGAAGTGCATAGGATGATAGGTTTAATTTCCTTTTTATTTTATTTTTTTTATTTATTAATTATTATTATTTAGTTATTTATTTATTTATTTTTTGTTTTTATTGTTTTGTTCGGATTTTTTTTTTTTTTTTTTTTTTTGGCTGGTGCAGCATAAGCCATAGGCTTTCTTGCACCATGCGGCCGTTACTAATACTAAATTTGTCAAATAACAGAGGTGAACTGGGTCAAAAATTCTTACAGGGGAAAACTTGTAGCGGCCTCATACTAGTGTTTATGGCACCTCCGTAGCCAGGTAGGCAGGAGCAGCAGTGCATAGCACATGCTTCTTGATAGACTGGGGTTTGAGTCAGTGACTACCAAATACGGAGGATGTGGAAAGGTCAGGGAATGACCACCGCATATCCTGGAGCAATATGGCCTTAGTTGCTAGTGCTCCTAAAAAAAAACCAAATAACAATAACCAGTGTTTATGGCCAAAATCACACCAGCCTCGCAGTGGGGTTTCTCCAATAAGTTTTGGGCAGTCTGCCTCTGTCGTATAAGCAGAATACAAAAATCACTTAACTAAAGGATGCAAAAACAAAACACTTGGCCAACATGTTTATAAATGCTGCTACCGGCTGAGAGGAAGGAATAAGTGGTCCAGTCAGAGACAATTGTAAGCCCTGAAATAAGTAGGTGCTGGTTAACATGATCACTAGAATCAGCCGCTTTATAGAATCAAATTTCCAAAAACCAATCCAAACCATTCAAATGCACTACACTTTCACCATTTATTGTCCCGGAAACTCTGGTTTTCCACAAACAGAAAATCAACCACAGAACATGTGCAATTTACAGACAGTATAAATGGAGCAATATGGCCTTAGTCACTGATGCTGCTAAAATTAAATAAAAAAATAAAAATTCCTACTCCAACACTGTTTATTGCTATGTTTGGTGATAAGAATCAATTTTGAATGTCTTTGTGATATTTTTCTAAAGCACATTTCTGGAGGTCACTACCATAAAAACAAAACAATTTGCTGTTTCTGGTTTATTGGACTTTTTTGTTAGTACAATCTATTATAAATGGATATTAGGTTCAATCTTATTGCATTTGTATTAATACTGATAGCTGGAATTCTGTGGGTTTTTACGTTATTATGATAAAATGTGTTTCCCCTTCCATGAAATCTTCAATCACATAAAAAAACAAGTTTCAGGATCTTCTCTTCATTCTTATTTTTTAAGCTTTGTAAACTTGTTACTCTGCATCTCACTTGTGCCTACATGTTAGTTGCAATTTGTGCTTGTAATTGATTGCTTATCTTTTTCACTGTTTTAAATTTTACAACTAAAAAAAAAAAAAAAAAAAATTGTTTGTTCTTGTATATTGCATCTTGTTTATCCTCTATGCAGGTATTACATTAAATTACTTTTGAATAAATACTGTACTCTACACTATTCATTGTGTTTTTTTTTTCAGCCTCATTTAATTTTGTTACAAATTGTAAAATGCTGTAAACAGTACTGTACATATGGCCTGGTGAAGTTTGTTGAGGGTTATGATCTTGGTTAGGGATACTGTACATGTATATAGTTATTTGTAAGTCAAGGAGAGGTGGAGGGGATATGCTTTTAGTTAAGGATAATATTAAATCTAAGGCAGTGCATATAAGCACTGTGAAAACAAAATTGTGTTATAGGCCTAATGACTGATTATACCAAACAGTTATACAGGGAAATAGTGAATCAGCAGATCGGAATGTCTCATAATGGAGATTTTATCTTTCCAGATGTTGACTGGAATTTGTGGGTTTGTCATTCCCACACTAGACTTTTGTGGATTTCTTGGATGACTCAATTCTTGAGCAACATGTTAGAGAGGCAACAAGAAGAAGCAATACTTTTGATCTGGTTATCAGCAGTGATTCTTCATGCATTAAGAATCTGCAGGTAAAAGACCCACTGGGTGGCAGTGATCACAGTGTACTAATGTGGAATTTAATTAAAGACAAACTATTTTCATGAGTAAAGGGAAATGCTTTTGTAAGGATGACTACAGTGTTCTCAATAGTTTTTAAATACTGTGCAGTGGGACCAACTGACGTTGTTACCAACAGCAAATTCTAAATGGGAAGCATTCGGGGAAGTAATCATAGAAGCTACTAGGCCTTTCATACCAATGAAGAAACACTGTTCAAAGATTAGTCTTAAATGGATGTCAGATGAACTATTGAGACAAGTGGCAGGGAAGAAAAGTGGGCACACATTATCTGGTGATTCAGAAGCCTATAGTTGATATAAATTAGTCTGTAATCAAGTCACAAAGGCAAGCTTAAGGCATATTATGAGAAGTCCCTGACAAAGAATGCGAAGAAAAGCAGCAAAGAAGTCTATGATTATATTAACAGTAGAAGTAAGGGATTAAATCCCATTGGGCTACTCTATGTCAATGGGTTTAACTGTTGATGACTCTGCTTAGGTTGCCAACAAATTAAATAGATATTTTGCATCTTTATTCACACATGAGGAATTCTTTAGGGTACAGGATGCCAGAAGTTTATTATACTCTAATAAGGAGCTAAATGACTTTGTGGTAACTGAAAGGAAAATAGAGGAGAAATTGTTGAAGATGGACATTTAATTGGATAGATTCCACCAGGGGCAGATGGAATCTATCCAATTATATTAAGGGAGGCAGCAAAGGAAGTAAGCAAACCCTTAGCCATAATTATTAGAGCATCCTTTGATTCAGGGGAGGTCCCTATGGATTGCAGAAGTGTGAATATATTCTCAATTAAAAAGCAATTGAGGATCAAAGGCAACATGAATAATTACAGACCTGTTAGCTTAACGTCTGTTCCAGGAAAAATAATGGAATCACAGAATGATTCCATTATTGAAGGACCATTTGGAGAATACATGCAGTTATACTGCACTCACATTATGGATTGGTCAATGCAAGGTCTTATCTAACCTATCTGATAGGTTACTATAATGCATTGACTGAGGAACTGGATTAAAAAATTACTTTTGACTTCATGTATTTAGATTTCAGGAAGGTTTTTGATATTGTTTCACATAAGAGATTGCTGTACGAACTGGAGCAATGTGGCATAAAGGGCAAGTTACTGTTATGGATAAAAGGATGGTTAAGTGGATGAAGACAGTGGTTATTAATGATCTTCATGGCCTAATTTTATTAGTTGCGTTGATGAGGGTTCAGTGCTGGGTCCATTGTTTTCAATATTTATCAGTGATATTGATGAAGGTATATCAGGCTTAACGTCTTAAGTTTTCAGATAATATAAAGGTTGGCAGGGTGGTTAACGACCATCATGAGTGTGAGCTATTGCAACAACATCTTATGAAAATCGGGTTGTGGCCTGAGAAATGTCAATTGAAGTTTAACATTGACAAATGCAGTACCTTGCATTTGTCAATGTTAAATCTGGTAGCAGTATACCAGATTAACTTATCAACTGTGTGGTACAACACTCAGGGTAGTGGAGAATGAAAAAGACCTAGGCATAATTGTGCAGGCAGACATGAAACTCTCTGAGCAGTGCAGATATGCTGCTACAACAGCTCATGAGGTTTTATCAATGAAATACAGAAACTTTGCTAGCAGGAATGAGGTGGTGATTATTCCTTTGTATGAGGCCAATGTTAGACTCCATCTTGAGTACTGTATACAGATCTGGAAGCCTCACTTTTAGGAAGGATGTAGGAACTTCTGTTGGAATTTGTTCAGAGAAGGGAAACTGGATTGGTGAGGGAAACAAAAGGGTGCTCTTACCTAGAAAGGTTTCAGTTCTGTAAATTGCAGTGTCTTGAGACCAGGCACTTGCAGGGAGATCAGATTGAGATGTTTAAAGTCTTGACTGGATTGAGTTAGAGAATGTTAATGGTTTTCTTCCAGTTGCTGAGACTATGCACATGAGGGGCTATAAATTCAAGTTCAGGATGGATAGTTTCAGGATAGATGTGCGGACATTTGCCTTCAGCTAACTGGTGGCTGATTGTTGGAACAGGTTTCCATCCATTGTTGTGAAAGTGGATGGGTTGAATAAATTTAAGGCTAGACAATTTTTGGAGGATACGGATGGTTGAACTGTTTTTGTTTTTTTTTTTTTTTGGCTGATGCTATGTAAGCTTTCTTTCTTGCATTATTTGCCATTATTACTATTACAACTATTTAAAAAAAAAAATATATATATATATATATATATATTTTTTTTTTTAAAATAAAAACATTTTCAGATTGTTCTTGTAGGCAGGAACTCCTAATTATCACAGCATCATTGAACTGTCTGAAAAGCAGTGTAACCATAATTCACCACTGCTTCACTGTGAGACATAGTAATGGGAACAAACTGGCAATAGCAGCCTTCATTTTAGTAAATTCCCTACACCTGCAGCTAAGTAAGCATGATTGACACTTAGTGTATAAAAACAAAATACAGGTGACCCAGCACAACTTCCGCACATGGCGATTCCGCTTCAGCGGGGTATTGTTGTTATGGAAAAATGGGGATTAGGTTCTGAAACTTTTATGTAGTAAAAACCATAATCTGTGTTACAGATTATGGTTTTTACTACATAAAAGTTTCAGTCCATGACTGTTCGATTATTTCAATACTTGTACAATTTATTTTTAAAAGAAATTAACAATTTCACTTTATAATTTAAAATGTATTTTAACTAAAAATATATGGAAGTAATATTTTCCATATTTCAAAAATGAAATTTGGGTTTCAAAAATGAACGGAGAGATTGACTTCTCTATTTCTCATCTCATTCCATTGATTCAGTTGAGTGACAGCAAGTTCATGCCCATAATGTAAATGTAAGGGGTAGCTATGTTAAAAGAAAACACAATGAAAGAAAACTAACCCCCCCATCCCAAAAAAAATCAAAAAATAAATTATGAAAACAACAAACTTAATCGGGTATACTCTTCCATTATGGGATCAAAATGAATTCGTATCTAAATTTAAAATAAAACTGCATGCTGAAAAAAGTAGTAAAACAGTGAAATAAAACTTTAATTGACCATGACTTAACAACACATAAGAAGAAACGTTCAGTTGATGAAACTGCTAAATTTTGTAAGTAAACTTCAATATTAAATTGAAGTTGACTTACAAAATCTGCAATTTTTGTCTGTCACTGTTTTGTCATGATCTTTCTCGTGTCAACATAAGAAATCATATCATCAATGCCTCTCTTAATTTTCATACTCCTATGAAAGTCAGGATCTTCCTGCATAATCTTCTCCTTCAGGAACTCTGCTGCTTTTAGAATCTATGATATTCCCTTGTTTGTTAGTTCCGGTTTCTTCTGCTCTTCATTTTCTCCTTCTTCACAAATGTCTTTAGTTGAGTCCAGTAGTTCTTCTAGCTCCTCATTTTTTAATTCCTCCTGATGGGAATGAATATGTTCTAAAATTTCTTCCTGCCCCATATCACTAAATCGCTCGCCTCCAGTAATGTTTGAAAGTTTAATAATTTTCTCAGCTTCTCTCTGAATAATATCGAGGTCTTGAGTCACTTCCTGTTTCAGGGAGTAGCTTCTTTCAATAGTTCTTCAAAGTTGACTTCTTCATTTCAGTTCATGACTGTTCAATTATTTCAGTACATGTTAGTATTGTGAATTCAGCCCAACATTGGTGCATGTTTTTCTCTGGAAATTTTTCAATTTTATCAGCAAGATTTACCAAGCTTCTTCTTAGATAATAAGATTTAAAAGTCAAAGTGATTCCTTGGTTCAGGGGCTGTAAAATTGATGTTGTGTTTGTGGGAAGAAACAAGTTTTTACATTTGGATTGCAATTCAGAAGTGGCAGTTGAGGGTGACTTGGAGCATTGTCTAAAATAAGGAGCACCTTGAATGATAAATTTTTATTTTTCAGATATCCTTTAACTTCCGGTACGAAACAATGCTCTAACCTGTTACTAAACAGCGAGCCAGTCATCCATGCTTTTCTATTCGAGCACCAGTTAAGGGGTAGAGAGGATTTATTTTAAAGGCTTGCATTTATAATCATCAGAAGCTTTAAAAATAAGAGAGTGGTTCTGTCCTTTGACACATTGAATCTGGGTGCAACTTTTTTTTTTTCTTTTTTCTTTGGATAAATATGTCCTGTTAGGCATCTTTTTCCAATAGAGTCCAGTTTCATCACAGTTAAAAACCTGATCTGCCATGTATCCTCCCTCTTCTATTACAGTTTCAATTTTGGTAAAAAAATTTTCCACTGCCTCCACATCAGCAGAAGCAATCTCACCAACAACTTTAATATTGTACAGATTTGCTCTTTTTTTAAAATCTTAAATCATCCCTTGGATGCATTGAAACTTGCACATTTCTATTCCTTTGGTCTTCGATCCAAACATTCAATAACCATTCCATTTTTTCCAATAAGCTAATTTTGACTAACAAAAGTGGATTTTGCATTTGCAGAGTTTGCCAACCTAATGCTTGCTTTAATTTTGTCCTTGCACTCTTTAATTGCTTGTATTGATGATTTGTTGTACACGTTGGCACTAATGATATTAAGAGTAGGAGACCGGCAGAATTACTTAACAAGTACAGGTCACTGTTGAACAAAAGCCGAGAATTAGGGTTGAATTTGAAAGTGTCTGCAATTCTGCCCAGACATGATAGGAGGAGTATATGATGAGAGCCTTGTCGATCAGTTCGGCCCTGAAAAGATTGTGCAAGGCTCAAGGGGTAGAATTTTTTTCAGCCTGGACTGTACTTGTTAACAGGAGAGATTGCTTCTACAGGGATGGGATACACTTAAATAGAAAGGGTGCAAGAATATTTGCTGATGCTATCGAGGCAGTGTTAGGTGGGTCAGAAAACTGATAGCTTGGGGGGAGACAAAAACCAATAAATTGACAGTAGCCAATGGCAGAGGTGAAAGAGATTCTTGCACTGCTTCTATTAGAATGAGCAGAAGCCTGAAAAACAAGATGCATGATATTTCAGAGACTGCTGGGAGCCATTGCGGTACAAGTAAACACATGGGTTGTGTTAGGGTAACTAAGAATAGAAACAGGTGCAGGTATACTTGCGTGTACACCAATGCTAGGAGTTTAGTAAATAAATTTGATGAATTTGAGGTATTGCTCAAAACATCAAAAGCAGATATTGTTAGGATATCAGAGACGTGGTGTCACACAGATATAAGGAATGCAGAACTGGAATTTGGGGAGTACAACGTTTACAGAAAGGATAGACAGGATAGGAAGGGGGGAGGGGTTATGCTATTAGTTAAGAAACACATAAAAACCAAGGAAGTGAAGCCAGTCGACATCGCTGGACAGTGCGATGTTGAGTCAGTTTGGTGTGACATTGGGAGATCAAAATTGAGAGTAGGAGTGTGCTATAGGCCTAATGACTCTGATGAGTATAATAAGAAACTGTACAGGGAAATAGTGGGCCAGTAAATCAGAGAGTCTTATAATGGGAGATTTTAATTTCCCAGATATTGACTGGAATTTGGGGGCTGGTCACTCACACACTAGCAGGGCTTTTGTGGATTTATTGGATGATTGTTTTCTACATCAGCATGTTCGGGAGGCAACTAGAGGGAGTAATACTCTTGATTTGATTATCAGCAGTGATTCTTCATGCATTAAGAATCTGCAGTTACAGGAACCACTAGGTGGCAGTGATCACAGTGTGCTGACATGGGATTTACTCAAGGAGGTAACTACCATCAGGGGTAAAGGGAAGGGTTATTGCTTTCGTAAAGGCGACCACGATAGTCTGAGACTGTATTTAAATTCTATACAGTGGGACCAATTGATGATGTTACCAACAGCAAACTCAAAATGGGAAGCATTCAAAGAACTTATTTTGGAAGCTACTAGGCTTTACATACCAATTAAGAAATATTGTTCAAGGTTCAGGCTTAAATGGATGTCAGATCAACTAATGAGACATATGGCAGAGAAGAAAAGTGCATGGATTACATATAAATTAACATGTTACACAGAAGCCTATGGTAGATATAAGTTGATCTGTAACCAAGTAGGTTAGGCAGGCAAAGGCAGATTATGAGAAATCTTTGGCAAGGGATGCAAAGAAAAACAGCAAGAAGTTCTTTGCTTATGTAAACTCTAGAAGGAAGGGGATGAATCAGATTGGTCCACTTGATATTGATGGGTCAACTGTTGATGATCCTGCTCAGGTAGCTAACAAACTAAATGAATATTTTGCATTGACATTCACACATGAGGAGTTATTCAGCGAGGGGAATGCCAGAGGTGTATTCAACTCTAGCAGTAAGCTACAGAATCTTGAAATAACTGGGAGTAAAGTGGAGGAGAAACTGTTGAAGATAAACACAAGAAAGGCACCTGGGGTGGATGGGATCTATCCAGTTATATTAAAGGAGGCAGCAGCAAAGGAAGTAAGCAAACCCTTAGCCATAATTATGAGAGCTTCCTTGGACTCAGGGAGGTACCCATAGACTGGAAATGTGCAAATGTGACCCCAATTCACAAAGGAGGATCAAAGGCTGACACAAGTAATTATAGACCTGTGAGCTTAACTTCTGTTCCAGGAAAATTAATGGAGGCACTGGTTAAAGAAGCACTGCAGGATCATTTAGACAAGACTTCAGTTATAGCTCGGACACAGCATGGCTTTGTTAAGGGGAAGTCTTACCTGACCAATTTGATTGGATACTATGATGCAGTCACAAAAGAACTGGATGCAGGGAATACTTTGATATTATATACTTGGATCTTAGAAAGGCTTTTGATAATGTTGCACATGGAAGACTGCTACACAAATTGGAGCAGTGTGACATTGGAGGCAAATTGTTGCTATGGATAAAGGGGTGGTTGAGGGGGAGAAGACAGAATGGTAATCAATGGACACTGCTCATTGTGGACTAATGTTATTATTGGAGTCCCTCAGTGCTCAGTGTTGGGCCCATTATTGTTTTCTGTATTTATAAATGATATTGATGATGGTATATCAAGCTTAATGTCCAAGTTTGCAGACGATACAAAGTTTGGCAGGGTTTTCAAGGACACTACTGACACCATGCTGCTGCAACAGGATCTGGAAAGGTTGAGCAGATGGGCTGAGAGGTGGCAAATGAAGTTTAACATTGACAAATGTAAAGTACTACACATGGGAAACATCAACCCCAGAGCAACGTATCAACTCTGTGGTACTACACCGACAGTGGTAGAGAATGAAAGGGGGGGGGGTGGTTGTGCAGGCAGATATGAAGTTCTCTGAGCAGTGCAGACAGAGTATTGTCATGGAGTATTGTCAATGATATACAGGAATTTTTCCAGCAGGGATAAGGAGGTGATTATTCCCTTGTATAAGGCAATGATCAGGCCACACCTAGAGTACTGTATACAGGTCTGGAGGCCTCATTTCAAGAAGGATGTAGAGCTGCTGGAATGAGTACAGAGAAGGGCAACAAGATTAGTGAATGGAACAAAGGGGTGCTCTTACGAAGAAAGGCTTAAGTTTTGCAAATTACAGTGTCTGGAGACTAGGCCCCAGCGAGGTGATCTGATAGAGGTGTATAAAGCCTTGAATGGTTTGAGTATGCTCAATGCTGATGGGATTCTTCCTCTAGCTCAGAATAATCACCTGAGAGGGCATAAATTCAAATTGAGGAAAGACAGATGTAGGATAGACATGCGGAAATTTGCCTTTATCCAGCGGGTGGTTGGTTGGTGGAACAGACTTCCATCCCTTGCAGTGGAGGTTGATAGCCTAAATAAGTTTAAGGCTCAGCTGGACAGGTATTTTGAACGAACAGAGGGGTGAAGTGGGTTTTTTTTTTTTTTTTTATCTGATGCTGCATAAGCTTGCTTTCTTGCATCAAATGCCTCTACTAATGCTAATGCTAAAAAAAAAGCCTTGTTGCACTCTTTCTTTAACTAAAGATGCATATGTTCTTCCTTGCTTTATTTTCCCCAAAACTATCATTTTCTCATGCAATGACAGAATTTTTTTTTTTTTTTTTTTTTTTCACTTTCGGATGTATAAGCCGACCGGGCTAGCCGAGTGGGTAAAGTACCTGCCCGCCAACCCAAAGGTCGCGTGTTCGATTCCCGTCTCGGGCTTGGATCAAAGTACTGCAAAAACCTTGGGAGGTGCTATATGGCCACAGAAGCCGATGCGCCAACAACTACCAAATCAAAAAAAAAAAAAAAAAAAATCGGATGCATAGGCATGCTTTGAAGCCATTATGTTAGGGTTACTATTGAAATCAAATATAAATTCACTCAGTGAAAAAATACAAAATTAAGTCACTTTTCACTCAACTTGGAAACTGACACTGACATTGTCACTAGACTCAAGCCGACTAAGGGGTCATTCAAGTATCACGTCACACTGTTTCTGAGAACAGCTGAGTTGAGAAAATTTAGCTTCTCAACATTGGTACAATGTAGAGAGGCTAAATTTTGACTGATTGTGAAACTGCAGTGCCAAAAAACAGCTGTCTCTATTAACAAAATCGCTTAGAATGAAATCAGTGACACTATAAGTTCAATTGTGCTAAAGCAATGACATACTACTTAATAATGCAGCATGGATGAGTCAGATACACCATGCTGTTGTGAACCTTGGGCCACATATGGCATGATCCACGTTGCAAGGACTTTTACTGCGTAAGCGTGAATCTGTGCTTGGTGATGTCGCGCTCGGTGGGGGTCACCTGTAGTTGTCTATCAGAAAATGTTTCTGACATTTCAGATGTCACCTCATATGCTTATTGTCAGCTTTATATGCATGAGCATAATACCTGAACTGTTTCAACGGTAGGGTATGACATTTTGTGAGCTTAGTGTTAAAAAATAATGATTTGAAGTTAATTAAATCTTATGAAGCTTTGATTTTTAAATAAGCTAAATGAAATAATTTAATTTGCTTTTTGACTTGTCTAATACATATTTTAGAATTTTGCAGAAAGGTACAAAAGACTTTTGGGTCCTTTGCCTCTAATTTGCTATTTTTCTTGTGTGTAGGCCAAGATTGAAGTATATGTGAGGGTCACAGAATCTGGCAGCAATCCTCAAGAGCCTACTATTGAAGTTCCTTTCAGCACCAGTCATCCCCCTGTTAGAGAAGATACAAGGTTACAGCCATTTCCGGCTTATCCGTGGCCAAATGATACCAACATACCCTCCCTACCTGACTCCTCCAGCACCGCCACCACTTTTGACCACTCCATCAAGAAAAATGTCCCCACCCAGAGGCCCCCGTACTCCTCACCCTCCACCACCTCTACCACAACCATCACCACCTCTGGAGAGGGAAGTATCCCCACAATTTTCTCTGTTCCTCCAGGAAAGGGCACTGCGCAGGACAACGGGAAAGTTAGCCAAGGACTCGACATAACATCTACAATCTTACCAATTGTGATTACAGTAAGTTTGGCTCCTCTGTTGATGCTTCTACTCTGGGTGCTGCATAGGAGATGTAAAAACCTTGATAAGCTCTCAGCAGTAAGTATTTTGTTTCCCTGTCAAATTTGAAATGTAAGGAATTAAATCCAGAAGTGCAACTTTGGTATGGAGAGTGTGGCCCTTGTTACAGGCACTGATTCATTGTAGGCACCAAATGTCATTTAGAATAACTGAATTTTTAATGTATTTTTAAAAAAACAAATTTATTTAAATCAATTATTATAAAGATTTTTTTTATAAAAGTACCATCGTATGGATAATAATTTAATTTATTTTTTGTATGCATGGATAATAATTTAAGAATTGTTTTTTTATAATTTAAGTATTAATCTTATAATTCAAAATATTAATTAATATTATAATATTTATTTTTATGAAAAAAAATGTGCATTTCTGATATTTTGCCAAACTCCTAGTTACGCTTCTGATAGATGTATATTATGCAAAGCCTGAAAAAGAAAGTTGCATTTAAAACACATGTGACTGTAACAGTTTGAAACAGAAGAATTTCTATGATATGCGCTTCTTGTATGTTCATAGGTTGTAGGTACCTATAAGAAGAGTTTTTATTTTTTCAGCAGTAATCCCCTACACATTTGCAGGCTAATGAAATAAATAAAAGGTATCAGCAAGGCTGGATTTACAGGGATATAGTGGTGCAGTTGATCCAGGGTAGGGACTCTGGGTCACAAGGATGCTCCTGGACCATACAATTAGAGTAAAGTATTTTAGCTTTTAATATTTTATGTATCCCAGATTATCTAAATCCAGCAGTGGTCATCAGATGTGACATCTTGGGCATGTGCAAGCCTAAACTAAACTGATTTGTTCAAAGTCTAGTCACTACTGACAAAAGCTGGTTGCAAGATGGGGGGGGGGCATCTTTCGGAATACCCAGTAAACTAATCATGTGATGAGGTAAAAATATGTTTACCATCCTTTTTCAGTATTAGTTTTATATAATTAAACTTCCCAAAGCACCTGCCATCAAGCAACCTCATGCTATGATATTCAGCTGTCAATTGTCTGGATTTACAATGGAGCATCTTCCTCTTTTTTACTTAATTTGATCCTTTCATTGTCTTACCATCATACTATAGTTGGTGATAAAAAAGTTCCTCTGTCTTTTTCAATAACTCCAGTTATCATCCATCTGTCTTTTTTCCAAAAAAAATATTAAACCTATGTGAAAACTGGAATTAAAAAAAAAAAAGGAAATTCTGCTCATTAAGATTGAATAAATACGTTCACAGTTTAATAAAGGTTGCTAATTGAGGCCACCTGTTGTCTCATGATGGAGCTATATAGTTCAGAAATTGGTCACAAAATGCTTTTGAGTTTTCAGTGAATAACTACATCACCTCTTGGATGACATTATTCGATTAAAAATGATTGCTAGATGAATAAGCATGTGAAGCTTCATTTGTTGCATCATTCAAGGTGAGCAATCCAGCATGTTTGAAGCAGTTGATGAACACCTTTTCACAGTCTCATCCAATGCTTAAACAAATACATAGTCTGTCTGAATTTCATAGTATGAACCAGAGCCGTAATGCTCAATAAGTTCTACGTTCATATCACTATTTGTAAAATAATAACAGAAGTTTACTACAAAATAATACATAGAACACTTCCGTATGATACTCTCCAGCAATTAAAACGAAAATATCAAATCTTACATTGCAGAGTACTATCCTCTTATTCCTGTGAACATTTCGCTTAGAAAAGTTCTAGTCAGACTTATTTAAAATAATACTCTATAATGAAAATGACTTGTAGTTGAAGTTAGTTTCATTATGTCATGAAGTGTGAGAATTGCCAATGACTGTAGGAAATTGCCAAGGTGGTTGTGATGAATGTGAAATAGTATAAGGCTTATGGGAAATTGGCTGGGACCTGGCACATGGGACATGATAATGTGCTGGGATGTTGAAAAGAAGATAGCTATAAAGAGTTGGCTATATTTATAAAATGGAGCAAAATGGATATTTCTTTTCTCTTTTTAGGGTGAGGTGGATTGAAAGGTTTATCTTAATTTTTGTAATTCACTTATTGGCATATACATAAAATATTCCTTGTGACATATGTATGATAACACCTTTTTGTGTGATTTCATCATCATCATCATCATCAGCCATTTTCAATCCACTGCAGGATGAAGGCCTCTCCAGCAACTTTCCAGTTCCTTCTGTTTTGAGCACTGGCCATCCATTTACTACTCAAAAACTCATGAATTTCATCTATCCACCTCCGCCTTTGTCTTCCAGGTTTTCTTCTAGCTCCTCTTGGGTACCATTCTGTTATTTTCTTAGTCCATCTGTCATCATGTCTTCGAGCTATGTGTCCTGCCCAAGACCATTTTAGTTCTTTAGTTTTGATAAGAATGTCCTTTACTTGAGTTTGCTGCCTAATCCATGTGTTTCTCTTCTTATCTAACAGTCTGATTCCCAATATAATTCGTTCTATTCTTCGCTGTGTAGTTCTTAGCTTCTCTTCCATTCTTTTGGTGAGTGCCCAAGTTTCACTTCCATAAGTCATGGTGGGGAGTATACATTGATTCATTATTTTACGTTTCAGACAAACTGGGATATTGCTCTTCAGTATGTGACTATATTTCCTGAATGCTATCCATCCAAAATTTATTCTTCTCTTGACTTCCATCCATTTATCATTATTACAGCTAATAACTTGTCCCAGATAAGTATATGACTCCACCTTTTCAATTACTGCTCCTTCAATCATTATTTCCCTTACCGTGGCATACTTGTTCATCATTACTTTTGTTTTAGCCATATTCATCTTTAGTCCAAAATCCTTACTAACTGTGCATAACTGATTAAGATTTTCCTCTAATTCTTTGGGATCGTGGCTTATGACCACAATGTCATCTGCAATTCGTAAATGGTTTAGGTACTCTCCGTTCACATTGACTCCTTTCTGCGACCAGTCTAATCTTCTGAAAGCTTCCTCAAGGGCAGCAGTAAACAGCTTCGGAGATATTGTGTCTCCTTGTCGAACTCCTTTCTCGATTTTAAATTTCCTACTGTCTTTGTCTAGTCTAATAAAGGAGGTAGCACTCTCATATATTTTCTTCAAAATCATAATATATGGAGTATCTATGCCTTGTCTTTCCAGTGCCCGAAACATTGCCTTATGCTGTATGGAGTCAAATGCCTTTTCATAATCCACAAATGCCAGGCATAATGGTGTTTTATATTCATTCGCTTTCTCCATTAGCTGTGATATTACGTGAAGGTGATCCATAGTTGAGAATCCTGTCCTAAAGCCAGCTTGCTCTTTTGGTTGATTCTCATCAAGTATTCTTTCTAATCTGTTAGTAATGACCCCTGTGAACAACTTGTAGATATGGGATAACAAGCTAATTGGTCTATAATTTCCAATTTCTGATTTATCTCCTTTCTTATGCAGCAAAACTATGATTGCATTATTCCACTGCTTAGGCATCACACCTTTTCTAATGCACTTTGTGAAGAGCCTTGCCAGTTTTTGTGTTATGTCTCTTCCTCCCAATTTTAACAACTCTACAGTAACTTCATCTTCCCCCGGGGCTTTCCGATTCTTCATTTTCTTCAATGCATGTTTTACCTCATCAGGAAGAATATCGGGTATGTCGTATGTGTTGCTACTTTGCAATCAATGTTCCCCACTGCTGGTATCATTCCCTCGCTCCTTGTATAATTCTCTATAGTAGTCTTCTGCTATTTGAATTATGCCTTCTCTGCTGTTTATAAGTACACCATCGCTATTCTTCAGTTTCAGTATCATTTGTCTTTCTGTATTACTGCTCATGGCTGCTGATTTAAATCCTTTGTTTTCCCTTAATGCTTGTTCTACTTTTCTTGTGTTAAATCTTCTTATGTCCTCTCTGAGTCTCTTTCTAATGGCTTTGCATAACTCAGTATACTCAATTTTCTCCCTGTCAGTGTTTTTCTTGCTCTTCATTTGTCGTCTTTGGTTCATCATGACAAATGTTTCTTGACTAATTTTTTCTTCTTTGGATTTCTGTTTCCCTATAGGTTTCTTGGGCTTTATCACTTTCAGAAAGTTGTAATATTCCTTGTCGATATCTTGGTCCTGAGCAGTCTGCAGAAGCTCAAAGCTGTGTGATTTCACATGTCCCTAATTTTAAAATAATTAAAAAATCAAATGAACACAATTAAAAATTAAATTAATTAAAAGAAATTTAACGAAAAAATTGCAAAACTATTTTCCTTCCTGAAGCTGACAGCGCTTTGCTTTTCACCTGAAGCTGCACTTTTCGGTCAGGTAAAATTACACAAGACCTCATTTCCTATTTGGCCTATTGTTTCCTATAGAAACTTGGCATTTTTATCCTTGGCCACATATGTATATAGCCTTATAAAACCCTTTAGACAGGCAATACAATTTTGGATTAAGAACTACAATACATTATTTAATAACCTTAAGGACTATAGACTTGGTGATAATTATTTATTATTGTTATTTTTTGGTTTTTTACGAGCATTAGCAACTAAGGCCATATTGCTCCGGGGATATGCGGTGGTCATTCCCTGACCTTTCCGCATCCTCCGTATTTGGTGGCTCACGGGCTCGAACCCTGGTCTAATCAAGAAGCGTGTGCTACGCACTACTGCTCCTGCCCACCTGGCGATAATGATAATTTATTCTCATTAGATGTTACTTTGTTATATACGAATGTAAACGTTAAATACACATTAGATATTATTTAGGATATGTTAAATAATAATTCTATATCGATTAATTATACAAAGCTTCCTATTAAAGAAATTTTTCACTTAATTAAAATCTTAGCTGAGGCCAACTATATCACCTTTTGAGACAAAGTATACAAATTGGCCGATGGGATTGAGCTTGAGCGGCTTAATATTGGAGGTATATCTTTCAACAATTGAGTGTATGCATTTGATGCCTTTACTACCCCGTATCACATATTATGGGAGGTATTTAGACGATGTTTGAGTGATTACTGTTAGTACTATCCAAGACATTTTACATTCGTTTAATAATATTCACTCTAGACTCATTTACATTGGAAAGGGAGGGTACGGATACAAAGTCCGTTAAATTTTATAAATTTCACGCTTACTCAGGACTCGAATAAAATCCAATTTAACATCTATCGTAAATCTATGAACACCGGTATGCTTCTACATTATAACAGCTATTACCCGTTCTCCTACTAGAGATCTATTATCTTTAATCAATTTCTAAATGCCTATAAATATTCAATGACTGAATCTGCTTTGGGCTCAGAAATACAAATATTAACCTGCAAGTTCTTAAACAGTGGTTATCCCCTTGCTACAATAAAAAAAACCAAATTAGGGTACAAGCTAGGGATGGGATACAAAATACTACATCAACCAACAATTGTAATAAAAATACTTTATTTCTGTCCTATATGTTGAACAGTGGCACAAACAGCTTAACAGATTCTTAAAGATACCGAATTTAAAATTGTGTCCAGGCCAATATGGAAACTACACACTACTGAAAAATTGTTCAGGCCTTTCCTTGTTTGCAACACAAATAAATGACCTGGTATACAACATTTCTTGCTGTGATTGCAACTCTTCGTACCAAGGTTCTACGTGTTTTCTGCTGAATTTTCATGTTAATCAACACACGGCCTCAGTTCATGCTTCTCGTTGAGCAGCGTTAGAATTAGCATTTCATGCCGTTAACGAAAAACTCTTTTATTTAACGAGGCCAAAATACTATTAATTGCAGAATATGTTAATTAAATTACATGAGAATTCTGTTAATGTTCGCCGGCCATTTCTAATCTCCAATTTGTGGGCTTTTACGTGCATGCATGCACGAAGACAAATAATCCCTATTTAAGTTTCAATCTGGCTCCTATTTGGTAATTTTCGTTCCTGTGATCATGACATACAGTCAATAAGCATTGCCAGCTTCAGGAAGGAAAATTGCTTTGCAATTTTTTCTTTAAATTTCTTTTAATTTAATTTTTAATTGTATCAGATTGATTTTTAATTGTGTTCAATTGATTTTTAATTATTTTTTACTGTAATGTAAAATTTTTGATTTTTTTTCATTTTCATCTTTTCAGTTTTTCATCTGCATATTATATTGAGGTAAACTTCTCTTATTATTATTTTACAAATAGTCTGTCTGAAATATGCCGATGTTGCGTTATGTTTTGCTTTTGAGATATTGCAGTTTTGTTTATTAGCATTCTTTGATAGTTTTTCTGTGATGCACTAGATTAAACCTTGATCAAGTAGCTGAAGAATTGATATCATAATAGGTGATAAGTACTCAATAGTGATTGCATGTAGTGGTGCAGTTTGTCTACAAACAGCAGAAGTTTTCTATTGTTATTGTCCCTGCTCTTATTGCAGTTTCAGTCTCTGATCCATTCTTCCTTGGCTATCATCAAAAATCAATTATTCGTGGAAGTTTATCCAGAAGTTTATTTCAGACATGCCCCCTCTTGTGCCACTATAACTGTCACCTTTAAATATAAGCATTTTATCTGGTAGCAACTAAAAAAAAAAAAACCTCCAGTTTCATTGAAGATGTCATTCTAGTTGTATGTTAACAAAACATTTTTTAAATGATTCTTCTTCCGTTCCTTCGTAGCTTCAGTGTCGACTGCTGTACTTTTGCCACACACTTTTTTGAAGTAAGTCCATGTCTTCAAAAAAGAAGTCTTAAGTGTTTGAAGAGAAGTCTTAAATTTCTGGAACCATATGTCAGAAGACTAAAAACTTTAATATTCATCTGAAATGCAAGTGATTCATCATTTTGTAAAAGGTTTCTGCCTATGGGAAAGTTGCACACATAATCATTAGCCATTCTAAGAGTACATTCTCAAGATCTGGATACGTTACATTGTACAAAGGTGAAGTATCCTTGAAAAGGTACTGCCCAGTGCAGCAAATTTTATAAAGCTTTTAATCTTTTAGAATGATGAATAGTGTTCTTTTAGGAATGCCAAACTGTTTAATGATGTAAGTTCTGGAACACATGCCATTATCTATAGCTTGTAAAATCTTATTTTGTCTGCAGTTGGCATATAGATAGACTTGCATACTCTTTAATATTCAACATAACTACCACAAATTACTTATTGCAGAAACCCTAGAGATGAAACTATGTGAAAATTCAATCAATATCTATAGACTATTCCTAATATCCGACGATTGGTCACTTATACGCATGTGTGAAGAACAAACATTACAACATAAGACAAAAGTTTCGGATTAATTGTGTGTTGCTCTTATTCCTGTGAACATGTCACTTAGAAAAGTTCTAGTCAGATTTATTTAAAACAATACTCTATAACGAAAATGACTTGTAGTTGAAGTTAGTTTCATTATGTCATCAAGTATGAGAATTGCCAATGACTGTAGGAAATTGCCAAGGTTGTTGTGACGAATGTGAAATAGCATAAGGCTTATGAGAAATTGGCTGGGACCTGCCACATGGGACATGATAATGTGTTGGGATGTTGAAAAGAAGATAGCTATAAAGAGCATTGGCTATATTTATAAAATATAGCAAAATGGATATTTCTTTGCTCTTTTGGGGTGAGGTGGATTGAAAGGTTTATCTTAATTTTTGTAATTCACTTATTGGCATATACATAAAATTCTTCTGTGACATATGTATGATAACACCTTTTTGTGTGATATCATCATCAGCCATTTTCAATCCACTGCAGGATGAAGGCTTCTCCAGCAACTTTCCAGTTCCTTCTGTTTTGAGCACTGGCCATCCATTTACTACCCAAAAACTAATGAATTTCATCTATCCATCTCCACCTTTGTCTTCCAGGTTTTCTTCCAGCTCCTCTTGGGTACCATTCTGTTATTTCCTTAGTTCATCTGTCATCATGTTTTCGAGCTGTGTCGTGCCCAAGACCATTTTAGTTCTTTAGTTTTGATAAGAATGTCCTTTACTTGAGTTTGCTGCCTAATCCGTGTGTTTCTCTTCTTATCTAACAGTCTGATTCCCAATATAATTCGTTCCATTCTTCGCTGTGTAGTTCTCAGCTTCTCTTCCATTCTTTTGGTGAGTGCCCAAGTTTCACTTCCATAAGTCATGGTGGGGAGTATACATTGATTTATTATTTTACATTTCAGACAAACTGGGATATTGCTCTTCAGTATGTGACTATATTTCCTGAATGCTATCAATCCAAAATTTATTCTTCTCTTGACTTCCAGCCATTTATCATTATTACAGCTAATAACTTGTCCCAGATAAGTATATGACTCCACCTTTTCAATTACTGCTCCTTCAATCATTATTTCCCTTTCTGTGGCATACTTGTTCATCATTACTTTTGTTTTAGCCATATTCATCTTTAGTCCCAAATCCTTACTAACTGTGCATAACTGATTAAGATTTTCCTCTAATTCTTTGGGATCGTGGCTTATGACCACAATGTCATCCTGCAAATCGTAAATGGTTTAGGTACTCTCCGTTCACATTGACTCCTTTCTGTGACCAGTCTAATCTTCTGAAAGCTTCCTCAAGGGTAGCAGTAAACAGCTTCGGAGATATTGTGTCTCCTTGTCGAACTCCATTCTCGATTTTAAATTTCCTACTGTCTTTGTCTAGTCTAATAAAGGAGGTAGCGCTCTCATATATTTTCTTCAAAATCATTATATATGGGGTATCTATGCATTGTCTTTCCAGTGCCCGAAACATTGCCTTATGCTGTATGGAGTCAAATGCCTTTTCATAATCCACAAATGCCAGGCATAATGGTGTTTTATATTCATTTGCTTTCTCCATTAGCTGTGATATTACGTGAAGGTGATCCATAGTTGAGAATCCTATCCTAAAGCCAGCTTGCTCTTTCGGTTGATTCTCATCAAGTATTCTTTCTAATCTGTTAGTAATGACCCTTGTGAACAACTTGTAGATGCGGGATAACAAGCTAATTGGTCTATAATTTCCAATTTCTGATTTATCTCCTTTCTTATGCAGCAAAACTATGATTGCATTATTCTACTGCTTAGGTGTCACACCTTTTCTAATGCTCTTTGTGAAGAGCCTTGCCAATTTTTGTTTTATGTCTCTTCCTCCCAATTTTAACAACTCTACAGTAACTTCATCTTCCCCGGGACTTTCTGATTCTTCATTTTCTTCAATGCATATTCTACCTCATCAGGAAGAATATCGGGTATGTTGTATGTTGTGCTAATTTGCAATCCATCTTCCCCACTGCTGGCATCATTCTCTCGCTCCTTGTATAATTCTCTATAGTAGTCTTCTGCTATTTGAATTATGCCTTCTCTTATAAGTACACCATCACTATTCTTCAGTTTCAGTATCATTTGTCTTTCTGTATTACTGCTCATGGCTGCTGATTTAAATCCTTTGTTTTCCCTTAATGCTTGTTCTACTTTTCTTGTGTTAAATCTTCTCATGTCCTCTCTGAGTCTCTTTCTAATGGCTTTGCATAACTCAGTATACTCAATTTTCTCCCTGTCAGTGTTTTTCTTACTCTTCATTTGTCGTTTTCAGTTCGTCATGACAAGTGTTTCTTGACTAATTTTTTCTTCTTTGGATTTCTTTTTCCTATAGGTTTCTTGGGCTTTATCACTGTCAGAAAGTTGTAATATTCCCCGTTGATATCTTGGTCATGAGCAGTCTGCAGAAGCTCAAACTTGTTCTTAAGTTCCAGTACATACTGCTTTTTCTCCTCCTCTGTTATTTCAAAGGCCTTTTGTATTATTTACTCGGTCAGTTTTTTCCTATCCTTTCCTACATCTATATCAAGTGTACATCTTACCATTCTGTGATCACTTCCTACACTTACCTTATTCAGGACGGTAACATCATTCACAATATTGCATGTCTCTAATTTGAGATTTGAAAATATAACCCTACTAGAGATTAAAGCCAGAAAAAAATAAAATAAAATAAATGCAGAGTAGTGTTATCAAGTTGGTATGGTGACAGAAATCAGGGTATGCTTCTGCAACAAGACCTAGAAAAATTAGACAGATGGGCTGCGATTTGCCAGTTGAGGTTTAACATTGATAAATGCAAAATATTGCATATGCAGAGCTACGACCTCTGGATTTGTGATGGGCAATCAGTCTTTCTTACTGTTTGACCCCTTTGCCATCTCAGTTTCATAATATAATTGGAGTTTCTCTGTTTTGGTGTGTGTGTTTTTTTTTAAAGAATTTTTGCAAATTTCTGCTTATTTTCATTAATGTATTGGCTGTGTGGGGTGGGCTATAGTGAATATCAAAAAATAGAAATGTAAGGTAGCACATTTGAGTCAGAATCATGTATATGCACTTTAAAAATCTGCAATCTGTGAATCTGATAATAAATTTAAATACTCTTTATTTAACAGCTGAAGTACATGTTTGGCTTCTACTTGAAAGGGAGAAAAAAAACAAAAACAAAACAAACATCTCTTAAGATGTTCAAAATATCCTCCTCTGACATGTTTATAGATGCATAAACACCTTTTTTGAACACTGCTATATATAACAGCACGCAAGTTAGTTGAAATGCTGTTTGTTTCCTGTTATATTGTCATCCATAGATGCTCCAATGTTTTTGATTTTTGAGTATACACCTTATTTTCAGGCATCTCCACGCAAAAACATCTAAGGGACTGAGGTTCTGTAGATCTTGGAGGGTCTTCAAAAGCACTCACCTGTGACCTATCCATTGTTCATTAAATTCTGTCCAGATAGTCAGACAGCAGTATGAAAATATGGAGGTGCACCATGCTTTTTAAAAAGAAACATCATTCTATCTGAAAACATGCTTCTGATGTTGGATGCTACATAATTATTAACATTTCAAGGTAATTCTCCCTACTAACATTGCCACTGAATCTGTAAGGTCTGATAATCCCATGAGAGATTCCTGCCACATAGTTATCTCTGGCAGGTTAATATCTTTCTACAAGGTGAGGTGAGAATTTGCATCCAGTAAACACAATTGTGATTATTTTGAACATGGCTTCATCTGATCATACAACTGCATACTCAAAAGTTTAGATTCCACCATTTTTGTGACAATACCTCTCATAAAATTGTTTGTTGATGTGGACCATCTTCCTGTATTGCATGCAGCAGTCAAATTCTAAAAGACTTCAAATTTATGTCATTTAGATTCTTACAATGCTCAATTGACTCATTTGCAATTCTTGAATACAGTCTTGTTGACTTCTGTGGAGGAATGTTCAAATACATTCACAACAGTTTCAAAAGTTTTGATAATTCTAAGATGTCCTTTAACTCCTTACTGCTTGTCTTATTGGTATTGTGCACAGTTCCATGATCCCTACTTTTATCATTCAGACAGGCTATTGTCAGATGAGTAGGTGCCCTTGTTCCATATTATCTTTCTCGTGAATGCTTAATCTCTGACATTTTCAAATTTCAGCACCATATAAGAATTGCTTTTCTCTCATTAGCACTTAATTGGCATGTTCTCCCTCATTTCTATGGGTTTCAGCCAATCTAAAAATGAAATAATACAAATCAGTCATGTAATTCAGATTATAGATTGTTAAAGTGTCTACATAATTTTGGCTCATTCTGTCATTGTTCTCTGTAACATGAGATCACTTTATTGTACTTGTATGGTGTGAAGCTAACTACTTCTTGTGGTAAGAAGCCAAGGAATATGATGTAAAATTTCAGAAAACATAAATTCAAGGTTATCCATGTATTGTAAAATCTAAGAAAATTTATATATTTGCCTTGCACTATATGCAGATGTGATATTTTAATTTCAAGCCATGGGAAATGTTCAAATGTAATTAAACATTTGCAAAAAAAATAAGCATTGGGAGAGTAGGCAGTGTTTAGAAAGAACTGCAAAAATAGATGTAGCATTTTATGGTGATGTCATATTTGAATGTTTATTTTCATATTTTGTCATAGAACACACTCGTCCTCTGTGTTAATCATGCAGGCATGTTGTTCAGAAATGTTTCCTGATAGTGAAATATTTAAAAAAAAAAAAAAAAAAAAAAGTTGTTAAAGAACAAAATGGGCGTTTTTAATGAAATTATACTGATGGGGAAAAGAGAGGTAACGATGGCATTGAGAAATGGAAAGTTTTTCAATTGCAACAGATGGCAGTTATCAGAGTGATTCAAAACTACATCCTGTTGTAGTGACTTTTCATTTAAAAATAAAATTGAAAGTCAAATTGAAAGCAGCTTTTTCTAAGGGCATAATATTGTATATCATCTGAAAATGTGTGGAATTCCTTCAAAAAAAACTGTTTGGCAGTTATGGTTGATAATGCACCTGTTATAGTAGGCCTAAAAATGGAAGTAGCAGGGGTATTAAAAGAAGAGATTGAGCACCTGGTTAATAGGCCCATTCTAGTTAATAGGCCATTATTAATTTGTCTGCTGAAAAGGGAGTTGCATGCCTTCCTGTGGAAGTGGATGAATATTTGGTGGACATCTGCTATATAGAAAGAAGTGCCAAAAGGAAAGATGGATTTAAATTAATTTAATTCCAGTTGATGCATGGCATTGAAGTACAAAGGTTTCGAAGCATATGTATATATTAGCTGTCTGATAGAGCAATTATAGAACAGTGGCACTCTTTGACAAGTTTATTTAAAGAAGAGGTTAGAAGTAGTGGGAAAAGCCATATGAGCACTTTTCAGTGTTACCAAATTAAAAAGTACAAGTGATCACTATTGAGTGGAATTGACTCATATCCAAGTTCAGTTTGCAATCCAAAAGAAGGCAAATTATATTGAAGTTGTTTAAGGCTGCTTTTGGAAATCTCCTGCAGAGCATATCAGAGAATTATGGTAAAGAAATTTTTCCTACTGTTCATTTTATTGTGACCAATAAACAATGAGCATCTGCATCTGTTCAAATTTGAGTATTAACTCTATGATGTTAAGTCTTGGCCATTGTTGTTGTTCTAAACTATGTGGGGAAACTTTTACTTATTGTTAGCCCATTTGAGCAGGAAACATTCAGTGACAAATAGTGATTTTGTTGTGGTTTGCACAGCTGCTGCTGGTATCTTAGTGGCATATAGCACCAGAGATTAGAAAACTATAAAGATTAGAGATCCTCAAAGTGTAGGGTGCACCCCTGGAGTATTCTGCACATTTTTTAGGTGGACATGTTGTTAAACCTTAAAAAAACCTTCAAATTTGGCAAGAACATTGTCTGCATTTATCATATCATTTCTGTAAATATCAGTAAGCACTGATAGACAATTTATTTCATTATCTGAAACGTGTTTCAGTAGAATTAAATTTAAGTTATGCGCACAACACTGAATATACACAGCCATTGGCATTGTTTTTTATCTGTTTTTGAAGATCGATTCCGTCGCCTGACATTACTTTTGCTCCATCATATCCTTGGCATCTACAGTCTTTTAAATCTAAGGCCTAAATCATTTAACGATTTCAGTACCAAACCGTAAAAATCCTCAGTGTCTGAGTAGGAAGATCCTCAAATTTTGTAAATCACTCCATAACCAAACCTGTAGGACCAATATATCTTAACAAAAGAAAATTGGTCCAATCTAGATATTTACCACTGAGTCTCCAATTAAACTGTAATATTTCGTGTTTTTAACTTTAGCAATGATCGAAGTTAAAGTTTCTTGTTCTAACGAGTAAATGAAATCATTTTGGATTTGGGGCTTACATATGTTTTATTGCATTTACACAGTTGCAAATGATTTCCAAGATCCTTATCATAATAGTGAGCAAGAAATTTTACTTTGTTAGCATTAGCATGAGTAGAGGCATACGATGCAAGAAAGCAAGCTTATGCAGCATCCGCCAAAAAAAAAAAAAAACTCATTTCACCCCTCCATTCGTTCCAAGTGCCTGTCCACCTCAGCCTTAAATTTATTTAAGCTAACTTCCACAACAAAAGATGGAATTCTGTTCCACCCATCAACTACCCACTGGCTAAAGGCAAATTTCTATACATCTATTCTACAACTATCTTTCCTCAATTTGAATCTATGTCCCCCTCAGGTTCTTAATCTGAGCAAGAGTCATTAGGCCTATAGCACTAATGACTGAGTATAATAAGACACTGTACAGGGAAATAGTGGGCCAGCAAATCAGAGAGTCTTATAATGGGGGATTTTAATATCCCAGATATTGACTGGAATTTGTGGGTTGGTCACTCACACACTATCAAGGCTTTTGCGGATTTATTGGATGATTGTTTTCTACATCAGCATGTTCAGCAATTGATTTGATTATCAGTAGTAATTCTTCATGCATTAAGAATATGCAGATAAAGGAACCACTAGGTGACAGTGATCACAGTGTACTGATGTGGGATTTACTCAGAGGTAACTACCATCAGGGGTAAAGGGAAGGGTTTTTGCTTTCGTAAAGGCAACTATGATGGTCTGAGACTGTATTTAAATTCTATACAGTGGGACCAACTGATGACGTTACCAACAGCAAATTCAAAATGAGAAGCATTCAAAGAACTTATCTTGGAAGCTACTAGGCTTTATTTATATTGTTAAAACTAAGAAATATTGTTCAAGGTTTAGGCCTAAATGGATGTCAGATGAACTAATGAGACATATGGCAGAGAAGAAAAATGCATGGGATACATATAAATTAACATGTGACACAGAAGCCTACGATAGATATAAGTTGATCTGTAACCAAGTTACAAAGGAGGTTAGGCAGGCGAAAGCAGATTACGAGAAATCTTTGGCAGAGGATGCAAAGAAAAACAGCAAAGAGTTCTTTACTTATGTAAACTCTAGAAGGAAGGGGATGAATCAGATTGGTCCACTTGATATCGATGGTTCAATTGTTCATGATCCTGCTCTGGTTGAATCAGATTGGTCCACTTGATATCGATGGTTCAATTGTTCATGATCCTGCTCTGGTAGCTAACAAACTAAATGAATGTTTTGCATCGACATTCACACATGAGTTATTCAGCGAGGGGAATGACAGAGGTCTATTCAACTCTGGCAGTAAGCTAGATAATCTTGTAATAACTGAGAGTAAAGTGGAGGAGAAATTGTTCAAGATAAACACAAGAAAGGCACCTGGGGTGGATAGGATCTATCCACCTCAGTTATATTAAAGGAGGCAGCAAAGGAAGTAAGCAAATCCTTAGCCATACTTGTGAGAACTTCCTTGGACTCAGGGGAGGTACCCATAGGCTGGAGATGTCCAAATGTGACCCCAATTTACAAAGGAGGATCAGAGGGAGACAAGTAATTATA
The DNA here is from genome assembly GCF_048544385.1 of Mastigoproctus giganteus. Taxonomy (NCBI): domain Eukaryota; kingdom Metazoa; phylum Arthropoda; class Arachnida; order Uropygi; family Thelyphonidae; genus Mastigoproctus; species Mastigoproctus giganteus. The sequence continues at coordinate 68,337,968 of NC_143582.1, read as the reverse complement.
GACCTGTGAGTTTAACTTCTCTTCCAGAAAAATTAATGGAAGCACTGGTTAAAGAAGCACTGCAGGATCATCTAGACAAGACTTCAGTTATAGCTTGGACACAGCATGGTTTTGTTAAGGGAAAGTCTTGCCTGACCAATTTGATTGGATACTATGATGCAGTCACAAAAGAACTTGATGCAGGGAATAACTTTGATATTATATACTTGGATCTTAGAAAGGCTTTTGGTAATGTTGCACCTGGAAGACTTCTGCACAAATTGGAGCAGTGTGGCATTGGAGGCAAATTGTTGCTATGGATAAAAGGGGTGGTTGAGGAGGGAGAAGACAGTGGTAATCAATGGACACTGCTCATCGTGGACTAATGTTATTAGTGGAGTCCCTAGGGTTCAGTGTTGGGTCCATTATTGTTTTCTGTATTTATAAATAATATTGATGATGGTATATCAAGCTTAATGTCCAATTTTGCAGACGATACAAAGGTAGGCAGGGTTGTTAAGGACACTACTGATGCTATGCTGCTGCAACAGGATCTGGAAAGGTTGAGCAGATGGGCTGAGAGGTGAAGTTTAACATTGACAAATGTAAAGTACTACATATGGAAAACAGCAACCCCAGGGCAACGTATCAACTCTGTGGTACTACACTGACAGTGGTAGAGAATGAAAAGGACCTGGGGGTAATTGTGCAGGCAGACATGAAGTTCTCTGAGCAGTGCAGACGAGTTGCAAAAGTAGCTCATGGTGTCTTGTCAATGTAAAGGAACCACTCAAAATTTTCTAAATTATTTTTGGCATTCAGTTCCTTTGTGACCACATCATAGTATCCAATCAAGTTGATCAGACAAAACCTCCTTCATGCTCAATGCCGATGGGATTCTTCCTCTTGCTCAGAATAATCACCTGAGAGGGCATAAATTCAGATTGAGGAAAGACAGATGTAGGATAGATGTGTGGAAATTTGCCTTTAGCCAGTGGGTAGTTGGTTGGTGGAACCGACTTCCATCCCTTGTTGTGGAAGTTGATAGCCTTAATAAAGTTAAGGCTCAGCTGGACAGGTATTTCGAACGAACGGAGGGTGAAGTGGAAGTGTTTTTTTTTTTTTTTTTTTGGCTAATGCTGCATAAGCTTTCTTTCTTGCATCATATGCCTCTGCTAATGCTGAAAGAGGAAGAATCCCATCAGCATTCAGCTTGCTCAACCCATTCAAGGCTTTATACACCTCAATCAGATCACCTCACGGGTGCCTATTCTCCAGGCACTGCAATTTGCAGAACCTAAGCCTTTCTTGGTAAGAGTACCTCTTTGTTCCCCTCACCAATCTTGTTGCTCTTTGTACTTGTTCTAGCAACTCTGCATCATTTCTAAAATAAAATGAGGCCTCCAGACCTAAACACAGTACTCTAGGTTTGGCCTTGTATAGCAGGATAATTACCTCCCTGTCCCTGCTAGCAAAATTCCTATATATCATTGACAAGACTCCATGACCTGCCCTGGCAGCCCCTCTGCACTGCTCAGTGAACTTCATATTTGACTGCACAATTACCCCCAGGTCTTTTTCACGTTCCACTTCCCTGAGTGTAGTACCACACTGTTGGGTAGTTTCTCTTCGGTTATTGTTATCCGTATGCAGTACTTTGCATTTGTCAATGTTAAACTTCAGTTGCCACTTTTCAGCTCATTTGCCGAGCTTATCTAGATCTAGTTGGAGTAGCATATTGTCTTTACTGTCATTAACAACTCTGCCTACTTTTGTATCATCTGCAAACTTGGACATTAAACCTGATATACCTTCATCAATATCATTGATAAATATACAAAACAACAATGGGCCCAACACCGAACCCTGGGGAACTCCATTAATAACATTAGTCCACGGAGAGCAGTGTCCATTGATTACCACTCTCTGTCGTATCCCACTCAACCATCCCTTTATCCATTGTAGCAACTTACCCTTAATGCCATACCTCTCCAATTTGTACAGCAGTCTTCCATGTACAACAGTGTCAAAAGCTTTCCTGAAATCCAAGTATATGATATCAAAATTATTTTTGGCATTCAGTTCCTTAGTGACCACATAGTATCCAATCAAATTGATCAGACAAAACCTCCTTTTAACAAACTCATGCTGTGTCTTAACTATTACTGCAGACTTGTATAGATGATCCTGCAATGCTTCTTTAACCAGTGATCCATTATTTTCACTAGAAACTAACAGGTCTATAGTTACCCGTGTCACCTTTTGAACCCCTTTTGTGAATTGGTGATACATTTGTACACCTCCCCTTAGTGGGGACCTCTCCTGAGGTCAAGGAAGCTCTCAAAATTATGGCTAAGGGTTTGCTTACTTCCTGTGCTGCCTCCTTTAATATAACTGGATAGATCCTGTCTGCCACAGGTGCCTTTTTTATGTTTAACTTCAACAATTTCTCCTCCACTTTGCTCTCAGTTATTACAAAATCACTTAGCTTCCTGTTAGAGTTTGATAAACTTCTGGCACTCCCCTCATTGAATAACTCTTCATGTGTGAATGTTGATGCAAAATACTCATTCAATTCCTGAGCATGATTATCTATAGTCAACCCATCTATGTTAAGTGGTCCAATCTGATTCATCCCTTTCCTTCTAGAGTTTACATAAATAAAGAACTCTTTGCTGTTTTTCTTTGCATCTTTTGCCAAAGCGCCTCCATAGCCAGGTTAGCAGGAGCAGCTGTGCGTACACACGCTTCTTGATTAGACTGGGGTTCGAGCCCATGACCACCAAATATGGAGGATGCGGAAAGGTCAGGGAATGACCACCGCATATCCCCGGAGCAATATGGCCTTAGTTGCTAATGCTCCTAAAAACCAAATAACAACAACAATAACAAACCTTTAAGTAATTCCCACATCAGTACATTGTGGTCACTGTTACCCAGTGGTTCCTTTATCTGCAAATTCTTAATGCATGAATAATCACTGCTGATAATCAGATCAAGAGTATTATTCCCTCTGGTTGCCTCTTGAACATGTTGCTGTAGAAAACAGTCATCCAATAAATCCACAAAAGATTTATTGGATGACTAGTTCTAAGAAATTTCCTTCATTTTCCCCACTTGTAGATTTTCCTCCATGTTCATAATGTCCTCTTAAGTGCAAATATTGCTGTGTCAAAAAAAAAGCACACAATTTAAAAGAGAGCGTACTATATGCCTATTAGTTGCAATTTGCTTTCTTTATTCCTGTTGTACTAAATTTATAACAGAACTTTGGTTTTTAAGCCTTAATTTGACTATACACAATTTTTTAAATGCTTCTTTGTGAATCTCTGATTTCTCGTGTTTTAGTTTGTGATTTTTCTAAAATTTGTAAATCCACCGTTATTTATGTCTGACCATGTTTTATTGTATTGTTATTATTTTTATTGGCATATAACCAGCAGCAAAAGCAATATTTTTTTGCTCTTGGCTAATAAGTTAGAAATATGATACCCGTAGCTGAGTGGTCAGGAGTGGGAGTGCAGTAGCACATGCTCTTTGAGTAGACCAGGGTTCAAGTACCTGACTACTAAATATGGTTCATCTACCAACTCGCACAGGACCAGTGTGGTAGATTATGGTCCATTTCCCTCAGCATGAATTGTTGAGGAGGCTTCCATCCTGCAATGTGTTCATAATGGCTGCAGTTCACCTTTCACCCAGGAGAAATCACATGTGGGAAGCGAGACTGTTGTTACAGGCTCTTTGGGGTGGGTATCATTATTGTAACATAGTGGCACAAGCATGTTAATGATTGTTAAAGATAACGTATGCTGTCTGTGATTTAATTGTAAAGAATGATGAATTCTAGATATAAAAGTTAATATTTTTAAAAACAAGGGATATGATGTACCTGCTGACCCTACCGTGGCTACACCCCTGAAAGTAGGACATGATACAGCCAAAGGGGATCCTTTGTGTGTTCAGCATTCAGATGGGTTATTATGAGAGCTTGTAAAACAGTGTTACTGCCATCGAAGAAATTGATGGGGGAACCCATCAAGCATGCAGCTGTAGCCTTTGCTGCAAGGGGACAAAGATCCAAAGCGTTTGGGCTGTGGATACTGAGGCTCTCAGGGAAGATACACAAAACCCACTGTAACTTTGTTTTTTCAATGTATTCGTCTATTGATAAGGTTCCTGAAAACTTTGTTCTTTTAATTACTTTCAAAGTAAATCATGCTTCTGCTTGTTTTCTTGTAGAAAATTCTATCACTCACAAGTGATTCATCTTATTATAAAGTTAGCATATGGAGTTCTGTCAGGGCTCATAGATATCCAGTTTAATGAAAGTAAAAAAATCTAGAATGAAATGCTCGTTAGAGGTAATTTATCTTGCTGATATGCCACTTAATCATAATGTTAAGTTACAAATTTTTGTAATTGAATATTAGAAAAGTAGTTTTATAAGTAATGGAACTTTTATTTCTTCTAGCAGAAGAAGTTTCAAGAAAGAAGAGAGAGTACATTGTCTGAAGCTGTAAGTGTACGCTATCACCCTGGTATTCCTTGTCCTCCACGGCCATTCCTCACGCATCCATCTGCATATGCATCTGATGAATCGGGCAGAGTAAGCCTGACATTTTGATGTTTCTTAATGACGTTCACTTTTAATACTTGAAGGATATGTTAATTTTCAAGACAAGATTACTTAAATTTTTCTCTATCTCATCTTTTAAGGTGACAACTATCTTAGTAGCATGTACAGTATGAAGAATCATAAATTTTTCTTGTTTGAAAAGACCTAAAAAAAAAAAAAAAAAAAAAAAACCCCTGTCTACTGAACATAAAAAAAAAAAAAAAAACACAACGCAACTTCAGTATACAGTCAGTCCTCGTATAGCACGATAGTTGTGTTCCCAGAAACCCTCATGCAATATAAACAACAGGCCCTATGGGAAAAATAGGGTTAGGTACCGACCACCCAAGATCGAACATATTTGTAACCAAAACATTACCAAACACAATAAATAATCGTAATAAAATACGTAAGTATTTTATTACGACTATTACGTAATAAAATATTGCTAATGCTTTTGCTTCTATCGTAAGCAAACTTGTTTTTTGTTTGATTTTCTATCCAAACAGATGACAGCGGTTCCATCCCTTTCAGTTCTTTGTGTCTTAATCTAATGGATTTTAATTACACTTTGAGTTGAAATGAAAGTTGTTTTTATTTTCTCTGCATTCTTTCTAATTCTTGGAGTTGCCTCATTTAGATCTGTAGCATGTGCAGTATCACATGGTCTTTCATCTCGCTCAAAGTGTTTCACAATTTCATATTTTTTCTCAATTGACAGAGGGCGGGTGGCCATAAGCCTTACCGGGGAAACCCCGGTGGGCCGGTGATTTTGGCCATAAACCATAGTATGAGGCCACTAAAAATTTTCCCGGGTAAGAATTTTTGACTCAGTCCGCCTCTGTTTATCGATATTGCTTTTCTTTTTCTCTCCAGATCTGCAGTGTCTTCACCAGGACGCTTCCTTTTTAAACATTAAGTATTTTACTCATTTTTAGGGAATAAAGCACAATTACAAAATGAGGAGGCACGCTTGATACACAAACAAAGCTGTGCTCGTGTAGCAACTGAATAAACAACACCGTAAAAGCAGAGATACACTATTAACACTCACATTTTACTAAAGCACATTTCTGGGGGTTACTACCATAAAACAATTAAAACAATTTCCAGTTGTGTTTCTGCTAAACTCGATCTAATAGCATTTGCGATTATACCGTTAGCTGGAATTGTGTTGGTTTTTATGTTATTATGGTGAAATGTGTTTCCTCTTTACTGATATAAAACACATAAATACGTTTTCAGAATCTTCTCTTCATTCCTATCATGTTGCGTTCGGTTGGGGTCATTCAGAGTTCGACTGCCATTTCTTGTAAGCACAAAGGCGAATCATGCATAAGCGAATTCGGTTCGTATTATATAAGATATCGTTTCCCTATTTATAAATCGTGTATGATCGAATTCGTGTAATGTAAACACGTGTTATACAAGGACTGACTGTACTTTATTTATCAATGTTTTATGAGTGTATAGACTAAAGGACATTAAATTATTAAAGGTTATATCATTCCCTTTACATTCTACTAATACACAATACTGTTATGGACTTACATTATATGCGTGTGTTCTGAATTAGTTATGTAATTTAGTTTGCTGAACTGATGACACTTTTTTTCAGCACATAATTCTTAATAGTGGTCAGATACAATAAATTAAGATGTTCACTATCATTCAGATGTTCCAACCATGCCATCATTCCATTAATGTTTTCAAGCACTTTGTTAATTTCTGATGTTTTTTCCTTACATAAGTCAACCATGTTATCTTCTGAGTTACTTCTTGTGTCACTGGCCTGTTTGTAGGTTGTCTTCCCACTGTTCAGAGTCTGTAATTTTTCCTTCATTCAGGTAATGTGAAACTAAAGTTTCTGCATCCCTCTCCCTCCAAGCAACCAGATCATTTGCTACAAGACTGCCACCAAGTACATTACAATCAGCCTTTGCCTCTTGTTCTGAAAATGCTAGTTTAGTAATCTCATCTTTTCCAGTGCACTTTTTGCAGCAGCTTTCAATTGATGTAGAGTGTACTTTCTCCCATTCTAATCCAATATTGCATGCAACATCTTTCAGTGTTGATGTTTTCAGAAATTCTAGAATTTGAATTTCCGAGTTCACAATACCAGCAAGTACCTCGCCAGAATAATATTCTTTGAAGGCTTGAATAATGCCCTGATCCATGGGCTGAATTAGTGCATTTATGTTGTTTGGCAGAAACATGATTCTGATCTCGATCTCTAGATTTCAGGACATCAGACAAAGGATGAATTTGGGAGTGACCCAATGACATAACCTTTTTTTCAAGTTTTTTTTTCAGAAAGCAAGTGACATCTCACTGACTGTACAAACTCTGTTTCAAACCATGAAGCAAAAAAGATCGAACGTCATCCATGCATTGGAGCTATTTTTATAAATCACAAGTAGAGATTTCATGTTGACGTGCTTAAAACACCTGGGATTTCGAATTTTACCGATGCACAATGGCTTTAGCTTGCAATTTATAGTTTGTGCAGAATAACAAACAGTAATTTGTTTGTTATTTTGCACTAACAATTTTTATTGCAATTTTTTGTATAAATAGTTTTTGTGCCCTCTTTGTTTGATTCCTTTTTAATATCCGGTGGCAACAGGGAGAAGTTTATAGTATAGTGCTGTTTTGTCACAATTATGCAACTGTTTATCTGTGAATTAGCCATCTTGAATCACATTATGTAGAAATTCAGGAAATGTTTCTGCTGCGGTAATGTCACCAGATGCAGATTTGCCTACAAGACTAATCTGGGATATCCCATGATATCCCAGATTAGTCTTGGGATATCATCCAGATCAAATTAGTCCCAAAGCCACCCTTAAAAATCTTGAAATGTGTCATCTCCGCCAAATAGCTTATGAAATATAAGTGCCCGTGTTTTCAAAATTTCCCCATTTTTTGGTACTTCTTCACTATGCTTCTGTAGAAACCACTCGTATAAGCATTGGTTCACATTGCTGTTTTCACCAAACTAGTTTTCTTTCTTTGAAGGCCTACTTTATTTTCTATAAAGTCTTCAAATGAATGAAATTTTCTTCCTCTTTCATTTAACCTTAGACTGACTGTTCCTTCTGGAATTCCACACTCTTGAAATATACTGAATTTTGTTTTACCACTCTTAACTCTTTTGATAATCTTTAACTTTTCTTCAACTGTATAATTTTATTTTGGTGGCCATTACTTCAGTCCTCCTAATTTATTAATACATGTATTTATTGTTTATTTACTTCTGATTCCCTAGAATTTACCATGTTTTAAGAAAAGCAAATCAAAACCAAAATATATGGCCTATCATAGTGCCAAGTGAAGTGATGCAATTTCTCCATAAATCTTTGCACCTACGTAGCCAGGTGGAAAGGAGCAGTAGTGTGTAGCACACGCTTCTTGATTAGACCGGGGTTCAAGCCCGTCACCACCAAATACGGAGGATGCAGAAAGGTCAGGGAATGACCACCACATATTCCCAGAGCAATATGGCCTTAGTTGCTAATGCTCCTAAAAACCAAAAACAACAAACAACCATAAATCTTTTGTCAGTTCATATGTATTTTTGTCTGGGTTAACCCTTTAGCAGTTTTTTCTATTCTGAGCATAACTTCTAATCAAAGAAAGGATGCCATGCTGTTGTTTACAAAAATTTACATTGCAACTGAATGTAAGGCATGTGACAAATGGTAGCCATAATCCCCTCCAGAGGTAGGTGCTTGTAATTAGCATTCCACTGCAATACTCTTAGCATTAGCATTAGTAGAGGCATATGATGCAAGAAAGCAAGCTTATGCAGCATCAGCCAAAAAAACCCTTCCACTTCACCCCTCCGTTCGTTCAAAATACCTGTCCAGCTGAGCCTTAAATTTATTTAGGCTATCAACTTCCACAACAAGCGATGGAAGTCTGTTCCACCAACCAACTACCCACTGGCTAAAGGCAAATTTCCGCACATCTATCCTACATCTGTCTTTCCTCAATCTGAATTTATGCCCTCTCAGGTGATTATTCTGAGCAAGAGGCAGTATCCCATCAGCATTGAGCATGCTCAAACCATTCAAGGCTTTGTACACCTCTATCAGATCACCTCGCCGGTGCGTAGGCTCCAGACACTAATTTGCAAAACTTAAGCCTTTCTTCGTAAGAGGAACCCTTCGTTCCGTTCACTAACATTGTTGCCCTTCTCTGTACTCGTTCCAGCAGCTCTACATCCTTCTTGAAATGAGGCCTCCAAACCTGTATACAGTACTCAAGGTGCGGCCTGACCATTGCCTTATACAAGGGTATAATCACCTCCCTGTCCCTGCTAGAAAAATTCCCGTATATCATTGATAAGATGCCATGAGCTACTCTTGCAGCCCGTCTGCACTGTTCAGAGAACTTCATATCTGCCTGCACAATTACCCCCAGGTCCTTTTCATTCTTTACCACTGTCAGTGTAGTACCATAGACTTGATACGTTGCTCTGGGGTTGCTGTTTCCCATATGTAGTACTTTACATTTGTCAGTGTTAAACTTCATTTGCCACCTCTCAGCCCATCTGCTCAACCTTTCCAGATCCTGTTGCAGCAGCAGCATAGCGTCAGCGTCCTTAACAACCCTGCCAACCTTTGTATCATCTGCAAACTTGGACATTAAGCTTGATATACCATCATCAATATTATTTATAAATACAGAAAACAACAATGGACCCAACACTGAACCCTGAGGGACTCCACTAATAACATTAGTCCACGATGAGCAGTGTCCATTAATTACCACTCTGTCTTCTGCCACTCAACCATCCCTTTATCCATAGCAACAATTTGCCACCAATGCCACACTGCTCCAATTTGTGCAGCAGTCTTCCATGTGCAACATCCAAATATATAATATCAAAGTTATTCCCTGGATCCAATTCTTTTGTGACTACATTATAGAATCAAATCGGTCAGGCAAGACCTTCCCTTAAGAAAACCATGTTGTGTCTGAGCTATAATTGAATTCTTGTCAAGATGATCCTGCAGTGCTTCTTTAACCAGTGCTTCCATTAATTTTCCTGGAACAGAAGTTAAACTCACAGGTTTATAATTACTTGTGTTAGCCTTTTGATCCTTCTTTGTGAATTGGGGTTACATCTGCACATCTCCAGTCTGTGGGTACCTCCCATGAGTCCAAGGAAGCTCTCATAATTATGGCTAACGGTTTGCTTACTTCCTTTGCTGCCTCCTTTAATATAACTGGATAGATCCCATCCACCCCAGGTGCCTTTCTTGTATTTATCTTCAACAATTTCTCCTCCACTTTACTCTCAGTTATTACGAGATCATCTAGCTCACTGCCAGTGTTTACTTCATCTATAGCATTCCCCTTCCTGAATAACTCCTCATGTGTGAATGTAGATGCAGAATATTCATTTAGTTTGTTAGCTACCTGAGCAGGATCATGAACAGTTGAACCATCGATATCAAGTGGACCAATCTGATTCATCCCCTTCCTTCTAGAGTTTACATAAGCAAAGGGCACCTCCGTAGCCAGGTGGGCAGGAGCAGCAGTGCATAGCACATGCTTCTTGATTAGACCGGGGTTCGAGCCCGTGTCCACCAAATACGGAAGATGCGGAAAGGTCAGGAAATGACCACCGCATATCCCCGGAGCAATATGGCCTTAGTTGCTAATGCTCCTAAAAAAAAAAAAAAAAAAACCATAAGCAAAGAACTTCTTGCTGTTTTTCTTTGTATCCCTTGCCGAAGATTTCTCGTAATCTGCCTTCGCCTGCCTAACCTACTTGGTTACAGATCAACTTATATCTACCATAGGCTTCTGTGTAACATGTTAATTTATATGTGTCCCATGCACTTTTCTTCTCTGCCATATGTCTCATTAGTTCATCTGACATCCATTTAGGCCTGAACCTTGAACAATATTTCTTAGTTGGTATGTAAAGCCTAGTAGCTTCCAAAATAAGTTCTTTGAATGCTTCCCATTTTGAGTTTGCTGTTGGTAACATCATTAATTGGTCCCACTGTATAGAATTTAAATACTGTCTCAGACTATCGTGGTCGCCTTTACGAAAGCAATAACCCTTCCCTTTACCCCTGATGGTAGTTACCTCCTTGAGTAAATCCCATGTCAGCACACTGTGATCACTGCCACCTAGTGGTTCCTGTAACTGCAGATTCTTAATGCATGAAGAATCACTACTGATAATCAAATCAAGAGTATTGATCCCTCTAATTGCCTCCCGAACATGCTGATTTAGAAAACAATCATCCAATAAATCCACAAAAGCCTTGCTAGTGTGTGAGTGACCAACCCACAAATTCCAGTCAATATCTGGGAAATTAAAATACCCCATTATAAGGCTCTCTGATTTACTGGCCCACTCTATTTCCCTGTACAGTTTCTTATTATACTCATCAGAGTCATTAGGCCTACAGCACACTCCTACTCAATTTTGATCTCCCAATGCTTATGTCACACCAAACTGACTCTATACTGCACTGCATTACTTTGTGCCCTTAAAACATGATATCCGCATCTCTTTTATTGCATCAGAGGGGAGAAACTGGACACGTCTACGGTGATTAGTCTCTGACTAGTCCTATTGTTTACAAAAATTACTCTGCTACTGAATATATTAAAGTGAATATAATATCTAATTTGCCTTCTTGAAAATTCTGTAGTAGAATGTACAGTAGATATGAGTACAGTAGATATGAGTACACCACGAATTGTCAAACTAATAGAGCAAGCTTATCTGCTAAAAGATCTAAACCTCCGAAGCAATTCCTAATTCATTTCACAAATATACGTGGTCTCAATTCTAATCTCAATGATGTCCATTTCCACTTGGTCTGCCAAACCCCATGTACTTTTTCTGACAGAATCTCAGTTATCAATTGATTCAACTACTGCTCACCTCAGATGCCCAAATTATTTGCTGTATGATTCCTTTTACCTCAGAGGTGGTACTTGTGCATATGTCTGTTCTGATATTCCTTGTCAGAGACTTGGCAATTTGGAATCTCCTCTCTTTGACCTTCTCTGGCTTTAAATCTCTCTACCTCATTGTGTTGTGTATTCATCTGTTGTGTCTACCATTCTCCCAACTCCACTAATTACTTGGAGCTCTTTGACTTCCTCTCTTTGCAACTTAACTTTCTCCAGTCCAACTTTCCTAACAGTGAGGTAATTTTCCTTGGTGATTTTAATGTTCACAACTCCAGCTGGCTTCTGTTTTCTAGTCACACCGACCCAGCTGGTCGAGATGCTGAGGCTTTTGCAATTACTAATGACCTAGCACAGATTGTTCATTTACCTACAAGGGTACCGGACAATCCTAATCATACAGCCAATACGCTTGATCTTTTTCTCACAAACAACCCTTCTAAGTACACGGTCGAAGTGAGAGGTCCTTTAGGCACTTCAGAACACAACTTGGTGATTCTCTCTTCTCCAACGGAACCTTTATCGCTTGGCTATTCCCAACTTCGTGTTGTTTGGCATTACAAGAATGCAAAATGGGATGACCTGCGAGACTTCTTTTCTTCTTTTCCTTGGTCAGATTACTGTTTCAAAACTTCTGATGTCAACGTTTGCTCAGATCGTGCCAGTGAAATTATTCTTGCAGGAATGGAATCCTTTATCCCACACTCCACTTTAAAATCTTGTCCTTTATCTAAACCTTGGTTTTCCAATAAATGTGCTAAGGCTGTTCAAGAGAAGAATGTTGCATATCGTAATTGGCTTGTTTCTAATTCTTCAGTTTCATTTTCTGCCTACACCAAAGCTCGCAACAATTGTAAAGCAGTTATTAATCAGTCCAAACTAGAGTTTGAACATGCTAAGAGTAGAAAACTTGCTTCTTGCCCTAATAGTAGCCGAGCATTCTGGTCTCTTTCCAAAGCTATTGGCCCTCAACTTCTCTGCTCTTAATTTTCTCCGCCCATCTCTGCTCCCACCTCTGTCCAAACCAGATGGTTCTGTTGTCACTTCAGCCAAGGATAAAGCTGACCTGCTAGCATCCCATTTTTCTTCCAACTCATGTATTAATGATCTTGGTAAAACACCTCCCACTATTCCCAACACACTCCATTCAATGCCTCCTGTGGTCTTCTGTCAAAAGGATGACAGAAGGATTTTGACGAATCTTGATGCTAAGAAAGCTCCCGGTCCTGATGGTATTTCTTCACTTGTTCTCAAAACCTGTGCTCCTGAACTTACTCCTATTTTTGCCGCCTTTTTTCACTTTCTTATTCCAAAGGTGTTTTTCCTTCTGCTTGAAAATTTGCTCATATCCAGCCTGTTCCTAAAAAGGGTGACAAATCCCTCCCATCCAGTTATTGTCCCATTGCAATTACTTCTACTCTTTCTAAAGTAATGGAGAAATCAATTAACCGCCAACTCTTAAACTACCTAGAAACCTTCTGTCTGATCAACGATTGCCAGTATGAATTCCGTCAGTGTTGATCCACTGGTGATATTCTGGACTAATTCAATGGAAAGGTTCGGTGAAACACAAGTAGTTGCTCTTGACATCTCAAAGGCCTTTGATTGTGTTTGGTATAAGTCTTTTAAGCAAGCTTCCATCTTATGGTTTGCCAACTGTTTTTAGTAATTGGTTATCCAGTTTTCTCTCTGATCGCTCACTGAGGGTGATGGTAGGATGGCTCTCTGTCTTCTAACTTCTCCACTAATGCCGGTGTCCCCCAAGGTTCAGTTCTTTTCCACACTCTTTTCCTCTTGTATATCAATGACCTTCTTCCATTATCTGGAAATCCTATCCATAGTTTTGCCGATGATAGCACACTGCATTCCACTTTCCATTTTGAGAAACCTTGTCCTGCTCAATCAGCTTTAACTTCTCGAAAATCTGCTACCAATTCCTTAAATGCCGATCTTCAGGTAATTCTCCAGTGGGACAAAGACAACTTAGTTGATTTCAACCCTTCTAAAACTCAGTCTTGTCTTATAACTTGCAAAAAGGATTCTTCTGCTCCTATGCTTATCTTTAGTGACACTCCGATATCTAGGCAAAATGATATTTCTTTTGGGGATTACCCTGACTTCTAATCTCTCTTGGCACAAGCACATTACCAATATTGCTTCTTCTGCATCTAAGAAACTTGGTTTTCTCTTTCTCTCTTGGCGTTACTTTTCTTCCATATTTAGCGTGTGCTATAAAATGAAGATGGTCATCCATCATGATTCCTAAATATTTATGTTACAATTTGGATTGCATTATCATTTAGTCTAACAGTACGTGGTCTATTCAGGCTTAATTATTCTTTCATTAACATTTATTTAGTCTTTGATGTAGAAATTTCTAATTTGTAGGTCAGCCACCAACAGTTTAGGTTACATAAAATTTCATTAGCTCTCTCCTCTAACTCTAACTTGGATTCCCCAAATACTAATACCACTAGGTCATCTGCATAAGCAATTTTTATTACTTTCTCATGTCTAACCTCAAGCCACCCATCAAGGACTGTGTTCCAACAAATTGGTCCAAGTACGAATCCTCGAGGACAGCCTTTGATAACTGGCCTAGAGACCGAGCAGAAGTCTGAAGACACTGTTATATTTCTATCATTGAAGTAATCAGAAATAAGCCTATATAAAGGGGCAGAAACCCTGGCCTCCCAGAACCTTGCCAGGATGCTCTGCCACTATAAGGTCTCTTGTAGTGCCCCTTTGAAGTCCATGAAGAGGCCAAGGATATATTTTCAGTTGGTAGTTAGCACAGAATTCATAACAGTATGAAATTGCTAGTTATTTGAACACTTTTTTTTTTTTTTTTTTTATAATTCGTTTTTGGGAACATACCTGTGGTGTATCCGATACCGTGGTATGAAGGGGCATGGTATGTTGAGGTTGCACTGTATATACACATGTACAGCTCCGAACGTCCGTTTCAACAGCTGAAGTAGATTTTGGAATGTTGTACTCAAACTGACTTCTAATGAAAGATTATTAGCTCCTGTTATGATCAGTATTCATCTTTTTGGTTTCAAAAAGATTGAAAAACTTATTTTTTCAAATAAGTTTTTCACTGTTGAAAACAGCAGGAACACAATTTTTAATAATAATAATAATAATAATAAAAAAAAGCTAGTTAAAATGCCATATTTGGGGCACAACATCTTACTAGTGAAGGCCAAGTGATTACACTTTAGAGGTGAGGATACCAGAAATATACTGTAATTCTGCTTTGGAGTAGTGATTCAATTGTAATAAAATTTAATGTCACATTTTTATTTACATAATTATCTTTAAATCTATAATAATTTTTATTTATGTGTGTTGTTTGATATCAGAAGGAACTGTTGACTTCAAGAAATAAAAAGATGACAAGGAAGATATATGGATGGATTGTTTCTTAATATAATTTCATGGTAATGATTAGCTTGCTTGCTCTACTTTCTATCAATTTTCTGGTAGTCTGAAGCCCATTGTTACCAATCTACTCAGGGGCTCACCTGGTGAGTATGAGCTTGTTACACCCATGTCCTGAGCTAGATATCATCATTCTTCTCTTCTTGGTGATTCCCTTTTACTTCTGACACACACACACACACACACACACACACACACACACACACACACACACACACACACTTGCTCTCTCTCTCTCAGAAAGTTTTTTTTTTTTTTTTTTTTTTAAGCTGGTGCAGAATAAGCCTGGGTCTTCCTTGCACTATATGGCTAGTAATAATAATCTGATACAGACAAGTGACTAACATATACTTAATTTCCAATTCCAACATGTGTTAATAGTAGAAAGATTATATTAGCCAGAGAGTTAAAAAGAAATAAGTGGAAATTTAATGCCTAAGAATGAACAGAATTACTGTTGAATCAGTGAATTCTGTTGTTTTAAAATTAATGCAAAGTTAATGTATTTACCTTTATAAAACATGCTTGTTTATTAATGAAGGCTGAGTATCAGAATTAAGTTGAATGCAAATAATTGCTTGGTTAAGTGCCATAGAATACTTGATTAGGCGCATTGATGGAACAACATTGGTGACAACTGTAAGAAAGTTGATTTCTTTGATACTTTGTATAAAGCTTTTAAGAAAGATTCAATCCATTCAACAGCCTAAGGCATTTAGTTTCTGTTTGGGCAATTTGCAACTCAAGTGAGTTGGCTCAAACACAATACATAAATGTTTTGGCTAGAATCCTGTTTAACTCTAATGGTAATAGAGGTTGGAACAATTGTTTGAAAAGGAGTTTGTACATACTGCTTTGAGCTATTGCTTTTCTTGTTGCATGAACAGTTACCTGTTAATATAGACATAGACACTTTGAAACAAATTACTGAATACAGAAATGTTGAGACAAATATTTGTTTAATTTGAAACTGTGCTGTGACTTCAATTAAAGGAAAACTTGATTCACTCTCAACTAGGCTGTATGCAATTTTGAGAAAGATTTAGAAAATGGAACTTGTAATAAGATAGTTATAATGGGAGCACCATAGTAAAGTTTTCAGTTAAGGTTGGTCATAGTTAAAGGGGATTGGTTCAGTTGGTTATATTTGTTATTTAATTTTTGGTGTTAGACAATGGCACATTGACGAATGAAACTATGATAACTGAAAGGAAGCTAAAAGAGATTTTTGCAGCTAAAAAAAAAGTAAGCAAGGGAACTTTGGGCTGTTGTAATCTATCCAGTTTAAATTTAAAAGCAGCAAAAGAGATATTCCAACTTTTGGGTTTAATAATAACATACTTTCATTCAGCATAAGTCCCTATAGATTGGAGATGTGCAAATGTTTCCTCTATTGATGGGTAATTCAATGGGTATAGTGAGTATTTACATGAGTTTTTACTTCTATGCCAGGAAAAATAATGGAATAAAGTTAAAGATGTAAGGAGCTATAAGGCAATTTCAGCATACTTTTTTATGGGGATATCATGAGTGATGAATTTGAATAGCTATTGTGATGTCAACAAGGTACTTGGATGCAGAGTATATATTTATTTATTATTTTTTTTTACAGCACATACTTTGTCAATTAAGTTTTTGATACTGTTTCACATGAATAATTGTTGCATATGTAGGAGCAGTGTGGTATTGGGACAGGTTTTTACTATGGAAGGAGGTATGATATAGTAATTATAAATGGCCACTACTTCTCATGTCATGGAGGATTTGGTGTTAGTTCCTTTCAAATTTTTTTAAATCATTAATTAATGTGTAACAGATTTTGAAAGGTAACCTGTAAAGTCATGTCTTTCTTGCCCTGACTGCTGTTGGTCAAGTTAAAATGCTGATGGTGTCGTTTCTCATTCTGAGAAGACACACATAAGGGAACATAAATTTAATTTGAAATAAAGGATGGTTACAGAATAAATGTACATGAAAATTTGCCTTCAGCCAGTGAATAACCAGTTTCTGGAATAAATTTCTACTTAGTATAGTGGAAGCAGGTAGCATGAATAAATTAAAAAAAAAAAAAAAAAGGTACATTATTAGAAAGGCTGGACAAGTGAAGTAAATATAAATTTTATTTATTTATTATTATTTTTTTGCTGATGCTGTTGTAAGCTTGCTTTTTTTGCATGGTTTTGCCAATACGTTACTGAACGTGAGCAGACCTGCTTGATGGGGTGCGTGCACGCTTGTGTGTATGTGTCGCTGAAACGTAGTGTATACCTATATTTGCGAGAAATAATAAAAATTATAGTAAAAATTTATAAAAAATTAAAATCCTGAAGAAAATGCCATTGGTAGTTACTGCTCTGATATTATTTACCTTCTTATGAAGGTAAATAGCAGAACCAGAAAAGTTGGATGTCTGTATATATAATGCTTGGCAGAACTTTCTTGCCTTCTACAGAATTTTGGCTGAACACTTAAACTAATTTCTCTTGTGTAAAATAAGACCACCCAAATACTTTCTTCAAGAATTTCTTCAAATAAATACTTTCTCCAAGAATGCATTTTACATGGCAAAAACTCTGCTAATACAGTTATAATATATAATCTGCTCTCAAGCAACTTATAATTGTATTAGCAGAGTTGTTTTTTTTTTATTTCATTATTATTCTTTTAAATCTTATACAGTAGTTATTATAAGCAAGCAGGCAAGCTGAGTGTGCGTACATCTTATTTTCATTCCAGATATTAGATGATCGGAAGTGGGAATTTCCACGTCATCGCCTTCACTTCCTTGGTATTCTGGGTGAAGGATGCTTTGGCCAAGTGTGGAAATGTGAAGCAAACAGTATTGGAAATATTGATGGAAGTAGTACTGTAGCAGTTAAAACGCTCAAGGGTAAGGTGGCCCATTTCTTATTGTATTTTTCAGTGTGTGTGTGGGGGGGGATGTCGTTATTATTAGAATGACCAAGTAATGCAAAAAATTGGACTCTTTGCAAATTAAAAAAAAAAAAAAAAAAATATATATATATATATATATATAAAAATAAAAGTTTGTATTAATATATTAAATAAAGTATGCATAAATGGATGTGAAAGTTACACAAAGTGCCAGTAACTAGAAGGGTGTAGAAAAAGAAGGTAGTAGACTTGTGAAAGATGAAAGAATGTTTAATATCCTAAACAGTGCTTTTCAACTGGGGTGCTGCAAAAACATTCTGGGGGTGCCATGTAATTTGGGTTTAAGTTACTTAAACTTTTTTTTTTTAAATTTATATGTCTATTTCATTATAAAAAGGTGTACGGTATCCATTGTACCATATCTTTTTAATTTTGTGGTGATCTATAATTGATCTTTATTTAGTACCTCTATATAAAGAATAAATTATTATATAAGTATGTATAATTTGTATTATGAATTGTAATTTTGTTTATAATTTATTATTACATGTATTATAATAACAATCATATAACATTTTTTTAACACACACACAATCGGATTATTAAAAAGTTGAAAACTACTGTATTAGGTATTTCTTTTAGCCAAAGGGCACCGTGAAAACATTACTGGGACACTAAGGGCACTGTGAACCGAGAAAGTTTGGGAACCTCTGCCCTAAAGGTTAAGATGAATTAATAGAGTTATGGGCTGAATTACCAAGCCAATAGAAAGTGGGAGAACTGTAAAGTAAAATTAGTACATCAAAATACTAATAAAATAAAAAAAGGAAATAAAATAGTGTTATAGCTGTCATCAGATATGGGGGGGAAACATATTTAGAAATGGTCAAATATAGGTAAGGCAAATATCTTGATCTGATGTCAGCTGAAATAAATAAATATTGATACATGATCAGGTATTTCATCAGAGGACTACACCTGATCATGTATCAGGAACTGCTTTTCTATACTTCTCCATATTAGTAGAAGAAAAGTGATGATAGGCCAAAAAGCAACGAAAATGAAATTAGCACATTCTAATACAGTATGGACAAGGTAGTTGCAATGCAGTTTAATTTATTTAGGTAAAGATAAGGATCAAGTTAGAATAAATCTGGTTAATATAAATAAATATGTAGAATTTAGTGTAGAATTTAATTGCAATTTAAATGACTTAACTAAATTTGGAACAAGCACATGGTATAGGGTGAGGTATTAAATTTGAGGATGGGGAAGGGAAAAAAAGGAGTATTTTAAATAAATAAATATGAAAAATAGCAATAGAATTACGATAGTAGGAATGTTCGTATTACCCTCGTGTACACTAACAGTTTTACAAACAGGAAGTACAGTAGAAAAACAACAGCAGAAAGATAAAAAGCAAAGAAAAAGTTATTAAATAACATAAGCTTGCTGGGTTTGTGAAGCCCAACCTTATAGTAAGGGCTGTGGCATTTGTAAGTGTTAGTATAAAAGTGAGCTAATACCAAATGCTTGTATTTAAATGAAAAAAAAATGTGTGTTGATACATGCCGAGAAACGAAACTGAAAGTATAATGTGAAAGTGAACAATACTTGGAAATTTCAAGAAATGTGCAGTGGAAACAAGCTGGCGGAAAAAAAAAAATATATATAGAAGACTGAAAAAGGCGCAGCAATGACGCACACATATTCAATAGAGTATGTGTGCATCATGCATTTAGATGAATGCACACAAACCTAACCACATTAGCAATATAACTACAAGAATAAAGCAATTTATAGCAGACTTAATGGTAAGCTGCGAAGAAATGCAAAACAGGGAAAATAGTGACCTCTATAATTGTATTTAGAATACAAGTGTATGGAGATAATTTAAAATTAGCATTGGAAAAAGAAATGCGGTTGGAAAAGTATGACTATCGTGATAAAGGCATACAAAATTAAACACATTACTGTTAATAGATAGTGTTGTACAATATGTTGGCAAAAAACATATGTTAGACCAAATGATGAGGCTCATATAAGTCTCATATAAGGTTATGATTACAAACGTATCACAGCATAGAAAACAATAACCAAATGTTTTTAGATATAAAAGATTAATAATTATAATTTATAGTCCAATTTATAAAGATTCCAATTTGGCAAGAAAATACATCCAAGGAAAAAGAACTAATTTAAATTTCTAGAAATAATTAACGTGGTGTAGTTAAGGATACAATTATAAAAGAACAGGAAATAGTTCCATGTATATAAAACTAGATGAATCCATAGGTGTGAATTCACTTAGGAAATAATTGTAAATGAATCTAAGGAAAAATAATCAGTTGACATTATATCCAAAGGTAGAGTAGTTAAGAATCCAATTATAAAGTAATATAATTCCAGGGATATAATAATTGTGGCATGTGATGCAAGAAAACAAGCATATGAGCTTATGTAGTACAGCCAAAAAAAAAAATAATAAAATAATAATAATAAAAAATACACAACCATTCCCTCTAAATGTTTGTCCAGTTCCTCCTTGAATTTATTTAACTTATCAACTTCCACAACGACAGATGGAAGTTTATTCCAGCAATTAACCACCCACTGACTAAAGGCAAATTTCCGCACATTGATTCTACAACTGTCTTTCCTCAATTTGTGTTTGTGCCCCCTTAGGTTTGTAATCTGAGAAACTGGAAGAATCACATCAGAATCCAGCAGGCTCAACCCATTTAAGGCCTTATTCACCTCAATACAAAAGATGCTCAAGTTCTGCAATTTGCAAAACTTGAGCATCTTTTGGGAAGAGGGTCCCTTCATTCCCCTGACCAATCTTGTTGCCCTTCTCTATACATGCTCAAGAAAATCTACATCCTTCCTAAAATGAGGTGTCCAGACCTGTACGCAGTACTCAAGGCGTGCCCTTACCATTGCCTTATACAAAGGGGAAATCACCTCCTTTTCCCTGCTAGCAAAATTCCTGTATATCACTGACAAAACCCCATGACCTGTTCTTGCAGCCTGTCTGCATTGCTCAGAAAATTCATATATGACTGCACAATTACTGTCAGGTCTATTTCATTTTCTACAACCGTAAGCGTAGAAAACATACCACACAGTTGGTACGTTCCTCTGGGGTTACTTCTACCCATATGCAGTACTTTGCATTTGTCAATGTTAAACTTCAGTTGCCACTTTCCAGCCCATCTGCCCAAATTTTCTAGATCCTGTTGCAGTAGCACACTGCCATTACTGTCATTAACAACCATGCAACCTTTGTATCACCTGTAAACTTCGACACTAAGCCTGATATACCTTCATCAATATCATTGATAAATACAGAAAACAACAGTGGGCCCCACACTGAACCCTGTGGGACTCCACTAATAACATTATTCCATGAAGAGCAGTGTCCATTGATTACCACCCTCTGTCTTCTCCCACTCAACCACCCTTTTATCCATAAAGAAAATATGGTATTAAGGGTAGCAACTTACCTTAATACCATTCTGCTCCAATTTGTGCAGTAGTCTTCCATGCGCAACAGTGTCAAAAGCTTTCCTGAAATCGAAGTATATGATATCAAAATTATTTTTTTCCATCCAGTTCCTTTGTAACCACATCATAGTATCCAATCAATTTGTCAGACAAGACTTTCCCTTAACAAACCCATGCTGTGTCTGAATTATTGCTGCAGTCTTGTCTAGATGATCCTGCAATGCGCCTTTAACCAGTGACTCCATTATTTACCCAGAACAGAAGTTAAACTAACTGGTCTGTAATTACTCGTGTCACTCTTTGATCCCCTCTTTGTAAATTGGGGATACATTTGCACATCTCCAGTCTGTGTGGACTTCCCCTGAGTCCAAGGATGCTGTCATAACTAAAGGTTTGCTTAGTTCCTTTGCTGCCTCCTTTAATATAACTGTATAGATCCCATCCACCCCAGTGCCTTTCTTATGTTTAACTTCAACAATTTCTCCTCCACTTTGCTCTCAGTTATTACAAAATCATTAAGCACCCTGCTACAATTTGATAACTTTCTGGCATTTTCCTTCCTTAATAACTCCTCATGTGTGAATGTAGATGCAAAATACTCATTCAGTTTGTTTGCTATCTGAGCAGGATCATCAACAGTTGAATCATCTATATCAAGTGGACCAATCTGATTCATCCCTTCCTTTTAGAGTTTATGTAAGTAAAGAAATCCGTGCTGTTTTTCTTAGAATTCTTTGCCAAAGATTTCTCGTAATCTGCCTTTGCTTTCCTAATCTTGTTTGTGACTTGATTACAGACTAGCTTATATCTGCCATAGGCTTCTCTGTCTCCTGATAAATTATATGCATGCCATGCATTTTTCTTCTCTGCCACGCATCTCATTAGTTCGTTTGACAACCATTTAGGCCTAAACCTTGAACAATATTTCTTAATAGGTATTAAGAAATTGTAGTAGCTTCCGCAATTAATTCCTTGAATGCTTCCCACTTAGAATTTGCTGTTGGTAACATCATCAGTTGGTCCCACTGTACAGAATTTAAAAACTGTCTGAGATCACTGTAGTCACCTTTACGGAAGCAAAAACCCTTTCCATCGAAGGAGTTTTTGCTTCGATTGTCTTCCAATCAAAGTTTTTTTTTGAATTTTCCCACACTTTGCAGAGCACCACACTTTTTGTGTTTACATGGAAACCCTGCCTCCAAGTGTGATTTCACGTGTTTCGAAATATGAAGCCACCGTTATTACATTGTAGTGGGGCTCACTCAGCGAAAACTAGGAAATTTTGTTTGTATCTTTGAAAGTACGTAAGAAGTGGAGTTACTGTATTTCGTTAATCTTGAACCCTTATTGCACATTAAAATATCAAAGATAGCACTACAAGCCACATTGAAACGAAAAGTTATTGTGTATGAAAAAAGTCTTCGTAGCCCACCTAGCATGTTAGTACTTGATGCATTTCGTGGACATTTCCGAATGCGTCAAAAATAAAATCGTGAAAAAACATGGCGACTTGGTTGTGATTCCCAGTGGCATGACTAGCCAACTGCAGCCACTTGACGTTTCAGTCAACAAACCATTTAAGGATTACTTGAGAAAGGAATGTGAATCCTGGCTGTTCGCTGACAACCTTCTGCCGACATCTTCCCGGAAAAATTAAAGCGCTGGGATCAAAATTGGCAGAATGGGCATCAACAGCCTGGAAGCTGATCCCAGAAAGAATAGTAAAGCACTCATTTAAAAAAAAAATGTTGCATCACCAACACTCTCAATGGCTCAGAAGATGATATATTATGGAAGATAACAATGGCTCAGAAGAATCTAACTCTGAATGTGAAGTATTCTGATATTGATTCAGATGCAGATATCGATGGCTCGGAAGATTCATAAGGAAGTGATGAATAACATGCCTACTGATAAATACAGGTACTATTGTTGTTAGTAAATTGAATTCTACTATAATAAAAATATTTGTTCGATTTATTTTAGTATTCTATTTTATTTATTTATTTATTTTCTCTTAGAATCAAAGCTTTTTTTTTCTGAAATTAAGGTGTCTTACAATCAGTGGCATCTTAGAATCGAAGAAATACGATATATCTTTAAGTAAATCCCACATCAGTACACTGATCACTGCCACCTAGTAGTTCCTTTATCTGCAAATTCTTAATACAAGAATGATCACTGCTGATGACCAGATCAAGAGTATTATCCTCTCTGGTTACCGCTCGAACATGCTGGTGCAGAAAACAATGATCCAATAAATCCACAAAAGTCTTGCTAGTGCGCAAGTGATAAACCCACAAATTCTAGTCAATATCTGAGAAGTTAAAATCCCCCATTTTAAGACATTCCGATTTACTAGCCCACTCTATTTCTCTGTACAATTGTTCGTTGTAATCATTAGTCATTAGGCCTATAACACACTCCTACTCTGATTTTTGCTAAAAGTAACATGGTGACTTAAGATCCATAGGTGATGTAGTTAGGATCCAGTTATAAAAGAACAGAAAATAAGTCCATGTATATGAAACAATTCTAAGGAAACAACTATAGTAAGGAAGAACAGGAATTAATTTCATATATATAAATCTAGATGAAACCACAGGTAGTATCTGGTGTGAATTCACTCTGGAAAGAATAGTTAATTAATCCAAGGATAAAGTACCAGTTGACATATCCAATGGTAGTGTAGTTAAGAATCTAATTATGAAAGAACAGGAGAAGTCTATGGATATGAAACAGTTAAATTTTAAGAAGGAAGAACAAGAAGTAATTCCAAGGAATGAATCATTTGGATGTCTCTGTACCTAATAGTGATGTAGTTAGGAGATTGTATAAAGTGATATATACAAAGTTTAGTGGTAAAGGCCAAAGTCACTGAAATCTGAGGGCTACTATATAATTTTAGTAGAAAAACTAGAGATTGATTTTCAAAGGTGTAGTATGTTAACACATGCTTGAAAAATCCAAGACCCAAAAATGCAAATTCTACATATAATTAGCATTAGTAGAGGCATATGATGCAAGAAAGCAAGCTTATGCAGCATCAGCAAAAAAAAAAAACAAAAAAAAAACTCCCATTTCACCCCTCCATTCATTACAAATGCATGTCCAGCTCAGCCTTAAATTTATTTAGGCTATCAAGTTCCACAAGAAAAGATGGAAGTCTGTTCCACCAATAAACTACCCGCTGGCTAAAGGCAAATTTCCGCCTATCTATTCTACAACTGTCTTTCCTCAATTTGAAACTGTGCCCCCTCAGGTTCTTAATCTGAGCAAGAGGAAGAATCTCATCAGCATTCAGCTTGCTCAACTCATTCAAGGCCTTATACACCTCAATCAGATCACCTCGCAGGTGCCTACTCTTCAGGTACTACAATTTGCCGAACTAAGCCTTTCTTGGTAATATAAACCATAACTTGAAACAAATTAATAGAAGTCAGTAAAGACTCAACTAGTACTTAATTACAAGTAATTTCATGAATGATTATTAAAACAAATCCGATAAGGAAAGTGAAAACATAACAGTAGAAACTTAGTGAGTAAAGAGACAAGGTAATCAATCCGAAGGAAATAGTTGCATCGGAAATCATGTATAGCTATTACTTACCAAGTAGTGGAATTCCACTAGATAATTTTACAACTATACAGATAAGTTTAGAACTGGCCAGTACATAGTAAATTGTAATTTAATTTATTTCTGATCAAATGGGAAACTATATTGAAACAGTATTTTACAAAGTAGATAGGAATATTATTGTTGGGAAGCTTATTATAAAGGAGTTTTAGAGCTTTGGAGAACAATAGTTGGTTACTACTTATGCTAATCTGATGGTTTGGATACATAATATAATTTTATGTATTTTGTTGGAAATATTGGAATGCCAGTTGGTAAGGTAGATGACATCAAAGTTAAATTTATTTCTTTTATCATGTATGTCAATATTATATGGCGGTGAAGTAGGCACAGAGTAATACCAAGGTCAAGGAAGTTGGCTGTGTAATTAGTGGAGTTTTCTTTATTTAGTTTAAGTTCATTAGGGTAAATAGCTCTGGCTATAGGTTCAAAGTTAGTATTTAAGACTAGGATGTCATCTACATATCTGAAAGCTAACAGGTTATAATTAGGATTATTTATGGTGTATAGTTCTTCATAATAATGCAAGAATAGGTTGGATACTAAGCTGGAAATTTGGGAATCCGTAGGAACACCAATAGTTTGTTTATAGGTAAGTTTTTCATCAAAGATATTGATTATTGAGTAAACAGAGGTTTACATAATTGTTCCAAGTATTTTCATTTATGTTTAATTTATCTTTTTATCTGTGATAAAATTGTCTTTGCACAAATATCATTAAATTATGTGGTATAGAGGTAAAAAGGTTGGTGAAATCAGATGGTTCTATGTTTGTTATGGTAATATTAGATTTGAAGGTATTGATGACAGCTAGTTTATTATCCAAATAAATGTGAGATTATTAAAAATAGTTTTAAGTAGTTTGAAAAAATGTTGCCTGGAAGGTAGCAGCCACTGTTTTTGGAGCTGGTAATGAATCTGAAACCTTTGGGTTGTTTATGGAATTTAGCAACCATATAGAGAAATGGTAGGGTTGAGTTCTGTAATTTAGTATGTAGTTTTTTATGTAAAGCAATTATCTGTTTAACTCTGGCAGAAGGATTAAGATGGCAGGGAATGAAAGTGGAACTATTTTCTATTTCATTTTTAAGTTGATTACAGTAAAATTGTTTACAAAATATGGCAAAGTCATTGGAAGCTTTATCTACCAGGTGATGATAAAGTTGTCTTGTAATTCTATTTTACGTTTTTTAAGGTTGTAGTAGGGTGTATAAAAGTTATTGTACAGTTTGTAGGCATTAGATATAGCTTTTACTATGTCATGGTATATGATGGTGATTCAATTCTGGTATGCTTCATGTGGAATGTTGTATTTTGAAGCAAGTTTGTTAGCAAAATGTATTAATTTAAATATAATAGTTTGTTGATATTATTAAGGTTAGCTTTATTTATAGGTTTATATTTAAAACCTTTGCTCATAGCAGTTTTTAGGTCATGGTTCTTAATGAAGTTAAGATTGCCTGTAATAATATGCCCATGATATTGATCAATATATGGGCCATAAATAGGGTTATTGCAGTGGCATAGGAAGATCAGTGAGTAGAATATTTCCTATGTTAGTAGCTAGTTGTTTTATAGTTACAAATTTTTAGGCCTAATGGAGGATCATAATTGTAAGAATGATGTATATCAAATTTATATAGGCTGTTTGAAGGTTATTATGCTTATTGAGTAGGGAGGACCAGGGTATATTGTCAAACCATTTTTGTGTAAATTTAATATTGAAAAATTCAATGCCGTGGGTAGTAAAATTGCCAATTCTATAGAGACCAGTGTCTTGTATGATGTGTTTTAGTTGAACCTGAATTTATGACAAAATGAAACTAAAGCTTTAAGGATTGATTTTAAGAAGGAAATGGTTTATTATGGGTAAATTAAGAGTAGTATGATCCCAAGAACTGAGTAAGTTATTAAAATCAAACTTTATATTTTTATGTGTGGATATGCATTTTGTTACCACGTGACTGTCTGCATTTTCTTGCTAGCATGTTATGACTAAGATTAAATAATTTGTAAATACAGTACACCTAATTCGATAGATACGTTCCTGAAAAATACATGTTAAAAAATTGTGTAAAAAAATACATTGTATTTATGGAAGAAAAGAAGATTGGTTCTGGATCTAAAAAAAATCAGTAAAAATAATTTAAAAAAAAAACAAAAATATTCATTTTAAGCTTATTTTATTTCAACAAAATACACATGTAATAATATGTAATGAAAATGTATTAAAGCAAATTTGTATGCATATGAAATGAAAAAAATTCTTCATGAACAAAAAAAAAATCTGTTTTACACATAAGATTTTATTCATTTTCACTTTCTGATAATAAATGGCGCATACGTTTGCTATTGTTGTTATTATTTAGGAGCATTAGCAACTAAGGCCATATTGCTCTGGGGATATGCGGTGGTCATTCCCTGACCTTTCCGCATCCTCCGTATTTGGTGGCTCACGGGCTCGAACCCCGGTCTAATCAAGAAGCATGTGCTACGCACTGCTGCTCCTGCCCACCTGGCTACGGAGGCGCCCATACGTTTGCGTACGACTGGAATATTACTAGAAATGTTGTGGACATCGTCTTCTTCCTCTGTTAATGAAATTCTTTCTGTGATCTCTTGAGCAAAATCAGCACGAGTCTCCTCTGGTGCTGATGTTTCACTGGTTTTATGAACGAATTCAGTTATTAATCGTTGTGTTCGTGTTTTGGTTAGGCCGTTATATAATTCTCTGTAAGAGGCTGTCAGCAACTTCAGTTCACGTTGAAACTTCCCAGTGCGTTCCTCATTAGTCATGTTTGACAAAATGATTATATAATCATTTTGTCAAACGGTCTAATCAAGAAGCATGTGCTACGCACTGCTGCTCCTGCCCACCTGGCTACGGAGGCGCCCATACGTTTGCGTACGACTGGAATATTACTAGAAATGTTGTGGACATCGTCTTCTTCCTCTGTTAATGAAATTCTTTCTGTGATCTCTTGAGCAAAATCAGCACGAGTCTCTTCTGGTGCTGATGTTTCACTGGTTTTATGAACGAATTCAGTTATTAATCGTTGTGTTCGTGTTTTGGTTAGGCCGTTATATAATTCTCTGTAAGAGGCTGTCAACAACTTCAGTTCACGTTGAAACTTCCCAGTGCGTTCCTCATTAGTCATGTTTGACAAAATGATTACCTAATTTTCTGGCCAGTTCCAGACCTTCTTTTATTAAATCTGCATTTAGAACAGGATCATTTTCTTCATTATCACTATGTTCTGTGGGATAAGGAGTCCCAAGGACAACTTGTAATATTTCATCTTCGCTTAGGGCTTTGTTGGTTAACAATTCATCAATATCTTCAAATGATAGATCATCGAATCCTTCTCCACCAATTTTGTGTGCCATTGTAATGATGTTGGGAAATTCGGTCATATTAGGGATGATGGGATCTTTGCTTTTTACACATTGTGGCCAAACCGCTTTCCAACACTCATTTAAAGTTGCTGGTTTTATTTCAGTTAACGCTAATCCAACTTGATTGATGCAATCCATAATTGAGAATTTCTTCCACACATCAATGACTGTTAGTGTTTCATCATTCAGTTTGTCCAAAACGTGTTGGAATGTTCGTTTTACGTAGTGTGTTTTAATTGTTGCAATTATACCTTGGTCTAGCGGTTGTATCAAAGATGTAGTATTAAGTGGCAGAAATAAAATTTGTACGTTTGGGTGTTCCAAGACAGGATGGCCGGGTGCATTGTCAAGAATCAGAAGAACTTTAAATTCGAGACCTTTCAAATTCATATAACGTCTGACTTCTGGGACGAAACATTTGTCAAACCATTCTGTAAAGATAGCAGTGGTCCCCCAGGCCTTCTTGTTTGCCTTCTAGGAAACGGCAGTTTATTGATATCTACATCTTTCATTGAACGTGGGTTTAGGGCTCGATTTACCAGCAGTGGTTTCAACATACGATCTCCTGAAGCGTTGGAGGAAAATAATAAGGTCACGCAATCCTTAGCTACCTTAAAACCACCAGCAGTTTTCTGCGATTTGGCTACATACGTTCTCTTCGGCATTTTGCTTCCAGAAGAAACCAGTTTCATCTGCATTCCATAATTTTTGCAAGTTCCTGTGGGAATACTTTAGCAGCCGATTCATCTGCAGATGCAGTTTCACCTTTAATTTTTATATTACGAAGAGCATTCCTTTTAAGAAACCCTGTAATCCAACCTGTACTCGCAAAAAATTCATACTTTCTGTTTAACTGAGATGAAGTGCTTGGCTCCTTTTCTTTAATCTGTCGGTAAATTCTTAGTGCTGTTTGTTTGATGGCATTTCCATCTACTGGTACTCTTTTTTGTGACTGATCTTCTATCCATATTACCAGAGCCTTTTCCATTTTTAACTCGACAATATCTCTTGTATAAGATGATGAATTAACACTTACTTTTGTTCCAGAACATACAGACTTCCTAATTGCAGCCTCATTTTTCTTAATAGTTCTTACGGTAGCTTCATGTACACCAAAATTAAAAGTATAGTAAACAAAAACTAGAAGTATAGTAAATAAATTTGATGAATTTGAAGTGTTGGTCAAGACATCAAAGGCAGATATTGTTGGGATAGCAGAAATGTGGTGTCACACAGATATAAGGAATGCAGAACTGGAATTTGGGGAGTACAATGTGTACAGAAAGGATAGAAAGGTAGGAGGTGTTATGCTGTTAATTAAGAAAAACAAAATCAAAAGAAGTGCACCCAGTTGATATAGATGAACAGTGCACTGTTGAGTCAGTTTGGTGTGACATAAGCACTGCGAAAGCAAAAATAAGAGTAGGAGTGTGCTATAGGCCTAATGACTTGAATGAGTATAATGAACAATTGTACAGAGAAATAGTGGGCTAGTAAATCAGAATGTCTTATAATGGGGGATTTTAACTTCCCAGATATTGACTGGAACTTGTGGGTTGGTCACTCACACACTAGTCAGACTCTTGTGGATTTATTGGATGATTGTTTTCTGCAGCAGCATGTTCGAGAAGCAACCAGAGAGGGTAATACTCTTGATCTGGTTATCAGCAGTGATCATTCGTGTATTAAGAATTTGCAGATAAAGGAACCACAGTGATCACAGTGTACTGATGTGGGATTTACTTACCATCAGGGGTAAAGGAAAGGGTTTTTGCTTCCATTAAAGGGGAGTACAGTGGTCTCAGAAAGTTTATAAATTCTGTACAGTGGGATCAACTGACTATGTTACCAACAGTAAATTCTAAGTGGGAAGCATTCAAGGAATTAATCGTGGATGCTACTAAAAGTTTCATACCTATTAAGAAATACTGTTCAAGGTAAATGGTTATCTAATGAACTAATGGGACTCGTAACAGAAGAAAAATGCATGGGATGCATATAAATTATCAAGCGACTCAGAAGCCTATGGCAGATATAAGCTAGTCTGTAATCAGGTCACAAAGGAGGTTAGGCAGGCGAAGGCAGATTATGAGAAATCCTTGGCAAAAGATGCTAAGAAAAACAGCAAGGATTTCTTTACTTATATAAACTCTAAAAGGAAGGGGGATGAATCTGATTGGTCCACTTGACATCGATGGTTTGACTGTGATCCTGCTCAGAGAGCAAACAAACTGAATGAGTATTTTGCATCTACATTCACACATGAGGAATTATTAAGGTTTGAAAATGGCAGAAGGGTATCAAATTGTAGCAGGATACTTAATGATTTTGTAATAATTGAGAGCAAGGTGGAGGAGAAATTGTTGAAGTTAAACATAAGAAAAGCACCTGGGGTGGATGGGATCTATCCAGTTATATTAAAGGAGGTGTCAAAGCAACTAAGCAAACCCTGAGCCATAATTATGAGAGCATCCTTGGACTCGGGGGAGGTTCCCACGGACTGGAGATGTGCAAATGTATCCCCAGTTCACAAAGGGGGATCGAAGGGTGACACGAGTAATTACAGACCAGTTAGTTTAACTTCTGTTCCTGGTAAAATAATGGAGTCACTGCTTAGAGAAGATGCATTGCAGGATCATCTAGACAAGACTGCAGCAATAATTCAGACACAGCACGGGTTTGTTAAGGGGAAAGCCTTGTCTGACAAATTTGATAGAATATTATGATGTGGTTACAAAGGAACTGGAAGCAAAACATAATTTTGATATCATATATTTGGATTTCAGGAAAGCTTTTGACACTGTTGCGCATGGAAGACTACTGTACAAATTGGACAAGATTGGTATTAACGGTAAGTTGCTACAATGGATAAAAGGATGGTTAAGTGGGAGAAGACAGAGGGTGATAATCAATGGGTGCTGCTCTTAGTGGACTAATGTTATTAGTGGAATCCCACAGGGTTCGGTGTTGGGTCCACTGTTGTTTTGTATATTTATCAGTGATATTGATGAAGGTATATCAGGCTTAATGTCGAAGTTTGCAGATGATACAAAGGTTGGTAGGGTTGTTAATGGCGGTGTGCTACTGCAACAGGATCTAGATAATTTGGGCAGATAGGCTAAGAAGTGGCAACTGAAGTTTAACATTGACAAATGCAAAGTACTGCATATGGGTAGAAGTAACCGCAAAGGAACGTACCAACTGTGTGGTATGTTTTCTACACTTAGGGTTGTAGAAAATGAAATAGACCTGGCAATAATTGTGTAGTCAGATATGAAGTTTTCTGAGCAATGCTGCCAGGGCAGGTCATGGGGTTTTGTCAATGATATATAGAATTTTGCTAGCAGGGAAAAGGAGGTGATTGTCCCTCTGTATAAGGCAGTGGTCAGGCCACGCCTTGAGTACTGTGTACAGGTCAAGAGGTCTCATTTTACGAAGGATGTAGATTTGCTTGAGCATGTACAGAGAAGGGCAACAAGATTGGTGAGGGGAATGAAGGGATCCTCTTACCAAGAGAGGCTGAAGTTCTGCAAATTGCAGTGGCTGGAGACTAGGCACCTGCGCGGTGATCTGATTGAGGTGTATAAGGCCTTGAATTGGTTGAGCAAGCTGAATTCTGATGGGATCCTTCCACTTGTTCAGATTACGAACCTAAGGGGGCATAAATTCAAATTAAGAAAAGACAGATGTAGAATAGATGTGCGGAAATTTGCCTTTAGCCAGCGGGTGGTTAATTGCTGGAATAAACTTCCATCTGTCGTTGTGGAAGTTGATAGGTTGAATAAATTTAAGGAGGAACTGGACAGGCATTTGGATGGAATGGTGTGATATATATATATTTTTTTTTTGTGTGATGCTGCATAAGCTCATACACTTGCATCACATGCCACTACTGCTACAAACACTAATTCACTAAAACATTTGTTCACCACTCTGAAACATAACTTTTTGAAATATGCAATTGCTTGCTTGGTGTGGAACTCATTTGTATGTATATCGGTGAAGAAATTTCTAGGAGAAGTTTCTCACAATGTTTTTAGAGAACCCCATCAAAAGTTCTAGAATGTTCCCATGTTAATATTAATTTTATTTGTAAATATAAGTTTTATTTTCTAATTAGATAGTATGAATCAGAGCTGTAAAGCTCAATATGTTCTATGTTGCTATCAATGTTTATAAAATAATAAGAGAAGTATACCTCAATATAGTACATAGAACACTTACTACGTACGTAGTAATATAGTACATAGAAAAAGTGTTCTACGTACTATAGTGAGGTATACTTCTCTTATTTTGCAAACATTTATGTTCTAATATATGTTTTATGTAAGGCGCCTCTGTAGCCAGGTAGGAAGGAGCAGCAGTGCGTAGGACACGCTTCTTGATTAGACCGAGGTTTGAGCCCGTCACCACCAAATATGGAGGATGCGGAAAGGTCAGGGAATGACCACCGCATTGTCGCTGTTATGGGTATTATTGCATCAGGTAATCATGTAACTATTCACTGCGTGCAATAAAAATATTAATAATAGAACCTTCTGGAAACATCCTGACCTGTCTTTCATGTGTAACAATATTCTAGAATTCAATAATGTTCTGTTCTGGAACTTTCTTGAATGTTGTAGAAAACTCCCGAATATTCTAGGGAAAAAATGAATAAATAAAATAGATGGAAAACGTAATTAAACCAACTACAGGTCTTGATTTTCCGTCATTAACCTATGATATTTGAAAACTGAGGGTGATGAGAACTTTTTAAGCCTATATCTGATTTTTGAACCTATTTCCTATTAGAATCTGTCAATTATTTCAGGGATGAAATTGATGCTCGCCAGTGTAATGAGAATTTGTAATTTAATTCTTGAAACATAAATGTATGTTTATTTTATACTGCTGCATTTCTATAGATACATTGATGAGCATTGTTCTTAATTTGTATCTATAATTTTACCCCTTTCTTCCAAACCATTCTGTATATTTGCCTGAACTAGTCAACATACATTTGTAGTTTCAGCTACAAATTTGCTAAAATAATTTTTCTTTTTATCATTTTCTATTTATTCTGTGGAACAGTCTTCCTTTATATATATTTTCCGAAAATTTTTAATGTGTAGATATTGAAGTCCAGTGTCTACAAGCATCTTTTTCCCCATCCATTTTCCCCCTGTACCATGGCATTCAAGTACCGTAGTTTCTTACACCTTTTGTGTTTGGAGCAACCATTTAAAAAAAAAAGTGTATATTTAATTCTAGACTGGTTTCTGCCATGCCTTTGAGAACTTTTACATGGTCTTCTTTACTGCAGGTATTATTCAATGTAAAAAGCTTCTTTCATTTTTGTGTTGCTTTTTACAGTCTAACACATTTTTCTTTTATCAGAGAGTGCTACTGAAAAAGAAAAGAAAGATCT
This sequence comes from Mastigoproctus giganteus, assembly GCF_048544385.1. NCBI lineage: Eukaryota > Metazoa > Arthropoda > Arachnida > Uropygi > Thelyphonidae > Mastigoproctus > Mastigoproctus giganteus. The sequence continues at coordinate 68,304,134 of NC_143582.1, read as the reverse complement.
TTTGAGCGAGTTAGAAGTGATGAAATTACTGGATCCAAGTCCTAATGTTGTCACTTTCTTGGGTTGTTGCACCGAGAGAGGTAAATATGTTGTGCATATGTTACTTGTTACGAAAACACTATTTTTATTAATTTAATGTTATTCTGAAAGATAATGTTATTTAAAATGAATGCTATAAATGTGAATCTTACTCTTTTGTTATATTTATTTGTAGGATAATTCAAATGTAGCTTAACAACTTAAAAAAAAAAAAAAAAAACTTCAAGACCACAGTTTTGATTCAGTACTGGTAGTACGAATGAAAGCTGTGGTCTTGAAGTTTTAGTGGTGATTATAACATCGCATAAGTACTACCAGTAATGTAGCCTGGGCAGTTTTAATGCATGGGTGCACCCAGCGAATGCCAAGGGCCTGCTGGGGGCTCACTTGTTGATCTTAAATAATTTTTTAAAAGCCCCTCTGCCCCATATGTTAAGTTGCGGTCAATAGCACCGCAAACACAGAACATAATGATATACGAATAATGTTCTTGGCTTTCTTTAAATAAACTCATGTGCTACGAGAAAATATTTCCAACAGTATTTCCAAATACTGTATTGAAATTGCGATGAGAATTTTTTTTGAGCATGATGGTGACAAACGCAGGCTGTGAACGTTCATTTTGAAAGTTAAAATTTATAAAGAATGAATATAGAAATAATATGAATCAGTTGTGTTTAAATCATTTAAGTTTAATGGCAATAAAGAATGAGCTTTTACAAAACATCAATTTTAATGATGTCATCCAGGAGTTTGCCACTTTAAAATGTCGAAAACCACTTTTATAATATTTTGTAAAAAAAACCTTTTCTTAAAGTTGTTCATAGGTAAAATCCCTATGAACAACTACAAACGATTTGTTCGAAATATGAAGATTTTCTTCATATTTCGAACAAATTTCATATGAATTAATTTCAAAAAATATAAAAATAAATTAAAAAAATATATATATATATAAAGAGAAACAAGAAAAAAATTTTAAAGAGAAAAAAAACTCCATCGATGGGTTTTCTACCTTGATGTGGTGATGGAGCATAGTTTCCAGTAGCTCTTTTAATACATGGGTTAGGAATGCGACTAAGAGACCCAGAAAATAATTTAAAACTGAATAGGGCCACATTTGGAAATTCGCCGGGAGGCCCGAGAGTTCTTGAAACGGCCCTGAATGTAGCATATGTTCCAATGAAAGCCAGTTCCTGGATCTCTTATACAATAAATAAGATCTTTATTGTACAGTTCACCGGTACACGCAGGTACCACGACCATACAATACCCTTCACGGCACCATGCCAGGGGTTAGGTTAGGTTAGGTTACCTGATTAGTAACAACACTTATTCTGTTTCAGCATCATTCCAGACCTATTCTAGCATGTTACACAGCAATCCTGATTCTGTTAATCAGTTTCTAAATTTGCTGGCCAATAAACTGGGAGGTGTGGAGAGCTGTCTCTCACTATTTCTTATTACCTTTAAATTTTTTATTTGTAAATACCCTTTACATTGTATGTAATTTTCTCTCATTGTTTTTTAGCATGTTAACCCAGTGCCAGACCAAGGTATTTCTGTGCCCTGGGCAGAAAGATTTTCTGCCACCCTTTTACTAAGGATATATATTTCTTGCCTTCATTCAGTACTTCCTATGTTTTACTAAATTCAAAATACAGTTATAGGATTACAAAGCTGGGGAGCTACTTCTAAATTGTCCTGTATTTTGTAGAATTAACAATTTATATTATTTTTTTTTAATTGTGCAATGTATGAAATCAGACTCAGCATGAGGTAATTTTCACCTGAGGTAGCAATTTTTGAGTCCAAGTGAATGAGTTATTTGGAAGTGCTTGCCTCCCTGCAACAAATTATATCATATGACCACATCATTAAATTTTTAAATTGCTATGCTCAAGATAGGTGCCTCAATCATGAAATCTGTGTTCCAGTTCTCTATGAAATGCCAAACCCCTTGGCAGCCACCATGCAGACAAACACATTTCCTATTTGTGAGGTGTACAGCATAACCACTTTGTTTTTTTGTGACTCATACTATTCAGTCTCATCAGCCTTTATCCTGGGTAAATCACTAAAAAAAAAAAGAAAAAAAAAAAAATGCTGTTCTTGCTGTGTTAGTTATGTCCTCTGTAATGTACAGTTATGTCCTCTGTAATTTGTTGCAGTTTACAGCACTATCATTGTATGCTTCCTGTGCATTATGCATAAAATAGGAGTTGCACTACTCTAAGGCAGAAATAATTTATATACAGATGATGCCATCAGTGCCACTTTCCTTCTCCTGTAGTATTGTACATTCTGAAATATTAGACCATTAGTCTATGATTATATATAATTATATATAGTATGCCTATATATAATTATTATAATATATTTTTCAACTCTAAACTGGCATGCCACTCAACTTCAGACTTCTAATGAAAAGTATATTGAATAATGGCAGCCCATTTTCCAGCTATTTTTAGGAAAATGGGTGAATGAATCTGGAAAACAAGTGAAATCTACAAGTTTATTCTTCCAAAGCAGCTAATTGTGCAGTGCAAGTTCATCTCAGTTATAAGCAGGGCTTTTTTTTTTTTTTTTTTTTTTTTTTAAGCTGAGTAAGTGCCACTAAGAAAGAGGTCTGAGGTCCTCCCCCAGGAAAATTTTTAGAAAATCGTGGTGCCAGAAGTTGACCTTTTTTTGTTTTGCCTTTATTTGATACTTCAACAATATTGCGCGTACACAGTAAACAGTATGCATTCTCATCCCCAGTGAGGTTTTTAAATATTGTCATCATAAATGATAATTTGACATTTCAAATGACAAAAGTATGGTAAATTGGACAAAACTAATTTAATAGGTTATTTATTACTCAAAATGCTTTTATAAAGATTTCCACACAAAATTCCTTTTTTACAAAATGAACTAAAACACTTTAATGATTTTTACAGCAAAGAAAAATCCTTTTTTGTTTCAAAATCCTTTTGGTATTGCTCTTGATGTAAATATGCAATTAGTTTTTCTGTTTTCTTGTAAAACAACCTCTACTTATTCATGTTTAACTATTGTTGTGCACATTTAACATCCCATTCTGTTATTTCCTTAGGAATAAAAATTCCATTTATTCATATCTAAGTTTGATATATATAATTATAGGAAAAATATAATAGATCTTTTTAGATCAGGCCTGCTTAGTACTTTTAATGTAATTATGTGTTCCTCACCTCAAAAAGTTTGGGTACCTGAGCTTTGATTGTGATTTGGGATGCGATTGTATACATTCTAGAACAACTGGTGGAGGTTGTGCCAGTAGTTCAGTTCATGGGGTACTCCTGAAGTAATGTTGTGGTGCACAATGCTTCTGCTTGTTCTTTGCATTATATAACCTGCTGCATTTATGGAACAAAAGTAGCAGTAGTTAGCATGATCTGGAGGTATTCTCCACACAATGGGAATGGCAAACATCTTGACTTTCTTTTTACCACATTGCCACAATTGCAAGCCCTCCACGCATGTGCAGCAAGCTTTATGGGAACCCCGAACTTTTATCTTGGTCACATAATTTAATTTCAAAATATGTGACATTTACATTTTTTGTAAATTGTTTTTTTATCATGTCTGTTTCATTATAATGCAATTACTGAAAATGTAATAAAAAAAAAAAAAACATTTAGATTGTTCACACAAACACAAGTTGCTATTGTCAAAGACAAAGAATATGAAAATTACATTAGAAGCATATACTAGCAAGCATAAGTTCATATAGCTAACTGGCTTGCAGGTCTTGGCACATCTGGGCATGTCTGTAGCTGTTAGTCATGAAGGAGGTAAGTATGCACATACATTTAATGTGTATCTAAAGAAAAACAGTTTGTAAAAATGCTGTATGTGATAGGTAAAAGTGGTATGGATTTCTAGAATTAGCACAAAAGTACACCTAGTATGCAATTTGGAAACATTAAAATCTGTTCCAACTAGTGTACTTAGTGATGGGGAATTTAGATATTCTGGATCTGTGATTTGTACACAAAGTATTGTGCTGAATTTTATGCATTCACTGAACATACCAAGCAGATTTTAGATTGTAGTGTTTTGTAAACAACATTGACACTATTGACACTGCAACTTTTAACTGAGTGCATTTAACAATGTCAATTTCAACCTTGACATTGCAGAAAACGGCATTTTCTACCTTTTTATACACACCTTTTTATACATTTTCTACCTTTTTATTTACAAATATATTTTTTTCCTCTTGTAGACCCAGTGTTTGTCATCATGGAGTTTGTATCAGGAGGAAAGCTTCAGACTTACCTTAGAGAAAGCAGAGCTGAGAGATTCTATGGAAATCTCCATGGAAGTAGCAAAAATCTTACATCTAGAGATCTAACATCTTTTGCCTATCAAGTAGCTAAAGGAATGGAGTATTTATCATCTAAGGGGGTATGTTCCCTCTTATGCTCCATAACTTAAAATATTCATTTTGTATTAATTGCCTCTTTATATATATATATATAAATAAAATGTGTAAAATAATAATATTCTTTGTTAAAACCAGTGTAATACATAAATTAAAAGAACACTGTATACAGGAACCTATTTAGTTAAACTAAAACTTGCATCCTTATTTTAATCCATTATGAACTTACATCCATATGTTGAACAAGCATTGAAACAACTGAAATAAACAGTCAAGATGTCAACATCTGATTTATTTATTAATTAGTAGTGCAGCATAGGGCAACTTGTGGTGATAACTTTGAGAGTTTAATGCTTTTTGTGAGACTTATCTTCTTTTTTTCTGCCTATGCTGTAAAATATTACTGTTCACATCTTTTGGCATATTATGAGTTAAACCATCACTCATTCCTAGCTGCCCTCTGAGGTGCCAACAAACACTGAAACAACCATCAGAGGGATGACACTATATTACTAACAGGTAACATTATACATTAGAACCTCTCAAATCCAGCAATCCATTTCTGCCACCATCTATTTTGTGGCTGTTTTTAGAGGAAATGGATAAATCCAGCAAACTATATTAATTATCAATTTAGTTCTCAGGTTGATTACTTGCCCAAGTGGCATGTTGGAGCATCATTTGTATTAATACTTCCAGTGGCATTTCTGTTTGTTTTGCTTAATAATTTTCCATATTTGTATCCATTTACCACTGTATTTAGCATTCATTGGCCCTTAAATAGACTGTCTAAAAACAAATAGTAGTATTAGTAATGGCAAATGATGCAAGAAAGCAAGCTTATATATCAGCCAAAAAAAAAAAGAAAAAGTTCACCCATCTGTATCTTCCAATAATTTGTCTAGTTCTCCCTTGAATTTATTCAACCTATCCACAACAGGTGGATGCCTGTTCCAACAATCAACCACCTGCTAGCTAAAGGCAAACTTCCACACATTTATCCTGCAACCATCCTTCCTCAACTTGAATTTATGCCCCCTCGTGTGTAATCTCAGCAAGTGGAAGGATACCATTAACATTCTCTCCCTTAGTTACCTTAACACAGCCCTTGTCTTTGCTTGTTTCGTGATGACTCCCAGCAGTTTTTGAAATCCCCAGAACCTTGCTTTCAAGCCTACTGCATATTCCAGTAGAAGCAGTGCAAGAATCACTTTCACCTCTGCCTGTGGCTATTGTTAATCTAATAGTCTGTGTATCCCCCAAGCTACAAATTTTCTAACCCACTTAACACTGCCTCAATAGCAATAGGAAATATTCTTGCACCCTTTCTATTTAAGTGTATTCCATCCCTGTAGAAGCAATCTCTCCTGTTAACAAGCACTGACCATGCTGAGAAAAATTTATCCCATGAGCCTTGCACAATCTCTCCAGGGCTAAATTAATTGACAAGGCTCTCAACATATACTTCCTCCTATTGTATCTGGGCAGAATTGAAGACACTTTCAATCAATCCTATCTCATGACTTTTTGCCAACTTGATCTGAGGATTCACTTAACAAGTGCATCCTCAGATCTCCTACTCTTAATATCATTAGTGCCAATGTGTACAACAATATCACTTTTGTGCCCTTAAAAGATCATATCTGCTCTACAATCATCTACTCTTGTCCCCTGGCAGATATACCCTGATCCTATTCTGCTTATCCTTCTTGCACAACATGTTCCCTGGTAATAGGGAATTGCAGGCAGATATGAAGTTCTCTGAGCAGTGCAGACGGGCTGCAAGAGTAGCTCATGGTGTATTGTCAATGATATATAGGAATTTTTCTAGCAGGGATAAGGAGGTGATTATTCCCTTGTATAAGGCAATGGTCAGGCCACACCTAGAGTACTGTATACAGGCCTGGAGGCCTCATTTCAAGAAGGATGTAGAGCTGCTGGAACGAGAACAGAGAAGGAAAACAAGATTAGTGAATGGAACAAAGGGGTGCTCTTACGAAGAAAGGCTTAAGTTTTGCGAATTACAGTGTCTGGAGACTAGGCACCAGCGAGGTGATCTGATAGAGGTGTATAAAGCCTTGAATGGTTTGAGCATGCTCAATGCTGATGGGATTCTTCCTCTTGCTCAGAATAATCACCTGAGAGGGCATAAATTCAAATTGAGGAAAGACAGATGTAGGATAGATGTGCGGAAATTTGCCTTTAGCCAGCGGGTGGTTGGTAGGTGGAACAGACTTCCATCCCTTGTCGTGGAAGTTGATAGCCTAAATAAGTTTAAGGCTCAGCTGGACAGCTATTTCGAACAAACAGAGGGGTGAAGTGGAAGTGGTTATTTTTTATTTATTTATTTTACTTTATTTTATTATTATTATTTTTTTTTTGGCTGATGCTGCCTAAGCTTGCTTTCTTGCATCAAATACCTCTACTAATGCTAATAGTCTCTGACAATAACTAGCCCCTGTGGGACCAGTGCATTCTGCCTTGAAGATTGCTTCTGTTTTTGTCTAATGCACACAAGTGAGCTCTGGTGTTGAGTTGGGCAGCTGAGGGCTTGATGGTACCCCATTTTAATTCCTTCGAGGGTAACTACCTACTCTTTTCAAACTTTTATAAGTGCCCATCAGAATGCTGAGTTGGCACCTAAATCTTTAAACTCTCTGCATCTAGCCCACACAAAGATATCCTCCTATCATGTGAAAGGTCTGCAAATTTTTCACAAGTTGCACATTTTTTTTAGGCTGTGATGCTTTGGAGACACCCATTCAGTTCTCTCCCGAGCCACAAAACTCTTGCTACTTTGTGCACGTTGCTTGGGTGTTCTAGTCTGGGGTATGATTTTTGTTTAAATATAATTTGAGTAATTGACAATACTACATTAAGCTACTAGATTCCTAAATGCAGTGATATGTATTACACTATCTAGTTATGTTATATACCTTATGCTTTAAAGTTCAAGATATACATTAGCTATACAGTAATAATTGCAATGTTAAATTAGTTATATCCTTGCTAAAGTAAAAATTCCTTAGTCAAACACAAAGATATACCCAACAAGTGATTAGAATTCCTTTGAGTTACTTATTTATCACAATTAAAGCCCTACTATTCTTCTGCACTACCCGTTACACTCTACAATATCTTTTATCCAAAACACTGATACAATAGTGGTACGAATAGTAATTTGTAACTTACAAAATCACTAGCTACATTTAAAAATAAGCTAATGAAAGTGACTAAGAATACTTAAACCATTTGTAAACACAATTTAATATGTTAATTAATCAAAACAATAGTAAAAATTTCCAAAAATCTTATCCATTTCCATGAGCACAATTCTGCTAGTCCTGGCACTTGTCTTTTAGCTCGAATTCACAGTCATGTAGTGTTGCTTGAGTTACAAATGCTCTGTGTGTCGGTGCATTATCTTGATGCAAGATGGCAAATTTCCTGCACTGCCTCGAGTTTCAATTATTCGTGGAAACATCTTGGTAAGTTAGACTAATACTTGGCAAATGGCCCAGAGATGCATATTCAAAATAGATCATAATTTATTTTGGAAAGTTTTTGTTTTTCCCTTCTTTTTTCTCAATGTAGGATACACTGTTGAATACAGTATGTGATAGTATGATATACAATAGATTAAATTCAGTATAGAAATGTATTATTTTTGCATTTTCTCCCAAGGTTACTGAATTTTGGAAGTTTGACTGTATTTCTCTTTTTAGACTTGTTATTTATTAATAATGCAGTACAGGGCAGTTTGTGATGATAGTCTTAGTTTGAGAAAATGGCACCTTTACTGAGACTAGTATCCTCCCCCCCTCTCTCTCTCTCTCTCTCTCTCTCTCTCTCTCTCTCTCTCTCTCTCTCTCTCTCTCTCTCTCTCTCTCTCCTGTGCTATAAAATATTAATGCAAATCCTATCACAGTAAACTATTACAGTTAAACCTTTATTTAACAGACCATATAGGGGCAAAGCCTATCTGTTAAATCCAGTTATCCTGTTATTTTTTATCACAAAATTTAAAACATTTAAATGTTGTGATACTCTTTTACTGTATTTTCCAATTGTGTGGAATAGAAAAGCTTAATTTGTCATGTCATATAGTAGCTGGAAACTGATTGGAGCTTTTGCAGCACCTGAATGGCTCTTGAGTACTCTAGCTAGTTCAGATAACAGCCATTGATGTGTGATACACTTAGTCAAGTTGATGTAAAGTGGAGGTGTTGAAAATATGGCTTCCTTGCTGCACTCTCTACAATGTGGATCTTATATCTTATAAAGGGCACAGAACATGAATTTAGTTTTTCTTCACAAGAGCACGAACTGTACAACATTTAAAGTTATTTTAATGGTCATAAAAGAGAACAAAAATGCTTCATACAGCATTTTGGTTTTTCCATCTTAGTTTTAGCTGATAAAGTGCCATCAGACAAGCATTTACTGCCCTGGTTCCATACTAAACAACTAGTCCTTTCTGAAGTTAAATTAAATACACATCTATTAAACTGAAGGTGTGCTGTATTTACCTACATGCTTTGAGCATTTAGTAGCTCATTTTTCAAAACAGGGTACCTGAATAAAACCATGGTTTTATAATCTGACATTAAACTTAGAAAATATACATTCGGTGTCAGGAGAATTGCCTTGCCCTAAAAGAATCAATGGAGCTATGAGGGAAAAAATTGTATGTCAGTGTATTTTGATGATATATATGGATGATCAAACAGGCTTTTGAGGTGGATGCAAAAATAAGCAAGTCCCAAACACGAGAGGTATTAGAACCTATAGTACTTAGTACCATGCTTGGGTTGGAGGTTGAGAAGACGAAAGAAGATATTTGTTGACGTTGGACTTGAACTTCTGTAGATGGAAATTTTCAGGAAATACGTATGAATGAAGGTTGTTCCAGAAAACGGCAGTTGACTGAATAAACGAGGAAGATGAAAAGTTGGTTCTGTGGGTTTGAAGTTGGACAGTAAATGGATGTTGGCTGGTGGCAGCACGTGTTCGGACTGTTTTGAAAGAGAGAGCAGGAATTATAGAAGCCAATTCAGAAGAACAGTGCAAATGGAAGTATCTGTAGAAGAGGCATGCAGCAGAAACAGTCCGTCTATGAGAAAGCGAGTGGAGAGACTCTGTTAGAGATGAATTATTAATTAACCTAACTGCCCTCTTCTGAATGGAATCAAGAAGCCTGAGAGAAGTTCTGGGGGCACCACTCCAGATGTGATAACAATATTCCATGGCAGGGCAGATTTGTGATTTATACAGAGTGAGCAGCTGTTTGGAAGAAAAGTAACATTTTGTTAATTTAACAACTCGTCCTTCAGAAAGATGTTTTTCAAAGTGCATTTGATGTTGTAGCTACCATAAACTGCTTTTGTTTAAACAAAACTAATTTCTAACAAGTTAGTGCCATCCTTCGGGAAGTAGGGAGCCAGGTGGCCTGGGGCAATAATCGGATCGCTCTGCCAAGATATTGTCATTTTATATTAAACATACAAAATGACAATATTTATTTATGATGGGGTGAAAAAGAACTTTGTAATACGCATTAGCAAAGGAACATGATGCAAGAAAGCAAGCTTTTATAGCATCAGCCAAAAAAAAAAAAAAAAAACCTTATTTCACCCATCCACTAGCTCCAAATGTTGAAATTCTGCCTTGAATCCATTTAAGCTATCCTACAATGACAGATGGAAGTTTGTTCCAGCAATAAACCACCTGCTGGCTAAAGGCAACTTTCGCACATCTATCCTACAACCGTCTTTCCTCAATTTGAATTTATACCCTCTGAGGCAATTATTCTGAGCAAGAGGAAGAATCCCATCAGCATTGAGCATGCTTATCCATTCAAGGCTTTATACACCTCAATCAGATCAATTCACAGGTAGCCTAGTCTCCAGACACTGTAATTTGCAAAACTTAAGCCTTTCTTCATAAGAGCAACCCTTTGTTCCATTCACTAATCTTGTTGCCCTTCTCTGTACTCGTTCCAACAGCTCTATATCCTTCTTAAAATGAGGCCTCCAGACCTGTATACAGTACTCAAGGTGTGGTCTGACCATTGCCTTATGCAAGGGGATAATCACCTCCTTATTCCTGCTAGAAAAATTCTTGTATATCATTGACAAGACACCATGAGTTACTCTTGCAGATCATCTGCACTGCTCAGAAAACTTCATATCTGCCTGCACAATTATCCCCAGGTCCTTCTCATTCTCTACCACTGTCAGTGTGGTACCACAGAGTTAGCATTAGTAGAGGCATTTGATGCAAGAAAGCAAGCTTATGCAGCATCAGCCAAAAAAAAAAAACCACTTCCACTTCACCCCTCTGTTCGTTCAAAATACCTGTCCAGCTGAGCCTTAAACTTATTTAGGCTATCAACCTCCACCACAAGGGATGGAAGTCTGTTCCACCAACCAACCACCCGCTGGCTAAAGGCAAATTTCCGCACGTCTATCCTACATCTGTCTTTCCTCAATTTGAATTTATGCCCTCTCAGGTGATTATTCTGAGCTAGAGGAAGAATCCCATCAGCATTGAGCATGCTTAAACCATTCAAGGCTTTATACACCTCTATCAGATCACCTCGCTGGTGCCTAGTCTCCAGACACTGTAATTTGCAAAACTTAAGCCTTTCTTCGTAAGAGCACCCCTTTGTTCCATTCACTAATCTTGTTGCCCTTCTCTGTACTCGTTCCAGCAGCTCTACATCCTTCTTGAAATGAGGCCTCCAGACCTGTATACAGTACTCTAGGTGTGGCCTGACCATCGCCTTATACAATGGAATAATCACCTCCTTATCCCTGCTGGAAAAATTCCTGTATATCATTGACAATACTCCATGAGCTACTCTTGCAGCCCGTCTGCACTGCTCAGAGAACTTCATATCTGCCTGCACAACCACCCCCAAGTCCCTTTCATTCTCTACCACTGTCAGTGTTGTACCATAGAGTTGATACGTGGCTCTGGGGTTGCTGTTTCCCATGTGTAGTACTTTACATTTGTCAATGTTAAACTTCATTTGCCACCTCTCAGCCCATCTGCTCAACCTTTCCAGATCCTGTTGCAGAAGCATAGTGTCAGTAGTGTCCTTGACAACCCTGCCAACCTTTGTATCGTCTGCAAACTTGGACATTAATCCCGATATACCATCATCAATATCATTTATAAATACAGAAAACAATAATGGACCCAACACTGAGCCCTGAGGGACTCCACTAATAACATCAGTCCACGATGAGCAGTGTCCATTGATTACCACTCTCTGTCTTCTCCCCCTCAACCACCCCTTTATCCATAGCAGCAATTTGCCTCCAATGTCACACTGCTCCAATTTGTGTAGCAGTCTTGCATGTGCAACAGTATCAAAAGCCTTTCTAAGATCCAAGTATATAATATCAAAGTTATTCCCTGCATCCAGTTCTTTTGTGACTGCATCATAGTATCCAATCAAGTTGGTCAGGCAAGACTTCCCCTTAACAAAACCATGCTGTGTCTGAGCTATAACTGAAGTCTTGTCTAAATGATCCTTCAGTGAGTCTTTAACCAGTGCCTCCATTAATTTTCCTGGAACAGAAGTCAAGCTCACAGGTCTATAATTACTTGTGTCAGCCTTTGATCCTCCTTTGTGAATTGGGGTCACATTTGCACATTTCCAGTCTATGGGTACCTCCCCTGAGTCCAAGGAAGCTCTCATAATTATGGCTAAGGGTTTGCTTACTTCCTTTGCTGCCTCCTTTAATATAACTGGATAGATCCCATCCACCCCGGGTGCCTTTCTTGTGTTTATCTTCAACAGTTTCTCCTCCACTTTACTCCCAGTTATTTCAAGATTCTGTAACTTACTGCTAGAGTTGAATACACCTCTGGCATTCCCCTCGCTGAATAACTGAGTTGATACGTTACTCTGGGATTACTGCTTCCCATATACAGTACTTTACATGTGTCCATGTTAAACTTCATTTGCCACCTCTCAGCCCATCTGCTCAATCTTTACAGATTGTTGCAGCAACATAGCGTCAGTAATGTCCTTAACAACCCTGCCAACCTTCATATAGTCTGCAAACTTGGACATTAAGCCTGATATACCATCATCAATATCATTTATAAATACAGACAACAATGGACCCAACACTGAATCCTGAGGGACTCCACTAATAACATTATTCCACGAAGAGCAGTGTCCATTGATTACCACTCTCTGTCTTCTCCCACTCAACCACCCCTTTATCCATAGCAGCAATTTGCCTCCAATGCCCACTGCTCCAATTTGTGCAGCAGTTTTCCGTGTGCAACAGTGTCAAAGTTTGTAATAAACATACAAAATGATAATATTTATTTCTGATGGGGTGAAAAAGACCGTTGTAATACATTAATTTTGTAATAAACAAATATATTTACATAGAAAAGCCTATCCTTTCGAAGGGGAATGTATGTGCTTCATATAAACGAGTACTTTGTATTAACGAGATTTTACTGTAGTAATAATTCACGATTTGTGTTTTAGCAAACTGATAACAAAAAAAAAAAATGAATAAATAATAAATAAAAAAAAGCAACAACTTTTATGCATGAGCCTAGGATATTTCATTTCTATGCATCCACCATATTACCCATTCATTCCTCCCTCTAATCAATTCATGGCAACAAACATCTAGCATTTCAGCTACAATATAGAGTATATGAATAACCTATGTGATATGTGTGAAAAAGGAGTTAAATGGCCAGATTGGGCTAATTTTTATGAAACTTAGGATGGCTTGACAAATTTTTCTAAAAAAGCCAAATATAAAATTTCATGATAATCCATCCATTGGGAGTAATGAAGCCACAGCCTTTTGCTGCACTGACAAAAAAAAAGCATATAAATACAAATGATGTGCTTCCCTTTTCATGTAGATAACTATCCAGTTGATCTTTGAATTTCTTCACACTGTTAGCCTCAAAAATACCTGCAGATGCCACTTGTTCCAGTAATCAACAACTCACCAGTTAAAATAAAACTTCCTTTGATCTAGTCTAAACTTCTTCCCCGTAATTTGAATTTATGGCCCTAGTTCTGGATTTTTTTATCACAGTGAAAATTCTGTCTTCATTCATCTTAATAACACCTTTCAAAGCCTTATAAACCTCAATCAGGTCATTCTAAGGTGCCTGGTTGCCAAGCTCTTTACCCCACATAATTGAAGTCTTTCCTTATATGGTTGCCCTTTTGCAGATTTCAGCATGTGAGTTGCTCATCTTTGGACCCTTTCAAGAAGCTCAATGTCTGTTTTAAGATGAGCTCTCCATATCTGGACACAGTTATTCCAAATGCAGCCTTACAATTACCTTGTACAGTGGGATTATGATCTCCCTGTTTTTACAAGATATTGTTTGATAAATTATCAATAGGACACCATGGGCTTTCCTGGCTGTCTGTTCATACTGCTCAGCAAATTTCATATCTGCATGTATAGTAACTTCCAGATCCCATTCTTCTTTACTGTTTTTAATTCAGCCTCACCAAGTATATAAGTTTTTTTTTTTTTTTTTTTGTGGTTGCTATTCCCCATTTTGTCACATTAAACCATACTTTTCTGACCATTCTTGAAGGCTGTTCAAGTCACCCTGAAGGAGTACTGCTTGGCACTGATTATTAATGACTCCCTCAGTCTTTGCAAATTTTGACATCATGCCCTTCATCCCTTTGTTGTTTATGAAAATCAGAAATAATAGTGGTCCTAGAACTGGTTCTAGGGCAGTGATGGCAAACCTTTTTGAAGAGTGGGTCAATTATTTTTATTTCTTTTTTAAATACTAGCCTGTGAGTCATAAGTTAGTGCCTCAATTAGAAAGGGGGGGGTAAAAAGGGTGCCAATTATTTGGAAACATCAAACATTTTGTTAAGAGATAAAGTTGACAGTTGAATCTTTTTGGTTCTCACTTTTGAAATAATCCAAAAAAGGTTTATTTCCTTTTTCATTTATAACTTTAACTTTTGCAAGTGAAGAGCTAAAAAAAAAGAGTAAATATCGAAGCTCGATTTTGATGCCTTGTACCGCACCAGGTGACATCATGACCAGTTTTGCCTCTGCACAAAGTATTTGAATGAGCAAGGAATAAAAGAAAAAACGCTTTTATTTTGAAATATTCTTCATTAATAATTAACATAATTACAGATACAGTATGTGTAATAAAGTTTATAAAAGTATATTTAATGAGAAATTTGTTGTTGCTTACTTTCAGACAATTTCTTAATATTAGGTACATACTTCGTGTTCATTACATTTTGCAGTCAATTCATTTCCAAGTTTATTCCTGTTGGAAGATTTAACAAAATTCATTGAGGAAAACAATTTTTCACATGAATATGTGGACCCGAACATTGTGAGAAGAGTGTTAGCCAGTTTCCTCATACATGTAAAATTGTTTGGTAAAGAATACCATGCATTTAATATAATATTTTCAACTTTTAGTGTGGGATATTCATTAGGCCTATCTGCATTACTTTCTGAAAATTTTCCTTCTACTTCCAAAATCAAGTTTTCAAATTTATTTTTCCACAATATGCTGCTTTGGAATTCAATTAATTCCATTTCTAAGTTAGTGATACCTAGCCACATAAAATCGTTTAGCTGCATTGTATCGTACTCTGCTTTATGTGGGCATAAAATAAAGCAAAATGTATTTTCCAAACTTTTAAATTGATTATATCTCTCATGGAAAGCTTGTTTTATTTCTTGCAAAATGGTTAAATATTTTTTAATTGCATTTTCTTGAATATCAAGAATATTTTCAAAATCTTTAGTGTTTTGAAAATGTTTTTGTAATTGAGGAAAACATTTCATGGTGCTCATTTCCAAATCTTTAGTAAAGATATCAAGT
Source organism: Mastigoproctus giganteus (assembly GCF_048544385.1). Classification (NCBI taxonomy): domain Eukaryota; kingdom Metazoa; phylum Arthropoda; class Arachnida; order Uropygi; family Thelyphonidae; genus Mastigoproctus; species Mastigoproctus giganteus. The sequence goes on along the minus strand of NC_143582.1, from coordinate 68,288,809 downwards.
TTTTTTCATAAATATTTTGATATTTTCAAACATCATTAATGCAATTTGTCCATGTCCCTGAAGTTTTTTATTCAGTTCATTGAAATGCTGAGTGATATCACATAAGAACATTAAATCATTTAGCCAATCTATATTTGAAAATTTGTCATAACTAGTTTTTTTCATTCAAAAAGAGCTTTATTTCGTCTAATAAAATGACAAACCAATTAAGAACTTGGCCACAACTGAGCCATCGAACATTTTTGTATGTCAAAATCCCAGAATATTGGCACTCAATTTCCTCTAATAATTGCGCAAATTCTCGCTTATTAAGACCTCTTGCATTTATAAAGTTAATAACTTTAATTACAACTGGCATTACATTAGAAAATGTTTTTAAACCTTGCTTTGCACATAGAACTTGCTGGTGTATTATACAATGAAATTCTATCAGAGAATGTCTAATATTTTGCTTAAGCTGCTGAATAAAACCAATGTTTTCCCACCATATTGGGAGCATCGTCTGTTGTTACAGAAACAATTTTTTGTAGGTCAATTTGCATTTTTTTAAATGCATTATCAAATTCTTTAAAAATATCAAGACCGGTACACCTTCCTTTCAATGTTATTAGTTTTATTAACTCTTCTTTCATTATTATTACCTGCATTATATCGAGCAAAAACTGCTAGTTGTGCATAACCATTTACATCAGTACTCTCATCTAAAGCAATCTAATACATTTCTACAGACTTTAAGTCATTATGTATTTGAGAAGAAATATTTCTTTCTAATTCTATTACTCGATCTTTAATAGTATTGTGACTTATTGGTAACTTATTTAGCATTAGCATTAGTAGAGGCATATGATGCAAGAAAGCAAGCTTATTCAGCATCAGCCAAAAAAAAAAAAAAAAAAAAACACACCACTCCCATTTCACCCCTCCGTTCGTTCGAAATACCTGTCCAGTTGAGCCTTAAATTTGTTTAGGCTATCAACTTCAACAACAAGTGATGGAAGTCGGTTCCACCAACCAACCACCCACTGGCCAAAGGCAAATTTCCGCACATCTATCCAACATCCGTCCTTCCTCAATTTGAATTTATGCCCTCTGAGGTGATTATTCTGAGCAAGATGAAGAATCCCATTGGCATTGAGCATGCTCAAACCATTCAAAGCCTTATACACCTCTATCAGATCACCTCGCCGGTGCCATTTATACGCTTTATAATAAAGTCTTTTTCTTTAAAATCTGAAAACAGAGTAGCACTACATTCTAAAAATGCTTGTTTTACAAACTCTCCTTCTGAAAGAGGTTTCTCATGGCGAGCAATGCAATGAGCTACTTGAAAACTAGCAGCTGTAATGTTATTTTTCGGAGTCAAAAAAGTTTTTAAAACACTTGTTTGTTTTTTCTTTTGTAAAAAATATTCTCTCCTTTCTTCGTCTGTTGAGAAGCAGAGATTTGAATGCAACTTTTCAAAATGTCTTTTTACATTGAATGTACGAGAGGTGACTTTTTCGTTACAAATAACACAGAGTTGTTTTATTCTTTTCAATCACACCATATTTATCAAACCATTCTGTTTGATATGGTCTGGAGCTTGTACCATTAGTTTTCATTTTTTTTAACCATTGACATAGTTCAGGGCTATGCCTGCAAAAAATATATATATATTATATATGTAGGATGCAATAATTTTAGATGAACTTTTATAAATGTAGGCCCACTTAATATACTTACATCGGTTATGTAGATGAGAAAATTTGACAATAGAAAAATTAAGTTATAATCAATTTATTATTAACACTTCTAGATACGTACATCAAGTCTGCCTCTTAGTCCAATACTGCGAGAGTGCGAGCTGGTAACTTTGTACTAGCCTGATACATCTCCATTCTTCAATGCAACGACAAATCGCGCCAAGTTTATGTCACAGTGTAATGAGTCACCCACACGCATAGTTAATACAATAGAACACTGTTTGCTGATGTGCGACGTCCACATTGCACTTGGATTTTTGTTAATTTTTATTTATTTATTTTTTATAAATCTAACATTACATATTTATATTTTATAATTGTTTAATATTTTCGAATATCTTTTCTCTCTGTTATAATTAAAAAAAAGTAGGCCAGTATTACAATAAATGCGTGTGCGTGGGTTACTTACAAAGCCTTTGTGGGTCAGTATCTGACCCATGTGTCATAGGTTCGCCACCACGGTTCTAGGGTGACCACACTTCTGACATTACACCAATCTGAAGAATATTCATTAATCACAACCTTCTGCCCTGCAGCCACCATGCAATCCATCATAGAATCTTTCCAGTAATCCCAACATGCTCCAGCTTATACAGTAAGCTCTGTTGAGGGACTGAGTCAAATGCTTTGCTAAAATCCAAATAAACTATATTGAACACAGTTCTGTGTTAAACTGTGCCCTTTAACACAGAACACGTAGAAAATGTGTAACACTTGCAATGAAGTGGGACAAAATTTGGTATACCATAGAATAATGATGAAATGAGGAGACAGTGAGAAACTTTGGATAGCTATAAGCAACATTTATATGGGTTGTGTAAGAATTACCAAAAAGGTCACATTACAAAAGTCAATACAAGATGATCTAAAATATAGTTGCATGACATCAGTATGGCATATGATCCCCTCCAAAGGCTAAACAGACCTGACAGTGATGAAAAATGCTCGATGTATATGGTGTCTATACGGTTCTGTGGCAACAAATCCCATTCTTTCACCAGTGCAGATCTTAGCTGACCAAGGAGCTGGCTGGCTGTCTGCATGCAATGTGACACCAAAGAGTGTCCCACACACTTGAACGATTTAAATCTGTAATCGTGCTGGTCATGGCAGTCATTGGATATCTTCAGTTTCAAGATATATCTCCACCACTTGAGCTCTATATGCAGTGGCGTTTTCATGCATGAAAAGAAAATCTGGGCCAACTGAACCCCTAAAAAGTTGCACATAGGGTTCGAGGATCTCTTCGTGGTACCTCTATACAATTACCGTACCCTATCAAAAACATGAAAGGGGGGCAGCCATTGATCATTATCCTGCCCCACACGAGAACAGCACCTCCACCATAAGTATCCCCTTCTCTGATGCTGGAGGGATGGTACTGCATTCCTTGTTGTTTCCAAATGAAATAATATCTAGAATCTGTTTGTAGGCTAAAACAGGGCTCAACAGAGAACAGAACTACATCCCATTTGTCAGGGCTCCAAGTCACTGTTGCCACAGGTTTGTGGAACCAGTTTCGATGAGTACCCTCCATCGTAAAACAGTTTAATATCCTCCATCCTCATCCTGTACTTCTTAAGTAATCATCCTTTGAGCAAGTTTATCATCCTTCTTGGTGCAGAAATTTTTAGAGAGCATCATTGATTCTCCACAGATGTTCCATGGGCAACAGTCATGTAATCTACTTGTCAAAATGACAGAACACACACTATTGAATGGTAATTGAAAATCTCTGCTTTTGATGGAAACTCCGCTAAAATCACTTCATGCCACTTTGAATATTTCTAAAGGTGTGATAGCTGAATGACCTACTATATGGGCGCCTCCGTAGCCAGGTGGAAGGAGCAGCAGTGCTTAGCACACGCTTCTTGATTAGACCAGGGTTCGAGCCTGTCACCACCAAATACGGAGGATGCGGAAAGGTTAGGGAATGACCACCGCATATCCCGGAGCAATATGGCCTTAGTTGCTAATGCTCCTAAAAAACCAAATAACAAACAACCTACTATATGTGACCAAAGAAGAGATAAAGCTTGATCTTTAAGGCCAAAACATAATCCCTGCTAAAAGAATGACTAAAAGAGATGGCACGCTTTTCTCTATATGTAGTGTAATTGTAACTTTTGGTACACCAGATCCATCCTTATAAACAAAGCAGGATACTTGAACTTTAAAATTACTCAGTTTGAAATCCAATCCAGTCCATAGAGAAGTTTCTATATGCGTTTCATATATATTTTTTTTTTGTTTCATGTGGGTCTATTTGAAGGAATGTGGCGAGAGAGAGGTTGAGATTCTATAAGCTAAATTATAGGAAACTCCTTGATGAGTAGCATTTAACACTTAAATTCTGAAACCCATACTTATGTATACCTTCTCATAGATACTCGCTTGGGTTACTACTCAGTTTGTTCTTCAAATTTATACCCTCTCATAGATTGGACAGTTCTGGATGATCCACTGAATACTGATCACTGTCTGTTGATGTGTACAATATTGATGCAGCTCCACAAACTGAAAAAAAAATTACATAAAGATTGAAGGACAACAATTGGATTCAGTATTAAAAAAATAATAATAATAAAAATAATTAATTTTGTGATGAAAATGTCATTCAGTCACTTTCAGTTACCCTGTAGTGATGTATGGTGTACAACAAATAATGAATGCAGCTGAAATTACTGAATTGAAATCATCTTTTAGAATATACAACTAGCGTAAAACGTAAAACATAGATGCAATAATGCTAAATGAGAAAATAATTTTTTATTTATTATGTAAATGCCCTACCACTAACAACCTAATGTAGTAAAAGAAAGTGAGAGCAAAGGTTTATAAGGAGGCAAAGCAAAAAAGCATGGATCTATTTTGTATCAATCATTACTAGATTCATAGATGTCAAACTAATTTGGGATAAAATCAGGGAGGTCAATAGGAAAACTTCTCTAACTATTTCAATTATACATTTAGATGTACAAATATTGCTGATCCATATGATATTGCTAATGTTCTAGGTAAAACATTACAAACTCTTTCAACAGCAGCAGCATCATCATCATATGAGCATGACACGAAAACAATGAATGAGCTGAAAATTTCCAAAATAAATTAATACCATGAAGAAGTCATACAATCAACTAGAAACCATGAGTGAGCGATGTAATAACCTCAGACAGCAAAAACAAACCCTACATCAGGATCTGATGTAGGTTTTTAAGCAAAGAGCATCTAAGCAAAGAATTTTAGTTCTCTGACTGCTTGATAAATATACATGGATGACAGCTGCAGATTTTTCACTGTCCTTGCATTCCCAAAACCAGGAAGTAATTATTCGCACATTCGTAATTATAGACCTATTGCACTTACATCTAGCCACCTAGACAAGATCCTGGAGAAAATGATTAATGTCAGATTGTCTTGGTTCCTGGAAATCTTAAGTCTGTATCAATATCTTTGAAATTTAAGGTCTTCCTTAATGGTAAAAGCCAAAGAATATATTCATAATGTCTTGCTCAGAAATGAGCATTTTGTTATGGTCTCATGTAGAGAATTTAATACAACTTGGAGACATGAGATACTCTGATCTGTAGGAATTTGATTCCATATACAAAATTTCTTGTGCAGTAGAATCTTTCAAATTGGCTCCAGATGCCAAGCATTATAGTAATCAAGCGACTCTGCGATTTATAGCTTCTCAAAGTTTCAGTTCTTTTTCAGTTAAATTTTCTTCCATTCCTCTTAATTATAAGTAAACTTAGTCTTGCAAACTGTAAGTTTCAGAAGGAAAAACCACCTTTTTTTTTCTCTTTACATTAACACTAATTTTAATCTCTTGGTCACTCTAGCAGCACTGCTCCTTCTTCCCCTTGGCAGGAAGTTCAAGACCTAAGACATTCAACCCAAGAGATTGAAAACAAGACTTTAAGAGGAGATTTTGGCCTGCTTCGTTTTTTTTACTTTACTATTACAGCAGCCTGTGTGTAAATTATCTCCTTTCCTTGCCTTATGCAGAAATGCATCAAATCTGCTGCAGGCTCATTGAAAATGGTAAGATTACTCCACTCTGATCTTCTGATAGTGATACTTAACTCAGACGTTCTGAAAAGCTGTCAAACCTTTACCTTTTCCGAAATCTCAGTTGCTCCCCATACCACTCTAAACATCACCAAGGGAGTAATAACAGAATGGGATTTATTAACTATCAGTAGAGGAAATTGTCCAAGAACTATGTGAACAAAGTTGTCCACACAGAGAGAAACATTATTGAAAACAGAGTAGCCTTGTTCTCATGGCTTGTTATTCTTACACTTAGCTCTTTAAACTTGTCAACATCAGCAAAGCAAGTTGTCTCCACTTCCATGTCTGACCATATATTCCAAATCCCTTAGGTGCTAATTGTCAAAAATATGGTCTTTCCCAAACTACATGTTGAGATGAGGCCATATATCTTATATCTGGTTACATATGGTTGTTAAAGATCATGGTAAAATTTAATTTAGAATGCCTGAACCTTTAGAAACTCAAGGTTCAAGCATTCTGAATTTTTTTTCATTCTAACTTCATCTTTGGTGAGACTGATAAGAAGATTATATGCATTAATTATAAGACAGGTAGGAGGAATTTATGTATTATTTTTCACTGATATGGAGGAAATATGCAAGGAAATAGGAATGGAAAGCTCAGCAAATACTTTAATTGTGCCTGATCATTACATTTTAAATGCATTAGAACATCTGCTCATTCGTTGAAATGAATCTTTTATTGAAATGAAAAAAAAGTCAGCACTTCTCATGTCAGCTATTGATCCCATCTAACAGTTCATATAATTCTTCCTAGAACTTATTCAAACTACCCACTTCTACAACACCAGGTGGGTGTTTGTTCCAACAACCAACTATCTACTGGCTGAAGGCAAATTTCTGCACATGTCCTGCACCCACCATCCTTACTCAATTTTGAAGTTATGCCCCCCCTTTTCGGTAAGAGCACCCTTTTGTCCCCTCACTAATCTTGTTAGGTGCCTTCGTAGCCAGGTGGGAAGGAGCAGCAGTGCATAGCACACGCTTCTTGATTTAGACAGGGGTTCGAGCCCGTCACCACCAAATATGGACGATGCGGAAAGGTCAGAGAATGACCACCGCATATCCTGGAGCAATATGGCCTTAGTTGCTAATGCTCCTAAAAAAACCAAATAACTAATCTTGTTGCTCTTCTGTACCTGTTCCAGCAGATCCACACCTATATGCAGTACTTGAGATGAGGTCTAACCATTGCCTTATATAGGGTGTTCCAAAAGTCCCCATCTACAGTGTTTTGTTGAAACAGGCTGAATTTCAAAAAAATGGCTTGTAATTTGAAGTAATTTGAATACATTGCAATAATCTTTAATCAGTAGTTTCCACGTGCACTCCGTCAGTATCTCTGCAAATCTCAAATCAGCGTGCCATATTGCAGAACACATTTGTGAGCATTTTGCTGTTTAATTTCTGAATGGGCTCCTTACGTGATCTTGCAGATCTGGTAAATCTCAAATTTCTCTGTAGTAAACCTCTGATTTAATGAAACTCCATATTAAGAAATCCAATGGAGTCAAATCTAGAGATTGCCGTGTCTAAGGTCTGTTTCTCCCCCGACGTCCAATCCAACAATTTGGAAAACACCTGTTGAGCAAATGTCATTATGACATGACTAGCTTCACTGCACAGTGTCGAGAATACCATCTGTAAGAAGTTGGAGTTTTAGAAACTGTTGAAACATATTTTCAAGTTAAAGAAGCACTGCAGGATCATCTAGACAAGAATTCAGTTATAGCTCGGACACAGCATGGTTTTATTAAGGGTCTTGCCTGACCAATTTGATTGGATACTATGATGCAGTCACAAAAGAACTGGATGCGGAGAATAACTTTGATATTATATACTTGGATCTTAGAAAGGATTTTGATACTGTTGCACATGCAAGACTGCTGCACAAATTGGAGCAGTGTGGCATTGGAGGCAAATTGCTGCTATGGATAAAGGGGTGGTTGAGGGGGAGAAGACAGAGTGGTAATCAATGGACACTGCTCATCGTGGACTAATGTTATTATTGGAGTCCCTCAGGGTTCAGTGTTGGGTCTATTATTGTTTTCTGTATTTATAAATAATATTGATGATGGTATATCAAGCTTAATGTCCAAGTTTGCAGACAATACAAAGGTTGGCAGGGTTGTTAAGGACAGTACTGATGCTATGTTGCTGCAACAGGATCTGTAAAGATTGAGCAGATGGGTTGAGAGGTGGCAAATGAAGTTTAACATTGACAAATGTAAAGTACTACATATGGGGAAACGGCAACCCCAGAGCAACGTATCAACTCTGTGGTACTACATTGACAGTGGTAGAGAATGAAAAGGACCTGGGGGTAATTGTGCAGACAGATATGAAGTTCTCTGAGCTGTGCAGACAGATATGAAGTTCTCTGAGCAGTGCAGACGGGCTGCAAGAGTAGCTCATGGTGTCTTGTCAGTGATATACAGGAATTTTTGTAGCAGGGATAAGGAGGTGATTATTCCCTTGTATAAGGCAATGGTCAGGCCACACCTTGAGTACTGTATACAGGTTTGGAGGCCTCATTTCAAGAAGGATGTAGAGCTGCTGGAACGAGTACAGAGAAGGGCAACAAGATTAGTGAATGGAACAAAGGATTGCTCTTACAAAGAAAGGCTTAAGTTTTGCAAATTACAGTGTCTGGAGACTAGGCACTAGCGAGGTGATCTGATAGAGGTGTATAAAGCCTTGAATGGTTTGAGCATGCTCAATGCTGATGGGATTCTTCCTCTTGCTCAGAATAATCACCTGAGAGGGCATAAATTCAAATTGAGGAAAGAAAGAAAGATGTAGGATAGATGTGCGGAAATTTGCCTTTAGCCAGCAGGTAGTTGGTTGGTGGAACTGACTTCCATCCCTTGTTGTGGAAGTTGATAGCCTAAATAAATTTAAGGCTCAGCTGGACATGTATTTCGAACGAACGGAGGGGTAAAGTGGAAGTTTTTTTTTATTTTGGCCGATGCTGCATAGCTTGCTTTCTTGCATCATATGCCTCTACTAATGCTAATATTGAGGTAAACAGATCCTGTCGCTGTAGCTGTTCGGAAAACGGAACTGTAAATCATATACTTTGTCATTCTAATCCATACATCAACTTTAGGTGGGCTCTTTCCCATTCAGTGAATTCAGTTGGCTTTAGATTAGCCCAGACATGACAATCACATTGATTGATTTTACCACAGGTGTGAAAAGTCATCTCGTCACTGAACAGAATGTAGTCCATTAAATTGTTATTGATTTGTTCGACAGCAGCACACATTGCTGCTCATCTTGGATAATCATCCTTGTTTAAACTTTATTAGATGCCTGCACATATCTTTTTCTTAAATGTATAGTCTTCAAATGCATATGGAGCCCACTTGTAGATCCCCCACCACATCAAATTTATTTTGAACATTTTTTACATTGTGCTAGCTGACCATTTTTTACCTATTAAATAATAAAACCACGCTGAAGACTTATCGCTTCCTCTTCCGTGTTCTATGAAGACATTTTGTGTCCATTGGGCCTGTAAATATAAAATTAATAACAATTCAGAATTAATCAAAAATAAAAATTACCTTTTTGACTTTTTATGGCACTATATTCGTATTAAAAAAAGAAAGGAATTGACATTTAAGCTTGGTGAGGAAGAAATCAGATCTGAGTTTCATGACATTTTAAAGTTTCTGTTACATTTGTATTGTGTATAACAATCCCTCAGTTGCAAATTGAGTAATATTAATGATTTATTGTTGCCAATTTATAATCTTTGTGACTAAATCATAAACAATTATTATTATTTTTAAAATTAGTACCGCATTGGTGGCTTTTAGTTTCCAATCAGATTGGTCAGACAAGATCACCCCTTAAGAAATCCATGCTGTGAATGCAGTATGATTGCATACCTGTCTGGATGATCCTGCATTATTTCTTTAACCAGTGACTCCATTATTTTCCCTGAAATAAAGTAAGGCTAAACGGGTCTAATTACTCATATCATTCTTTGATCCTCCTTTGTGAATCATGTATACATTTTCTCATCTCCAGGCCATAGATGAGCAAATGCATACACGATTGCATACAAACCCAAGCACTTTTTTTAACATTTAGCTTTGGCAATTTCTCTTCTTTCCTCCCAGTTTTCACAAAATCATTTAGTTCCTTTTTTAAAATTTGAAACACTTCTGGCATCCTCCATCTTAAAAAAAAAAAAAAAAAATCCTGTGTGAATGTAGATGAAAAATACGTACACAGTTTATAATCCGCCTGAGCATAATCATCGACAGTTAAACCATTCATATCTAGTGGACCAATGTGGTTCATCCCCTTCCTTCTAGTGTTTACATAATTCAAGGTCTTTATTGTTTATCTTTGCATTCTTTGCCGGAGACTTCTTGTAATCTGCCTTTGCTTGCCAAATCTCGTTTGTGACTTGATTGCAGACTAGTTTATATCTACAGTAGGCATCTGTATCACCTGATAATTTATATGCATCCCATGCATTTTTCTTTGCTCATAAGTCTCACCAGTTTGTCTGACATCCATTTATGTCTGTGCCTTGAACTGGATCATTTGGTTGGTATAAAGAGCCTAGCAACTTCTACAACCACTCCCTGAATGCTTCTCATTTAGAATTTGCTCTTGGTAACTTCATCAGTTAGTCTCACTGCATAGAATTGAAAACTATCTGAGAATGCTGTAGTCCTTTATGAAAGAATATTTGCTGATGCTATCGAGGCAGTGTTAGGTGGGTTGGAAAACTGCTAGATTGGGGGATTCGCAGACTAAACAATTAACAGTAGCTGCAGGCAGAGGTGAAAGCGATACTTGCACTGCTTCTATTGTAATCAGCAGCAGCCCAGAGAACAAGTTGCTGGGGACTTCAAGAGCTGCTGGGAGTCATCACGGAACAAGTAAATACATGCGCTGTGTTAGGGTAACTACGAGTAAGAACAAGTGCATGTCACTAATGCTAGAAGTATAGTAAATAAACTTGATGAATTTGAAGTGCTGATCAAGACATCAAAGGCAGATATTATTGGGATATCAGAGACATGGTGTCACACAGATATGAGCAGTGCAGAATTGGAATTTGGGGAGTACAATGTGTGCAGACAGGTTAGGAAGGGAGAAGGGGTTATGCTGTTAGTTAAGAAATGCAAAATCTAAGGAAGTGCATCCAGTTGACACAGGTGGACAGTGCAGTGTTGAGTCTGGTGTGACATAAACACTGGGAAAGGGAAAATGAGAGTAGGAGTATGTTATAGGCCTAATGACTGATGAGTACAATGAACAGTTGTGCAGAGAAATAGAATAGGCCAGTAAATCAGAATGTCTTGTAATGGGGGATTTTAAGTTTGCAGATATTGACTGGAACTTGTGGTTGGTCACTTGCATGCTAGCAAGATTTTTGTGGATTTATTGTAGGATTGTTTTTTTACAGCAACATGTTCAAGGGGCAACCAAAGGGAGGAATACCCTTGATCTGATTATTGGCAGTGATTATTCTTGCATTAAGAATTTGCAGATAAAGGAACCACAAGGTGACAGTGATCACAGTGTACTGATGTGGGATTTACTTAAAGATGTACCATCATTGGTAAAGGGAAGGGTTTTTGCTTTCTTAAAAGGAGAGTACAGTGGTCTTAGATTTTTTAAATTCTATACTGTGAGACCAACTGCTGATGTTTCCAACAACAAATTCTAAATGAGAAGCATTCAAGGAATTAATCTTGGAATCTGCTAGGCTTTTCATACCAACTAAGAAATACAGTTCAAGGTTCAGGCCTAAATGGATGTCGGATGAATTTACGAGGCTCGTGGCAGAGAAGAAAAATGCATGGGATGCATATAAATTATCAGGCGACACAGAAGCCCATGGCAGATATAAGCCAGTCTGTAATCAAGTTACAAAGGAGGTTAGGCAAGCAAAGGAAGATTACGAGAAATCTTTGGCAAAGGAAACAAAGTAAAACAGCAACGAGTTCTTTACTTATGTAAATTCTAGAAGAAATGGGGGTGAATCAGATTGGTCCACTTAACATAGATGATTCAACTATTGATGATCCTGCTCAGGTAGCTGATAAATTGAATGAGTATTTTGCTTCTACATTCAAACATGAGGAGTTATTCAAAATGGAGAATGCCAAAAGTTTATCTAATTCTAACAGGGAGCTAAGTGATTTTGTAATAACTGAGAGCAAAGTGGAGGAGAAATTGTCGAGGTGAAACATAAAAAAAGGTACCTATCCTGGATATATACTATAACTGGATGGAATCTATCCAGTTATAATGGAGGCAGGAGGGAAGTAAACAAACCCTTAGCCATAATTATGAGAGCATCCTTAGGTCAGGGAAGGTCCCCATGGACTGGAGATGTGCAAATGTATCCCCAATTCACAAAGGAAGTTCAAAAGGGTGACACAAATAATTATAGACCTGTTAGTTTAACTTCTATTCTGGGGAAAATAATGGAGTCACTCGTTAAAGAGGTAATACAGGATCACCTAGACAAGACAGCAGTAATAGTTCAGACATAGCATAGGTTTGTTAAATGGGGTCTTGTCTGACAAATTTGATTGGCTACTGTGATGTGGTCACAAAGCAGCTGGATGCAAAAAATAATTTTGATATCATATACTTGGATTTCAGGAAAGCTTTTGATACTGTTGCACATGGAAGACTGCTGTACAAATTGGAGCAGTACGACATTAAGGGCAAGTTACTGCAATGAATAAAGGAATGGTTGAGTGGAAGATGGCCTAGAGTGGTAATAAATGGATGCTGCTCTTCGTGAACTAATGCTATTAGTGGAGTCTCTCAGGGTTCATTGTTGGGTCCATTGTTGTTTTCTGTATTTATAAATGATATTGATGATGGTATATCAGGCTTAATGTCCAAGTTTGCATACGAAGGTTGGCAGGGTTGTTAAGGACACTAATGAAAGTATGCTGCTGCAACAGGATCTAGAAAAGTTGAGCAGATGGGCTGAGAGGTGGCAAATGAAGTTTAACATTGAAAAATATAAAGTACTACATATGGGAAGCAGTAACCAAAGGTAATGTATCAACTCGGTGGTACTACACTGACAGTAGTAGAGAATGAAAAGGATCTGGGGATAATTGTGCAGGCAGATATGAAGTTCTCTGAGCAGTGCAGATGGGCTGCAAGAGTAGCTCATGGTGTCTTGTCAGTGATATACAGGAATCTTTCTAGCAGGGATAAGGAGGTGATTATCCCCTTGTATAAGGCAATGGTCAGGCCATGCCTTGAGTACTGTATACAGATCTGGAGGCCTCACTTTAAGGAGGATGTAGAGCTGTTGGAATGAGTACAGAGAAGGGCAACAAGATTAGTGAATGGAACAAAGGCTTGCTCTTACGAAGAAAGGCTTAAGTTTTGTAGATTACTGTGTTTGGAGACTAGGCACCTGTGAGGTGATCTGATTGAGGTGTATAAAGCCTTGAATAGTTTGAGCATGCTCAGTGCTGATGGGATTCTTCCTCTTGCTCAGAATAATCACCTGAGAGGGCAGAAATTCAAATTAAGGAGAGACAGTTGTAGGATAGATGTGCGGAAGTTTGCCTTTAGCCACTGGGTAGTTGATTGGTGGAACAGACTTCCAACTTTTCTGGAAGTTGCTAGCCTAAATAAATACAAGGCTGAGCTGGACAGGTATTTGGAAAGAACAGAGAGGTGAAATGGGAGCTTTTTTTTTTGGCTGATGCTGCATAAGCTTGCTTTCTTGCATCATATGCCTCTACTAATGCTAATATTTATAGACACAATCACATATCTTTATTGGGGATAAACCTGATTTTCTAACCTTTGTTGACATAAGCATATCACAAATATTTATCTTTTTGTATCATATTGATTAATTTTTGTTTTGTTTTTGGCTTGATCCTTGCAAATAATTACCGCTCTGCTCAAATTACAAATTTATTCTTATAGAATTTTGTTCCCACATCTAGTGTGGTTTCCTAAAGTACCATTTAACTTGTAGACTATACAAAAGAGGGTAGTCAGGTTAATTTGATTCCTTATTTAAATAATTTATTTCACTCTGTCACATAGATGTCTAGTTTCAGAAAGGCTTCTGTCTGAATTAGCAGTAATTCATATAGAAGTCTGGATCAGATATGTTCTCTTGAATTAATAATTCCACCTTTTTTTTTCTCTCCTCCCCCCACCGAAACTAATTATTCTTTAACTGGTCTCACTAAAGCCAATTATGCTTTAGCTGTCAACATTCATTTACAGTTCATCTCTAAACTTACGGAACTGATTTTTTTCCTGCTTGATATGTATTATGTTTTCTGTAGATGACTTGCATGGGACACAAAATATCTTATTTATCATTCTTAAAACATTTCATCTAGTGTTTTTTTTTTTTTTTTGTAATTTTTGTATTGCCGTCTTTGAATAACATCTGCCAAAGTGGAGTTTGGAAGATTCAGATGAAATTTACCTAGTCCAGTATGTTTGTACATACTGGACTAGGTAAATAACTATGTATGGTGAAATTTTGGCATAGCATACAGTATTTGTAGAGGGGTGTCCAAATACATTTGGTCATGTACTGTACATATTAATAATTAGTATAATAGTTTAATGAAAGCTTCGTAAGAATAATAATGATGATGATGATATAGTTGTATTTTATAAATTAGTGCTAAAAACTTAGCTTATTGGGAGTAATAATGTGTTGAAATTAACATCTTAATAGATTTGTGGGCATATACTAGCATTTCATTTTTCAGATTATTCACAGAGATCTGGCAGCAAGGAACATACTTGTAAATGAAAACAAAGTTTGTAAAGTAGCTGATTTTGGTTTTGCAAGAGATGTTATGAGCACCCAAGTATATGAAAGAAAGTCAGAAGTGAGTTGCCTTTCTGGTAGAGCACTGTACTTTATATTTTGATATATTTGAATGTATAAGAAATTTAGCATTGATACCATGAGAATCTAAAATTTACTTAGCTAGTAAAGAGAAACAGCCACAGATATATGATGGTATTAAATATAATTGTGATATAAATATGCATATGCAAAATTATTTAAAAAACAAATTCAAAAAAAGGTTGTAACCCAAACCATATCTGAAATATTGATGAGAGGGACAACTTTTTTTTTTTATGATACACGTTACAGAGTAAATGGTATTGTGTGCTTATCCGATGTGGCAGGTTTTGAATAAGATGCCTTCTGCATGTGAACTTCTTGTACTACTTGATGACTGTGGTACATTTGAAATGACATGGAGAGAATGTTTCTGTTTGGAATGACATATTCATTCTCTATACCCAAAAATAGCATCACCACACATTAAGCATATTTGGACATATCTTTACAACATACAACCAATTGGTACATATGTTTACAGCATACAACCATTATTTCCACCTCATGTCAAATATCTCATAAAACCCTCTGGTTTTAGAGGGTTTTATGAGATAGAAGTGGATATTACTACTTCAAAAGGGGGGGAGAGGGGGAGAGAGAGAGAGAGAGAGAGAGATTGCAATTGTTATTATTCATAATATCCTTAATAGTTATAATTTTTACATATTCCCTTATGAGACAAATCATATAAGGGGACACATTTTTAAACTGAGAAAGAATGATTTCAGGATCGATATGTGACAATTTGCTTTTAACCAGAGAGTGATTGTTGGAAGAAATTTTCATCTATTAAATAGGTAGCCAGAAGACTTACACAAATCACAATTTGTGTAAGTCTTCTGGCTACCCCTTTAATAATTATTAAAGGGGATGGGCAAATTAGGTAGTTATTTATTTATTTATTTTTTTTTTTTTTGTTGACACTGTATATATAAGCATTCTTCCATATATTGTTTGCCATTACTAATACGCTGATATAGAGCCTTAATTTGGTCTCACTTAAAGACTATTCAACATGGTGTTCTTTGGATAACTCTGGAGCCTTCAGACCATCCCAAATCCACAGCTTTTATATAGAAATAAATGAACCCCACTTTACTTCAAGAGCAAAACATTTTTGCATTACAAGAATGCAAAATGGGATGAATTGCATGATTTCTATTCTTCTTTTTCTTGGTTGGATAACTGTTTTAAATCTTCTGATTCCAATGTATGCTCAAATTGTGTCAGTGAAATTATTCTGGTTGGGATGAAATCATTTATTCCACCCTAACATCTTATTCTTCATCTAAACTTTATTTTTTTTTTCCCAAAAAATATACTAAGGCTATTCAAGATGAAAATGTAGCATAGAATGTGGCATTCCACTCAAAATCTCAAATTTTTTTAAGGCTGGTTAAGATAAGAATGTAGCATATCACAATTGGCACATATCTAACACTCCAATTTTATTTTCTCTCCATAACGAAGTCTATAACAATTGTAACTCCCGCCTCAGTTATAAACTGATGGTTCTATTGCATCCTCAGTTGGGATGCAGCTGACTCGATGGCATCCTACTTTTCTTCTAACTCTTGTATCAATGATCTTGGTAAATCACCTCATCAAAGTGTTTGCAATTCTGCCCAGATAGGAGTTGAGTATATGACAAGAGCCTTGTAATCAATTTGGCCCTGTAGAGGTGGTAAAAGGCTCAAGGGGGCAGAATTTTTTCTCAGCATGGTCTGTGCTTTTTGACAGGAGTGATTGTTTTTTTTTTTTCAGGGATGTGCTGTTGGGATGGGCTTAAGCAGATGAATGGGTGCAAGAATATTTGCTGATGCTATTGAAGCAGTGTTAGGTGGATTGGAAAACTACTAGCTTGGGGAGGGGGGATGCACAGACAAATAAATTAATAAATTGCAGGCAGAAGTGTACATAGTTCTTGCTCTGCTTCTGTTGGAACATGCAGCAGCTTGGAAAGCAGTGTCAGGGATTACAAGGACTGCTGGCGATATTCGTGGAAGAAGCAAATGCATGGTCTTTTTAGGGTTATTAAAAGTGAAAAATGAATTTTTTTTTTTTTTTTTTTTTTTTAAATGAAAACCACAAACATGAGAGGTATTAGAACCTTTAGTATTGTGCTTGGGTTGGAGGTTGAGAAGACGAAAGAAGAAATTTGTTGCCATTAGACTTGAACTTCCGTACACTAATTTTTCAGGAAATATGTAAGAGAGGGAATTATAGAAGCCAATTCAGAAGAACAGTGCCCATGGAAGTATCTGTAGAAAGTCATGCAGCAGAAACAGTATGTCTATGAGATAGCGAGTGGAGAGACTGTTAGAGAGGAGTCATTAATTAACCTAACTGCTCTTCTGAATGGAATCTAGAAGCCTGAGAGAGAGAGGTTTTGAGGGCACCGCTCCAGATGTGGGAACAATATTCCACGGTAGGGCGGATTTGTGATTTGTACGGAGTGAACAGCTGTTTGGAAGAAAAGTAATGCTGAAAGCGAAAGAGAATACCAAGTTTTTTAGATGCAGAGGAAGGAATATTTGTAATGTGCTTGTCCCAAGAGAGATTAGAAGTCAGGGTAATCAACAAAAGAGATATATCATTTTGCCTAGAAATCGGAGTGTCACCAAAGATAAGCATAGGAGCAGAAGAATCCTTTTTTGCGAGATATAAGACAAGACTGAGTTTTAGAAGAATTGAAATCAACTAAGTTGTCTTTGCCCCACTGGAGAATTACATGGAGATCAGCATTTAAGGAATTGACAGCGGATATTCAAGAAGTTGAAACTGATTGAGCAGGGCAAGGTTTCTCAAAATGGAAAGTGGAATGCAATGTGCTATCATCAGCAAAACTATGGATAGGATTTCCGGTCAGTGGAAGAAGGTCATTAATACACAAGAGGAAAAGAGTGGGGGAAAGAACTGAACCTTGGGGGACACCAAAATTAGTGGATAAGTTAGAAGACAGAGCAATCTACTATCACCCTCAGTGAGCGATCAGGGAGAAAACTGGATAACCAATTATAAAAAACAGTTGGTAAACCGTAAGATGGAAGCTTGTTTAGAAGACCTTTATGACAAACACGATCGAAAGCCTTTGAGATGTCAAGAGCAACTGCTTGTGTTTCACGGAACTTTTCCATTGAATTGATGGGTAACATCAGCCAGAATATAACCAGTGGATCAACACTGACGGAATCCATACTTACAATTGTTGATTAGACGG
This sequence comes from Mastigoproctus giganteus, assembly GCF_048544385.1. Lineage (NCBI taxonomy): Eukaryota > Metazoa > Arthropoda > Arachnida > Uropygi > Thelyphonidae > Mastigoproctus > Mastigoproctus giganteus. The sequence continues at coordinate 68,270,866 of NC_143582.1, read as the reverse complement.
AAGATTTTTAGGTAGTTTAAGAGTTGGCTGTTAACTGATTTCTCCATTACTTTAGAAAAAGTAGAAGTAATTTCAATGGGACGATAATTGTATGGGAGGGATTTATCACCCTTTTTTAGGAACTGGCTGGATATGAGCAAATTTCCAAGCAGAAGGAAAAACACCTTTGGAATAAGAAAGTGAAACAAGGCAGCAAAGAACAGGAGTAAGTTCAGGAGCACAGATTTTGAGAACAAGTGGAGAAATACCATCAGGACCTGGAGCTTTCTTAGCATCAAGATTCGTCAAAATTCTTCTGACATCCTTTTGATGGACATCCACAAGAGGCATTGAATGGAGAGTGTTGGGAATGGTGGGATGTTTTGCCAAGATCAGTAATACATGATTTGGAAGAAAAATTGGATGCTAACAGGTCAGCTTTATCCTTGGCTGAAGTGACAACAGAACCATCTGATTTTGACAGAGGTGGGAACAGAGATGGGCAAAAGTTGCGGCCAATAGCTTTGGCAAAAGACCAGAATGCTCAAGTACCATTAGGGCAAGAAGCAAGTTTTCTACCCTTAGCCTGTTCAAAATCTAGTTTGGACTGATTAATAACTGATTTACAATTGTTGCAGAGCTTTGGTGTAAGCAGAAAATGAAACGGAAGAATTGGAAACAAGCCAATTACAATATGCAACGTTCTTCTCTTGAACAGTCTTAGACATTTATTGAAAAACCAATGTTTAGGTAAAGCATGAGATTTTAAAGTGGAGTGTGGAATAAAGGATTCCATTCCTACAAGAATAATTTCACTGACACGATCTGAGCAAACATTGACATCAGAAGTTTTGAAACAGTAATCCGAACAAGGAAAATAAATCTCTCAGGTCATCCCATTTTGCATTCTTGTAATGCCAAACAATAAGAGGTTGGGAATAGCCATGAGATAATGGCTCCATTGGAGAAGAGATAATCACCAAGTTGTGATCTGAGGTGCCTAAAGACCACTCACTTCGACCGTGTACTTAGCAGGATTGTTTGTGAGAAAAATATCAAACGTGTTGGCTGTATGGTTAGGATTTTCCGGTACCCTTGTAGGTAAATGAACAATCTGTGCAAGGTCATTAGTAATTGCAAAAGCCTCAGCATCACCACCAGCCGGGTCGGTGTAACTAGAAAACGGAAGCCAGCTGGAGTTGTGAACATTAAAATCACCAAGGAAAATTACACACTGTTAGGAAAGTTGGACTGGAGAAAGTAAAGTTGCAAAGAGAGGAAGTCAAGGAGCTCCAAGTGATTAGTGCAGTTGGGAGTACAGTAGAGACAACAGATGAATTTGAAACAATGAGGTAGAGAGATTTTAAGTCAGAGAAGATCGAAAAGAGAAGATTCCAAATTACCAAGTCTCCGACAGGGAATATCAGAACGGACATATGCACAAGTATCACCTTTGAGGCTAAAGGAATCATTCAGTGAATAATTTGGGCAACTGAGATGAGCAGTAGTTGAATCAACCGATAACTGAGATTCTGTCGGAAAAAGTACATGGGGTTTGGCAGACTGCAAGTGGAAATGGACATCGTTGAGATTAGAATTGAGACCACGTATATTTGTGAAATGAACTAGGAAGTGTTTGGGAGGTTTAGAACTTTTTGCAGATAAGCTTCCTCTATTAGTTTGACAATTCACAGCGTATTCAATAGTGAGAAAAAGTTGGGGGGGGGGTTACATGCTGTATGAAGTAATGAAATTTTTGGATATAGTGTACACATGGTAAGAATATACCCAGATCCTTGACATAACGTGGCCTCGACAATGCCTCCCACATACACACTACTCGGACTCCCTCCAGTCACTGGCAGAGTAGAGGTAGCAAAATTATACACTAGCTGATCCGGAAGCCTCCTATAGAATTATCAATAGGTTCAGTCCAGTGTATTAACCAGCAGCTGGCGTGCTAACACGGTTTTAACTGTCCGGACTTCGCTGAAATTGGGTTCATTTGACTTGAATGTGACCCTAAAATCAGTTCCATCAGCATTTTAGACTCCCTGGTAGCAAGTACAGCTTGTCTGGCATATCTGAGTGAATGTCTGTGACAACCTCAAGGACCAAGGATGCATGTATATACTTGTACAGTGATGTTCTAGTGATGATTTGAGTGATGTTCTAGTCATTGAATGTCAAGATATTGGAGACATGATATTGCTTAGATATAAGGGATTCGGAATTTGAATATAGGGAAAACAATGTGAACAGAAAGGATGTAGTGTACAGTGTTTCTTGTCTAATGTCATTGATGAGTTCCCTGAATTCTTTGTCATAACTTTGTGACATAATACAAACTCTGATAGCAAGATAGTGTGTATTTGTGTAGTATAGTGTAAGATTATATTGTTCATTGCTGGTGGTGCCTCCACTTAGCCTAGGGCCTGTGGAGGCACCACGGGTCCCTAGTTTCTGTCCTGGGTACATGAAGTCAGGCTAGGTAAGTAGGAATTCATGACAGTTCTGGCAGGACATCACCTGAGCTACCAGGGAGATAACCCCCCCCCCCACAAAAAAAGTGAAATTTTTGTTGGAAAGGAGTATGGGATGACATTGTGTGGAGTACAAGTTGAAGGCAAAGGTGGTGGGTAGTAGGGAGACTTCCACCAAGAATTCGGAGTAGTGGACAGAAGGGAAACCCTGGGGGAATGAAAAGAACAGTATAAAGCATGGTGGTAGTGTCCACCAGGCAAAAGGTTTTAGGTAGGGAGTGGGACTAATCTGTAGGAATATAGGGGGGTTAGAGTCAGTGCCCATTTTATTGGACAGTTAATCCCACAGTGGGATCAGATTGGCTGCTTCAGTGTAAGCATCCTATACCATGCTGAAAGGAAGGAGGAATCAGCATGGCATCAGCAAAAAAAAAAAAAAAAAAAATACACAAACTTCTTTTTATACATATGTTCAGGATACACTAATTTGACAGGTCATATAACATATATTTCCTCTTGGATGCCCACTCATATATGCCCATACACTCTGAACATCACACACTTTTTTTTTTGTTTTTTAATACCGGCCACAGTTCATTCATACCGACATATGACACCTAACTTGTAGCCACAACAAGTAATTTCTCATTAAATTTTTTTTTTTTTTTTTACTTTCCTGTGTATATTCAAGGGTGCACAGTCATAACTGTCAATAAGGACATACTCAAGTACTCACATCTGGTGAGTATGGCTTGGCACACCCAGAGTCCTGAGCTGGATATCATCATTCTTCTTTTTCTTGATGATTCCCTTCTCTCCCTTGGTAATTCAGTTTTTTTTTTTTTTTTGCTTGGTGCAGCATTAAGCCTCAGGCTTCCTTGAACCATATGGCTAATAATAATCTTACTGAATATAGACAGCACACACTTCTTTAAAAAATTATTCCTGCAAGTTAGGAACAGACATGACAGGCAAAGTACATTCACACAAGGATGGGACATGAGCATTCACACATGAGTCAAGTCACAGGTGCCAGAAGAGAGAACCACCCAGCAAGCTGAGACAGAGGTATTCACTCCACATAATCATACTTGCATGTTCCCATACACACTTACACCAGTCATTCATGCATGAGCAGGGACAACCATCCAACAATTTGGCTTCATGCACACTCAATCATTGGCAATCACAAACTTCCATTCTCATTTACAAGCAGGTTCACATACTTTCAATGTACACTCAGTCCTAAATTATACTCTTACTCATATTGTCATGTCTGGTCTGTGTGAAACCACTCAAGCTAGCATGATATCCTGTCACACACTCTTATATAATCCAATCACAATCATTCAGCCAAAATACTTACACTTCCATTCTTGCATATCACCTTTCATGTCCAACACATACACAATCCCTTGCAACCAGCATGCTCTCACTGATATACTCACGAGCAGATTTATCATTTACAATCTTCCATTCAGATTTGTCGGCATACTCTTACACTTCCAGAATCCTTTCATTACTGGTAAGTAGGCTCATACTAACCTCCTAGCTTGCACATTTATACTTATGTGGCCTATTCCTTTCAGTTCTCACTCGTGTGCGCAGTCCCTAGTCATATAAGGTATGGTCAGGTTCAGGTTACTTTTCCATGGTAATTGGGTTTGTCTGTATGTCTATTTTGTAGGTAATTTTATGGTCATGTTAAATTGTGTCCTTTGTCTGCTAGTGGCCAATAAGAGGAGGGAATGTCAAGGTAGCATTATTATTTTAGTGTGCCTGCAGGATTGTATTATTGAGGACCTGTCTCATGTTTAATCTTCCTATATCAAATACTGTCTTAGTCTGCTGCTTTATGATGGGTTGCTCAGTAATGAATAGATATTAATGTCCTCTTGGTAGAGGTCCAGTTTTACTGATGTGTGCTTCTTTGATTCATATTGTGGATAGTTATATAACACATGAATGAGCCCAGTCCTCACTGGCACCACAGGAACAGTATGGGTCATTGGCCAGGCCAAGACTGAAGTTTGGCCTTCAAGGAGTTGTGCCCTGTCAGAATAAAAGTGATATACAATAGCAATACTTGGGGCAGGAGAATTTCCTAGTTACCCCCCTGCCCCAGCAATTTTGCTCCCAACTGCTTTGCCATTGCTGGGTCAGCACTGTAGCAACACATTTCCTTTCTTGGTTGATTTCACTGTCTAAGTTGAGGACTATTCCCATGAAGTTAGTTAGATTACCTCTCTTTAAGCAGTAGTACAATCCTCAGCATATAATCTCAAACTCCAGCAGTAGGGAATCAGCTAAAAGCTGCAGGGCAGGTCTGCTGATCATGCAGCAAGCTCTGGTGGTGGTGAGCAAAATTATCCTTTGTATAGATTCAATTTTCCTTTTATTTCTACCTGTGGCTCCTCTTGTGAACCGGAGGAGCCATAGGGAGAAATTTTTTTTGGCTAGATAGTTTAGATGTGGGAAGAAGGTTAACTTATTGTCAAACAACTTCCAGTTATTTTAATTCCTCTTTTTTTTTAATAGATATGCCATTAACTCTGATGACTGGAGATCTTCTCAGAGTATCCTTTAGAAGGATGGCTTTAGTTTTTTGTGCTGAGATGGATAATTTATGAGGCCATGCCCACTGTTGTAATTATTTTAGATCAAGGATGTTACCCTTGACCAGCAGGACAAGGTTATCTGCAAAGGCAGCTTTATCAATCAGACCAAGATCCTTGTTGAGAAATTCATCCAGTGCAGTGGTCAAGAAGTATAGACCCAGCACTGATCCCTGGGGACAGCCTTTTCTTATCGTGCATTTGATTTCTTGAAATCTGGTGTGCAGAGTGACCCTTCTGTCTGCAAGATAGTTCTTAAGACATCTATACAGATCAATAAGTGTGCTTGTGTGGCATAGTCATCCTCAGGATGCTTGGCCACCATAAAGTTTTTAAAAGCCCCCTGGCAAAGTCTGGTGGATTCACATGGTTTATATGTCTAGGTCAGATTTAAACTGGAGAAGGATGATAGCAGATTCTATTTTCTTGACATGCTTCTAACCAACAAAGAACAGCATTATCATGGTTGGAAAAAAAAAAAAAAAAATGTATTTATGTTCCACTGTGAATCCAGTTGCCCTCAATCTGTTGAGTGGCATTTTAGCTGTGTATAATATATAAATAGAAAAATCTCTATACAAAAAATTATATTTAATTGCTAGTTTAATAGAAGCCTAGCACTAACTGTTATGTTTACTTTAAGTGCCTGTGGAAATGTCCTTTAAATCTTTAAGGGATAAAAAAAAATTCATGCATATTTAATTTTGTGTAATTATTTATTTTTTCTGCAGGGACGTTTGCCAATTAGATGGATGGCTACAGAGTCATTGTATGACAACATTTATACAACAAAAACTGATGTCTGGTCTTATGGCATATTGCTATGGGAAATAGTTACATTAGGTAAGTGAGTAACTATATTAGTATTAGAATGGCTAAATAATGCTAGACTTTTTCTGTGCCTGTCAAAAAAGAAAAATTCTGTAACCACGTATACTTTCCTATCACTACCCAGCTCCACTTTGAACTTAACATTCTCTCCTCTTGAACACGATGGCAGGAAATGCATTCCAGTGATCTAGATAGTATGAGTCAGAGCTGTGATACTCAATACGTTCTACATTGATATTAATATTTGTAAAATAATAAGAGGAGTTTACCTCCATATAGTACGTAGAACACTTCCATATGATACTCTCCAGAAATTAAAACGAAAAAAATCGACAACTTACATTAGAGTAAAATATAAATAACTAAAAATCAATTTAAAACAATTAAAAATCAATTTAATGCAATTAAAAAGAATCTAACGAAAATATTCAAAACGATTTTCCTTCCTGAAGCTGACAACGCTTTTCAACCGTATGTCGTGATCACAGGAATGAAAATTACCAAATAGGGTTGAACCTGAAACTTAAATGGTGATTATTTGTCTTCGCGCATGCATGTAACGGTCCACGCATCGGAGATCAAATATGGCCACTGAACATTAACAGAATTCTCATGTAATTTGGTTTCTGCAATTAAGTCACGTATAATTACGTTGAACATTAAGTATTTTGGCCTCGTTAAATAAAGTGTTTTTCGTTAATGGCATGAAAGGCTAATTCTGACCCTGCTGAATGAGAAGCACAAACCGAGGCTTCATGTTGATTTACATGAATATTAAGAGAAAATCACGTCAAACCTTGGTAAGACGAATCGCAATCGCCGCAAGAAATGTTGTCCAGATCATTAATTTGTGTTGTGAACGCGGAAAGAACAGAGCGATTGTTCAGTATAGTGTGTGTGACTTCCATAACTTTGTAAATTACACGAGAATTCTGTTAATGTTCGGCGGCCATATTTGATCTCCGATGCGTGGACCGTTACGTGCATGTGCAAAGACAGATAATCACTATTTAAGTTTTAGGTTCAACCCTATTTGGTAATTTTCATTCCTGTGATCACGACATACCGGCGAAAAGCGTTTTCAGCTTCTGGAATGAAAATCGTTTTGAATATTTTCATTAGATTCTTTTTAATTGCGTTAAATTGATTTGAATTGAGTTAAATTGGTTTTTAATTATTTATATTTTACTCTAATGTAAGTTGTCAATTTTTTTACGTTTTAATTTCTGGAGAGTATCATACGGAAGTGTTCTATGTACTATATTGAGGTAAACTCCTCTTATTATTTTACAAATTCCAGTGATCTATATCATGCTCAAGAAACTTCATGAGATCCAGCCTTCTGTTGCTCCCTATGATTTTATATTTATGGCCTCTAGCTCTTGTCTCCTATCAGTGTAAAAATATATTTTGGGTATTTTACTTAGGCCAACCTCCCCCTCCAAAAAATCTCTAGTTGTCAAGAGGATTTGCATTCCATACATCCTTAGCTGTCCTTCTCATAAATAGTGGTTACCATTCTTCAGCAGTCTGTTTGTCCTTCTTTGAACCCTCTCTAGAATCTTTCTTTTTCAGGTATGGCCTCCAGTCCTGAATGCTGTGTTCTAAATGCAATTTTGCCATCAGATTATGTGTAATATAACCATAACTCTGTCTTTTGCTTCATGAGCCACTTTTAGCTCCCCTTCCCCATAGCTTATTAGTAACTCTGGATTTCTGTTCTCCAAATGCCAAACCTTACTATATTACTTAGTCATTTTAAAGTAATATAGCCCAATTCTGATCAGTGACTACCCTTCCTACCTTTAAATCATCAGCAGACTTTGGCAACTACCACTGTACTCCCTTGTCAATGTCATTAACAAAGATTAGAAACAGGAAAGAAGTGGGGGTTCCCAGAAGTGAACGCCAGTGGGCTCCACTTGCTACACCAGTCCATCCTGAGGAATTTCCATTTATTACTACTTTGCATCCTTATTTAGTCAGCCCTTTACTCAACAAAGAACCTTACCAGAAATCCTAATTTGTTTTAGTTATGTAATAGCCTTGCATTAAAAACCATATCAAAAAATTTATTGAAGATGAGATAAATGTTGAAGTTGTTTCGTGCATCCAACTATTTTATGAATTGTCATAATACAAAGGTATTCAATAAAAACAGAAAAACCAACATAAAATGCATATTATGTAAAAACTGATGACAATGATGTGTCAGATTGTTAGTCAAAGTTACACCTATCATTGCAACTGACTTTCTGGTGAGTCACAATACTTTGACACAAGATTGTTGGCAGCACTGAGCATCTGTATGGTTCTGTCTAATAGCATATTGTTTGGAAATTAATTCTTAAGATGGTCACACTTTGTAGTCAGCACCAAGGTAGAGATTTGATCTATAATAACTTTTGAATGCAGAAGAAATAAAAATTGCAGAACTTTATTGCAGAATTCTGGTTTAGTATGGCAAAGCACGTATGAGCCAATGGCAAGTCTACAAGTAAGTGAATAGTTTAAGAATGATATTGAAAATGTTGATTCTTCACATCAGCACCAGAGTAGGCATATATAGTGTTATGGCACCAGAAATTCTAGACCAACTTATAAGTAGAAAAATCTCAAATGAGGAAACTGATGCAATTAATTTGAAGAAATTGCTACAGTGTGCAAGATTAGTGTTGGTTCAGTGTATACTATCATTACTCTGAGGGGTGGCACTTTCAAAAAGTGCATTCTGATGGATTTCCCTGCATTTAATTCCAGAATTGAAGGAACAAAGGCTGATGTGCATTCTTTGCTTCTCATATGGTATGTGGGTGAAAGGAATGTCTTCTTAGAATATAGTGACTATAGATGAATCCCAGGTGAACTATTGTATGCCAGAAAGCAGATGCAAAGTTCAGAGAGGCACCTTATAGGCTCACCTCAATTAAAAGAAGTCTGTATCCTAGCATCATCCAGAAAGTGTTACTCACAGTATTCTGGAATCACAAAGGAGTGATTCTGGAACGTTATCAGGAAAGAAGGGAAATGAGTAACAATACCATAATGATTCTGAACTAGTTAAAAGCCAGCAATTTGAAAGAAACATGGTTTGTTGTCCTCAGGTGTATGTTCCTGTACAATGGTGAAGCCCATTGAACACCGAATCAGAGAGCTACAGTGGCAGACAAAAAACTGCATCACTTGTGAATTTTGCAAATAATGTTTTGTGCTGCATTGTGGGTTGCAGAAACGTTTGAAATGCATTTGTTAGATGGGATATACGAGATATGACAAAGTTTCGAGAATAATTCATTTAAAAATTTTATTTTGAAACTTATACAGATGTGAGGCCATCGCCTTCAAAGTAGTCCTCTTCAGACTGTACACATGCATTCCAGCACAGGATCCATTGATCGTAACATTTCTCGTACTCACTTTCTGGTATCTGTTTTAATACCCATGTTACATTAATCTGAATTTCAGAAACTGGCTGAAAATGCATTCCTTTCATGTCTCCTTTTAATCCAGGAAATAAAAAGAAGTCACAAGGAAGGGTGCTGCAATATTGTGATAAATTTTGAAGTTAAACTCTCACTACAATGGCAGAATGTGCAGGAGCATTGTCACGATGCAAAATCCATGAGAAAGCAATTTCGGGTCAAACCCGGTTGACTTGTTTGAGAAGCCTTTCCAAAACTTGAAGGTAAAATTGTCGATTGACAGTTTCATTAGGTGGAACAAACTCTTTGTGGACAATGCTTTTCGATTAAAAAAAAAAAAAAAAAAAAAGCAAATTAACATGTTTTTCACTTTTGACTATGGCATTCTCACTTTCTTGGGTCTTGGCAAGGAAGCTCCCTTCCATCGTTGACTTCGCCTTTTTGTTTCGGGGTCGTAAGCAAATACCCAGCTTTCATCCCCTGTAATCATGCGAGAAAACAAATCTGGAACATCTTCAATGCTTTTCAACATTTCCTGAGAATGTTGCAACCGAATGAATGTCTTTCTGCTTATGAGAGGTTTTTTGGTACAAGCTTTGCACACACTTTCCTCATCAACAAATTTTCAGTCAAAATTAATCTAACACTTTCCTGATTAATGTTTAGTTTTTCGGCAATCATTCTTGTGGTTAACTGCCTTTCACTTCGAACAAGATCATGCACACGAACAAGGTTTTCATCAAGTTGTGGAAGGACACCTTGACCTTGAATGCTGAGCATCTTTGACGGATTCATGTCCTTCTCGACCCAATTGAAAACGCGTGGTTTCGACATGGTATCATTACCATAAACTCTGGTCAACTTTTCATAATCCATTGACGATTCGCCACTTTTCATCAAAAATTTTATCACAACTCTTTGCTGTAAATTGCGTTCCATTTTTCATGCAACACATCTTTACACAAACCAACTTGCACAGTGACTGAAACGACTGATAACGTTTACCCTTTGCATGCAGGTAATGGGGGGGGGGGGATTCAGGCTACACAGCCAGAGGACGTAACGGTTTACTGTGTGGCCACTTTGACGGAAACAAAATTATTCTAAAATTCATTGTCACACCTTGTATATCTCTGAATGAAATCCAATAAAAAGACTTCACTTGATATATCTAATTGCCATAAATATCTTCCCAAAGGGTAAAATGTGTAATTAATGGAAATATGAGAAATCATTCAAATGGCAATCATGACAACCAAACATACATTTTATAGCACTTACATGCACAAACTGCAATGACAAGTTAATGTAATAGTATTATGTACTGTAAATCAGCAAAATAAGTCCTCAATAACTCCGCGAGCTGCAATTACAGCCTTGAAATAATCTGGTATCCATGCCAGATCCAGAACATATCCAGAAGTTGATTAACTGGAGTTAATCACTTCTGGATATAAGATTTCTCAATTTCATGGTACCACACCCTTACAATATTCTCCTGAAGCTGAATCTTAATTGTTGGCTTCTTCTGAGCAATTTTCGACGACATTATGTACCATCAATTTTCAGTAGGGTTCAAATGTGGATTGTTGCTAAGCCAGTCCGACACTATAATGCCAGCATTTCTGAGATATGACTGCAGCTTAAGGGAGAAAATCATTGGTGTAAGTATGTTTTTTAAGCCTTGGGAAACAAGAAGACAAACTCGTCATTAAATCTAAATAGCATAAAACTTTCTGCATGGCTCAAATGTGAAGTGATATGTCAGAAGACAAAAATTGGAGGCATAACACTGACTGTAAAGTTCGCCATCTCTGTGTGGTGCTCCCTAATAACGGAATTCAGGCACTCCTTCAAGATAGCAGTGTAGGTTTCTGCATTCACCGTTCCTTTAATAAACTTAATTTGCCCCACCCCTTTGCTTGTTATTCATCCCCAGACCATCTGACTGATGGCGAACTTTACAGTCAGTGTTATGCCTCCAATTTTTGTCTTCTGATATATCATTCCCATTTGAGCCATGCAGATTGAATTTTAATTCATCAGAAAAGATGACAGTGTCCCATTGCTCTTTTGTCCATGAAAGATGCATTTTAGCCCAATCAAATCACCTCTTTCTCTTTTGTTGGGTCAACAAAGGCTTCTTGGGCTGCTAGGCATGCAGACCAAATTCCGAAAGCGGTCTTTGAATAGTTTGTGTAAAATGTTTTGGAAATGTTCTGGTGTTTCAACACCAGAGGCCATCTCAAAGTCCAGTTTTAGATCAGAAGCACTATAATGGCGAATACAAAGGCATGGCCATTTCAAATATCGATCTTGGGAAGACTACCACTCTCTTACGGCGTGATCCAGGTCTTCTCTTCACATCACCGGTTTCACATTTTAATTTCAGCACCTGGGATATTATTGACTGGTGGCAGCCTATTTAATCAGCGATAGCACGCATAGAAAGCACTTCCTGGGACAGAGGAAAAGCTACTTTTGTTTTCTTGGTGTTAACTGCACATATGGAGCCATGCTTACACTTCTGCAAAATAGGCTGCTAATGAGAGTGTATAGCCTTCCAATGCTGTATTTATAGAAAAAAGCTGATGCAATACCTTGCATTTACTGTCTGATGCAACAGAAGCATTATCAATGCAATACCTTTGCTTTGCGACAAACAAAATGACTGTAATTAAACAATATCTTATGTTGCACTACAAATGTTACTTTTTTTTTTAAGCTGATTCAGTTTTTTTGTCTGCCACTGTATTACTCCATCCACTATATTCACTAAACTTAGCTCCATGTGATTATCACTGTTTTTGGCCACAAAAATATGCATTAGCATTAGTTGAAGCATATGATGCAAGAAATCAAGCTTATACAGCATCAGCCAAAAAAAAAAAAAAAACCTTCCCATTTCACTTATCCAATCACTCTAAATGTTTGTCTAGTTCAGCCTTCAATTTATTTCAGCTATTTATTTCAACTTCCATAATAGATGGAATTCTGTTTGAGCAATCAACTACCTGCTGGCTAAAGGCAAACTTCTGCATATCAGTTTTACAACTGTCTTTCCTCAATTTGAATCCACTATATTCACCAAACTTAGCTCCATGTGATTATCATTGTTTTTGGCCACAAAAATATGCATTAGCATTATGATGCAAGAAAGCAAGCTTATACAGCATCTGCCAAAAAAAAATTTGAAAAATCTACTCTGAACAAGCAGAAGAATCCCATCAACATTGAGCCTGCTCAATCCATTCAAGTCCTTATACACCTGGCTAAAATTTAAGTGATTCTTGTGGTACTGTATAGTACTGATCTTGATCAATATTAATTCAAACATACTATGCGATTGAGATCAATGCAACAGGAGCATGTAATGTTAAATTATGCAATTAAATTTTGCTCTGGATCACTTAAATCACATTTATAAATAACAGAAAATTTTGTAATATTGTGAAGTATTACACTTCTCCACCCGGGCTGGCAAAAGTTTCTGGGGAGAACACTATATATATTACCTGATTTAAGCAGATTACCTGAAAACAAATAATAAAATTAAGATTAACATAAAAATAACTGAAAATAATACTTAATGCCGTAGTTCCTAAGATTTTAACTACATCTTCGAGGGGCCGGTAGCCAAAACTGACAGCAATAAGCAAGGTCTCTGTTTCAGTTATGATGTATATGTACACATCATAACTGACCCGAAAGTGACCAAAAAAGGAAGGAATAACAAGAATATACAGCAGACTCTCGATTTACCGGGACAGTTCAAGAATCCAAATTAAAAAAAAAAAGAAAGAAAGAAAAATGTGTAGTTTGTTTTAGTGCGTCGCGTCGATTCTTGTGTTCCTTTAGAAATTGCGAAAATGATGGGTAAACACAAGAGTTACGCTTTCAGTTAAACAAAAACTTGAAATTATTCAAAAGTCTGAAAACGGTGTATTCATTAAATCTCTAAAGAACCATTATAATGCTGATGACCAAACCATACGCGAAATTGTAAAAAATAAAGGGAAGTTATTAGATTTAAAATGGACATCGTAAAAAATAAAGGAAAGCTATTAGATTTTAAATGGACATCGTAAAAAATAAAGGAAGCATCGTATTGGACACGTGAGTAGTGGATGGTAAAATATTTTATTTATCACTATACTTTTTACGTAGGTTGCTGAACATGTTTCGATCAGTAAGTCCCTGACTTACACAACTTCGGACCTAGTAAATTTTTTTCCACCTTTTTTTTTTTTTACGATTGTAAAATTTAAAACAAACAAAAAAATAATAAGCAATCAATAACGACGATCACGGCACGCACAAATTGTACAAGTGTGATATGGAGTAACAAGCAAAAAATAGGAAAGAAGAGAAGATTCTTAATTTATTTATGCTTTTTTTTTATATAAATGAAGATTTCAATGAAGGGGACACACATTTCACCATAATAACATAAAAATCCACAGAATTCCAGCTATTGGTATTATTGCAACTGCAATAAGATCGAATTTGCTACCTGTTTATGAGGCGCCTCCATAGCCAGGTGGGCAGGAGCAGCAGTGCGTAGCACATGCTTCTTGATTAGACTTGGGTTCAAGCCCGCGAGCCACCAAATACGGAGGATGTGGAAAGGTCAGGGAATGACCACTGCATATCCCCGGAGCAATATGACCTTAGTTGCTAATGCTCCTAAAAACCAAATAACAACAACCCGTTTATGATTAATTAGATGCACTAACAGAAAAGCCCAATAAACGGAAAGTGCAAATTGTTTTTATGGTAATGACCTCCAGAAATGTGCTTAAGTAAAATATGAGCTCATGTGGGGTGATAAGTGAGACACAAATAGTGAGTTTTCACCTTAACCCTGGAAGTTCTTTACAGAAAATTTCATTTTGACCATTATCATGGTGCCGACTAAGAGAATAAGTGCCAGCGGTACAAGGAAAGCGATCGATTTGGATCAGAAAATTAAAATAAATAATGATGTATGAAAATGGTCAAACATTAACAAGTATCGTGCCGAATTCAGATATTGTCAATAATAATATAGTAGCAATATATTATTATTCATTCCAGAGTTATGTAAAAGTCTACTTACGTAAGAAGTCCTGGAACATATCTCTTATGTATGTCGGGGACTTCTGTATTTTTGGATTAACCGGGAAATCGATTATCCGAGATTTGTTTTTTACCATCTATCCCGGAAAATCGAGAGTCTACTGTAATTCAAAAACAAATAAATAAAAGTAAAATGCGCAATTATGTTAAAATAAAACCGATACATTATGTCAAAGAAAAAATGTGTGGAAGTGTGAAAGATGGCAAAATGCCCAGATTGAAATTTAAACAAAATAAACTTAAGATGAAAGAATAATGTCAGGTTTTGACATTATTTGACAACTTACTGTAGGATCAGACCTGAGTCCGTGAAATTAGCAGAGTGTAGGGCTGTATGGGAGACTAATGCATTATTCTTTCATCTTAAGTTTACTTTGTTTAAATTTCAATCTGGGCATTTTTGCCTTCTTTCAAACTTTCACTCATTTTTTTTTCTTTGACAGAATGTATCAGTTTTATTTTAGCCTAATTGTGCATTTTACTTTTATTTTTGAATTATATTCTTGTTATTCCTTCCTTTTTGGTCTCTGTTGGGTCAGTTATGATGTATACATTTTGTACGTGTGTCGTAACAGAAACAGAGACCTTGCTTATTGCTGTGGTGCCTTCAGTTTTGGCTGCTGCCCCTTAAAATCTTAGGACCTAGCATTAAGTATTATTTTATTACTTTCAGTTATTTTTATGTTAATCTTAATTTTTATTATTTATTTTCAGGTAATCTGCTTTTACTTTGCAGACGTTCTTAATTTATTCCATTGTAATTACTTGACAGGTCTGCAATAATACTAAATACATTTGTCCACATTTCATTATGGTTGCTGGGTATTTCTGCTATAACTAATAGTGTCCTGGATCCATAATCCAATTTAATAAATTAATAATTTTTTTGTTCTTTTTTAGACGTTCAGTTTTATCGCTACATCCTATTATTTTTATTTATATTATATACAGGGTGTTTCAAAAATGGTCAGTAATTTAAAGGTGAAAAGTACAAAGTAAAAGAAGCAAAAAAGTCCCAGTGAACATCAGGCCGTAATGAACCGTTTTCGAGATAATGCACATTTTCATTTTCTGTTAAGATCTGCCACTGACTATGGGTGCACTAGTTTAGCAAAAAGCTGTGAATCCTTTGATAAGGGTGGGTGGTTTTATTAAACATAACATAATACATTTTTAATTTTTGGTTTCAACACCACAGGATTTTACAGATGTTACACGTTACAGGATGTTCTTTCTAATGCCCTTTCCTCAACATCAGGTGTTATGCTTCTGGGCCTACCTGCTTGTACTCCATGTGCAAAGCACCCATGTTCTCTAAGGTATTGATGTACCTGATGAATGTGCGCCTGTTGGGCTGCCTTCAGCAGGGAAATGCTATTTGGTACAACGTGCAGCCTCGAGTGCACTGCTGTTGGCTTTACATGAAGTGCATATGTGCATACTCTTTGTTGCTGTAACCTCTTTCCATGTTGAGTATACTTTGACAAGTACTAGTATGCCTGCTACATATTAGAGCATTGAGAGAGGGGAAATGAAGAGAATGAGCATAACCTAACCTAAACAAACAAGTCAGTGGTGGATCCCAGCTCTGTACAGTTTGCCTTGTCATTGGTGGATCCCAACTAGAAATGTGCAATTATCTTGGAAAGTGATTCACTTAAGGATCCATGTTTACTAGGCTTTTTTTGCATATTATGGTCTGTACGGTTCATCTTTAAATTATTGATATATTTCATACTTTGGAACGGAACCTCTTTATTACTATGGGAGCCATAACTCAGTATTCGCGACATTTCTCAGGAACGTAATCCCTGCTATTCGCGGGGGTTTACTGTATATATATTGAACTTTTATACCTAGTAGTAGTAGTGGCACATGATGCAAGAAAGCAAGTGTAGGAGCTTATGCAGCATCAGCCAAAAAAAAAAAAAAAAAAAAAATCACACCATTCCCTCCAAATGCCTGTCCAGTTCCTCCTTAAATTTATTTAACCTATCAACTTCTACAACGACAGATGGAAGTTTGTTCCAGCAATTAACCACCCGCTGGCTAAAGGCAAATTTCCGCACATCTATTCTACATCTGTCCTTTCTTAATTTGAACTTATGTCCCTGTAGGTTGGTAATCTGAACAAGTGGAAGGATCCCATCAGAATTCAGCGTGCTCAACCCATTCAAGGCCTTATAGACCTCAATCAGATCACCGCGCAGGTGCCTAGTCTCCAGCCACTGCAATTTGCAGAACTTAAGCCTCTCTTGGTAAGAGAATCCCTTCATTCCCCTCACCAATCGTGTTGCTCTTCTCTGTACACGCTCAAGCAAATCTACATCCTTCCTAAAATGAGGCCTCCAGACCTGTACGCAGTACTCAAGGCGTGGCCTGACCATTGCCTTATACAGAGGGACAATCACCTCCTTTTCCCTGCTAGCAAAATTCCTATATATCATTGACAAAACCCCATGACCCGCCCTAGCAGCCTGTCTGCACTGCTCAGAAAACTTCATATCTGACTGCACAATTACTCCCAGGTCTTTTTCATTTTCTACCACCTTAAGTGTAGTACCACACAGTTGGTACGTTTCTCTGGGGTTATTTCTACCCATATGCAGTACTTTGCATTTGTCAAGGTTGAACTTCAGTTGCCACTTCTTAGCCCATCTGCCCAAATTATCTAGATCCTGTTGCAGTAGCACACTGCCATTACTGTCATTAACAACCCTGCCAACCTTTGTGTCATCTGCAAACTTCGACATTAAGCCTGATATACCTTCATCAATATCATTGATAAATACACAAAACAACAGTGGACCCAACACCGAACCCTGTGGGACTCCACTAATAACATTAGTCCACGAAGAGCAGCACCCATTGATTACCACCCTCTGTCTTCTCCCACTTAACCATCCTTTTATCCATTGTAGCAACTTACCCTTAATACCATTCTGCTCCAATTTGTACAGTAGTCTTCCATGCGCAACAGTGTCAAAAGCTTTCCTGAAATCCAAGTATATGATATCAAAATTATTTTTTGCATCCAGTTCCTTTGTGACCACATCATAATAACCAATCAAATTTGTCAGACAAGACTTTCCCTTAACAAACCCATGCTGTGTTTGAGTTATCGCTGCAGTCTTGTCTAGATGATCCTGCAATGCATCTTTAACCAGCGACTCCATTATTTTACCCGGAACAGAAGTTAAACTAACTGGTCTGTAATTACTCGTGTCACCCTTCGATCCACCTTTGTGAATTGGGGACACATTTGCACATCTCCAGTCCGTGGGAACCTCCCCTGAGTCCAAGGATGCTCTCATAATTATGGCTAAGGGTTTGCTTAGTTGCTTTGCCGCCTCCTTTAAAATAACTGGATAGATCCCATCCACCCCAGGTGCCTTTCTTATGTTTAACTTCAACAATTTCTCCTCCACTTTGCTCTCAGTTATTACAAAATCATTAAGCACACTGCTACAATTTGATAACCTTCTTCCATTTTCAAATTGTAATAATTCCTCACGTGTGAATGTAGATGCAAAATACTCATTCAGTTTGTTTGCTATCTGAGCAGGATCATCAACAGTCGAACCATCGATGTCAAGTGGTCCAATCATATTCATCCCCTTCCTTTTAGAGTTTATATAAGTAAAGAAATCCTTGCTGTTTTTCTTAGCATCTTTTGCCAAAGATTTCTCGTAATCCGCCTTCGCCTGCCGAACCTCCTTTGTGACCTGATTACAGACTAGCTTATATCTGCCACAGGCTTCTGCGTCACCTGATAATTTATATGCATCCCATGCATTTTTCTTCTCTGTCACGAGTCTCATTAGTTCATTTGATAACCATTTAGGCCTAAACCTTGAACGATATTTCTTAATCGGTATATAAAGTCTAGTAGCTTCCACGATTAATTCTTTGAATGCTTCCCACTTAGAATTTACTGTTTGTAACATCGTCAGTTGATCCCACTGTACAGAATTTAAAAACTGTCTGAGACCACTGTACTCCCCTTTACGGAAGCAAAAACCCTTTCCTTTACCCCTGACGGTAGTTACCTCTTTGAGTAAATCCCACTTCAGCACACTGTGATCACTGCCACCTAGTGGTTCCTTTATCTGCAAATTCTTAATACACGAATGATCACTGCTGATAACCAGATCAAGAGTGTTACTTTCTCTGGTTGCCTCTCGAACATGCTGCTGCAGAAAACAATCATCCAATAACTCCACAAAAGTCTGACTAGTGTGTGAGTGACCAACCCACAAGTTCCAGTCAATATCTGGGAAGTTAAAATCCCCCATTATAAGACATTCTGATTTACTGGCCCACTCTATTTCTCTGTACAATTGTTCATTGTACTCATTCAAGTCATTAGGCCTATAACACACTCCTACTCTTATTTTTCCTTTCGCAGTGCTTATCTCACACCAAACTGACTCAACAGAGCACTGTTCATCTATATTAACTGGGTGCACTTCCTTTGATTTTATGTTTTTCTTAATTAACAGCATAACACCCCCTCCCTTTCTGTCCTGTCTATCATTTCTGTACACATTGTACTCCCCAAATTCCAGTTCTGCATTCCTTATATCTTTGTGACACCACGTCTCTGCTATCCCAACAATATCCGCCTTTGATGTCTTGACCAACACTTCAAATTCATCAAATTTATTTACTATACTTCTAGCATTGGTATACATGCAAGCATACATGCTCCTATGCCTATTCCCTGTTACCCTAACACATCCCATATACCCAACTATTCCATGATGACTGCCATCCGTCCCTGAAACCCCCAACACCCCTTGCTCCAGGTCGCTTCTTATTCTAATAGAAGTTCCTTTAGAAAGATTTGTTGAGCCATCCCAAATTTCATTAAACTCAGACAAATAGAAATTCTTTTTTCCACAGAGTTTGTATGGGGGAGGGAAGCGTAAATTTAACATTGATTTTAATGGAGTTGTTTAGAATGCAGGCCCTTTAGACAGTCCCTGTATGCTTCACATCTATTTGTTAGATAAGGCTTATGAATGTGGTATCACTTGTGAAGATTAGGGCTTACAATACCGGGATCCCGGTAATTTTTTCCTGTATTGAAATACCGGTATTGATACAAAAGATACTGGTTTTTGGGCACTAATTTAAAAAAAAAAAAAAATGCTTATAATTTAATCATATAAAGGTTATAAAATCACCTTTTTGTGATTATGACGTCATTATCTCAACTAGCAAACGTTCGCTAAATCATCGATAGGACACCATGCAACATTGCGACCTGTCCACAATTCTTGGACAACTTCATGTCTGACCGTATCATTACTTCCGAGTTCCGCTCCTCCACTACTGACTTTAGTTCAACTTCACAAGTGTATAAGTTATTTTGGGTTTGCTGTTCCCCAGGTGTAAGACCTTGCATTTTGCTGAATTAAAGCATAGCTGCCACTTTTTTGACCATCCCGGAAGTCTATCTAGGTTACTCTGAAGAAGCTCTGCTTGGCGGTGATTATTAACTACTCTGCTGATCTTTATATCATCTGCAAGTTTAGACCTCATGCCCTCCATCCCTTCATATAATGTAATTTAAGATAATCAAAAACAACAGTGGTCCTGATCCTTGGGGAATCCCACTTCTTACATTAATCCAATCTGAGGAATAACCATTTACCACAACCCTCTGCTTGGTGCTCTCAAGCCATTGTGCTATCCATCTTAGGATTTTCCCTATGATTCCAGCCTGCTCAAACTTATATAAAGTAACCACCCATGTGGGACTGAGTCAAATGCTTTGCTGAAATCCAAATAAACAATGTCAAAATTATTCCCAAAGTC
Organism: Mastigoproctus giganteus; assembly: GCF_048544385.1. Classification (NCBI taxonomy): domain Eukaryota; kingdom Metazoa; phylum Arthropoda; class Arachnida; order Uropygi; family Thelyphonidae; genus Mastigoproctus; species Mastigoproctus giganteus. Next base: position 68,250,595 of record NC_143582.1, on the reverse strand, counting down.
CAGCTCTTGAGTGATCCTGCCAAAATAGCTAACCAGATTAATTAAACATGATTTTCCCTTTACAAAACCATGCTTTGTATCCTACAGAATTCCATTTCCATCTAAATGATCCTGAATTCCACCCTTGATCATTATTGCCTCCATGATTTTCCCTACTACTGAAGTTAGACTGTCCTGTCAGTAATATTTCCCATCATACTCCTAGAACCGCCTTTATGTTCCAATTTACACCAATCCAAAGGAATCTCTCTTGAGTCCAGTGATGCTCTCTTATAACTAGCCTTAATGGTTCAATGCATGCACTTGCTGCCTCCTTTAAGATTATAGGGTATATGCCATCAACCACAAGAGCCTTACTCACCTGTAGGCATGAAAGTTCTCATTAAATAATCATTTGAAATTTGGTTCAATGCACTCACTTGCTGTCTCCTTTACGATTATAGGGTATATGACATCAACCACAGGAACCTTTCTTGCCTGTAGGCATGAAAGTTCTCATTAAATAATTATTTGAAATTTCAACATTAATTACATTTTTTCAACTTCACTTCCATAACCTCATTGACACAAAGGGTTTTTTATGTAAATATCGATGCAAAGTAACTTGAGTTCATCTGCAACTTCAGCTGTGGTATCTAATACTGTCCCACGTCCATTACATAAGGGTCCAAACTTTGTCCTTATATATGTGAAGAATTCCTTAACTGCACTCTTTGCTCTCTCCCAGACTCAGTAAAGATACTATAGTGAAAATTATACTTTGCTTAATAAAACATCTTTCTCCTTCAGAAAATGATGAACATAATTCAACCATGGAAGACCAACACGGAACAGAACATCAGTGTTCTACAAATTTTTTCCCAAATAAGAAATTGCCTGACTCCAATGAGATTTTAAAAGATGAACTAGAGTTGGAAATTAATAAAATACTTTTAACTATTTTTGGTAAAAAAGTTCAAAACCTAGAAAATACGGACTGAGATCGTCTGTGATTATCTCAGTACCAGAATGGAATCCGAAAGGGCATTTTCTGCCACTAATCAAATACTGTATGTACCAAAATTAGATCCATTTTAAACGATCATACTATTGATTGCTTATGTTTCTTAAAGAGCTCACTTTATTGGGACAGGTAGTGTGGATGCTTAACCATAACTAAACTTTGCAGTAACAATATGTATTTTTTGTTTTTAGAATAACTGTATTTTAATGATTTTTTTTCAGAATATTTATTATTGCAATAAGTTTATTTAAAACATAAATTGAAGTAATTGCAGTACTTGTTTTTTTTTCCTTACTTTATTGCACCTAATTGTCATCAAAATTTGAGAAAAATGTTTGTTTTTGGAATACCGGTATCCCGGTTTCATAAATTAAAAATACCGAAATGCCTGTATTAAGATTTTGACTGGTATTATAAGCCCTAGTGAAGATATACAGAACAGGAGAGACTTAAAAGTATATGGTAAAATTAAACTGAACTTATACAGTTGTAATTAAACTGAACATCAAATTAGGGTTTTTATTGTGTTCTGTAAAGTTAATATATCTTGTTAATTAATTGATAACAAGGTAACTATTTACTTTTTACTTCTATTAATCACAGAAAGAGCTTTAAAAAAAAAAAAAATTAAAGAAAATCTACCATGCCCGAAATGTAATACTGTGTACGTAAGATTTTTTTACCTAACGTTTGAGTTGCTCATTAGATAAATTATCATCGTTCTGTTCGTTAGCCCTCAACGTGGGCACCTGTACGTGGTGAGGGGACCTCCCAGTGATGCTGCTAGTTCTCCAAATTAGCATCAATGGAATCTAGTGTGTTTACCGTGCACTGTAGCCCGTGGAAATTCGGAAAGGGAGATCCTGGTGGTTGAGGGGCCCAGCTTCAATACACCACTTTGGCCCCTGCTTCAACAAGACAGGTGGTCCTGGAAGGCCTGGCTAGGATCAAATGGCTGGTAGGTTTGCCTGCAAGGGTCAACCGTGCTAATGCTATGCCCTCCCTACCTTCATGGTCCGAGGTACAGGATTCAGGCTGGCGGCAGTGCTGGTTGGTGTCTGGGTAGCCCTGGCATTCCACTCCCGAGCACATTTATTGCTTGCCGGGTAGTGGGCGTACCTTTGGGCTCCGTGCTGGGTGGGGAGCCTGGGTACTGAATAAATTAAACTCTGTGAATCCTGATAAACTAATTTCGTGTGGGGCCCCAAAGTCAGTCCCTAACTGAAACTTTGACCGCAGGCTAAGAGAATGTTACTTCTACAAAAGGACAGAAAAAGGAGGTTAGATTAGGCCCAACACCTTGGTTACAGATAATTCACTCAACTAGTGAGAAGCCTAGGAAAACTGTCGCCCCTTTTTATCCAGAAGGGTTGGCAGGCTCTACTAAGTCGGTCAAACAGCTTTGTTCGGGCGACATACTTGTAGAAACCAGAAGTGACATGCACTCAGAACAGCTCTTCCGTGCTACATCTGTCAGGGGAATTCCAATTTCCAGCTGCAAAACGAACCTGAATTAACTGCCAAGGATGCAGACTTTTTTAATATAACAGAATGAACATTGTTATATTAAAAAAGTCTTGCTACTTTTCCTCAGCCTCAGTAGCTTTTCTAATAGACTTTTCTGAGATTGTTGTCAGCTGTTCTGCTCTTGAGTAGGTTCCAGTCTACTCAAGAGCATGCCAGAGGTGGAAACAAGAAAAGGAAATTCAACAACTGAAGGCAAAGCTGCATATATCTTATAAGGAGGAAAGGAAAAAGGTGAAACCTGTAAATACAAAAAACCGACCTACGCTCAGAAGGCAGCAGAGAGATGTTTCACTGGAATTCAGACCGAAATGACCATACTACCAGGAGTCATTCACTCCCATTGCACATTACCTTCTAAGTTCAATAAAACCTGCACAAAAAGACCAATTAGTCCCACTCCTATATATGTGTACCTCCTAATGCTCCACCAGTAAGAAAACAAGTTGCTGGAGAAAAGAATAAGAAACCTGATGTACATCCTAGTTGAGAAAAAAAAAATGGATGTCAAGGTGAAGGAGGTACATGAAGAAAGTCTTGGAAATCTTTTCTGAGGAGGAAATAGACATGGGATAGCATCCATACTTCCCCAAAAAAGATAAATCAAAGACTGACAAAAGTAAGCCCTCAGCATCTCGGAATCCGCCTGATGGACCCACCAATCCAAAATAATGGCTAAATTCCTACAATGGAATTGTTGTGGATTCCGGCTAAATACTGGTGACATCAAGGCCCTGCTGCAACAGCACAAGCCTACAAGCTTTGCTTGCAGGAGACCCCCACCATGCATAACATCACAATTTTTCGTAAGGACAGAAAGAATTGCAGATGGTCCTGCTCATGGAGGAGTAGCTATCGTTGTGGGCAACCAGACCTCAGTTCAGCCTTTCCTATTTACAACCAGTGTGGAGGCTGTTACAATTTGCCTTACAGTGGATTTTTTGTTAACCATCTGTTGTATTTATTTTGCCACCTGGGACATATCTCCCAGAAAAGACCTTAATGATCTTGTAATGCAGTTGCCTCCCCCTTTCTTACTTGGGAATTTTAATGGGCATACTACCCTGTGGGGTAGTGCTAATATTAATGAAAGGGGATGAATCATAGAGCATATGGACAATGACCTTTCCCTTTTAAATGTGGGTACTAAACATCTTCCACATGCCTACCCGTACATTTTCTGCCATTATCTGCTCCCCTTCTGTACTCACTTGGGAAGTGGGAAACCATACAGAAATGATCACTTCCTTGTGGGAGACTATTTCTTCCTTATAAGTTACTGCAGTGGAAGGCTGATTGGAATGCCTTCCAACATCTGTCAGAGTTCTACATCACTATAATCAGTTGGGAGCCAATCAATGATGCAGTCACGTACATCACAGAAAATATTGTCCAAGCAGCTGTGAATGCTATTCCACAAACACCTACTGGTTCCCACCTTTTCCCAAACCATGGTGGAATTCGCAATGCACAGCATCAGAGAAGGCTCAAAACAAAGCCTGGGGCATATTCCGACGATATCCTACCACGGCCAACCTTATGGCCTTTAAATGCAAGAGCCAAAGCACTACATCAGCTGTCAGAGTCAAAAGGAATCCAGTTTACGTCATCACCAAGTTGGTCTAGGATAAAATCTGGACAATGAAGGGAAAATATACATCTCATGCTTCCTCAATCCCAGATTAGATTTTAATGGATGCACTATTGCAGACCCAACTGCAATAGCCACTTCTCTTGGGGTGACATCATTATATTCCCCAGAGTTCCCGGTCCTGAAACATAAAATCGAAAAACAAGCACTTAAGTTCACATCAAAAGGCATTTATCCCTACAATGGGCCACTCACTACACAGGAATTGAAAAGAGCTCTTATTCTTTCTAAGGCATGTGATGTTGGACCAGACATCCATTATGAAATGATTAAGCATCTTTCACCAAAATCTATAGGTAACCTGCTCCTATGTAACAGAATCTATATTTAAGAGCAGTTTCCAGATGCATGGCGCAAGGCAATTGTTTTTGCCTTTGTCAAGCCAGGAAAGGATCCTAAAATCCCTAATTATCATCCTGTTGCTCTGACAAGATGTTTGTGCAAAATCCTAGAGTGGTTAATTTTCGTTTAATATGGTATTTAGAATCAAATAACTTTCTCTCTAGCATCCGGTGCGGCTCTTCTAAAAGGGACTGGTCCATTCTGGACCATCTTAGACTGGAAACATCCATCCAGGATGCTTTCCTAAAATGTGAACAGCTTGTATCTGTGTTCTTTGATGTGGAAATGTATGACACAACTTGGAGATTTGGCATCTTAAAAGATTTGTATAACTTCAGTCTCACAGGGAATCTTCCTGTGTTTATTAAAAACTTTTTAGCCAATCAGTCTTTCCAAGTTAGTGTGATCCTCACTCTCTCGTTCTTATTGCCAAGAGGAGGAAGTACAGCAAGGATCAATATTAAGTGTCATGCTTTTCGGCATCAAAGCATCCGCTATCATAGAACAACTTCCTCCAACTGTAAACAACGCCCTATATGTTGATGACTAGCATATTCTCTCAGTCGTGTAACACGAGAGTTATTGAAAGACAACTGCAACAAGCCATTGATCACCTTAAATCCTGGGAAATTGCTAATGGATTGCCACAGAAGTTTGTGTACATTTTTGTCGTAAGCAGAATCTTCATCCTGAACCTGAATTGAAGCTCGGACAAAATGCTATTTCAGTAGTGCAAGACAAATTCTTGGGACTAGTATATGATAAAAAGTTGACCTTCCTGAAACACATTCGTCACCTCTGCACAAAGTGCACGAGATGCCTGAATATTCTCTTCTCTCTGTCCTCTACATCTTCGGGTGTTGACCGATGCACCCTATTATGTATATACCGTGCACTTGTACGATCCAAACTAGACTACAGGTTCCAAGCATATGTGTCAGCCAGAAGCGGTGTACTTCGATGGCTTGACCCTATTCATCACCAGGCTGTCTTGCTACTGGAGCACATCGAACATCTCCTTCCCAGAACATATACGTTGAAGCAGATGAACCACCATTATTGCTTCAACGTAAGCAGTTGTCTCTAAAGTATGCTTTAAAACTGAAATCCTGCCAGACCATCCTGCATTGCCATTAGTTTTTGAGCTATGATGGAAAAGTTTGTACAATGCCTGTAAAACTGCCAACCATGCTTTTGGTATTTGCCTCCAAGAGCTACTCGGAGAACTTAAAATCAAGGTAGACAAGGTTGCCCAAACACCAAAAGCACACTCCACCCTAGCATGCAACTTTTCCCCTAAAAACTGGGGAAAGTCAGATACTCCATCTGTCTACCTGCAGCTCTATTCAGCACACAGAGCCGAACGTTCTGATTTCGTGCCAGTCTACACAGACTGCTCGAATTTGGAATCATATGTGGGATTTGCTTCTGTCTTTCTGGACACCACTATATCAGAGCAGATTCTCTCTGAATGTAGCATATTTACTGCACAGCTGCATTCTATACAGTTAGTCTTGGATCACATTAGTATATGTCAAAACTAACAGTTTGTTTTATATTCTGATTCTATGAGTGCCTTACAGGCTTTAATGTCAGTGAGATAAAATCCCCACCCCATTCTGTCTGAAGTTCAGCAGAAGATCCATTCTCTTCATTAATGTGAATATGATATCTGCTTCTGTTTCAATTCCCAGCCACATTGGGATTAAGGGAAATGATTTGGTTGATACTGCAGCCAAATCAGCAATACCCAATAATAATTGTTGCCTGTCAGTCCTCTATACAGACTACAGGCAAATAATACACCAAAGGATTCGCTCCATTCATGGAATAGACTACAAATAAATTAATGATATAAAGCCTGTACTGTGGCAATCTAGTCTGCTTAGGAATCACTGAGAGCACGTTGTTCTTGTTCGAACTCGCATAGGACACAGTCATCTGACACATTCCTATTTGCTGAGGGCTGATGACCGTCCTATGTATGAGTCCTGTGATACAGTTTTATCACTGAACCATATTTTAATTGAGTGCCCAGATTTTATTGATATGCATTTTACTGCTTTTACCCATCTTGACTGAGCCATATACACTCAGTCAGATTTTATCAGACAATGATGAAATGTCAGCTGTTTATTTTTTTTACAAACTATTTAGTAATTTTTTACAAACTATTAGCATTTTAGGTATTTACCTTTCTTGACGTAACCTTTCTGGAAGGTTACAATATCTTTTATTCATTTGTATATTTTATGGCATGGTTGTTACAACAGTCTTAGTCGCTTTTATGCCAATAAAATCCAAACCAAACCATTCTGTTCTTTACAATTCTTCATTAGCATTTTGATGCAAGAAAGTAAACTTATATAGCATTAGCCAAAAAAAAAAAAAAAAAAACTCCCCATTTCACCCATCCCTTCACTCTGAATGTTTGTCTAGTTCTGCCTTGAACTTAAGTTGTTGATCTTCACTATAACAGATGGAAGTTTGTTCCAACTACAAATCACCAGCTGGCTAAAGGTAAATTTCCACACATCTGTTCTACAGTTGACTTTCCTCAATTTGAATTTATATCCCTTCAGATGAGTAATCTGAGCAAGAATCCCATCAGCATCAAGCTTAATCAAACCATACACCTCAATCAGAACACCCTACAGGTGCCTAGTCTCCTGACACTGCAATTTGCATAACTTAAGCCTTTCTTGATAACAGCAGCCCTTTGTTCCACTCGCCAATCTTGTTGCCCTTCCCTGTACTTATTCCAGCAACTCCACATCTTTCCTAAAATGAGACCTGTATGCAGTAGTACTCACGGTGTGGCCTTTGCTTATACAAGGAGACAATCACCTCCATATCCCTGCTAGCAAAATTCCTGTATATCATTGACAAGACACCAAGAGCTACTCTTGCAGCTTGTCTGCACTGCTCAGAAAACTTCATATCTGACTGCACAATTACTCCAGGTCCTTCTCGTTCTCACTACCTTGAGTATAGTACCACCACCCAGTTGGTATGTTACTCTGGGGTTACTGCTACCCATATGCAGTACTTCACATTTGACAATGTTAAACTTCAGATGCCACCTCTCAGCCCAATCTGCTCAACTTTTCCAGATCCTGTTGCAGTAGTGTACTGTCATTATCAAACGTGCCAACCTACGTATTATCTGCAAACTTAGACATTAACTGTGATATACCTTCATCAATATCAGTGATAAATTCAGAAAACAACAATGGGCCCAACACCAAACCCTGGGGACTCCACTAATAACATTAGTCCACAGAGAGCAGTTTCCATTTATTACCACTCTCTGCCATCTCCCACTCAACCATCCCTTTATCCATCGTAGCAACTTGCCCTTAATGCCATACAGCTGCAATTTGTACAGCAGTCTTCCATGTGCAACAGTATTAAAAGCTTTCCTGAAATCCAAGTATATGATATAGAAAATTTTTGCATCCAGTTTCTTTGTGACCATATTGTAGTATCCAGTCAAATTGATCAGACAAGACCTCCCCTTAACAAATCCATGCTGTGTCTGAACTAATACTGCAGTATTGTCTAGATGATCCTGCATTGCTTCTTTAAACGGTGACTCCATTATTTTCCCTGGAATAAAAGTTAAACTAACAGGTCGGTAATTTCTCGTGTCACCCTTTCATCTCTTTGTGAATTGGGTGCACATCTCCAGTCCATGGGACCTCTCCTGAGTCCATTGAAGCTTTCATAATTATGGCTAAGGGTTTGCTTACTTCCTTTAATATAATTCGTGTCTTATGTTCATTTTCAACAATTTATCCTCCACTTTGCTCTCAGTTACAAAATCATTTAGCCCCCTGCCAGAGGAAATAACAATGGCCACATGGTGCAAGAAAGCCAATGGCTTATGCTGCACCAGGCAAGGAAAAAATAATAACTAAGAGAAAAGGAAATAGACAACCTATGCATTTAGGTAATACAGCTGTATTACCTGTAGTTAATACAGCTAACCTTTGAATTTTCCAAACTGTCAAGCCTCTACCAATAAATGGTAGAGGCTTGACAATCTACCAATAAGTGGTAATAAATGGTAACTTAATAATAAGTTACCATGTAGGTAACTTATTAATTTATAACTCACTGGCTAAAGGTTGATAAGCTTCCAGCCTCCACTCCCCTACAGACCTTCCTCACGTGTGAAGATAGATGCAAAATACTCATTCAGTTTGTCAGCTACCTCAGCAGGTTCATCAACGATTGATCTGTTGATGTCAAGTGGAGCAATCTGATTCATCCTCTTCCTTCCAAAACCCTACATAATTAAAGAAGTCTTTACTGCTCTTCTTTGCATCCTTTGCCAAAGATTTCTCGTAATCTGCCTGCCTTTGCTTGCTTAACATCCTTTGCAACTTGATTACAGACTATCTTCTATCTACCATAGGCATCTGTCTCCTGATAATTTATGTGTGTCCCATGCATTTTTCTCTCTGCAACAAGTCTCATTAGTTCATCTGACATCCAATTATGCCTAAACCTTGGACAGTATTCCTTAGTTGGTATGAAAAGCCTAGTAGATGCCAAGATTAATTCCTTGAATGCTTCTCATTTAGAATTTGTTGGAAACATCATCAGTTGGTCTCACAGTATAGAATTTAAAAAATCTCTGAGACCACTGTACTCACCTTTTAAGAAAGCAAAAACCCTTCCCTTTACCAATGATGGTAGTTACATATTTTAGTAAATCCCACATCGGTATACTGTGATCACTGCAATCTAATGGTTCCTTTATCTGCAGATTCTTAATACATGAAGAATCACTGCTCATAATCAGATCAAGAGTATTACTTCCTCTGGTTATCTCTCAAACATGCTGCTGTAGAAAACAATCCTCCAATAAATCCACAAAAGTCTTACTAGTCTGTGAGTGACCAACCCACAACTTCCAGTCTATATCTGCAAAGTTAAAATCCACCATTATAAGACGATCCAATTTGCTGGCCCACTATTTCTGTGTATAATTGTTCATTGTACTCATTAGGTCTATAATACACTCCTACTTTAAACTTGGTTTTCCCAGTGCATGCACCAAACTGACTCAACACTGCACTGTTCACCCATGTCAACTGGATGCACTTCCTTACACATTGCAGTGCCCAAATTCCAATTCTCCATTCCTTCTGTGTGACACCATGTGTCTGATATCCTAACAGCATTAGCCCTTTGATATCTTCACCAGCACCTCAAATTTATTTACTATACTTGTAGTAGTAATAATGGTGTAATGCAAGCATATGAGCTTATTTAGCATCAGCCAAAAAAAAAAAAAAAATATATTTCATGCATCCATTCCCTCTGAAAGTTTGTCCATTGGTGTACATGCATCTGTTCTTATTCTTAGTTACCCTAACACAACCCCTGTATTTACTTGTTCCATGATTTCCCCCAGCAGTCCTTGAAATTCCTAGTACCTTGCTTTCCAGGCCGCTGCCTCATTCTAATAGAAGCAGTGCAAGAATCACTTTCACCTCTGCCTACTGTTAATCTATTAGTTTGTGAATCCTCCCACACTACCAACCCAACCCAACCCACCTAAAACTGCCTCGATAGCATCAGCAAATATTCTTGCACTCTTTCTATTTCAGTGTATCCCAATCCTGTTGAAACAGTCTCTCTTGTTAACAAGCACAGACCACGATGAGGAAAAATTCTACCCCATGAGCCTTGCACAATCTCTTCAGGGCTGAATTGATTTACAAGGCTCTCATCATATGCTCCCTCCTATTGTGTCTGGGCATAATTGCAGACATTTTCAAATTTAACCCATACTTTTCAAGTAAGTCTGCAGCTCTCCTACTCTTAATGTCATTAGTGCCAACGTGCACAACAATATCACCCTTTGTGACCTTAAAAGATATCTGCTCTGTCATCAACTTATGCCCCTGATAGACTACCCTGGTCCTATTCCACCTATCCTTTTTTGCTGAATATATTTCCCATCTCCCTCATAGTCACCGACAATAACTAGCTCCTGTGGGACCATCACTGGGCAGAATGCACTGAATCTCATCCAGTGCATTCTGCCCTGAAGGTTGCTGCTGTGTTGCTTGATGCACAAGAGTGAGCCTGGCATTGAGTTGGGCAGCTGTGAGTTTGATGGGCCTCCCCATTTCAATTCCTTCGAGGGCATCTACCTACTCTTCAAACCATCATAGTCGCCCATTGGAATGCTGAGTTAGTGCCTAATTTTATTGACACCCAGTGTACCTAGCACACACAAAGACCTCCTTGGTTAGATCATGTCCTATTCTAGCAAGGTTTGCAAGCATCTCATAAGTTGTACATATTTTTTTTAGGCTGTGCATTGGAGAATCGCCCCCTTTGGTTCTCTCGTAAGCCACAGCACTCCCACTACTTTCTGTTTAAATACAGTGTTCCGTTTGTGTTTAAATACAATGTTATTAAACACAACGTTCAAACCACAGGGTTGACTGAAGTGTATTTCTAGGCCATTTGCATTGCTATATTTCTAAGACAGATGTTCAGGATAGTCTCTTAAGTAAAAATTAACAAGTGATTATTTACTTATTTTCATAGGAATTTCATTCAAATTTTGAATTTGGAACACTAGATTGAAACTCAAAATAAAAAATATTTCACCTCCTGTAATTAATACTTCAGTGCTACATTTCACTTTTATTACAATGTTGTATTTTGTTTTCAGGATCAACACCATATCCAGGTCTTGGAGCTGCTGACGTGATGCGAAGAGTCCGTGAAGGTTATCGCCTAGAAAAGCCTGAACACTGTAGGAGAGAAATGTACAATATTATGTTTTATTGTTGGAATAAGGATCCCCAAGAAAGACCATCTTTCAGTGAGTTGGTCAGTCTCTTAGATAAACTGCTGGTCAGTGAACATGAATATATAGAACTTGAAAGATTTCCTGACCATTCATATTATAACATTGTCAATCTATCTGGAGAAAAACTATGAAGTGATAATACCTGGCACAGCATTGATAATTGCGACCTAGGATTTTCATTATTTAAAAGCAAGAACTGTGATACATGAACAAAGATTTGAAAATGTGTATGTATATTGTTTAGTGGCATAAACAATGCTCAATCAGTTCCCAAATGACTGCCACCATGTTCAAAATGTGTAGTAAAAACTTGTACAGTGACACATTCTCAGTAGAGAATAATTCTCTTTCTTTGTCAAGATAGTGCAATGTAGGTGAAATGATACTTCCAGAAGTGGAAAAACATAAGTTGCAGGAACTTGTGGACTTGTACAGTAATGTAAAGATATAAGCAAATTTTAAATCTCCTTGACTACATTCTTCACGTGTACTTTTAAAATGGTAGTTCACAGCTTTCTAAATAAAGATGAGAATTACTTAAAATAACACAAGTATTATTTAAAAAAAAAACCCTATATTTAAGAGATAAGATACAAAAGTTAATGTTATCATTACTATTTTCTCTGCTGACATTCAAATTAGCATTTCTCAACATTGGCAACGTTTCCAAAGATATTTATAAAAAGTATTAGTGATTATGTAGCAGTTTTTCTGGAAACCTGATACTAGTTATGACATTGTCATTTGTGGAATTTTTTCCCCTCATCTAATTAATAATATATGCACTGCAAAACAAAATCATAATAGCAATACCAGTTTTTTTAAAGCTAAATAGTTGCATTCATTGATTTTTACATTTAGAATTTGTTATTGCATATTTCTCATTTTTTTCCCTTTTTCAAATACAAAACAAAGAAAGACATGTAATAGTGCCCTTTTCAAGAACTTTAAATAGAAATAAAAAACACCAATCAGAAAGTAGCATTATTTTTATAAGTCTAATTGCTGTGTAAGCAAAACTACCCCTGTATATCTTTATTGGTTGAGTTTAAGGTAAGTGTGGAGGCAACCAATCCATTAGGGATCAGCATATAGTGACTACGAATTGTGTGCAACCTAGATTTATTTCATATAACACGGGAGAAAAATCAACAGAAGGTTCAGGGAAGAAAATCCAGGTGCTGATGAGAGTTCCAAAGGTGAAGGATGACTAGAGAGAGATCCTGCCCTGTGGGACAGGGATTGTACTGCAAATTCCTACAAAGCTTTTTTCAGTATTATGCATACATTATAATGATAACCACTAACACAAGTGTAAAGTCACGACTCCATACAAAAGTCCCTATACAGCTATAATAAGATCAGAGAGCTCCAGGGGATGACCACAGAATGTTTCACAATCTAAACTCATTAGAATGGCACATTGATTCCATTGGCTAACATGATTTTTACCTCCACTAATATATCAACTCATTTCAGAAGTTCTTAAATTTCACATCACAACTGTTCAATATACAGGTTTTTGTACATTACCCAAATACATATCTCTTATTACAATTTAGGGAAGTAGATATGACACTGATTTGCTGTATCTGCATGTGCTCACAGATGGCAGTAATGTTGGGGAGGTGTTAACATGTTCAACCTCATCACTCCTACTTATATCTCTTTTAACAGAAAGACTGTTGTAGTTTATCTACATATCAATTGCATATTTTCATGTGTTGTACTTAAAATGTTAAAATTAGTAAAATAATAAGAGGAGTTTATCTCAAAATAGTGAGTAGAACACTTCCGTATGATACCCTCCCGAAATTTAAAACAGAAAAAACGAAAAAAATCGACAACTTACCGGTACATTAGAGTAAAATTTAAATAATCAATTTAACACAATTTAAAACAATTAAAAATCAAGTTAACGCAATTAAAAGAATCTAACGAAAATATTCAAAACGATTTTTGAATATTTTCAAAAATCATTTGGGTTTTTTTTTTTTTTTTTAAGGAGCATTAGCAACTAAGGCCATATTGCTCCTGGATATGCGGTGGTCATTCCCTGACCTTTCCGCTTCCTCCGTATTTGGGGGTGATGGGCTCGAACTCCGGTCTAATCAAGAAGCATGTGCTACGCGCTGCTGCTCCTTCCCACCTGGATACGAAGGCGCCTGAAACCATACTGATGATTGCCATTTCTGTACAGCAAAAATATCAGATATGCCAGAAAAAGCAAGCACAGTATCAAATATCCTAACATATCTATAATTAGGCCTGTTCCATATAATGAAGACCTACTGAGACCAGATCTCCTGAAATCATGTGACAAAAGAAGGCATGAGCAAATATGATAATCCTTACTGTATTAATCACTGCTTTTGTCTTGTGCTGCAGACTATGCTGGACTGTCCACTTTAATAGATTTGGACCACCCAGAAAATTATAATAGGCTGCATTCAATTAGGCAAGAAGAGATTTGTGATTTAAACTTATCTAAAGAGCAGGCAGAACTCTATGGTTCTGGGTTACATCAGTGGAAGTTACTAGCAGGAATTCCATATATGTGTCTAAGGGTATTAGTGGTTTTTTTTGGGCAAACTGAGCATTGAACACAATTCTAATACATAGTGTACATTTATTGATGCCTCAAAATGAAGTTTAAAAGCAGTTTTGCTGCACCTGATAAGTTTCTCTCCATGTTGTTGGCTTGAAAGAAACATGAAAATATGCCCAATAAATGAATGCAATAAAGTACCCTGACTTACTTGGAATGTCTGTTGTAATTTTAAGGTAACTGGATTACTCTCTGGTCTATAGAGGTTTTACAAAATAGTCTTCTATGTTTGTGGGACAGTCGTACAATAGAAAAACATTGTGCAGCAGTGGGAAAAAAGAGAGAGAGAGAGAGTAAATTTTACCAGTTAGAAGTACAGTAAACCCCCCGCTATTCGTGGTTGCTGATTTAATATAAAATGAAACCTAAAAAAATGAGAATTTTAAAGCGCCGTGAACATTTTCCACCATAAAAAAACATGGGCGTGGCTAAAATTCTTTCCCAGTCAAAATAGCGCTCAGTGGGTGTGGGGAGAGGGTTGACCAAAGCGCGAGCGTGGATGTTTCTCGCTAATCCTTGTTCAGTATGTGTTATATGCTTGTCATGGAAGGTTTCTTCATTTGCTTTTAATTTATATGCTTATAAATTGATATGCTTACAAAAGTGATAACCTACCGTTTTGCAGTGTAAAACAGACTTTTTCGAGTGTGTTAACGGAAGAAAGTGACTTAATTGTGGACAAGTTCTTTCTAACCTGTACAAAAATATGGCTACGAATAACAGGGAAATGTGAGAGGATCAAAGGAGGTGATGACATTAGCAAATAAAATTGACTTATTAGACAAAATTTCTAATGGTGAAAGTGTCTCCTCAGTGGCAAAACATTATAAAATCAACGAGTCAACCATACGATCAATCCAAAAATCGGAAGAAAAAATCCGCAGTAGTGTCCGTGAAAACGCGTTAATTGTTTCAAAAATTTGCTCTTTAACTCCTGATGTTAAATTAAAAAAATGGAAAAGGCTTTAAATCTGTGGATAGAAGGCCGAACTCAAAATAAAATTCCGTTAAGTTCACTCATCATTCGTAAAAAGGCAAAACTCCTTTATCAACACTTTAGCGAAACTAGTGATAGCACTGGCAGGATAAGTTTTTTTAGGTAGCAAAGACGCTGGTGTGAAAGATTTGTTTGAAATTTAATATTAAATTGTTTCTTATTTTCATTTTGATGCCATATGCTTGCATTTCACTATGTACATAGTCATATTATGAAGATACATATAATACATACATAGACAAAATTATATATTTCATACTTTGGAATGGAACCTCTTTATTACTATGGGAGCCATAACTCAGTATTCGCGGCATTTCTCAGGAACGTAACCCCTGCGAATAGCGGAGGTTTACTGTAATGTAAAATATGTTCCACTGGTTGGAACATATTTTACAGCAGAAAAAAGATTTTTGCATATAAGGCTAATCAAGGATTTTGGTAAGGCTGTGGATAAAGAAGAAAGCAGATTCTTACTACATAACAGAATGTATATTAGATAGTAAGAATACTGTTTCCCAAGCTCCAGGACACTGAATGGTGATCATTTAAAGCAGTTGTGCATGGATTTCTTGAAAGGAATGATAATAGTTAAGAATCTCTGATATCAACTTTACTGCAATGTTATGAAGATCTGAGCTACCAAATGTCCTTAAGAATTCATTTTCTGCACTCCCAACCCTTTTTTTTTTTTTCAAAATTTGGGAGAAGTAAGTAATGAGCAAGGGGAATGTGTTCACCAGGATATGTACATGGAAAATAGGAAAATACTGCTGGTTTTCTTAAAAGGAAAGCAAAATGGACTATAAGAAAAGCTCTCTGAATAGCCAACATTTCTAAGGAAATATGTATGTAGTACATTATAAGTTAAAAGTATTTTAAAATGAATAACCTAATTCCCAGAGATTTTCTATGGGCTTCATATCTGGCAAATTAGGCAGCCTAGGTAGCACCTGTTAAGTCACTTTTGCATTCAGAATACTATTCTTAAACAATACTAGAAAACATCTAAACCAAAACATTGCTATCTGCTGCCACTGGACCAGGACATCGAAGTGATTTCCTCTCTGCAGTTTGTTGCCATGTCATCTCCCTTTCACATGACAACAGGAATAGGTATAGTTGGTGATGGGTATTCATAAGCATGAGTACCTTGACATCTACTGTGGCAGCTTATACAAAGGAGGATTTGTTGGATTGTAGTCTTGGAAACAATGCTGGTAATCCCCTGGTTAAAGTCCACTATCAGCCCTTCCACTGTTTTTGTCTATGAGCTTGCACAAGGTGGGGCAGCCTCTATTCATTGTGACCACTGATGAGGCATGGTGGTACTGGACAGTAAAGTGATTCCTCTCTGCAGTTTGTCACCATATGCTCCATCTACGATCCACATGACATAACAGGAAATGTGATTTGGGCATTGTTGGTGATGGGTGGCCATAAGCACGAGCACCTTGACATCTACTATACAGCCCACAACAGAGAAGGGTTTGTTGGATTGTGGTCTTGGAAACTGCTGGTCATTCCCTGGTTAAAGTCAACCATCAGCCCTTCTATTGTTTTTGTCTATCAGCTTTCACAAGGTGGGACAGCTTACATTCATTGTGACCACTGATGAGGCACGGGAACCTGCCATTGGCTTGGTGACTGCTGCTCTGTCCAGCCTTGAAGCACCTTAACTACAGTGCTCAGTGAAACTGGTAATTTCTATAATGCTGCCACCCTTCAACTAATATCCAACGATCATCTCTTTTCTGAAGTCTGTCAGATCATGTTCCTTGCTCATGTCAATAAGTACTTGGTGTGGACCACATCCCATGAACCTGCAGTATCACATTTACCGGTTCTCACTGTGACACCAACATTTGTGCCATCAGCTGGGTAGGAATATGTGTAAGGCAGTGGTTCCCAAACTGTGCCCTGCAGCACTCCAGGGCATTGTGGGATATTTAAAATTTTCAAGGGAAATATAGCAATACTCTACATCTGTCAGACATGGAGCAAACTACTAGCTTGAGGTAGTTTACAGTTTTAACTTAAGTTGTTTGGACCTAACTACTTAATAAACGGAACTGTTAGGCATTTCTTGTGGCCTAGGGGTGCTGTGAAAAAATTACTGAGACACTAAGGGCACCGTGAACCATGAAAGTTTGGAATCTCTGGTGTAAGGATTATTCCATTGCTATCTAGGGAAATGGCGACCATTTTCTCCACACTTTCAGAAACATAGAACTTTTTGGGTGGGGTGGTGGTGATTTATGCTTCCACTGGCTATACTGATGCTGCTTGGTTTCAGGACTGAACAGGGGAATCTGTTTCACCCATCATTACAATCACTTACAATTACCATTCATTGAAGCATGTCAAATTAGCATTCTTTTGCACAACTTGATACAAATTTTTTTTTTTTTTTTTTTTTTTTTTTTTTTTGTTCCTGAGAAAGCTGACGTGGAACCTATCTGGCTGACACATTCATTCCAAGATCTTCATGAAGAATGGTATGCACAGAGTCAAACAAAATGCCTGTAGCTGTTGCAATTTCATTTACTGTTGATCTCTTGTTGCCGAAAACAATTTCCTCCACCCAGTGGATGCTGGTCTCAGGTGGTAGATGACTTTCATCAACCAGTGAAATACCACCACTTTGCTTATTGGAGGCTTGAAGTGGTGAAACCCTTGTTTAGTCTCTAGAGCAAAGTTTCCGGCACCCCCCCCCCCATACTTCTTCTTCAACCCATGCACAGTACTAAGTACTATAAGTTTTGATACCTTTTGTGTTTAGGGTTTTCATAAAAAAAAAAAAAAAAAACTGGTTAATGTCTTGGAAATTTTGCCCACAGCTATGCACATCTTTCATCCTGTTGAGACAAACTCCCAATATTTCTAAACAAATTTCAGCAGTGACAACCCTTTATTTGTAAGTTGCTCTATGAAGACTGCCATTATTAAAATATTCCAAACATACCAATCTATTTAAAGCACTGCAATTGGAGTTCTGTGTTGTCATGCTCCCACTTTATGACAACATTCTAAACTAATTTCCATTTTAAAGCAGTTGCTATTTTTAATAATATTCTTGTTTTTTTAAATTTGCATGGTACATTAAAGTTTTGAAATTTAACAATTTCAAAACTTTAATGTGCCTTGTAAATTTAATGACTCTGGTGGTAAATGAAGGTCATAAGGAGCAGGAGGGTCTTTTGGACAAAAATGTCTAAGAATTTCATATCCCACTGATAAAATTCTTGCCAGTGTTGTACGACTGAAGTGGGGTTGCCAGATCTTATTTTTTATTCTTTCTGGGATTGCTCACTGTTGAAATGTCCTTAAAAAAAAAAAAATATCACCTGCACTGCCACTTAATGCTTGGAATCTGAACTGATTTCAATCGACATGGCATTACTTTTGACTGATAAAACCCATCAACATACTGAAATTAAATAACTTAATAATGCATAAAATCCATTAACAAACTGCTGAGGTCTAATATGCAGTCAAACTCAATAATTGTACATTGATTGAAATACATTGACACTTTTATTTAAAATTGTGTAAATAAACCCCCTATTAACTAGAATTATTAACTGTATGGAGAAACTGGTTGGAACTTGCTGTACTACCTAGTACAGAGGTTAACAAACTAAGGCATTTTTTCTGGAAATATTTGTCCTATAATTGCCCATTTCAAAATTGACTGCTAAGAGCTCGTGTTAGCAAAAAAAAAAAAAACCCCTACAAAATCACTTTTTGTAGTGATTAAATATTTTAAAATTTAAATTCCACAATATTTAATCACTATGAATAGTGTATGTTATTACTGATGATGGTTTATCAGAAAAAGAAGAGCCACAGCTAGTTTTGGAATTAGAAGATAATGCTTACATAGTTAATTTTAGAAGTTCAATTAAAATTCCCTTTGAGTTATCTAAAACAATACTCAAGACAGGTTTACTGTCCAATGGAAGTATCAGAAACAAATTTACTTCACCTGAATAACTCGATTTTCTTAGAACTTAGAAAATGTTATTTAATTAAAAAAATAGCAATTAAATACAGCAACTTTATTGTGCCAACAATGCAAAATACCTTGCATGATAGGAAAAATTCAAAATTATTGGTAAGAGGTTTTTTTTTGCTACTACCACCAGATATCTAAAGTATATGTCAATCTGTAATAGTGCATGTGACTTCATTATAAAAATTTAATTATACAAGGTATCACTTCAAGATCTATTCCACTAGAGTTGGGTGTAGAATACTTGAATTGTTCAAGGAATATCATTTGTTATAATTGAGGTGGGGTTTAACTCTATAGGAAGCAGTCAACAGTATAAAACTTTGGTATAAATAACTATTACACCTTTCATAAATATATTGTAAGAGAAGTTAATATGTAATACCATAAAACTATATTTAAATTTAATCTTACAGAATTGAGCCACAGATAAGAATCTTAAATATTGTGGACGAAATTGAATAATCCCAAATATATTTCAATATGAGGATATCTTCTACAAATAGTTTCACAGATACAGTTGTTCCCTGCTATAGTGAGGTTCACGGGGCACTCTGTATTTTAGAATAGCACTAGTTACCCCAAATACTATGGGAGGGAGTTACCTATTAGGTGTTTTGGGTGCCTGAGAGGCTCTGGGGGGGGGGGATTCTTAGTTTTCCAATCAACTGCAATTCAGAGGCTTTGTCCTCAAAGGGGTGTTCTTTGATATTAATTGGCTTTTAACTGATACTGTAATTAATGAGAAGAGGACTGAACTGCCTTTGGAAATAATGCAAAGCATCTGATTTATGTATTAGCACTAAAGCATTAGTGCAAGGAAGCCACAGGCTTTTGCTGCACTGGGCATCGACATATCATGTTGCCCACATGATATGTGCTGCCCTCATCATGTGGGCAACTATCGAGTTGACATTTGAATTTCTTCAAACTGTCAGCCTCAACTACCTGTGAAGGCAGCTTTATCCAGCAATCAATAACTTGCTGGTTAAAAGCAAACTAATTATCATGCCTGGTGGCCTTACTGATAAAGAAATCCCAGTGCAGGAGTACTAATTAGCTGAAGTTTATTAAAGCATTGTTTCTCAACAGTGAGTTGCTTTTAGCTACACTCTGCTTTGTAGAACTTTCCAGCAGTACTGTTTTCAGTTTAGTTATGTTTGTGACTTTTGCATCTGAGTGATTGATTCTAGTTTACCGTGTAGTAGTTCCTTTTTTTTTTTTTTTTAAGTGGCTGAGACCAAATGAGTCAGTGTTAATGATGCAAAAAAAAGGTGAAAAGCTGTCAGGAAAAACTTTTTGTTAGTAACTAATTTGAACATTCTAAAAAAGACTGTATTTGGGCAAACGCTAGATTTACACATGGAGTGGTTTTGAGCAATTTGAAAATCAACAGTATTGTAAGCTGTTATTGTAAATAATGTACGTACAGTATACATCATCATCATCAGCCATTTTCAATCCACTGCAGGATGAAGGCCTCTCCAGCAACTTTCCAGTTCCTTCTGTTTTGAGCACTGGCCATCCATTTACTACTCAAAAACTCATGAATTTCATCTATCCATCTCCGCCTTTGTCTTCCAGGTTTTCTTCTAGCTCCTCTTGGGTACCATTCTGTTATTTTCTTAGTCCATCTGTCATCATGCCTTCGAGCTATGTGTCCTGCCCAAGACCATTTTAGTTCTTTAGTTTTGATAAGAATGTCCTTTACTTGAGTTTGCTGCCTAATCCATGTGTTTCTCTTCTTATCTAACAGTCTGATTCCCAATATAATTCGTTCCATTCTTCGCTGTGTAGTTCTTAGCTTCTCTTCCATTCTTTTGGTGAGTGCCCAAGTTTCACTTCCATAAGTCATGGTGGGGAGTATACATTGATTCATTATTTTACGTTTCAGACAAACTGGGATATTGCTCTTCAGTATGTGACTATATTTCCTGAATGCTATCCATCCAAAATTTATTCTTCTCTTGACTTCCAGCCATTTATCATTATTACAGCTAATAACTTGTCCCAGATAAGTATATGACTCCACCTTTTCAATTACTGCTCCTTCAATCATTATTTCCCTTTCCGTGGCATACTTGTTCATCATTACTTTTGTTTTAGCCATATTCATCTTTAGTCCAAAATCCTTACTAACTGTGCATAACTGATTAAGATTTTCCTCTAATTCTTTGGGATCGTGGCTTATGACCACAATGTCATCTGCAAATCGTAAATGGTTTAGGTACTCTCCGTTCACATTGACTCCTTTCTGCGACCAGTCTAATCTTCTGAAAGCTTCCTCAAGGGCAGCAGTAAACAGCTTCGGAGATATTGTGTCTCCTTGTCGAACTCCTTTCTCGGTTTTAAATTTGCTACTGTCTTTGTCTAGTCTAATAAAGGATGTAGCACTCTCATATATTTTCTTCAAAATCATAATATATGGAGTATCTATGCCTTGTCTTTCCAGTGCCCAAAACATTGCCTTATGCTGTATGGAGTCAAATGCCTTTTCATAATCCACAAATGCCAGGCATAATGGTGTTTTATATTCATTTGCTTTCTCCATTAGCTGTGATATTACGTGAAGGTGATCCATAGTTGAGAATCCTGTTCTAAAGCCAGCTTGCTCTTTCGGTTGATTCTCATCAAGTATTCTTTCTAATCTGTTAGTAATGACCCTTGTGAACAACTTGTAGATATGGGATAACAAGCTAATTGGTCTATAATTTCCAATTTCTGATTTATCTCCTTTCTTATGCAGCAAAACTATGATTGCATTATTCCACTGCTTAGGCATCACACCTTTTCTAATGCACTTTGTGAAGAGCCTTGCCAGTTTTTGTGTTATGTCTCTTCCTCCCAATTTTAACAACTCTACAGTAACTTCATCTTCCCCCGGGGCTTTCCGATTCTTCATTTTCTTCAATGCATGTTCTGCCTCATCAGGAAGAATATCGGGTATGTCGTATGTGTTGCTACTTTGCAATCCATCTTCCCCACTGCTGGTATCATTCCCTCGCTGCTTGTATAATTCCCTATAGTAGTAGTCTTCTGCTATTTGAATTATGCCTTCTCTGCTGTTTATAAGTACACCATCGCTATTCTTCAGTTTCAGTATCATTTGTCTTTCTGTATTACTGTTCATGGCTGCTGATTTAAATCCTTTGTTTTCCCTTAATGCTTGTTCTACTTTTCTTGTGTTAAATCTTCTTATGTCCTCTCTGAGTCTCTTTCTAATGGCTTTGCATAACTCAGTATACTCAATTTTCTCCCTGTCAGTGTTTTTCTTGCTCTTCATTTGTCGTCTTTGGTTCATCATGACAAGTGTTTCTTGACTAATTTTTTCTTCTTTGGATTTCTGTTTCCCTATAGGTTTCTTGGGCTTTATCACTTTCAGAAAGTTGTAATATTCCTCGTCGATATCTTGGTCCTGAGCAGTCTGCAGAAGCTCAAACTTGTTCTTAAGTTCCAGTACATACTGCTTTTTCTCCTCCTCCTGTTATTTCAAAGACCTTTGTATTATTTACTCGAGTCAGTTTTTTCCTTTCCTTTCCTTTCCTACATCTATATCAAGTGTACATCTTACCATTCTGTGATCACTTCCAACATTTACCTTATTCAGGACGGTAACATCATTCACAATATATCTTCTGTTAGTGAGGATGAAGTCGATTTCATTAGTTGTTAATCCATTTGGACTCTTCCATGTCCACTTTCTGTTCACCCTTTTCTTGAAAAAAGTGTTCATTACTGACATTCCTTGAGATTCTGCAAATTCCACAAGTCTTTCACCTCTTTTATTTCTTTCACCAATTCCAAAATTTCCTATAGTTCCTCTTTCTGCGCTGTTTTGCCTTTTTCCAACCTTAGCATTAAAGTCCCCCATAATAATAGTGTAGTGGGTTTTCTGCTCATCTAGAAGACTCTCAATTTCAGTGTACATTTCTTCAACCTCTTCATCATCATGGCTCGATGTTGGTGCATAAATCATTATAATCTTTAGCTTGTACCTCTTAGAAATCTTGAGTATTAGTCTTGACACCCTTGGTGATGTACTTTTGAATTCCAAAATGTTGTTTTTAAAATCTTTATGGACCAGAAACCCAACTCCACCTTCACTCCTTTCACTGTTTCCATTGGTGTACAGCAGATTTCCACTTGATAAACTTAAGTGATTCATTTCTTCTTCTTGTTTCAGCCAAACCGATGATATTCCAATTCACATTTTCTAATTCCTTTTCCAGCTCTAATATCCTGTCTTCACCGATGAGTGATCGTACGTTATAACAGGCCAAGTTCAATTTCCGTGCATGGCAGCCTGGTCGTACCCAGAGATTCTTAGCACCCTCTGCTTCCACACTGATCCTGAGCAGTATACATATTTATACACACTGAACATTTATTCCACACTGAACAGTATACATATTTATACAATATTTAATATTGTTGGATAGACAAATGATACCTAAAAATCAGCCACAAGCACTGGCATGCCCAAATAAAATTAAAATTATTTACATTATATTTCATGGATAAATCTCTCCCATTTAATGCAGATTTACTTTGTGCTCTGTTTTCATGATGCCAACTATGGGTGCTAAGCAGGGGACACCTGTATACAGCAATTGCCTACAGCTTTAAAATTGTAAAATACATAGGAAAAAAGTATACAAAATACTGCATACAATTTTACTGATTACTTTTATGTGCCATAAAAACTGTTACATCAGTGAAATAACTTCAAACAAGCAATGATGTTGCTTATGAGCACTGCCCAATGTGTATTAAAATGTGGCATGAACCAACACCTGAAGAAATTTAGTGTTACAGCTGCTGAGAATTTTTTTATTTTAATTGTTACACAATCAACACAAAAGAGTGCAAGAGCTCAGTTCTGAGAGATTTTCAATTAAAAAATAACAATTCAGCAAAACCCACTGTTATTTTAGTGTTCTTTTATTAGTGTTATTTCAGTGAATTTTAGTATTCTCAAGTTTGTCTCTGATCTATACAATAAATTTATTACAGGTGCAAAAAAAAAAAAAAAAAAAAAAAACCTAAGATTCCATGTTGGAATTTTCTGTATAGCTTGCAGTACCTTGAGCTTTCTTTCTCATTTTTTTTTTTTTTTTTTTTTTTTTGTTTTTAGATAACAATTTTTAATGTAATTGATACTCAGCTGTTTCTCCCAAAAAATAAAAAAAAGCCTAGTGAATTCTGTGCACCAAATACCTTGCAAAAAATTTGGGAAATTGTGGTCACACTGTTTCTGATGGAGAGAAGGAAAGAAGGAAAAAAAAAAAAAAACTTTTCAACAAAATGGATTTATGATCATAATTTTGCAGGAATTTGTCATGTTATCCATAACAAATTGCTGGAATTTACAGATTATTAGGTATTACAGCAGTATTGCCCATGTTCACAAGGTAGTACTTAGCAGCATTCCTACAATCAAAATCTCAGATTAGCCCTGTTCCCATGAGTTTGTATTCAATAGATTATAAATAGTGTGGAGTTAGTGAGGCTTGAAAAACATTACATTACCTTAGCCATGGATATTTTCTAATCTGAAGACCTGTGCAAGGACACTGATTTTTTAATACTGTATTGCTAATTACTTAATCATTCCTCATACTGTCACAGTATTTATAGCAAGATTAGGTAATTTCCAAGAATTTGTTTCAAGTACATTAATAACTCAAGCAGTACAAAAGTACACTCTTAAAATATCATCACTATGTATATATAAAACGTGTGTACATGAACTACTGTCTACAACCTATCATTATTTTTACATATCTATTCACTTATAATGTGCAAATAATACTTCGGAAGCAAGGATTTATTTTTTTATTAAAGAATATATAAAAAAATAACTAATTTTAGAAAAATATACCTCATTATTGCTGTATAAGATCAGAGAATAACTTCCATGGTAAGCAAAATATGGCAATTACTATTTAAAGTAGTAGTACTTCTCTTCCTCTTATGAAATCTAAACTTTTTGTTTAGCTTTCATCATGATCAACACATGTTTGCTTTCCTTTCTTTAATTAAAATTTCAATATTGCAGCAGCCACTTCTGTTAATTCCCTTTAAATTTTTAAATAAACTGGGACAAAATTATTCTTGAAAAGTGTTACAAGCAGATGTTTTTTTTTTTTTATAAAAACCCCAAACATGAGGTATTAGAACCTATAATACTTGGTACTGTGCATAGCTTGAGAAGACGAAAGAAGATATTTGTTGACATTAGACTTCAACTTTTGTAGACTAATTTTCAGGAAATACGTATGAAAAAAGGTTGTTCCAGAAAACAGCAGCTGAATGAATAAATGAGGAAAATGAAAAGTCGGTTCTGTGAGTTTGAAGTTGGACAGTAAATGGATGTTGGCTGGTGGTGGCACTTGTTCAGACTGTTTTGAAAGAGAGAGTGGGAATTATAGAAGCCAATTAGGAAGAACAGTGCCCATGGAAGTATCTGTAGAAAAGGCATGCAGCAGAAACTAAGTCTGTTACAGAGAGACTGTTACAGATGAGTCATTAATTAACCTAACTGCCCTCTTCTGAATGGAATCTAGAAGTCTCAGAGAGATGTGTGAACAATATTCCATGGCAGGGTCGTTAAGGACAATACTGATGCTATGCTGCTGCAACAGGATCTGGAAAGGTTGAACAGATGGGCTGAGAGGTGGCAAATGAGGTTTAACATCGACAAATGTAAAGTGCTGCATATGGGAAACAGTAACCCCAGAGCAACGTATCAACTCTGCGGTACTACACTGACAGTGGTGGAGAATGAAAAGGACCTGGGGGTAATTGTGCAGGCAGATATGAAGTTCTCTGAGCAGTGCAGACGAGCTGCAAGAGTAGCTCATGGTGTCTTGTCAATGATATACAGGAATTTTTCTAGCAGGGATAAGGAGGTGATTATTCCCTTGTATAAGGCAATGGTAAGGCCACATCTTGAGTACTGTATACAGGTCTGGAGGCCTCATTTCAAGAAGGATGTAGAGCTGCTGGAACGGGTACAGAGAAGGGCAACAAGATTAGTAAATGGAACAAAGGGTTGCTCTTACGAAGAAAGGCTTAAGTTTTGCAAATTACAGAGTTTGGAGACTAGGCACCGGCGAGGTGATCTGATAGAGGTGTATAAGGCTTTGAATGGTTTGAGCATGCTCAATGCCAATGGGATTCTTCATCTTTCTCAGAATAATCACCTCAGAGGGCATAAATTCAAATTGAGGAAGGACGGATGTCGGATAGATGTGCGGAAATTTGCCTTTGGCCAGCGGGTGGTTGGTTGGTGGAACCGACTTCCATCACTTGTTGTTGAAGTTGATAGCCTAAACAAATTTAAAGCTCAACTGGACAGGTATTTCGAACGAACGGAGGGGTGAAATGGGAATGGGTTTTTTTTTTTTTTTTTGGCTGATGCTGAATAAGCTTGCTTTCTTGCATCATATGCCTCTGCTAATGCTAATGCTAATGGTCGGGCGGATTTGCGATTTGTACAGTGTGAACAGCTGTTTGGAAGAAAAGTAACGCCGAGAGTGAAAGAGAAACAAGTTTTTTAGATGCAGAGGAAGCAATATTTGTAATGTGCTTGTGCCAAGAGAGATTAGAAGTCAGAGTAATCCACAAAAGAGATATCATCTTGCCTGTCTAGAAATTGAAGTGTCACCAAAGATAAGCACAGGAACAGAAGAATCCTTTTTGTGAGATACAAGACAGGATTGAGTTGTAGAAGGATTGAAATGAACTACGTTGTCTTTGCCCCACTGGAGAATTACCTGGAGATCAGCATTTAAGGAATTGGTAGTGGATATTCGAGAAGTTGAAACGGATTGAGCAAGGAAAGATTTCTCAAACTGGAATGCAATGTGCTATCATCAGCAAAACTATGGATAGGATTTACAGTCAAGGGAAGAAGTCATTAATATACGAGAAGAAAGGAGTGGGGGAAAGAACTGAACCTTGGGGTACACCAGCATTAGTGGAGAAGTTAGAAGACAGAGAGCCATCACCCTTAGTGAGTGGTCGGAGAGAAAACTGGATAACCAATTACAGTTGCAAACCATAAGATGGAAGCTTATTTAGAAGACCTTTATGCCAAACGCGATCAAAAGCTTTTGAGTTGTCAAGAGCAACTGCTTGTGTTTCACTGAACTTTATTTGAATTTGTCCATAAATGGATAACATAAGCTAGAACATCACAAGTGGATTGACACTGATGGAATCCATACTAGTGATTGTTGATCAGACAGGAAGGTTTCTAGATAGTTTAAGAGTTGGTGGTTAATTGATTTCTCCATTACTTTAGAAAGAGCAGAATTGCAATGGGATGATAATTGGATGGATTTTTCACCCTTTCTAGGAACTGGCTGGATATGAGCAAGTTTTCAAACAGAAGGAAAAACACCTTTGGAATAAGAAAGTGAAAAAGGAGTGAGAGCAGGTTCTGAGAACAAGTGGAGGAATACCACCAGGACCTGGAGCTTTCTTAGCATCAAGATTCGTCAAAATCCTTCTGACATTCTTTTGACAGAAGATCAGAGGCATTGAATGGGGCATGCTGGGAATGGTAGGAGATGTTTTACCAAGATCATTAATACGTGAGTTGGAGGAAAAATCTGATACTAGCAGGTCAGCTTTATCCTTGGCTGAAGTGACAATGGAACTATCTACCTTGGTTTGGCAGAGATGGCCAGTAGCTTTGGCAAGAGACCAGAATGCTTGGCTACCATTAGGACAAGAAGGAAGTCTGGAGTATTAAAAAAAAAAAGAAAAGAAATATTCAGCATCATTAATGAACCACAAAATTCAGTTTGGCAGAAGAAGAGTGCTGTTGCAATGGTGTATATTTTATTGCCTTGCAGCTGCAATATTTTTAAATAAACTTAATCATTCTGGCTGGCAGCTTAATCTAGATGGAGATTAATATGAATTGGGTAGACTATCCTAAAATGGTCTCAGTAACTATCAAAATACTTTTATAACCAATGTATAAGTACTTAAAAAAGCTTGCTTTAAAAATAATAATGTAATAGTGATCGTTAAGCAAATAAATCTGACATACACTGACGAGTAAAATTCTTGCAACACTATCAAATAATTACATTATCTTATTTCTCTAGCCTAAACTATGAGTTCAATCCCATATGAAACTGCCACTAAATAAGTTCACTTCTTGTGGTCTTAACATATTTTTTAACTGAAGTACAAATTTACTATTCACCTAATAGAAATAACATGGTAAAGGTGATAGATTGTTAATGATAGATTTCATGAGAGTTAGTTCCTGCAGTTGTGAATTTTCTGAATGCAGATAAGGAACAGGTAGCAGGTTTCAACAGTGATGGACCCTGCAGAGGAACGATTTGTGAAGGGGTAAAAAAAAAAACCCCGAACTAACAATATGTATGTAAAATGTTTCAAATATTAATGTGCTCTTTTTTGACTTTATTGCCCAACATTAGAGTGAAATTATTTGCAAAATTCATAGTAAAAAAAAAAAAGTGGCAAAAAATGAAGAAAAAATAAAAATCTTTTACATATTATGATTCAGTTTCATCAACTTATAGATCACAGTTCTAGAGAATGTATTTAATTTCCCTTTTGTATGGCTAAGTTGGACAACTACTGTCAGCTGGTGTTCATTCTTATCCCCATTTTCAAGAGCATTTTCTTACCACCATCTTCTACAAACTGCATGTACAATTACTGGAAAACAGAATATCATAACACCTATTTTAAGATGTACTTTCAAAAGGGTTAAGTTACAAAGGGGGGGGAGAATACTGCTTTATGTAAATTGACCATCATTAATCCAGCAGTGTTGGGACCTGTGGGGTGCCGGATTAATGGGAGAGGGTGCTGACTCTCTTTAAAAATTACAGCTGTGAGTTGCAGGCTCCGAAAAAACGATAAGTGTTTGCCTTTTTATTTACATAATTGCTATTTTATATTGTATTTAATACGTAGTCTTAGTTATAGTTACGCTGGTTATTTTTATTTTAATTTAGATAAGCAGTTTTTGTAGATATACGTAATACTTAATATACATAAAACCGTTATTTCGTTCAAATCTTGCAGTCATTGTTTTTGTATATAGTGGTAGGGAATTCAAATTTTTAATTGAGGTAGTTAAGTGGCTCTAACGTATAATTTATAGAGTAATACGCTTCACTGTTTCTATTAGATAGCATAGAATTGACATTTAATTAATTTAATTTATTAATTTAAAGTATCATGCAGCAAAGCAACGGGCACAAAGTGGCAGGAGTGCTGTGACTCGGGGGAGAACTGAGGTGGGCGATTCTCCAACGCATCAGAGCCTAAAACAATGTGCGACTTGTGAAATGATTGCCGAACTCTCTGGAACGGAACATGATATTGCCATGGGGGATGTCTTTGTGTGTGCGCGATGTAAAGAGTGTAAGGAAATCAGGCGACAACTCAGCGTTGTTATGGGCCTATATGAGAGTTTGAAGGACAGGGTGGATGCCCTTGAAAGATCTAAATTGAGGGGGCCCATCAAGCTCTCACTGCCCACATCAACGCCAGAGCTTGCACTTGGTCATCACGCAACACAGTGGCAACCCCCAAAGCAGAATGCGCTGGTCCCACAGGAACTAGTAGTTGTTGGTGACTCAGGGAAACGGGAAACATGCTTTGTAAAAAGGATAGGTGGAACAGGACCAGGGTATGTCTGCCAGGGGCAAAGGTTGATGACGTTGCAGAGCGGATATCATCTTTTAAGGGCACAAAAGGTGATATAGTTGTACACGTTGGCACTAATGATATTAGGAGTAGGAGACCGGCAGAATTACTTAACAAGTACAGGTCACTGTTGAACAAAAGCTGAGAATTAGGGTTGAATTTGAAAGTGTCTGCAATTCTGCCCAGATACGATAGAAGGGAGTATATGATGAGAGCCTTGTCGATCAATTCGGCCCTGGAAAGAATGTGCAAGGCTCAAGGGGTAGAATTTTTTTCAGCCTGGATTTTACATGTTAACAAGAGAGACTGCTTCTATAGGGATGGGATAAACTTAAATAGAAAGGGTGCAAGAATATTTGCTGATGCTATCGAGGCAGTGTTAGGCGGGTCGGAAAACTGATACCTTAACAGTAGCCGTAGGCAGAGGTGAAGGTGATTCTTGCACAACTTCTATTAGAATAAGTAGCGACCTGGAGCGTGGGGTGTTGGTGGTTTCAGGGATGGATGGCAGTCATCCTGAAACAGGTGGGTATATGGGATGTGTTAGGGTAACTAGGAATAGGAGTAGGGGCATGTATACCAATGCTAGAAGTATAGCAAATAAATTTGATGAATTTGAAGTGTTGGTCAAAACATCAAAGGCGGATATTGTTGGGATAGCAGAGACGTGGTGTCACACAGATATAAAGAATGCTGAACTGGAATTTGGGGAGTACAATGTGTACAGAAAGGATAGACAGGATAGAAAGTGTTATGCTGTTAATTAAGAAAAACATAAAATCAAAAGAAGTGCACCCAGTTGATATAGATGAACAGTGCACTGTTGAGTCAGTTTGGTGTGACATAAGCACTGTGAAAGCAAAAATAAGAGTAGGAGTGTGTTATAGGCCTAATGACTCGAATGAGTACAATGAACAATTGTAAAGAGAAATAGAGTGGGCTAGTAAATCGGAATGTCTTATAATGGGGGATTTTAACTTCCCAGATACTGATTGGAACTTGTCGGT
This sequence comes from Mastigoproctus giganteus, assembly GCF_048544385.1. Taxonomy (NCBI): domain Eukaryota; kingdom Metazoa; phylum Arthropoda; class Arachnida; order Uropygi; family Thelyphonidae; genus Mastigoproctus; species Mastigoproctus giganteus. Next base: position 68,219,903 of record NC_143582.1, on the reverse strand, counting down.
TGGTCACTCACAAACTAGTCACACTTTTGTGGATTTATTGGATGACTGTTTTCTGCAGCAGCATGTTCGAGAGGCAACCAGAGAAAGTAATACTCTTGATCTGGTTATCAGCAGTGATCATTCGTGTATTAAGAATTTGCAGATAAAGGAACCACTAGGTGGCAGTGATCACAGTGTACTGATGTGGGATTTACTTAAAGATTTAATTACCATCAGGGGTAAAGGAAAGGGTTTTTGCTTCCGTAAAGGTGAGTACAGTGGTCTCCGACAGTTTTTAAATTCTGTACAGTGGGATCAACTGACGATGTTACCAACAGTAATTTCTAAGTGGGAAGCATTCAAGGAATTAATCGTGGATGCTACTAAAAGTTTCATACCTATTAAGAAATACTGTTCAAGGTTTAGGCCTAAATGGTTATCTAATGAACTAATGAGATTCGTAACAGAGAAGAAAAATGCATGGGATGCATATAAATTATAAAGCAACTCAGAAGCCTATGGCAGATATAAGCTAGTCTGTAATCAGGTCAAAAAGGGGGTTAGGCAGGTGAAGGCAGATTACAAGAAATCCTTGGCAAAAGATGCTAAGAAAAACAGCAAGGGTTTCTTTACTTACATAAACTCTAAAAGGAAGGGGATGAATCTGATTGGTCCACTTGACATCGATGGTTCGACTGTTGATGATTCTGCTCAGATAGCAAACAAACAAACTGAATGAATATTTTGCATCTACATTCACACATGAGGAATTATTAAGGTTTGAAAATGGCAGAAGGTTATTAAATTGTAGCAGGATACTTAATGATTTTGTAATAATTGAGAGCAAAGTGGAGGAGAAATTGGTGAAGTTAAACATAAGAAAAGCACCTGGGGTGGATGCGATCTATCCAGTTATATTAAAGGAGGCGGCAAAGCAACTAAGCAAACCCTTAGCCATAATTATGAGAGCATCCTTGGACTCAGGGTGGGTTCCCACAGACTTGAGATATGCAAATGTATCTCCAACTCACAAAGGAGGATCAAAGGGTGACACGAGTAATTACAGTCCAGTTAGTTTAACTTCTGCTCCGGGTAAAATAATGGAGTCACTGGTTAGAGAAGATGCATTGCAGGATCATCTAGACAAGACTGCAGCAATAATTCAGACACAGCACGGGTTTGTTAAGGGAAAGCCTTGTCTGACAAATTTGATAGGATATTATGATGTGGTTACAAAGGAAGTGGATGCAAAAAATAATTTTGATATCATATATTTGGATTTCAGGAAAGCTTTTGACACTGTTGCGCATGGAAGACTATTGTACAAATTGGAGCAGAATGGTATTAAGGGTAAGTTGCTACAATGGATAAAAGGATGGTTAAGTGGGAGAAGACAGAGGGTGGTAATCAATGGGTGCTGCTCATCGTGGACTAATGTTATTAGTGGAGTCCCACAGGGTTCGGTGTTAGGTCCACTGTTGTTTTGTATATTTATCAATGATATTGATGAAGGTATATCAGGCTTAATGTCGAAGTTTGCAGATGATACAAAGGTTGGTAGGGTTGTTAATGACAGTAATGGCAGTGTGCTACTGCAACAGGATCTAGATAATTTGGGCAGATGGGCTAAGAAGTGGCAACTGAAGTTTAACCTTGACAAATGCCAAGTACTGCATATGGCTAGAAGTAACCCCAAAGAAACGTACCAACTGTGTGGTACTACACTTAAGGTGGTAGAAAATGAAAAAGACCTGGGAGTAATTGTGCAGTCAGATATGAAGTTTTCTGAGCAATGCAGACAGGCTGTCAGGGCAGGTCATGGGGTTTTGTCAATGATATATAGGAATTTTGCTAGCAGGGAGAAGGAGGTGATTGTCCCTCTGTATAAGGCAGTGGTCAGGCCACGCCTTGAGTACTGCATACAGGTCTGGAGGCCTCATTTTAGGAAGGATGTAGATTTACTTGAGCTTGTACAGAGAAGGGCAACAAGATTGTTGAGGGGAATGAAGGGATCCTCTTACCAAGAGAGGCTTAAGTTCTGCAAATTGCAGTGGCTGGAGACTAGGCACCTGCGAGGCAATCTGATTGAGGTGTATAAGGCCTTGAATGGGTTGAGCACGCTGAATTCTGATGGGATCCTTCCACTTGTTCAGATTACAAACCTAAGGGGGCATAAATTCAAATTAAGAAAAAACAGATGTAGAATAGATGTGCAGAAATTTGCCTTTAGCCAGCAGATGGTTAATTGCTGGGACAAACTTCCATCTGTGGTTGTGGAAGTTGACAGGTTAAATAAATTTAAGGAGGAACTGGACAGGCATTTGGAGGGAATGGTGTGATTTTTTTTTCGGCTGATGCTGCATAAGCTCATACACTTGCTTTCTTGCATCACATGCCACTCCTACTACTACTACTATTACCGGTGGTTATTTTAGCATATACAGTTTACCCAACAGTGAACCACCTCATCCTACCTTTAACACGTTGACTGCCTAGCTAAAAAATTCCCCAGGGGCCAAAAAATATTTAGCAAATAATTTGATTAGTAATTCTAAAATAAATATTGTAATGTCAGCGTTGTTTTTTCGCTTAAAATATCAACAAAAAAAAAAAAAAAAAAAAAAAAAGTGTCTTTTTTTCTATGTTCCATATATGTGGCCGACATGGCCCAGTAGGTTACATTTCTTGAGAAGCCGTGTCGGCTACATACGTGTGACGCTATTACGGCATACATATGAAGGTAGTTTGTGATTAGTTTATTGCAAGCGCTGCAATAAAACTAATTGCGATAAAATAAACTCTCAAATGTTTGCGATAAAATAAACTCTCAAACTCTCATAAGTTTGTCAGTATTGTTAGAGATTTTGTGAAAACAAGTTTGTTAGCGCGCTGTATTATCCATCATATTGTGTTGTGTTTTTCCGCAAAACAAATGTGTTGTAAAAAAAAAATCTAAAAAGGAATGGCTAAAAGAAAATTACTAAAATATTTTTAGAAAATTACTAAATTAAAATAAGATGAACTGAGAGAAATTGCTAGAATTTACAATTATGCAGAGTTAAACTTCTCACAGACACACCGCTGTCAAGTTTTTTCAGAAGTTCGACTTTATCTGTTAAGGACAGTGTACGGTATTTTAAATCTAATGCAATTTAAACTAATTCCACAATAGTTTCAGATGTGCAGTATAACATCTTCAAAATACACTTTACACCACGAGAGGCACTTCCTTTATACATTGGAATCATGGCTGGGGCTAAATGTGAGCAGTTATAATAATAAATGCAGAAAAACAATTAAAATGGCTTGCCAGTGTTTACGAGTTTGTGCCAACAGCTGATGCTGCAACCAACGCCGCCAAAGCAGTAGCGGCAGGTCAGTGCGCCAACCTGGGAAATTTGAAATTACGTTCGCAGAAATTATGTCAGAATTAGCAGTGGAACCAGATTATTGGTGGCCGACCTGTACTTGAATGTTGTAATTATTCAACAAAAGTAGCCTATAAAAAAAGCAGATGAGATTTACACTTTACTCTAAAGTGAAAATGAGTACAGACACAAAGATTCATTCAAATTATAAAAGGTGTTAAACACAGTTTAGTAAAATGTAATTTTTTGATTAATAGCATTAAATGTTTGCTCATATTTGATACTGTGTGAGGATTATTGGGGTTTGGTGTTAATGAAAATATAAGAAGGATATGGATAAGACTGTGTGCACAATTAAAAGAAAAAAAATAGAAGAAGAAAAAACAACACTAACAATCAGAGTTTACATTTGGAATTTAGATAACACTTCACTGAAATTAAAATAATGTATTGAATTGCTGTGAATTTCTATAATTCTTAAATTTATTTAAACTACCCACTTTCACAACACCAGTTTGTTCCAACAATCAGTCACTCTCTGGTTGAAAGCAAATTTTCATACATCTATTTCGCATCCATCCTTTTCCAATTTAAGTTTTTCCCCTTTGTGTTAAAGAAAGGGTCAGGAAGCCATTAGCATAGCATATAGCATACTGTTCGGGTACTGAAAGAGGAGGGAAAAATCCAAATCCTTAAATTTTGAGTTTAAATAATAGGATTTTTTTTTTGAGCTAAAGCTGTATAAACCTTGTTTTCTTGCATAATTTGCCATTACTAATATTAATTCAGAAACCAGCATCTCAAATTTAATACTTTAGGCAAAATAACAGTATAAAGCGGCATGTAGCACTACCAAACTCAGTTCATTCAAAATAAGTTGTCTTTGAAATGCAATATATGACCCAGCCATTAAAATTATATAAATTTTTATATTTGAGCAACTGCAAAAATTAATGGACATGCAAGTTGCTCAAAGCTTACATACCTTTATTTTCTAAAATATATAATCAAGTTGAGTTGTCTTCAAAGGGATCTGATTATAAAATTGCCCTGTTCACAGTTTCAATCTAATATTTTCTCCAGACAACCACTGTTCCCCCACTTGTATATTTCCAACAGATTATTAATTCTAGCAGTTATAGTTTAAATTCTTTCTCCAACTGTTGGAGAAAATATTACCTGATCCATAACTATACATAAATTTTAAATTTCATAACAATTAAGCCATATCAGTTATTTCTGTCCAAATTATAACAAAAGGCCCATGGACTTTTTTTTGCCATTGCTTCAAGAATTATGGACAATTTGTTCAAAGACTAGTTTTGTATTTATTCTAATAAGCCATAATTAATGTAAGTTGTTTATTTGAATGTGATTTGTATGAATTTGATAATATGCAGATCCATTTTTTTTTTTGTAGCACCATGTCCTGCTTTTCCTACAAAAAAAACAGGGGGGGGGAGCGATTTGGAAGGGATTCAGAAACCAGTAAGAACGTTATCAGATGATAAAATTGGTAGGAAAAACTATACTGGCTTTTGGGCAAATACAGTTAGCAAAGATTTAAAAAAAAAAAACACCTTTAACATTTTCATTAATCAGTAACATTACAAGAAAAATGTACTGTTAAAAATAAATGAGCACCTGATGATTAACACTAACTGCAGAAATAAATTGCAGAGAAACTTATTTCTAACTATACTATTTATTACCAAATTTTAAAAAGCAAAATTTTTAACATTAATTTGAAAATAGAAGGGAAATTATATGTATACTATAGAAACCTAATGCTGATAATATTAAAAATTGTAAAGAGTTACAAAATGTAGCTACTATAGATCTATAAGCCAAGGTTTACTTAGAGTAATTCAGGAAGAAATACTATTTTTCTGTAAATAAAATCGGAAAATATTTAATTTAATCAAAATAGAAAAACCAAAAAGGTGCTCACTGCTCTAGATTAATATAAATAATCCCAAATCTACCATTATAAGTAATAATGAATAAATACATTTTGTACTACTATGTATAAGGTCACTATGACAGTAAAGGCCTAAGGTGTAACTCAGTTTTCATAAATTTTTTTTTTTTTTTTTTAAGTAAGCACCACAAATAGTGGCTGTAACTGCTCCAAAAATGCAAATTGAAAATTATTAACAGCTGCTAAACCTAAATCCAGTGTATTTTTTTTAAGGCTGTAGTAAGATTAAAGTTTTTAAAATGAGTTTAGAAATTCCTTCCAAACATTTTGAATTTTATGCAAAACAAAAAAAAGAGAAAGTCTTGCTACTAATTAGTGCAGTGAATGATTATCATACATGTATATATATATATATTCATGGATGGTATTCAATTCATGGATGGTATTTCTGATGAATATAATATGAAAAAAATAATAATAATAAAAATAAAAATAAATAATGGAATTTCCAGTAAACATTATTACAAAGATTTATGAATAAATAAATATGCTACTAAACATTCACTGTACATGAAAAAAACTATCCATTCTAGAAAAAGAAAAAAAAAAAGAGAAGATATTAGTTCCAAGGTTGAATTAAAAACAAAATGGATAAACACAAGGAATGTTTAGCAATTAATTGCCAGTCTCACAAGAGGCCAAGGGAAATTGTGTTTTTAACCAATCACTTATTCCATTAAAAAAAAAAGTTAACTAAAATGTACAGAAATGTGACTATATCACAAAGTACCACAAGAAATATATGCTTAAAACTTCATTAAGAACAAAAAGATGCAGCCACTTTAACATGTAAAGTTACACCTAAATGATTAATGATATATTTTAAACTTAAACTATATCTCAGACACAAAAAAAGGAGGTATTTCAATATATTCCTCTCCTAATACATTACATGAATTATATGTTATCACAATTATGTTAGTTGGATAACATTCCAGAATTTTCTAATGCAATTTAAACTAATTCCACAATAGTTTCAGATGTGCAGTATAACATTTTCAAAATACACTCTATAATAACATTTTTCATAAGTAGTAACAGAAATGCACAAACCAGATACACTAAATTCTTGTCGAAAGATTTCTGCAAAATAAATCTGAAGAAATGAATATTTTCCAATATATGAACTATCAATTGACAACTGTCCATACATCTAAATGCTTGAAACACATTTCAGTTGTAAACTGTTCTATAAAAATCGAAAAATATAAATTTCCTATTAACAAGTGATGTTTATAGAATTAACTTAAATAACCCACAACTATATTCTAACTACGGTTTAGAAAAGGAAAGAAAATTATTTTACAGATTCCATTTTTTTTTAAATTCATACTTTCTGTTTTAACTGTACCCAGAATGATATATATGTATATAAAATGTATGTATATATTATGTTGTTGTCCAAATCATTAAATTAATGAGTATTTTTCAAATCTTAGATTTATTAAATCATATTTTCAAATAACCTGCCATTTAAAAATATTTTAAGAGCTCTTATGCCAGTTTTTTTTTTATTTTTTTTTTATTTTGTCTGAAAACTATCAGCACCAAAATTTCTATATATAAATTGTCAATAACAAAAATCGAGTTCAGTCCTGTATTTATCTATGCTTCTTCCAAAATACAAAAAACTGGGCTCAGTGCATTACAATGTTGAACCATATGTACATTATTACCTCTTTTTACATATTAATTATCCTCTCTGGCTTTTATATAACTCATTTAAGTGATCACACGATGGCGTTCGAAAGTTTTTAGCTTTTACTTCTAAAGCCGTATCACGGAAACTTTTTGCCTTCCATATCATACTTTCTTCTGCAATACAAAAATTTGCAATTAAAATTTATACTTTTAGTTAGTTGTAATAATGCTTTAACTTTTTTTTTTTAAATAAATGATCTTCACATACACTGTCTGGCCATTTTAGTTGATCCATGAGTTAAAAGCATGCTGCAGAGTGGTTCGCATAAATCTGCTCCAATATGACTGCATAGAGTCAACAAAGGTATTGAAAAGTGACAAAGGAATGTTGGTTGACTTGTAAAAAAAAAAAACTGTTTGGAATTACTGGAGTAATGTAGGCAGAGGGTTGTGCCAATACACAACTTTCCAGTTCATTTCACAGATGATCGATGGAACTCAGATTTGTGAGCTGGACTGGCTCAGGCAGAGCTTGAAGTTCTTTCTCAAACCACTTTCACTCATTTGGTGTAGTGGATGGTGCAGTCATCTTGGAGGTCTTTAGGGGTAAATATACAACATTCCTGCACATATTTGATCTGCAATTATGTTCAGATATGCTCTGAGCTGTTGGTATACAATAGAATGGTTCCAGTACCTAATGTAGTTTCATCCACACAAGCACTTTTCCATTGCTGGTGTTCCCACATTAAATGCAGCACTTAACTGTTCTATCATTTGCAATGATTACACTTGATAATCTGCCACAGCTGTAAAGCATTGTGTTGCAGCTTCATCTGTTCACAGACAATCATACTTCTTTGGAAATCCATGAGATCCTGTCCATCATCATTGCTGGTGAACTGATTTAGGTACTACCTAGTCCACACAATGTTATAGGGCTTTTCTGCACAAGCCACATATTATGTAACCTCTGTGACTTAGTTTTGCATAGATTGTTACATATAGCCTAAACTCCCATGGTTCTAATAAAGTAGCCAGGTAGTAGTTTATCTATAAAATATATACATTACACACAGAGGTGCCAGTTCACCCCCCCCCCCCATTAACCAAGAGAGATAAAACTGCCTGAGATGAACTGCAGGCAATTCAGCAAGAGAACATGGCAGCAGTATGATAACGTAACTTTGATTGCATTACGATATTTGATGCCACATTCTGGTGAAAGTATCATGGACACTGCCATCTGACTAGAAGACACTATTTGCACAGTTTTTTCAAACCAACTAAGTGTTCCACAAAATATTCCACTAATAACACTGGTTTACAGTGTATCTGGGGTTTGAGTAAAAGTATGTGGCAGTTATTTATGCATGTTTACTGATTACTAAACCGAAGTCCATTTGTTTCTATCACGTAAAGATTTTTCACAATTCATTAACAAAATATTACCTAGGTATTATACACAAATGTGTACATAACTATAGTTTCTGCAATGGTTTACAAGTTTTATACCCCTTACTTACTTGCTCCAGGTACATCATTTTCCTGGTGCAGAAATCGTGAAAGGGAGTTTATACAGTATTTTTCACAAGAAGGTCCTCTCGTATATTTCAGTGATATTGCTGGTTTAATAAGTGCCTTAGGAGCTCCATCATATGTTCCTAGTGAATGGGGACTATTTATAGACTCTTCTAAGACTAGTTTAAACGGTGTTCTCTTGTATAATGGAGATAAGCACACATCTGTGCCAGTTGCTCATTCAGTCTACTTAAAAGAAACTTATGACAATCTAAAGCTGCTTCTGGAGAAAATTAAATATCAAGATCACGAATGGCAACTATGTGGAGACTTAAAAGTGTTATGTATGTTGTTGGAGCAACAGGGTGGGTACACTAAAATGCCATGCTTTATTTGTGAATGGGATAGCAGAGCTAAAGCGCTGCATTGGACAAAGAAGCAATGGCCTCGGAGGCACAATCTTACACCGGGGTCAAAAAATATTGTGCACGAAAGTTTGGTGAAGCCAGATAAAATACTTTTACCCCCACTGCATATCAAGTTAGGCATAATGAAGCAAATTGTTAAAGCACTGAATAAGGATGGCAACTGCTTTAAGTACCTTTGCAGTAAATTTCCCGGTTTATCTGACGCAAAACTTAAGAAGGGTATCTTCATTGGTCCCTAAATTATAAAATTGGTTTTAGACAGTCAGTTTGAAACTACTATGACTGACATTGAAAGGGAAGCCTGGATTGCTTTTAAAAGTGTAATGGAAAACTTTCTAGGAAATCATAAATCCCAGGATTATGAGAAAATTGTTCAAAATATGCTTGAAAAGCTTTGCAATTTAGGTTGCAATATCAGCATCAAAATTCACTTTTTGTATGCCCATCTTGATTTTTCCCCTGAAAATCTTGCACAGATGAGCGAAGAACAAGGGGAGAGAGAGAGAGAGATAGAGATTCCATCAGGACATAAAGGAAATGGAGCAGAGGTACCAGGGAAGGTGGAATACAAGCATGATGGCCGACTACTACTGGTGTTTAAAAAGAGAGAAACCTGGCACTGTACATAAAAGAAAAACGATTAAACGTTCTTTTCAAACAAAGAGACAAAGGTCTGATTAATACAAGTTTCAGAATTTTGATCAATACTTGTTAGTATTTACGTATTTTTTGATATATGAAAATGTAATCCTATCAATTTGTCATTACTAAATACAATAAAGTTATATACTTTCATAAAAAACAATACTTTTTTTATTTCTTAAATTGTGATGTATCTGGATGTGATAGAAAAAAATCTAAGTCATATTTGAAATCACAGCAACATATTTCGGCAGTAGGACCCATTGAAATTCAAACCCCAGTGAACAAACTTAAATTTGTAAACTAGGTAATCAGCCCTCATCTACATTTTGATATACTTTAAAATAAAAAGAAAATAAACTGAATATCTATACTAAATACAAATTCTCATGATGATTAAAGTTTATATATATTTAATTTTCTGTCACTAAAAAACAAACATACACAGTGTTCTGCCAATTTCTCTTATTTATTTCAAAAGTTCCATTACTCAAAAAAAAAAAAAAAAACACGTTTGAAAAATACTGGTCTAGAGAGCACTGAGAATGGCTTGCAACCAGAAAACATCCAGCCAACATAAGTTATGTGTCTGTATAGCTTATGGAAGAGAGGAGAAGTTGACAGAATAAGAAGATACAGAATTGTGCTGCCTAATAAAACAAGCCACAATCAATCAAATGACAATGTGATAAAACAAACAGTTGTGTGCAAAGGGACACGTCAGAATGTAAATTGTGTTGGACCCTGACTTGAATAGAGTACAGCAGCAGGTGAATATGTTTAATTGACAAAGTATCACCTCTCGTCAACTAAACATATTTGAGGAGTGGGGAAAACAAAAAAAAAAAAAAAGTTGCTTGGTCTGATGAATCACAGTCCTTGTTTTATGCCAATAGTGCGACATAGTGTAATGGTAGAAGCATGGATTAATGGGTCCATTGTGCCAACAAAGTAGGCTGGTCATGTGGGAAGTGTTTTTATGACATATATACCCTGATACCAGTGAATTACCATCTAAATGTTACAGCCTGCTTGAACATTGCAGCAGACCAAGTGCAGCTCTTCATGATCATTTGGTAAAGTTTCAGTTATTTCTAGGGGGAAAAATATGCTATCACAAGGTACTAATAATTTGGAATGGTTTAAAGAGTGTAAGAATGACTTTAACATATTTAGTGAATAACAAGTAAATGGCCATGGCAGGGATCCAGTGCTATTCAATCTGAGGCAAATGCGATTGAGTCTATATGGGCTAGTGACTCTGTGAAATGCTTTCTGTGCCAATGATTTGAGGCTGTCCGAGAAGGTACTACTAATTGATATTAGGTTGGTGTACCTAATAAAATGGCCACTCAGTATATATTCTTTATTGCCAAAATCCATCATTAAAACCTGCACATAGACATTACCACAGAAAACCAGTGAGAATTTATATAGTAAAGGAAGGCCTAGAATAACGTGAGTTCGATTAACGCGATTTTCAGTTAACGCTATTTGAAAAATCATACCACTTTTCACTTTACACGATGAAAATTTCCAGTTAACGCGATCTTTTTTTTTTTCTTTTATGCGATAGTTGAAAAAGATTTGAATTGCACGTTAAGCTTACTGCGAGTAGCTCGGCCAATAAACAAACGTTTGCCTGCTGCCCGCCTCAGAGTGTTCCATCGGAAGAAGACGTGTTACTTGTTTGTCTCCTGCTAATAAAGTCAATGCACACTTGCATAAAAATTCAAATTTTTAAATGAGCCAGACGAAAAGGTTATTGCAAAGGAGATAACGGTAAAAGAATTAGATGAAATCTTTTGTATTGCATAGAACCTCAAACAAAAGGTTTGAGGTTCTATGCGATACAAAATCTTGTAAGAGGTTTTCTGCGATATTTATTTCGTCAGGGTCCAGAGAAGATTGTTGTTGGCTATCGGAAATTGATTGATGAAAAGAGAAAGTCAACACTGTTCAAATATTTCCGCAACAGTCGTTTCTTCATCGTGTATTTTATGTCAGAGGTTCCCAAACTTTCTCGCTCTTAGTGTCTCAGTAATTTTTTCAAGGCGCACTCAGACCAAAAGAAATACCTAACAGTTCCGTTTAGTAGTTAGGTCCAAACAACTTAATAAGAAATGCTGAAACTGTGAATTACCTCGAGCTAGTAGTTCACGTGGTGTCCGACAGATGTCGAGTATCACCTTGTTTCCCCTTGAAAATTCAAAATATTCCACGGCACACAGTTTGGGAACCGCTATTTTATGCAATAAACATTTAATTCCATAATTATTTTCATTATCTTTTACATTGTATACAGTTAAAAAGTTATTTAAAAGGTATTTTTAAAATTCTTTATGGACATTCCAGAAGGTCAAGGACCAATTATAATTTTTCCTATTGGTTATTATATTCGATTAACGTGTTTCTGTTTTGCGCGATGCACTCGCGGGACGAATTAATCGCGTTAATCGAGGCCCTCCTGTATATACAAAATGTACTCAATTTAAAACTGAATAAAAATAAATAAAAGATTGCACCAAAATTCTGTAATGAGACACTCCAAATTTTAGAGTTTATTTTTTATCTTTGTTTGAGGGGAGAGTTAAGGCATGTCCGCTAATGCAAAAAGTCTATAAAACTTGAAATAAATTCACGTGGGCACAAAAACTGTTAGAATGTTGGAGAAAAGGGCTATACTATGAAATAAACATTTTAAAAAAAAAATATGATGCTATACTGTATCTTACCAGTTTATGGAGTTGTTGTTGTTATTTGGTTTTTTAGGAGCATTAGCAACTAAGGCCATATTGCTCCGGGGATATGCAGTGGTCATTCCCTGACCTTTCCGCATCCTCTGTATTTGGTGGCCATGGGCTCGAACCCTGGTCTAATCAAGAAGCGTGTGCTACGCACTGCCGCTCCTGCCCACCTGGCTATGGAGTACAAGAGATTGAATGTCATATAGTGGTAATTCTGACTAAAGTTCATTGAGTCTGAAGGGTTCTCAAGTACCTTCTGTGGAGGTTCAGATAACATGATACCTGATTAATTCCCAATATACTCAGCAGGCTGATGGAAGGTGATAGGAAAATTCTAGCTATCTGGCCCTCATTAAAGATGTTGTTGTTGTTGTTTGGTTTTTAGGAGCATTAGCAACTAAGGCCATATTGCTCCGGGATATGCGGTGGTCAGTCCCTGACCTTTCCACATCCTCCGTATTTGGTGGTGACGGGCTCGAACCCCGGTCTAATCAAGAAGCGTGTGCTACGCACTGCTGCTCCTTCCCACCTGGCTACGGAGGCGCCCATTAAAGATGTGAATTTTGTAAAAGGGCACAGGCTTGAAGATGGTATTCTTTTTTTTTTTTGTGTCTGAGTTCCTTTCTTCAAAGTACTAGTACTTTGAAGAAAGGACTATTACCAGTACTAGTAATAACACCTTGGATAACTTCTTCTTCAGTGAGAGTGTGGTATCCAGGTTCCCCTGCATCAGCTTTTAAACACTCAATGATACTGTCTTCAGTGGGACTACATTAACCAGCCTCTAATAAGTTCCGGTGTGGTCCTTGGCTTTGAAATCCTCAAAGTCAAAATCCACATCCCTGTCATAAAGGATTTTGTTTTATCCATTTTAAAGGGTACATGTCTTTATCTCCTTTGAAGAGGCAAACCAGGTGAATATGGAAAACTTTAGATTACAGCTGTGGATGCTATTAAGTTTTTTGCCCTCTGCTATCGTCCATTTTTTCCTGCTCATCCTCCAAATTAATTACTTTGTCAAAGAAGCTATTTGGGTACAACAATTTGCATGCATGGATGATACCATGATTTGATGACTGGATCAAAACAAGTGTGTCAAGTGGTAAGCCAATCATGTAATCTTCCCATCAGAGCTGCAGAGATTTTCTATCATAGGAGCATTTTCAATGATAGTGAAGAATTTTCAATTTTCAGTGAAGGAGCATTTTCAATGATAACAAAGCATTGACATCCATGAAGAGAATTTGGGGAACTTTTGGAAAACTGCTTCCAGGAAGGAGGGAGGATACACAGACTAACAGATTAAATATAGATGAGGGCAGAGGTGAAAGTGATTTGTGCACTGCTTCTACAGGAGTATACATCAGTGTGAGAAGAAAGATGTCAAGGATTGCAAGGCTTGCTGGAGGTCCCCATGCAACAAGCAAACAAATCAGCTGTGTTAGGAGGGTAACTAAGAGTAAAAAGATGCATGTATACTTGCATGTACACTAATGCTAGGAGCATAGTAAATAAATTTGACGAATTGGAAGTACTGGTTATGTCTTTGGATGTGGACATTGCAAGGATGGAAAAAATGTGACACACAGACAAAATGGACGAGAATTTCAGTATAGGGAATACGACATATACAGAAAGGACAAGTGTAAAGTGTGTTAGTTGTCTGACAGCACTGGGGGGTTTCCCCATCTCCGCGTTGTATTCTTTGTAAGTGATACAGAACTCTGTGGAGGCCAGAGATTTAAAAAGTGTGTAGGGAGTGGTTTGTTGTAGTGTTATGCTGTTGTTTCTCTGACCATTTAGCTGTTGGGCACCTATTGGGACGCACCATTACCCACACTTGCCACGAGAAGGAAGGTCAGGCACCCAGTAGATTATTTAAGTACTCCGGCAGGCCCCCGCCACATATTTTCAAAGTTTTTATATATATATATATAAAAAAAAAAAGGGCGGGGGTGAACACTAGAATTTGAAAAGGCCGAAAGAGGTTGAAATTTTAGATGTTGATTAGAATTTAGCGGCATTGTTAGGGGTGTACTCGGTCGGTTTAGTCAGAGTGGGGGAAGACTGGGGAGAAACAGGTAGAAGGATGGGGACGACAGAGTAGGCATCCCCAAAGAGGTCAGTGGAGACGAGCCCCACCAGGAAAAGTATGGGGGGAGGCGGGGGGGGGGGGAGGAGACAGAGATCCATCTCCTCCCTCCCCTGCCTGGGGATGGGGTTTTAAAAGGAACCCGGTTAGATTACCCAATTCAGCGGCAAATGGTGTGTTGGCAGCAAAGCTGCAGTATGTCTTCGTTGGTGATGGTTGTCAGGTCCATGTCTTGTTGAATCTGGTAGGAAGGTCAAACTGCCCATCTCACTCCGGGGGTGGGATATGTTAGCTGGCAGTGGGGAACCAACCAGGCGAGGGGGGGGGGGAGACACACACATTTACTTCATTCATAACCTGCATTCTAACTCACATTCTATTTTTATACTTTTTTCTTATAGTTTATAATAATTTTTTTTCCTGTTAGGTTTTATATATATATATAAAACCTATTACGAACTTCTATTTAACAAATTTCTCTATATTATGAATTTTTTTGCAAAACAATGCACCTTAAAATGAAATTACATGTAAAATTAACCCCATATAGCAAAGTGTTAGTCTCTCTATAACGAATTTTTAAAAAAATTAGTAAAAGCATTTTACGATTTTCAAGCATTTACTGCCCAAACCGCCGGTCAAATATACTGCCTCCTTCCTTCTGAAATTGTGCATTAGCATCTGGAATTAAATAATCATCCTTTAAGTGAACACTTGTAGCAATTGACGCCCGTAGGAGGGTCTTTATTTCATTTTTGTTACAGTTATTAAACAAAATGGGTTTTCTTAAAAGTGGTCGTAAACTTTACAATAAATAGGGAAGATTTGTAAATTGATGTTGGCTCAGAGGAAAACAAAATTCGCTGCAGTAAACTTCAGCATGCTGCGGCGGCAATACATAGAATGCTACCATAGTTGGTTTTTAGTAACGCCTACTGAGTGACATTCGCTTCTCACCTCAACTGTACCACGTGACCTTCCTGTCAATCATTATATGATATGTCTGTTCTCATCTAATTGGATTCCCAATAGATGGTTTTCATGAATTTTTTTTTTAATTTCGTTCGTCAATAATCACAGACTATATGCTCTTGTATTTTTTTTTCTGAAAAGTAACATACAGCATACATTAACCATAAATTTTCTTTCGTGTATATATGAATGAAAGCAGAATAAAAGAAATTCACAAAGTCGTATATTTCTTCAAAGTGATTGATAGAAAGGTCACGTGATACTGTTGACTCGGCAAGCGAACATCATTGAGTAGGCAATACTAACAATTCACTACGTGGCCAGCGCAGTGAAGTTTGTGGTGTATGTATCAGCAAGAGCTGCAGTTGTGTAATTTTTACAATTACTCAATGTCGAAAAGAAAGTGTTTAAGTATTAATGATAAAGCAAAGATTGTTATGATATTGATCAGGGTTTTAAGGAAAAAAATGTTGCGGAGAAATATGGCATACCTGCAAGCAGTTTATCTACGATTTTAAAAAATCGAGAATCAATTTTAAATGCAATTGAAGGAGGAGCAGACAAGAAACGAATTAAGTTGTATATATACGAAGCTGTTCTAAAATGGGTGCAAATGATATGTGGAAAGAATATCCCAATATCAGGCCTAATAATTAAGCAACAAGCTCTGAAATTTGCACAGTCCCTTGGAATTTCATTCCAAGGGACTGTGCAAATACAGAATTTAATGCGAGCACTGGGTGGCTAGATAAATTTAAGAAGCGCCACAGAATTGTGGAAAAGGTTATTTGTGGAGAAAGTGTTAATGTAAGTGAAGAAGATTGCAACAGTTGGAGGAACAATACCTTAAAGAAGATTTTGGAAGAATATGAACCTAAGGATGTTTTTAATGCTGACAAAATGGGTTTATTCTTTAAATGTTTACTGAATAGAACACTTGCTTTTAAGGATGATAAATGTTTTGGCAGAAAACAAAGCAAAGAAAGAATCATGTGCTAATTGGAGAAAATATGACAAGAAGTGAAAAATTAACACTTTTAGTCATCGGAATATCAAAAAACCCAAGATCTTTGGAAGTTGACTACACCTTTAATAAAAAAGCATGGATGACAAGTGATATTTTTGAAGAATGGATATTAAAACTAGACAAGCGTATTACAAAAAAATTAAAAAAGGAAAATGTGTTGGTAACTGACAACTGTCCAGCACATCCTGCCAATATTAAAAGTGCGAAGATGTTGTTTTTACCACCAAACATAACGTCAAAACTCTGCCAATGGACCAAAGCATTGTTAAAAATTTTAAATTTCATTATCGAAAGAGAATAATAATGAAGATTATCAATGCGTTATCAGAAAATAGAAACTTGGAGGTTACAATTAAACTTAGAGATTGCATTTCTGAACTGGCAAAAGTCTGGACAAATGATGTCACTGAATACACTATTCAAAATTGTTTTTCGAAAGCGGGATTTGCATTGAATACAGAAGTCAAACAACAACGACTGGACGAACAAGATGAACTGCCCGTTTCACAACTGAAAACTATTGGACATTATTAGAATCGTCCGGAAACATCAAAAATGAAATAACACTGGATAGTTATGTTTATGTAGATCACAGCAGAACATCCAAATGAACAAATGAAGATGAAATACTGCTGAACAGTGTTAGACACGACCATGATCACGAAGAAATTAACGATGATGCTGAAGACGCATCAGAACAACCCGTAGAAAAGCCATCTCGTGAAGAAATGATTAACGCTTTTAAAACAGTTCGTATGGGTCTACAGTTTTGTGAAAATGTTCCTGATAATGTTTTTAATGCTCTGAACAAATGAGGTTTTTTTGAGAATCAGACATTTTTTAATTGTACCGTGTAAACGAAGATTACAGATTTTTTTTTTAATTTGTGATACTTACCGGCGAAAATTGTGTAAACGTAATTTAAATAAGTGTTTTTGAAATAAAATACATTAGAAGTAAATGTAGATTCATTTTCATTTTCTAATTAAATAACAATTTCTAATAAAAAAGATATTCTCTGTATAACGAAATTTCTCTATAATGAATTTTTTCGCTGGATTTATCAAATTCGTTAGGGAAGTTCGACTGTATTTACGTAAAACTTTGCATAATTGGGGCAGCTGCTTAATCGGGCCAAAATATACTAGTCCCGGTGTGTCCCAAATAACCAGAATTGATTGTATTTGCAAAGCGATGCAAGCTCTCCTAATATATCATTGAGCACAACTAATGCCACATGATATTGTGAATTTGTCAAAATTTGTAAACAGTATTTACTAATTTACATTTGTTAACTCTTCATTGCAATATTCAATTAATATTTCATAATTTTTTACTAAAGCATCAACTGAAAAATGTCTGGATAACCATCTGACTTTTTAATTTTTTACTAAAGCATCAACCGAAAAATGTCTGGATAACCATCTGACTTCATTTAATAGTCTAAAAGATACAACATCGTGTTCTGTAATCTGGGCTAGTTTTTCTAATTTTCCTTTTTTTTATGCTAGACCTGCTAAACATTGTGCCTACAGTTCTAAGCAACGTCTCTGTATCTTGCATAACAGATACATTTTTCCATGCAACATCCAATCCTAAATCTTCTCGGTGTGCAACACAATGTTGTTCCATTCAATAAACTCACCTTAAAAACGTACAATATAAATTACAACCACTACAGTCCTTTATATATTCATAATGCAATAATTTTTTAATATAAATAAAAATCAACACATATAACTTTTCACTGTGCACTACATATTTGTAAATAAAAGATGTGGAAACATGTAATACAATAGCGAATCTTATGGCATGCACTATCCCCCTTCCTATATCTATTCTTCACTAATACTCCTGTTGCCATCTAGTATGTCGGCTGTGTGAGCGGAAAATAAAAGCACCTGTGCAACATCATAGAAATCAGTGTGCGGCTGCGCATGTGTGCAACTTAGAGGGAACCGTGCATACAACTCATAAAAACAGCATATATAATGATCATCAACCCGATACTTGACTATGCCTCACAGATCCGGAATCCTCACACCAAAATACTCATAAAACAACTGGAACATATTCAGAAACCCATAGTCAGATTTTCAGTGTAAAAGTCTAGGTTGGAAATGGACACAAAATCTTATTATGAATGGTGCACTCACTTTGGGATGATACCACTCTCCCAAAGAAGGGCTGTGGTAGACTGCAAATTCCTGATGCATCTTGTGGCTAGAAAGCTGGATGCTCCTGAGCTGCTCTACCTAATCAATTTTAACTGCCCTCCAAGAGCTTTGAGAAGACACAATCTGCTGGCATTCAGAACTGATAATCTAAAATTCAACTATTTCAACAGAACTGCAAGATTGCTAACTGAATCCAACATTGATATTCTAGCTGAAGATATCAATATCAAAAAAGAATTACAAAGGTTCTATAATCAAGCAACTAGAAAATGAGAATAATAAATGATTAAATAAATAAATAAAAAATATATATTAACTATAAATATTTCAATAAATAAATTAAAAAAAAAAAAAAAATATATATATATATATATATATATATATATATAATAAACTAGGAGGCTTTGCTCTCCCACTCCCCATTCAGCCTTTCCTACGTGAAATGTAGAGGCACACGGAGTAAGTCAAATCTTTTCTACGTAAAAGACACACCTATCAAAATACACTGGTCGATATCTAATCAGGAAATGACCTATGTAATTATTTACCTGTGCATTTGTAGTGTACGGAATTCTCAAGGTCGAATAAATATCAGGTAAAAATCCAGAACGATGTACACCCTACAACATGGCGGCAAGCAAAACAGTGAGAAAGCAGTGACTCCCATATTTTGACAAACGGACAGGAACAAAAAACGTTACAATGGAACATCAAATGTTAGACAGAGAATCACGTGCACGAGGTTGGTGAACATTATGGAGGCAGTTGTCAATAATTAATTGCATTTGTAGTGACGTAGTTGCCTCGCCCTCTTCTTCCATTAGCGCAAACAAATATCACTAGGAGGAAAACTTTTTTAATGTATAGATAGATAATACAATAAATTATCAAAAATAAATAAATAAATAATAATAATATAATGCTAATCACTCAAAGTAAACTGTAAATTATGATCAAACAAGAAAATATAATAACAAAGGTGTTGTTAGAAATACACAAATCTCTGTCATACAATGGAATATATGATATTCCATTGTATATGCTGTATTATATCCATTTATTTATTGACTGTAAATGGATCTGTATTATTATTGTTATATTTCTCCTCTGTAAGGATTAGGATGTTCTGGAGTAATAAAAAAAATATCCGTTTGTGTTCTTTTTCTCACCTATCAAAATAATAATTCATTCTTCTGGCTTTTCTTTCATTTATTCGATTCTTGCTTTCTGCACTGCACACTCTGGGTGCCTCTCAACTTACTGTTATTATTCAGTTGTGGTGCAGGCCAGGGCAGAATGCAGTGATAGTGTTTGTGTTGTTAGTAAATGTTTGTTAGTATATATAAAGTAGTGTAAGTTATTAACTTTGTATTCTTTCAGCCAATTACATTTGCTCTTCCACTCATTCCCATTCACCATAACACTCACTCACTCTCTTTCCCTCATGCTGGGTCACTCTTTCTTTCACTAAAACTGACATTTATTCCCTTTTACCATAATTCCTAATTCACTCAGTGACCAGCCTATTCATTCTGTCTTTCATTCTATATTGCATCCCCTTGCTACCAGCTTACTGATATTTTTCAGGTAATCTGCTTCCATGGCTGCCTATACATCTCCCTCCCCCACATGGTTACTTATTTGGTATGGGTAGGGTTGCCAGATGTCCTTTATTTTAGCCAAACCGTCCTTGTCTTTTACTTAAACCAGAAAGGACACAATTTGTCCTTTATTTTCATTTTTCAATGCTTGTGTCTCATAATGGCAGTTGCAAATTTCTGCACAGGCATACACATACTGGCATTTAATTTTGAAAAGTGTTGATGTGTTGATTTGAAGCTTTCAAATATTTTCAAGGTCATTTCGTATGTTTTTTCAGTGCCAGGGACTTTGATAAATTCAGAAAGAATTTTTAGTGTAATGAATTCGAAGTGGAGGGATGGGCGAAATAGATGTTCAGTTTCACTCATAAAAAGCGAACTAATGATCTACTTCAATTTTAAAGATAATTGTTTAGATTTTTCTGAGAAAAATTAAAAATGATGCAGAAGTCTTAAGGTTGCTCGAAGTAGTACAAAGTATGTTCAATGTGAATGATTTCTAGCTATTAAACCAGTAAGGTTTTTTTTTGTGCTTTTTTTCACCTACCTAAAATTATTTTGGCTTGATGTCAATTAATGCACTAAACTAGCATTAAAATATTTGGATCAATTCATGTTTTTTTATATCATCCATATCATTCTGTATCCTTATATAATAAAATAAAATTCGCAATTTAAAATATATAGTCAATATGAAAACTATAATTTTTAAACCAAAATCTAAAATATATAAATAAAATGTTTAATTATTAACTAAAAAAATCATTCTATTTTCTTTTTTTGGGGTGGGAGGGGGGTGGAGTGAGAGTTGGAGAGTGGTAGCATTAATTATTTTTGAGTGTCCTTTAATCCAGTCATAGAAATCTGACAACCCTCGGTGTGAAGCCCCGGGTTCCTACACATGGCAGGGTAGTCCTGGGGGTTACACAGGTCAATTTGGTTTTGTCATGTCAGGGTGAAGAATACTGCTGTCCCGACAGTTATTAGGTCATTGTTTAGACATGGTGGGAGACGTGGGCAATTTTAACTACTGATTATTGTTTAATTGCTGGGGTGGGTGGGCTGACTTGCCATTCTTTAGATAGTTCTGCGCATTTCGAATACTTTCTGTGTGAAGGTTGTAAAAGCTTTATAATTTTCCTCTTCTATAATGAATAGATGTTCTTCTCCCCTTGGAAGGGGGCCAATCTGTGCTATTAGCTGTGTTCTGGGGATGTCATAATTATACTCATTGTTCAACAGAAGGTGAAAAATGAGTTCATCTTCTGTTGGACAGAATTTATCATAGTCTTTATTTCGAGTACGAAATGTTGTCACTTTCACAGAATGATATAGAAGATTCCACTGTTGTAGCCACGAGGCCACTAAGCTCACTTTCTGTTATCTTATGCGGTTCAGAAGGATAAAGGTTTCGACAAAGTAGTGGATCCCTTGACATAAATGGCTGCTCTACTTCTTCATGTATATCAAGATGATGTTCATCTGTGTCTTCATCTTCATGAGCGTGTACAGAAAAACGGTCGGGTGGTTCAGGAATAGGTAGTACTTCACCGTGAGGCATGGAGCGAATTGCAGATGGTATATCTGGGTACTCACTGTCCACTTTTCTTCATTGTCCTTCCTTTTCTAATAGGAGGCACTATATAGAAGTAACAGCCTGCAACATGATTTGTTGGATCCTCTATATCATGGGTACTGTGAAAGGCGTAAAATGTCCCTATCGATTCACTCACACATTGAGTTTTGATGAACAGATAGAACAGCATATGTGTGGCCAGTTCTTGTCCTGGTTGCCTACTTTACACTCAAAGTACAAGAAGTAAGCCTTTTTTATAGCTCAAGTTAAGTGATGCTTTCTTGAAGCTAATGTCATTTCTCTACATATGTAACAGAAGTCATCCGGTCTATTCACATAATTACAGGGCATATTAATCTTACATGACACAAATACTGTGCAAAAAGTAGGAATCTCACAGAGAACCGTTAACTGAGAACAAATCACCCAGTATCTAGCAGTATTCGAGGATTACTGCAAAAGAGTTAAAGACGCATTTGAGGCAATAACAACTTATCACGTGATGCAGAATGAGGCGACAGTTGCCGATCACGTGATAAGAGTGTGGTGGAATTGAAACTGCATTGTTGCCATGTGTTTTGCCAAGAGCCACAGTTGATAATGTAGAGTAACTCACTAATATGAGACCCTAACTGTAATTCAAAAACAAGAGCCAATCAACGAATTTTAATGTGAATTTTGTGTTCGGCAGCATAAAATTAGTCAAGATTTGGTATTTTTGTTTTCATAATATTTTATGTTTTGACCAGTGCAATCAGATCAAGAGTATTACTCCCTCTGGATCTACATCCTATCAGTCTATATTACTCTCAAATAAGTGTCTCATTTAGTTCTGGTTCTTTTGCATGAAAGAAGATCACTGGTTACAGACGTGTGACATATGGCAGTTGCTATTACAGATGATATGTAGATTGGTTACACGGTGTTCCACAGTGTTATGAGCATGTGTGATACTCTTTTGAATCACTAAATTCAGGCAGTCTTCAGGAAGTGTATAAATTTGATGGTTCTGAAGTGTGGTCGGAGTTAGTATGTTGGCTGTTGTTGCTTTCAGGGTCAGGATCAGTATCAGAGATGCTATTAGTAGTATCATAAATGGTGTTAGCTTAAGTTAATATAAAGATGAAGAAAAGAACAGAATAAGGCCACTTATCTAATCCTCCATTTCTTTAAATATGCTAAAAAATTCAAGCCTTGAAATGACATTTGGCAGTATTTGTATGCAAATTATTCCTAAGTTTGCTCAAATAAAAATAAGGGAAGTTTCAGGAGCTCTGAAAGCTATGCTAATAATAAAACGTAGTATGAAAAAACAATGAATGCATGCTAAGCATAGGCTCCTGCACTGCAATACATTCACAGTTAAAAAAACTGTTTAAGAAAACTTGAATAAAGACTTATGGCAGTCTTTTTACTAACATTTGCAGGAAAGACTACATTCCTGTAATAATTTCCTTAGTAGAATAATATAAAAAATGGCAGGCTCTCTTAAAAGCTCAGTTCAAAGGTTTGAACTTTACTCAGATAATAGTGAATTTATTGCGAATCTTTCAAATTGTTTAACTGAAATAAATTAAATGGTCATGTAAATAAGAAACAATGATTAACAGTTATGGAATTAACAGTCTGATTGTTACAGACATTTGATTGGTTTCATATAGTGCTACAGACAACGAAATGGCCAGTAGACAACATCTGGATGACTTTACCTGGGGTCAAATAATTGGGAAACTCGAGGAAGGTCGAAGTGCGAGGAGTGCGGCTGCAGAGTTCAGTATCACCCATAGCATCGTCGCACGTCGTACAGTTGTTTGAAGGACCGGTGGTGGTCGTCCACGAAAAACAATGCCCAATGACGACCACTATATACTCCTACAAGCCAAGAGGGACCGATACCAGACAGCGGGATCCATTGCAATAAAACCAGCTGCACAGGATGCAGGATATTGCTGTTCACTGTGGTCAGGCGACTCCACAAAAGTGGACTGTTTGCACAATGACAGTACGCTGTGTCCCTTTAACACCTGCCTATTGGAGACACTGTTTACAGTGGTGCATTGAACACAAGGATTGGACAGCAGCGCAATGGGGTAAGGTACTCTTTACTGATGAGAGTAGATTCAGTCTCAGCAGCGATTCTGGACATCAGTTAATCTGGTGAGAGGTTGGCACACGGTATCACCCCGCAAACATCACTGAAAGAGATCGATATGGTGGTCAAGGTGTTCTCGTCTGGGGAGGCATTATCTTGGATGGACATACACAACTCCAGATACTGGAAGGCGGTATTGTAACCGGTGCATGCTCTGTACTGAGGTAATCCTTCCCTATGTGCATCTGTTCCAAGGTGCCACTGGCCCTGAGTACGCGTTTATGGATGATAATGCCACACTCCATCGCTGTTGATATGCTTTTGGAAAGTGAGGACATTGTATGGATTGACCTGCCCCTTCCCCCAATCTAAATTCCATCAAACACATATGGGATGCCCTGGGGAGGTGCCTAGTTGTACGTCCATGCCCACCAGAAAATGTTCACCAGCTGAAGATGGCGCTGACAGAGGAGTTATTTGGTTTTTAGGAGCATTAGCAACTAAGGCCATATTGCTCCGGGATATGCGGTGGTCATTCCCTGACCTTTCCACATCCTCCGTATTTGGTGGTGACGGGCTCGAACCCCGGTCTAATCAAGAAGCACTGCTGCTCCTTCCCACCTGGCTATGGAGGCACCTGCTGACAGAGGAATGGACAATGTTACTGCAAGAACTTATCAACAACACTGTTCTAAGTATGGACAGGCAGTGCAAAGCCTGCATCAACATTAGGGGTGGCCATATCTCCTACTGAGGACCACCTCTTCCCTTTGTTCCATCTTTGGCAGTGATGCTTCTGTATCATGGCAGCCAGTGCTATGTTGCCATTTTTGAATAAAGTCCCTCTGTACTGTTTTTTTCCATTGTTGTTTCCTTCATAGTTTCTGTACCTCACAAGGTTCCTTTGGTATGCTTTTCCCATATCCAGGCCACTCCTATGAGAAGCTACAGGTGAAGGCCTGACTGGTCCTTAAGTTTTGCAAACCAGTGTACAAGTTTTCCCAACCAAAAACAGATGTCCATGTTGGGTGGGTGGTCTGGCAGGGATTTCCATTTGAAATCATAATGCAACGACAACTATTTCCATTGAAGAGTGGAAGCAGTTGTTTTTACTATTTCCACCTTTACAAAGAGAGCAATGTAATTATTACTAATTATTTTTGTATCCATCATACACCAAGAGTATACTGAATATTGCAATTAGAGGTTCAATTTTGTTCAAGTATTTCACCACTCAAACTTTATAACAGTATTTATGGCAGTGCTATACATAAGATAATATTATAAATAAGAGTAAAAATTAAAATATAATTATATTGCACTTACTATAATTTCTTTCCCTAAAACATGATGTTCTTAAATTTGATATATGTTCCTCCTCAACTTGAGCTTCAATTCTTAAAAGACTCCCTTGATATTCATTTAAAAAGTTTTCTTTTACAAAATATGGTATTTCTAGATTTGTGGTTTTTCTTATATAGATATACTTCCTAAGGGAACAAAATAATAATAATAAAAAAAAATTTAAATACAAATAATGTAAAAAATTAAAAATATGGTAAAAAAAAATAGTAAAACCTCACTTTAATGGTATGAGGGTAAAGCCTGTCTGCTAAATCTAATTGTCAGTTAAACTTGAAAGAAATACACAAAGTTCACAAAGTCACTAGACTGTTATGAAAAAGTGCTGTATACTATGAGGTAGAGGATATTAAATGTCATAATATATTATTTTACTGCAATTGCCAGTTGTAGAATTGCCAGGAGTAGAAGAGCTTGAAATTTTGCTGTGTTGCATACTAATAACTCAACTCCAGCTAAAGCACATTCCAAGTTGGAAGAGTTCTCGAGTACCCCCCCCCCTATAGAAACAGATGACATTCTATTAATGTCTGACCAACTCAGGCTGATGGGAAGGAAATACTGGTTCTTTGTTAGGGAAAATATTTTAAATGATGGTAAATACCATCATTTAAAATATGATGAGGAAGTTATGTCACTAGGTCAGTAGTGGATGCTGTCTGTTCAAAGTCTGTTAAAGTGAGAATTTACTATATAACAAAAGTAAAACATAAAATTTCAACAAATAAGTTTTTAGTTTGTTGAAAATGAAGTTATAGAACATGAAATATTACACTTAAAGTAAAACTCCACCAAAAAATAAAATAAAATAACATTATTAAATTCTCATAACACACTAAAAAGTATTTGCACAAAATGATGTGTTTACCTTTTTCTAAGAATATATCACTACCTACTGTTATACAAGTGTGTCAGGAGTGGCATACAACAGCGAAACAACATGCCTGCACAAAACCTCAAGATGCAAAACTGATGGCAGATGAACAGAGAGAGAACTATTATAGCAGCTTGTGTGGACCAAGAGGATGGCTATAGTGGCAGAACTGATCACAGGATATAATGTGGCATAGACCAAAGTACTGTTCATCAGATGGGATATAAGAACAGATGGCTGACTCAACATCCACCCTCTTAACTGCACAACACTGCAGCTGGACAGATGATCACTGATAGGTGTGGTGGTTTGATGAATTTCCTTTTGTACTATGCAAATTTAAGTAAGTACATGGGTACAGGCAATGCAAATGGTTTGACACCTGTATCATGCATCAAGAGATTATGACCAAGCCTCCACATTCTGAATAACATGTCATCACTTCAATGTTCTGCCCTATACAATTAATCCCGGTCTTCAATCTATTCTGATTAGGCCTGATGACAGGATTCACAACAATTCACATGGTTTAATTGTTATTTATTTGTTTTTCACTAATTTTTTATGAACAACCTAGTAAGTTCTCTCAACACATCAGTATCATGTTTTCTTCTCTGGAGAAACTTTTTTTTTTTTTTTTTTTGGTATTGATTTTAGACTATCTAAAGGGGGAAAGTGAAGGAGTTTTGAAGGGGGGGGGGGTTCTGTTTCAATCACAGCAGAATCTAAAAACCTTTACTTTTCCTGTAGAAGGGACCTATCCACTTTGGCTGTTGTTGCAAATAACCCTTGCAGTTTACTGCACTCTCACTTCTCTTTATTCTTTTC
The DNA here is from genome assembly GCF_048544385.1 of Mastigoproctus giganteus. NCBI lineage: Eukaryota > Metazoa > Arthropoda > Arachnida > Uropygi > Thelyphonidae > Mastigoproctus > Mastigoproctus giganteus. The sequence continues at coordinate 68,192,995 of NC_143582.1, read as the reverse complement.
AATGAAACATCACCAAAGCAATTTTGTAGGTATCTGCTTCAGTAACTTCATTGTCTCATTTCAAAATTTTGACTAATGGCTTAACTTAAGGGATAAATGCATAAACAAGAATAAAACTGCATGAGAATGGGCTGAAAAGTAATACCTCTTATTTCATTACTTTTAAAGGAACAGGGATAAACCAAAAAGAAAAAAAAAAAAACATACTTGTAGATTAAAAAAAAAAAAAAAAAGAAAAAGAAAAGTTGTATTTATTTTCTACATGCAACCCCCACCTAACTCTGTATGTTTCAGCACACAGATTTTCACATGCTCTCAGTTCAAATAAAATTCTTTTAGCTAAGAGGAAAACTAAAGCTGCATTTCTAGTCCCTTTTCCCAAAAATATGGGGTAGACAACACTAATAGAGTCCCCAAAAACTGTCAATACCACTTTGCAAGCTATCAGTTCAAAACAGTAAGGCTTTAATATATCTTATGGAACTTATTTTAGTAAAAACAAACTTGATATACAAGGTATGTACATATTGATATTGAAAATAACACAACAGATAATGCATTGTTTGATAAAAGAACTAATTAGGTAGTCTCACACACTGGGATTCCAACCTTTCCTCAGCCATACTAAAACGTTGCTATTTCACAAACGTTAAGCCTATCTAATGTTTTCATCAAGCAATCGCCATTAATTAGTAGCTCACACTTAATTTATATACTGACAGAGATTTCACACATATTGAAAAATGTGTTGTAACATATCAATACGAATGAATTAACTAAAAATGAATAACACTAATTAAATCACATGAATTTTTGTTATTAACTGTTTTGAATTTCATTGCATAAAAATATTACGTTAAGTATGTGAAACACCCACACAACAGAACTACTTAATAACTAATAATGTTTCTGGATTCCATACTGAATCCTGTCATCACTCCTAACAGGAAATTCTGGTGGATGTTCCTAAGGGCAAAAGACTCTTCTATCCTGAAAAACTAATAGATGTGTTTGCCAACTGCCATCAAAAATGGCTCCTTTCTTCCCTCAAATTTCCCCCGAAAATTTTGACTTCATATTATTCAAAAATACAAAATTTTACTTATCACCATTAACTTTTATTAGTGCATTTTTTATTACACAGGTTATTATAATTTTAATTCATAATTATCAATCATAGGTTAAATTGAGGGCACTGTAATTCAATAATAGTACAGGGTGTATTTAATCCTCCAACAGCCATGGAGGCACATGCAATGCAACCAAACTGACCGAAATTTAAAAATAAAATATTTATTAATGTGATATCAATGAGAATTTTAATTTTCTTCATTAATGGTTTGAATTTCAATCTACACTGGTGTTCAAAGAAAGTGCATCACCTAGGAATTTCACATTTCTAACCCTTTTTCACGACAGTATTTTACATTAATGACTAGCATCACAAATAGAAATTTAAACAAAAGATATTTATTAATAGTTAAGGCAAAGCTAAATAATATTTGACAGGTGCTCTCAAAATATTCCAAAATGAGCATTTGTAACCTTTATACAACAGTTTTGGTACACACGACAATTATGGCTGAAATATTATCAGGAGCCCTCAATTTGCTTCAGTTTATCACTTTAAATCGAAAACAAAATGAAAAGTTCACCAGGTGCAAACTAATATTTAGTTGAACTGCCTCTGGCCCTGATGACAGCAGCACACCATCGAGGCATTGACAAGATCGATTTCTGAAGAAAATCAACTGATAATTCGTGGTTCCAAACACGAATTATGGCTTCCTGAATTTCACGAAGGGTCTTTGGTTTCTCTCTGGCAACTGCAGATTCCACACGATGCCAATAGTTCTCTATAGGATACAGGTCTGGACTGTTTCCTGACCAGCTAAGAGTTGTAATGGACTGTTTTCAACCATTTTTTCACCTGTAACAAATGTAAACACATTACTGTCGAATCTCTAATGCAGAAATGAAGCTAAAGTAACTACAGAAGTGCCTACTTATACTTTTCACTCAATGACAAAGAGCAGAGTCGTCCTGAAAGATTTAGTTACTTGGTCTCTATTGGCATTTACAGAACCTTTTACACACTGCAGGTGACCTACTCCACGATACAAAATGCACCCCCATATCATTTGGCTGGTAGAGAATTTCACTATAGACACCATACAGTCTGGATGGTATTCTTCACCACATCTATGGCGAATTGTTTGTCTCCCACCAGAGCCATGCAGGTTAAATTTCTTCTCATCCGAGAAAATAACTGACTTCCATTGCTCGGGGATCCATTTGACATGCTCTTTAAATCAAATTAATTGAGCCTTTTTCATTTTTTGTGTGAGGAAAGGCTTCTTCTTAGTATGACGGGCTACAAGTCCATTTTTGAAGAGCTACCACTCCTGTATGTTCTTCACATTCTCTTTTCAGCTCAGATGAAGAAGCTTTACAGTTTTTAAGGCATAAGCGCGTCAAAATGCGGTCCTGTTTTGGTGTAGAGACCCATTTGCATCCGGTTCCTTTTTTCCCATCAGCAGAAACAGTATTCATGAGTTTGGAAAGAAATCTACTCGCTGTCAACTGATTACAAGACAATCTATAAGCAATATGATGGGAAGAACATCCTTCCTCACGTAAAGCAACAATAGCACTCTTTCTTTGTGGTGTCAACTGCACAAAACTCAGCATTCTGACACAAGCAAGGAATGACTGCAACTGTTGCAGAGCGTGCTTATATAGCTGAAAGTAATAGCTGGTGCAATATTACATCATCACCTACGCATGTCAATCTTATCTGATGCAATCTGTAAGAAACATTGCCATATACTTATGTTATTCGGACAATTACAATTTTAAGGGTGATGCGTGCTTATATAGCTGAAAGTAATAGCTGGTGCAATATTACATCATCACCTACGCCTGTCAATCTTATCTGATGCAATCTGTAAGAAATATTGCCATATACTTATGTTATTCGGACAATTACAATTTTAAGGGTGATGCGTGCTTATATAGCTGAAAGTAATAGCTGGTACAATATTACATCATCACCTACGCCTAAGATAATAGCAATCTTATCTGATGCAATCTGTAAGAAATATTGCCATATACTTATGTTATTCGGACAATTACAATTTTAAGGGTGATGCACTTTCTTTGAACACCAGTGTACATCATTAAATGTTTTTTACTGAAGTTGTTCTGCCATTAAAAAAAAAAAAAAAAAAAAAAAAAATGAAACACTTTCTTACATCTTTCAAATTAGCAAATTTATTGAAAAACAAGAATTTAAAATTAGTGGTATCTCTCAAATACTAGTATTGAAGTACAATGGATGCATATTTTATTGGCATATCTCTCAATAGTTTTTTGTGCTGGCTTCACATTTAATTGCGGTTTCTGGATGGCATGCAAACAAGCCTATGGGTTTTTTTTTTTTTTTTTATTCAGTTTACAATTCCAGCCACAGGCAATGCATTCACCACCACATAGTAACATTGAAGATAATAGCAAATACAGGTGGCGCTAAATAGCATGGACGGAGCACATACCAAAAAGCATCAGAGGAGGCTTCATTTTAAAAAATTAATTAAAAATGTTTTTAATATAAAAAAATTATTTTTCACAGTTGTGTTCATAATAAGCTGAAAATAAAGATGGCACCAAAAACTGAATAATTTTGAATAATTTCTTGCTAATTTTTAAGTTTATAAAATGGATTACCTTTTCTGAATCAGCAAGTGATCCTTCTATAATAAATAAATAAATAAATAAAATCACACCTGCTGGAGGGTTAAAAAGTCATCAAACCACACAAATGCATACTTCTCCGGTTATACTTGTAAGAACCATATACAATTTGGCTGCCACGTAGATCAGAAATGTAACAACAGATAGCAGTATATACCATGCACACATGAAGTCACTCATGCTATTGTCATTCACTTCTTGAATAAACCATTACATTAAGTCTACAACAGAGATGCATCATTGAAGAGCAATATTTCAAACTCAATTCCTTTGCAGAAGTTAGACAGGAACATAGACAATATTTCAAGATATATGAATTACCAAGTAAGTCGACCATATGGGAGCTGATCGAAATATTTAACAAGGCTGACTGTGTAACTGACAAACTGCATACCTGCAGTCCTAAAACGTTGGATGTCACAACTACAGACGTCCCAGAATGATTATGGTGGAGTCCAAACAAATTACTCAAAATATTATCAGGTGAAATGGGTATTTCCAACAGTTCTAGCCAAACAGCTGCTCAGGAGTTGAAGTTTCAGCCACGAGGAAAGAACCTGCCAAAAAATAAAAAAATAAAAAAATAAAATAAGAAAAAAAGTGCACTGTGTACTATAAGTGGTTCTGACAACAAAGAGCAACAGAAATCTTATAATATTGCACATTCTTCATAGACAAAACGTAGTTCCACCTAAGTAGATAAATCAACAGTCAAAACACAAGAATTTGGGCAAAAGGAAACTGACATGCAGCACAAACGCTGCCACCACCTTCTATGTGAGTTGATATATGTGCATTTCAGAGACTGCTGGATAAGTTGCCCCATTTTCTTTACAGAAACAGCTGACACAGGGATATTTGGAAATGTCAGAAAGGTTTACAGACCAACTGTACAAAACTGAATGTTGGGAAGGGCATTTCCAATAAGATGGCAATAATTCACACACATCTACAGTGGTAGATGTGCGTGTAGTTCTGCTGACGGTGAAATCTGTGTTTGAAGACTGCAGGATCTCTAAGGGGCTCTGGTGGCAAACACCTACATTCAACTGAAGAACTAAAGGATGCCTTGACTGAGTTAATTGCTGAAAATCTGAACATGATTCACTGCATCACAAAAAAAATATCAGATTAGCACAAAATGATGGGTACTTCCAAAAACTTGTATAACACATTGTAACCTTAAACATGAGGTCTACATGTCAACAAAATTATATGCTGTACCCAAATGTAACTGAAGGCGCCTAAAACTTCTCTACCATTTATATATGGACACCTCTGTGTTGATAGTTGGCAACATCCTGCGAGCACCATATGTCAGACGATCATAAATATGCTCATAGGCCTTTGAGGAGACAGTACTAAAGTGAATGTAAGATGTGGGAATTGATGGAGTTAACAGATTTCCAGCACAGAATGATAATAGAGTGCCACATAAGCAATCAGTCTGTACATGAAATTTGAAGAGCACTGAAGTTCACTGGTTTGTTCACTGGTGAAGTGATCTTCAAATGGAAGCAGATTGGTGCTGAAACCATTCACAAAACAATCAGGAAAACCTCTGAAGTTGAAGGAAAACGACAGGAGAACACTGCAAAGAACAGTCTAATTGGAATAATGGTCAATGTTATTGCAGTGTGCACAGGCCCTCGATGAGATGATTAGGGCACATCAGCAAGTGCTTGATGTTCGATATGGGTTACCACAGTCATGCACCCATCAACAAGCCACTAATCACCCTGACTAATGCCAAATGCCAGCTAGATAGGTGTAAAGTCTACCATTTTTGAACTGCAACCAATGAAAAGCTGTGCTTTGGAGTGTTAAGTCATGGTACAGGGTCTACCAAGTTGGTGGTTGTGCCTGGGTGTGGTGGGCGCCCAGAGAAAGCTACCCACCAGACTGTACTGTCCTGACAATGAAGTTTGGTGGAGGCAGCTTGATATTCCGGGGCTAATTTTCATGGTTTAGCTAGGACCATTGGAGTTCTGGACAAAGCCATGAATGGTGAGGTCTATCTAGACATCCCAAACAATAATGTGTTACCTATGTTGTGCCAGCACGTTGACACAGATATTGACACAGGCCCACACCCGTATCAGCAGGACAATGCTCCATGTCATATTGATTATGTTGTGAAGGACCGTTTGAGGACATAAACATTGAAAAGTTGAACTGGCTAGCCCAGAGCCCTGACCTCAATTCTATAGAGAACTTCTGGGATGAATTGCATTGTCAGGTGCACGTAAGGAGAAACTGCCCAAAAAACAGAGATGAACTGGTCGCCACTTTGAAGCCCGAATAGCAGAAAATATTGAAAGACATTTACTAAAAACTGGTGGAGAGTGTTCCACAGAGATTATAGGCTGTCATAAAGGCTAGTGGTTTCATTACACATCATTAGTTTTCCTGTAAATAAAGATTATCTGCAGATATGCAGGTGTCTGGATATTAATGGTAGGGCAGTGTATATGCAATTGGGTGGCTTCAATGGATTTGGAAAGTTTAAAAATTACTATATGTCAAAACCACACCTACCGTTTATATAATAAATTAAGTAATGTATTTTTTAGACTAGCAAAATTTTAGGGCTTTAGACTATATAAAATTCATACTATGACACTGTCAGTGCAATTGCATCATTACTACATAGTTAAAATTTAATAAAAACTAAAGTTTGTACATTAGGCATCATTATTATAACACATAATATTGCAAAATCCTTCACAACAAATTGCCTTCTTTATAATTTGAAAAAATAACACCTCTCCATTCCAGAAGAGAGATGTTACTTATTCTCATTTGAGCACCACCACCACCACCTAGATGACACCATTTCAAAGCTATTTGGTCTTTCATTCGTGAGGAGCTAGGTACTCAGCAGTACAAGAGCTGATGATCCAGTTATGACTTATTTAGACAATATGAGAGATACTATAAGGCATACTTCTTAGACTAATAAAATTTTAGGGCAGACACCTCAAAATATGTAAAATTCAAACTGACATTGTATAGTGCAATGTAATATATATATATATATATATATATATATATAAAATAGTATATATATTATATATCATATTATATAAATATTATAATATATATAAAAGTGTACTGCATAGTGCAAAAATTAATTTTAAGAGAAACTGAAGTCTGTAATTCTAATATGAGATGTTATAATAATGATGCCTAGTGCATAAACAATGTTACAGTAATGCATTTTGCATTTCTAATATCATTAAAATCTCTCTCTCATTTGAAATTTTACAGAATGCTCAAGATATTAACCTTTTATAGGAACCTTCCAAGAAAAACATCAAATAAAGTACGTATACTGATACAATTCATATCAGAGAAGGTGAGTTTACTGCTAAGATAATGCTACTTGTACATACGTAGCATATCAAATTATAAAATCTGTGTGTTCATTTAGGCATATAAAATATTTTTAAATTACAAGATTTAATTTAGAAATTTTTTCACACTAATAACAAAATATAATTATATATAGCAGGTTTATACAAGTTAATTCAATAGTAATTTCCAATATTAATTAGTTAACTGGATAGGCTTCAGTCTAACTAAAGTGCTAGGTTACAAATCTGATCACTGTTCAGAATTAGTATTGTTTATCAACATTAGAGGGGAACAGGTATTCTGTGTGTTATCAGACACTCAGACTAAAACACTGTTGGGTCCAATATCTTTCTATTACAGAAGATTTAGGAGAAGTCCAGTTGGCCTGCCTCCCTAAAATCCACTCGTGCACACCTCGATGGTAAGCCCTGTTATGTCACTTAGGTGGCAACGAACGTGTAGTGGTTCTCTTCAAGACATCTGGTCAGCGTGAAGAGGAAAAGAGCAAACCCTCCAGCACATGACGGCACAATGAAACAAAAGGCCCTCAGTCCCCAGCAGCTCTCACTCCCCCTCTTACGGCAGCGAGAGAATCGGAGTGGAAGCAGAGGGAGTTAAGAATCACTGAGTACAACCAGGCTGCCATGCACGGAAACTGAACTTGGCCAGTCACAACGTAAGATCGCTCATGGTGGTAGTAGTAGTGGCATGTGATGCAAGAAAGAATGTGTATGAGCTTATGCAGCATACGAGGCCTAATGATTGTGATGAGTGTAATGAATAACTACACAGACATACAGAGTGGACCAGTAAATCAGAATGTCTTACGTGGGACTTTAACTATCCACATACTGACTGGAGCCAGTGGGTTGGTCATTCACACAGCATATCAGAGAGGCAACAAGAGAAAGCAATACTCTTGGCCTGATTATCAGCAGTGACCCTTCACACACTAAGGTCTGGAGATAAAAGATCCATTAGATGGCATTGATCACAGTATAATGATACAGGATTTACTTAAAGATGTAACTAATTTCAAAGGCAAAGGGAGGGCTTTTGTTTTAAAGATTACTGCAAAGGTGTCAGAGAGTTTTTAATTTCTACATAGTGTGAAGAACTGCTGAAGTTACTAAGAGGAAATTAAAAATATGAAATAGCAAGTGCTTAAAAAACGGTACTCACCTTTGAATAAATCTGTAATAATTTTAGAAAGAATGGTAATTAAATCATTTAGGTGGGAAGGTAGAGTAAAGGAATTAAGGAGGGTATTAAGGGTGATTTAACGGAATTTTAAAATGGGCCCAAGGAAGTAGTGGTGCACATCTCCAATCCTAGGTTGTCATTAAAGAAGGAAGAAATCATTAAAAGTGAATTAAAATTTAAAAATGGATAATGTAGTATGACAGGGCCAATAGTCGTTACGAAGGACTTTCGTTGGTTATAACGTCTCCAGTTGGCAAATTTGGCGGGAAGTGAACACGTGCTGTATTTTAAAGGTTGTCTGTACTTCCCATGATGCTCTTTTGGACATGTGGGAACGTCAACTGCGAGAGGTTCTAAACCAGGGAAAGGTTGAAGGGGAGTTTCATGTTTATGATGTTGAGGTTAGAATGGTGCCGGAACCATTCGATAATAAGTGCTTCATAGTGAAGAATTGTGTGGCTGGATTTGAGTTTAATAATGGTGATAGCGTAATCGACTAGGAGGTGTGGTTGTGGGTATGAGCATGTATTGTAAGTTTTGTACTGGATTGGCCTATTCTAAAACTGTTTTGGTGGTAGTATGCGCGGGTGCTGGAGGTTTGAGTAGAACTGAATTTTGTGGTGGTGCTGCCAATGTAGCAGGCATCGTAGTTGGGCTGGCATTTAATAAGATATATAATATTAATATTAGGTTTATACCGAAATGTATAAACTGATGACACTTCTGGAAGAGAATAAAATTGCACAGAATGCATATAAATAAAGCACTTGCTATTTCATATTTTTAGTCTAAAACTTACGGTATTATAAGATTTCTATAATTTTTAGTAAGAGGAAATTATAAATGGGAAACATTTGGGGATGCAACTGAAGAAGGTATTAGTCTTTTTATACCAACACGGGATACTTTTCAAGGTTTATACTGAAATGTATAAACTGATAACACTTCTAGAAGAGAAGAAAATTGCTCAGAATGCATATAAATAAATTATCAGGTGAAACAGATGCCTACAGTAGACAAATTAGTCTGCAATCAAGTCACAAAGGGAGTTAAGCAAACTAAGGCAGATTAACGAAGCCTCTAGAAAAGAATGCAAAGAAAAGCAGCAAAAACTTCTTTACTTATGTAAACACTAGGCAGAAGGGGATGAATCACAATGGTTCCCTAGAATGAATGGTTTAAATGTTGATTATCCTGCTCAGGTTGTTGAAAAACTGAATAGGTATTTTGCATCTACATTCACACATGAGAAATATTTTAGGTATGGGGATGCAAAAAAAGATACCTGGGGTGGATGGGATCTATCAAATATATTAAAGGCAGCAAAAGTGGTAGGGACACTCCCACCTGGAATTCAAGAGAATGTATGCCCAAGTCACAAAATAGGATCAAAGTGTGACATAATTACTTATGTCACACTTTAATCCTCTAATAAGTCAGTCGTGAAAGTAGTAATGAAGAACCATCTAGAGAGGAATTCAGTTCTACTGCAGTCAAAACATGGATTTGTTAAGGGATGATCCTGTCTAACCAATCTGACTGGATGCCATGACACAGTAACAAAGGAACTGAATTCTAAGAATAATTTTGATATCACATACTTAGAAAAATTGATACTGTTGCACATAAAAGACTGCTATACAAATTGGAGCAGTGAGGCATTAAGGGTAAGTTACTCCTATGAATAAAGGGATGTATAACTAGTAGAACAGTGAGTAGTTACCAATGGATACTGCTCTTCTTGGACTAATGTTATTAGTGGTGTTCTATTCAGTGTTGGGCGCATCCATTATTTTCTATATTTATTTATATGATATTGATGAAGGTTACCAGGGCGGTTAATTACAGTAATTACACTATGCTATTGCAACAAGATCTAGAAAAATTAGCCAGATGGGCTGAGAAGTAGCAATTGAAGTTTAATATCGATAAATGCAAGGTTAATATTAAACTTCAACTGCATAAGAAGAGTGGTAATATCAGATTAATGTACCAACTGTGTGGTATCACAGTAGTGGAGAATGAAAAAGACCTTGGTGGTAATTGTTAATTTAGATATGAAGTTCTCTGAGCAGTGCAGACAGGCTTCCAGGACATCTCATGGGGATTTTGTCAATGATATAATGGGAATTTTGGAAGCAGGGATAAGAAAGTGAGTATCCCATTGTATAAGGCAATGATCAGGCCACATCTCAAGTAGTGCATACAGGTCTGGAAGCCTCATTTTAGGAAGAATGCGATTCTGTTAATATGGGTCCAGAGAAGACCAACAAGGTTAGTGAGAGGAATAAAATGCTGTTACCAGGAAAGGGTTCATTTCTGCAAACTGTAGTGCTTGGAGACTAGGCACTTGTGAGGAGACCTGACTGAGGTGTTTAAGACGTTGAATGACTTAATAGGCTCAATACTAATGGAATCCCTCCTTTTGCTAAGCCTACACGAGAAAAAAATTCAAACCGAGGAAGGATAGTTACAGGGTACATATTTGGAAATGTACCTTCAGCCAGCAGTTGGTTAATTGTTGGAACAAACTCTCATCTTGTGTTGTAAAGGTGAGTAATTTGAATAAATTCAAGGAAGAACTAGGCAAACTATTAGATGGGGGATGGATAGGTGATATAGGATGTTCTATTGTTTTTTTTTATGGCTGATGCTATATAAACTTGCTTTCTTGCACCATTTGCCACTATCAATTCTAATATTAAGTACAGGGAAAGATTGAGAAAAGGTCAACAGTTATGATTAAATTTGAAAGCATCTGAAATTCTGCCCAGATATGAAAAGAGGGAACATATGATAAAAGCCTTGTCAATCAATTCAGCCCTGGAGAGAATGTGCAAGGCTCATGGTGTAGAATTTTTCTTGGCATAGCCTGTGCTTGTTCACAGTAAACAGTTTTACAGGAATGGGTTACACTTAAACAGGAGTGCAAGAATATTTGCTGATACTATCAAAGTAGTGTTAAGTGGGATGGAAACCTGCTAGTTTGGAGAATAAAAACACAGACTAAAAGATTAACAGCAGCTGAAGGCAGAGGTAAAAGTGATTCTTGCATGCTTCAATAAGAACATGCAGCAGCCTGCAAAGTAAGGTGCTGGGAATTACAAGGCCTGCATGGTCTCCTTATGGGACAAGCAGTTGAGATTATTAAGAGTAAAAAACAAGTGCATGTATACTAATGCTAAGTAGAAACAAATTTGATGAATTTTGAGTACTACCGGTTAACCCATCAAACAAATATTTATAAGAGACATCAGAGGCATGGCACTCAGATATATGGGATGAAAATTTTTATTATGGTGAGTACACTGTGTAGCTAAATGAGACAGGATACAAAGTGTGGGGAAGGGAATTATGCTCTTGTTTAATAGGCACACAAAATCTAAGACACCACCCAGTCAATGTGGGTGGCAGTGCAATGTTAATCACTTTGGTGTGACATAAACATTGGAAAAACAAATATTAGAACAGGTTATGTTGTTATTTGGTTTTTAGGAGCATTAGCAACTAAGGCCATATTGCTCTGGGATATGCGGTGTATTTGGTGGTGACGGGCTGGAACCCCGGTCTAATCAAGAAGCCTGTGCTGCACACTGCTGTATTAGAACAGGAAGGTGTGCTATAAGCCAAATCACTGTGATGAGAATAACAAACAATTAGACAGACCAACAGAGGGCTTAGTAAATCAGGATCCCTGATTTACTTAGTAAACGATTAAGTAATAAACAATTACTTAATCGTTTATTACTTAATCGTAATAAATAAACGATTTTAAAGACAGCTCCTGAATGGAATTTGCAGTTTGTTTACTCACACAGTAACCAGAATTTTTTGGATTTACTGAATCACTCTTTTCTGCACCAGCATGTTAGAGAGAGAGAGAGAGAGAGAGAGAGAGAGAGAGAGAGAGAGAGAGAGAGAGAGAGAGAGAGAGAGCGAGCGAGAGAGAGAGAGAGAGCTTCTTGATTAGACCAGGGTTTGAGCCCGTCACCACTAAATACGGAGGATGCAGAAAGGTCAGGGAATGACCACCACATATCCTGGAGCAATATGGCCTTAGTTGCTAATGCTCCTAAAAACCAAATAACAGTAACAGGTATTTAAATATATAAGTACTGGCAAAGGGATTTTGGTTTTGTAAAGGTGACTTAAATGGTTTCAGACAGTTTATAATTCTATTCAATGGACCAACTGATAACATTACAAACTGCAGATTCTAAATGAGAAGAATTCAACAAAGTAACACTGTAGATACTATTAGGCTTTTTACAGCAACTAAGATATACTGTTCAAGGTTTAAAATGTATGTCGGGTGAACTAATGGGACTAATGCAGAAAAGAGAAATACTAGGGATGTTTATAAATTGATGATGAACCAGTTCAGTTTGCTGACAAACTGAATAGATATTTTGCATCTACATTCACATGTGAGAAATTATCAGGAGATATAGAAACCTAATAGGTATGAACTAGTGTGCAATCAAGTCCCAAAGGGATTGGCCAAGTTAAAGAACATTATGAAATATCCCTGGCAAAGAATGCTAGAAAAAAAAAAATATATATAGCAAAGGTTTCTTTGCTTAAGATAACACTAAAAGGAAAGAGACAAATCACACTGGTCCACCCGATGCAAATGGCATAACTGATGATGAACCAGTTCAGTTTGCTGACAGACTGAATAGATATTTTGCATCTACATTCACACGTGAGAAATTTTTTAGGGTAAGATACCAGAGGTATATCAAAAGTCTTTGTTTAAGCATGTAAAGAAAAGTATATACCAGAGGTATATACTTTTCTTTAAATGCCAGATATACCAAAGGGTTTATCAACAGGGTGTGTGTGCATGTGCATGCACACATATGCAGAGCCTTCCTAGTATGTCAGGCTATATTTGTGTAACATTACAAGGAATTTTGTGTTGATTGATTCCTGTGCTGAGTGTTGCCATAGACAATTTTCATGGACAGTTTTCTACCCTGCCACAACTCCATGCATTTGCTCAACTGATACATGTCCTTCAATGCAATTAAACTCCTTCACCCCCATTTTCATTTCATTTTTGGTAATTCTCTATCATTAAATTGATATTTGATTAATTATTACAACTCTGTTTTATTTATTTATTTATTTAATACCCCTCTTTTAAGTATGATCTGTTATTTCATTTGCATATTTGCATTCATTTCAGGTTGGTCCAAGTCAATTTACATTTTTTAATTGTATATTTTTTTTGTTTGTTTGTTAAATCTTGGTTTGTTTTTTCCATTTAATTTGGTCTTTCACTGGTCACACAGGCACAAAAGTCAATTCTTGGCCAGTTATCAGCAAATCATTATGAAAATACACTTTGGGACTTACAGCGGTGAATGCTCTTGAATGAAACTGTCCCTGTAGTCCTTTTCTTGTAAGAGATGATAGCATTTATTTGTAGGATGTGCTTGAACGGTCTTTGTACATTGTCCTAGGTTGCACTTGCACTGCATTAGTGGAATTCTGAATTTTGACTTAATTTAGTGATATGGGCAGTACATAGCACTGCACACATATCACTAAATGAATTCTGTATTGACTGCTTCCTGTGGTGAGTGCTAACCCTATGAATTTAAATTTAATTGGTATTTATCCTTCTTACTCACTTCTTCATAGTTAAGTGCTCAAAAATTTTCAGTTACACCTCAATACTTAATTTTCCAAATTTAAAATCATTCAGAAAAAAAAACTATATATATATATATATATATATATATATATATATTTTTTTTTTTTTTTTGTTTCTCAAAAACCACAGACTTAAATGTCTTTGTTTTATATGAAATTATTCAGACAATACTCACGTGGTCCTCACTAAACTATATGGCGGATCAGATACAAAGAAACTGCTCATTACAGAAAGGCCCACTAACATTAGAATTGGCATCATCTGCAAAATGGCACTATAGCTATTCTAAAAAGGGGAAATGATTGCAAAATATTAGTACAGAGATTTTCTGAAAATGAAGCTCTATGTTGGGGAGGGAAAGGAAACAGTTGTACAAATATAAAATCATTAATTTAGACTTATGAAAAAAGAAAACACTAAACCATGTTACAAAAAAACAGCAAATTGATGCCATCTTCTGAAAGTTGATTTGATAAGATGTGATTTTGCTCTTATGTACTAGGCCATGGATAGGCTGCATCTTGAGTATTGTATACTGGTCTGGAGGCCTCACTTTAAGAAGTGATGTTGATCTGCTGGAACAGTTGCAGAGAAGGGCAATCAGATTGGTGAAGGGAACAAAAGGGTGTTCTTACCTAGAAAAGCTTCAGCTCTGCAAACTGCAGCTTCTGGAACTAGGCACCTGTGGGGTGATCTGGTTGAGGTGTTTAAGGCCTTGAATGGATTTAGTAAGCTGAATGTGAATGTCATTTTTCCTCTTACTGAGGCTTCATTCATGGTGGTGGTGGGGGATAAATTTAAGTTGAAGGATAGATGTGCAGATGTTTGCTTTCAGTCGGCAGGTAGTTGATTGTTGGAACAGGCTTCCATTTGTTGTGGTAGAAGTGGATCACTTGAATAAATTCAAGGAGGAACTAGACAAATTCTTGGAGGATATGGATGGGAGAAGTGTGTAGTTTTTTTTTTTTTTTTGGCTGATGCTATATAAGCTTGCTTTTTTGCATCATTTGCCACCATCACTACTACTACTACTATTATGTGGCCCCTCACAAAAAACCAAAATATATCAGGTAAAATCAATCTCCTCCAGTTATTACCAGCATCTTGGAGAAGATGACTAGATGTATTATTAAATATAACTTTCAAGAAGGGCAGGATAGGGATTCCTAGGATGATATATTAATACTAAGAAATTATTGAAAATTTATGGAAACATAACAAGACACTATATTTACATTTTGTTAAACTTAAAAAACATACAATAAAGTAACTAGAGAGCTACTAGTGTAAATTTTAGAAAAATAAAATATGGCATAAAGAATGATATTTTAAGGTGAATAAAATATCATCCTTGACAATATCATAAAAATAGCCAATCTGCAGTGAGGTGCAAAGAAAGCATTCAAAATGGTTTGTAAGTAAAATGGAGTGTGGGAATAGGACCATTTAATAAAAGAATGCAAGCTAAAAATAAAGTTTCATGTGAGAGATCTAAAAATTGGATCATTTATTACTTGCCCTGGTTAGGACAACTAATCCTAGCATAATAGGACCAACAGAAATGTGTTGTCACCCAGAAATAGCGAATTATCAGTTTCACTATGGTATGTACAATGTATTTCTGAAAAATAGGGAAGGGAGAAGGAGGTGCTGGAGTCAGGCTTCTTATCAAAAAGCAGATTGAACATGAAAAGAGCTTTGGCAGAGTCAGAAGTTGTTTGCCAACATAAAATCTGTGTGGTGTGAGTTAGTTGCAAGCAAAGGTATAATGAGAGTAGGAGTAATCTACAGACTAGAAGATTGCAAAGAGTATGACAGAGTCTACATGAAGATGGAATGAGCAAGCAAGCCTGATTGTCTTATTATGGCAAAAAAAAATTTAAATAAACTGTATGATCATTATTTGTACCGGCATGTTAGAGAAAAGAATCAAGAGAGAAATCGCAGGGCTCATAATACAGGAACCATCTGAAAGAAGTGATCATGCAACAGTTACTTGGAAAATGAAGAAAGATGTTGCAGTAGTTAAAAGTAAAGGTACGGTTTTTAATTTCAGGAAAGGATACTAGTTACAAGATGCTATATGGCATCTGTCAACTGGTCAAATTACAGAGGGAGGATAAATACATTAGATTTATGGAATACCTTTAAAGCAAGTCATAGAAGACATGAATGCATTCAGAAATTATAGGCAGAAGGAGGATACCAAGACGGATGAATACAGAACTGGCTGGTCTAACATAGCAGAAAAAGATGGCATGGAAAAGTTACAGAGCAATGAAAAGTATTGAAACCTACAAAACCTATAAGCTGATCTGTAGCAGCACTAGAAAAGAAAAGTTCAGACTGAAGGACTGAGGTTGATGAAATTAATAGGTACTCTGAATAGATTTTTACTGATGAAAGACCTTTCATGGAGAAGAGAAGCTGTGTGAGCGAGGCTGAAATACACATAAATGTATCTCAGCCAATTTTAAAATTACCAATAACTGTTTATTAGAAAACTTTAAGCCTAAAGGCAAGTATGGCTCCTTAGAGTTGATGGCATGTACCCAGCAATTTTGAGGGAGGAGATCAGAAAGTACATTGAACGATTAAGGTTAATTATGAGGGCATAACTAAACTCAGGAGAGACTCCTTTGGACTGGAGAAGTGCCAATGTATTGCCAATACATAAATGCATTCTAAGAGCTGACTTTATGTATTGGCGATAGAGAATGGTATTCTGAAGGGTGCACAACATGGTTTTGTTAAGGTAAAATGATGTTGAACTAACCTAGAAACTAAAATTTTTCTCATGAGCTAGATGTAGGAAATAATTTTAACATAGTATTTCAATTTTAGCAAAAGCAATTGACATAGTAAGAGGTTACTTACATAGTGACCTCTTATCCCTCATAAGAGGTTACTATGTAAGATGGAACACATTGGGATTGCATACAAGATTCTAAGATGGATTACAGGGCAGCTGTAAGGCAGGAGGCTGAGGGTTGTGCTTAATGGATATTCGTCAGATTCATCAGAAGTGGGAACCCCAAGGATTAGTTCACTAATGACTGGACTGCCGATTTTTCTGCTTTTCATAAATGACATTGATGAGGGGATAGAGGGCATGATGTCAAAATTTACAGATGGTGTAAATATTGAGAGTGCAATTAATGATCAGTGCCTAGCAGCACTACTGGATGACTTGGAGGCTTCAAGGATGTTCAGAAAAGTGGCAGGTATGTTTTAATGCAGCAAAAGAAGATCTTATACATGGGGAATAGCAAACCCATAATATACACCTCGTAGAGTTGAAGTGAAAACAGTAGAGGCAGAAAGGTATCTGGGAATTATGGCAGATATGAGTTCTCTGACAAGTGTAGACAGGTATACAGGAAAGCTCATGGCGTCCTATTAATGATTTATGAGACAATAGCCTTTAGAGATGGGTAAGTCATAATCCTACCATATAAGGCAATTGCAAAACTGCATCCAAGTATGGAGACCACACCTAAAAAATGGCACTGATCTTCTTGAAGGGGTCCAAAGACAGGCAACCCACATGGTGAAATCTGTAAAAGGATGATGACTGTATGAGGAAAAACTTATTATGTGAGTTACAAAGCTTGGCAACTAAGCACCTAAGAGGAGACCTGATTGAGGTCATTAGACTCAGAGAGGGAACAATAAAATGAATGAAGGGCTCATAAATCCAAATTACAGGGGAAGAGGTTTACATGCTTGATAGCTAAACACTTTCTTTAACCATCAAGATTTTAATTACTGCAACAAGTTATCTCTGCGAGTAGGTGAGACTGGCAGAATTTGTGGAAATTCAAAGGTCAACTGGACATTTACCTACATAGAGGAGGGAAACAAATAATTAATCTATTTTTATATGTTTTTTATTCTTTTATTATTATTATTATTATTATTATTTATATTTAAATATTTTATTATTATTTTTTTTAATATTTTGGAGGTGTAGCAAAACTAATAACTTCCTTGTAATATATGACTAATACTGTGCTATTAAATAGCACTCTGCAAACTCTTTGGGAATCTAATCAAAAAATAGATAAGGTTCTAGGAAATTTGGCATGACAGTTAATTCTACAAAAACAGAAGTTATGAAAGTTAGAAGAGAAAAGTGATTCAGATTGTACACTACATAACTAAAAATTGGAATTAGTTAGCATTAGTAGAGGCATATGATGCAAGAAAGCAAGCTTATATAGCATCAGCCAAAAAAAAAAAAAAAAACCTTCCCATTTCACCCATCCAAAAAAAAAAAAAAAAAAAAAATTACTCACATGAGGGGGGTCATAAATTCAAATTGAGGAAAGGCAATTGTAGATGTGCAGAAATTTGCCTTTACCTGTTGGCTAAAGGCAAATTTCTGCACATCTATTCTGCAATTGCCTTTCCTCAATTTGAATTTATGACCCCCTCATGTGAGTAATTTTTTTTTTTTTTTTTATGTAAACCCCAAACACGAGAGGTATTAGAACCTATAGTACTTAGTACCGTGCTTGGGTTGGAGGTCGAGAAGACGAAAAAAGATATTTGTTGACATTGGACTTGAACTTCTGTAGACTGTAATTTTCAGGAAGGTTGTTCCAGAAAACGGCAGTTGAATGAATAAACGAGGAAGATGAAAAGTTGGTTCTGTGAGTTTGAAGTTGGACGGTAAATGGATGCTGGCGGCACGTGTTCGGATTGTTTTGAAAGAGAGAGCGAGAATTATAGAAGCCAATTCAGAAGAACAGTGCTCATGGAAGTATCTGTAGAAGATGCATGCAGCAGAAACAGTTCGTCTATGAGACAGCGAGTGGAGAGACTCTGTTAGAGATGAATCATTAATTAACCTAACTGCCCTCTTCTGAACGGAATCAAGAAGCCTGGGAGATGTTTTGGGGGCACCACCCCAATGTGGGAACAATATTCCATGGCAGGGCGGATTTGCGATTTATACAGAGTGAGCAGCTGTTTGGAAGAAAAGTAACGTCGAGAGCGAAAGAGAAAACCAAGTTTTTTAGATGCAGAGGAAGCAATATTTGTAATGTGCTTGTGCCAAGAGAGATTAGAAGTCAGGGTAATCCCCAAAAGAGATATATCATTTTGCCTAGAAATCGGAGCATCACTAAAGATAAGCGTAGGAGCAGAAGAATCCTTTTTGCTTTGAAAGGATGAGTTTTAGAAGGGTTGAAATGAATAAGTTGTCTTTGCCCCACTGGAGAATTACCTGGAGATCGTCATTTAAGGAACTGGTAGCAGATTTTCGAGAAATTGAAGCTGATTGAGCAGGACAAGGTTTCTCAAAATGGAAAGTGGAATGCAATGTGCTATCATCAGCAAAACTATGGATAGGATTTCCAGTCAACGGAAGAAGGTCATTAATAAACAAGAGGAAAAGAGTGGAGGAAAGTTTTTTAGATGCAGAGGAAGCAATATTTGTAATGTGCTTGTGCCAAGAGAGATTAGAAGTCAGGGTAATCCCCAAAAGAGATATATCATTTTGCCTAGAAATCGGAGTGTCACTAAAGATAAGCGTAGGAGCAGAAGAATCCTTTTTGCTTTGAAAGGATGAGTTTTAGAAGGGTTGAAATGAACTAAGTTGTCTTTGCCCCACTGGAGAATTACCTGAAGATCGTCATTTAAGGAACTGGTAGCAGATTTTCGAGAAATTGAAGCTGATTGAGCAGGACAAGGTTTCTCAAAATGAAAAGTGGAATGCAATGTGCTATCATCAGCAAAACTATGGATAGGATTTCCAGTCAATGGAAGAAGGTCATTAATAAACAAGAGGAAAAGAGTGGGGGAAAGAACTGAACCTCGGGGGACACCAGCATTAGTGGAGAAGTTAGAAGACAGAGAGCCATCTACCATCACCCTCAGTGAGTGATCAGGGAGAAAACTGGATAACCAATTACTAAAAACATTTGGCAAACCATAAGATGGAGGCTTGTTTAGAAGACCTTTATGCCAAACACGATCGAAAGCCTTTGAGATGTAAAGAGCAACTACTTGTGTTTTCCCGAACCTTTCCACCTGAATTATTCCATAAATGGGTGAATATCACCAGTGGATTGACATTGACGGAATCCATACTGGTGATCGTTGAACAGATGGAAGGTTTCTAGGTAGGTTAAGAGTTGGCAGCTAATTGATTTCTCCATTACTTTAGAAAGAGTAGGGGTAATTGCAATGAGACGATAATTGGATGGGAGGGATTTCTCACCATTTTTAGGAACTGGCTGGATATGAGCAAATTTCCAAGCAGAAGGAAAAACAGCTTTGGAATAAGAAAGTGAAAAAAGTCGGCAAAGAATAGGAGTAAGTTCAGGAGCACAGGTTTTGAAAACAAGTGGAGAAATATCAACGGGACCTGGAGCTTTCTTAGCATCAAGATTCGTCAAAATCTTTCTGACATCCTTTTGACGGAAGACCACAGGAGGCATTGAATGGAGCGTGTTGGGAATGGTGGAAGGTGTTTTGCCAAGATCATTGATAGATGAGTT
Source organism: Mastigoproctus giganteus (assembly GCF_048544385.1). Taxonomy (NCBI): domain Eukaryota; kingdom Metazoa; phylum Arthropoda; class Arachnida; order Uropygi; family Thelyphonidae; genus Mastigoproctus; species Mastigoproctus giganteus. Next base: position 68,172,514 of record NC_143582.1, on the reverse strand, counting down.
GGAAGAAAAATGCGATGCTGCACCAAAGCTCGCAACAATTGTTGCGAGCTTTGGTGTAGGCAGAAAATGAAACTGGAGAATTAGAAACAAGCAAATTACAATATGCAACATTCTTCTCTTGAACAGCCTTAGCACATTTATTGGAAAACCAAGGTTTAGATAAAGGACGGATTTTAAAGTGGAGTGTGGAATAAAGGATTCCATTCCTGCAAGAATAATTTCACTGATACGATCTGAGCAAACATCGACATCAGAAGTTTTGAAACTGTAATCCGACCAAGGAAAAGAGATCTTGCAGGTCATCCCATTTTGCATTCTTGTAATGCCAAACAACACGAGGTTGAGAATAGCCATGAGATAAAGATTCCATTGGAGAAGAGACAATCACCAAGTTGTGATCTGAGGTGCCTAAAGACCACTCACTTCGACCATGTACTTAGAAGGGTTGTTTGTGAGAAAAAGATCAAGCGTGTATTGGCTGTATGGTTAGGATTGTCCGGTACCCTTGTAGGTTAATGAACAAGCTGTGCAAGAACATTGGTAATTGCAAAAGCCTCAGCATCTTGACTAGCCAGGTCGGTGTGACTAGAAAAGGGAAATCAGCTGGAGTTGTGAATATTAAAATCACCAAGGAAAATTACCTCACTGTTTTGGACTGGAGAAAGTCAAGTTGCAAAGAGAGGAAGTCAAAGAGCTCCAAGTGATTAGTGGAATTGGGAGAACGATAGAGACAACAGATGAATTTGATACAATGAGGTAGAGAGATTTTGAGCCAGAGAAGATCAAAGAAAGGACATTCCAAATTGCCAAGTCTCTGACAGGGAATATCAGAACGGACATATGCACAAGTACTACCTTTGAGGCGAAAGGAATCATACAGTGAATAATTTGGGCATCTGAGATGAGCAGTAGTTGAATCAACCGATAACTAAGATTCTGTCAGAAAAAGTACATGGGGTTTGGCAGACTGCAAGTGGAAATTGACATCATTGAGATTAGAATTGAGACCACGTATATTTATATTTGTGAAATGAATTAGGAAGTGTTTGGGAGGTTTAGATCTTTTCGCAGATAAGCTGGCTCTGTCAGTTTCACAATTCATGGTGTATTCAATAGTAAGAAAAAGTGGGTGGGACATGCTGTATGAAGTAATGAAATTTTTGGATATGGCGTGCATATGGTAAGAATATACCCAGATCCTTGACTGGGTATATTCTGAATCTGAGCAAGAGGAAGAATCCCATTAGCATTGAGCTTGCTCAATCCATTCAAGGCCTTATACACCTCAATTAGATCACCTCACAGGTGACTAGTTTCCAGAAGCTTTAATTTGCAGAACTTAAGCCTTCCTTAGTAACACCAACCCTTTGTTCCACTCACCAATCTCGTTGCCCTTCTCTGTACTTATTCCAGCAGCTCTACATTCTTTCTAAAATGTGGCCTCCAGACCTGTACACAGTACTCAAGGTGTGGCCTAACCATTGTCTTATACAAGGGGATAATCACCTCCTTATCCCTGCTAGCAAAATTCCTGTATATCATTGGCAAGACCCCCATGTCTGCATCACTCAGAAAACTTCACATCTGACTGCACAAGTTCCCCCAAGTCTCTTTCATTCTCCACTACCCTGAGTTTAGTACCACCCAGTTGGTATGTTACTCTGGGGTTACTGCTACCCATATGCAGTACTTCACATTTGTCAATGTTAAACTTCAGTTGCCACTTCTCAGCCCATATGCTCAACTTTTCCAGATATTGTTGCAGTAACATGTTATCATTACTGTCATTAATAACCCTGCCAACCTTCGTATCATCTGCAAATGTAGACATTAATCCTATTATACCTTCATCAATATCACTGATAAATAGTGAAAACAACAATGGCACCAAACCCTTGGGGACTCCACTAATAACATTAGTCCATGAAGAGCAGCATCAATTGATTACCACTCTCTGTCTTCTACCACTCAACCATCCTTTTATCCATTGTAGCCACTTGCCCTTAATGCCATACTGCTCCAATTTGTACAGTAGTCTTCCATGTGTGTGTACTGTATCAAATGCCTTCCTAAAATCCAAGTATATGATATCAAAATTATTCTTTGCATTCAGTTCCTTTGTGGTCACATCACAGCATCCAATCAAATTTGTCAGACAAGACTTTCCCTTATCAAACCCATGTTGTGTCTGAACTATAACTACAGTCTTGTCTAGATGATCCTGTATCACTTCCTTAATCGGTGACTCCATTATTTTCCCCTGGAACAGAAGTTAGACTAACAGGTCCGTAATTACCTGCATCACCCTTTGTGAAATGGGGACACATTTGCACATCTCCAGTCCATGGTGACCTCCCCCGAGTCCAAGAAAGCTTTCATAATTATAGTTAAGGGTTTGCTTACTTCCTTTGCTATCCCCCTTTAATATAACTGGATATATCCCATCCACCTCATGTGCCTTCCTTATGTTCAACTTCAATAATTTCTCCTCCACTTTGCTCTCAGTTATTACAAAATTGCTTAGCTCCTGTTAGAGTTTGATAAATGTCTAGCATTCCATTCCTTGAATAAGTTAATTTTGCATACCTAGGGGAGTCTCAATGAAGCACATTTTTATTATTATTATTATTTTTTTTTGGTAGTTGTTGGTGCATCGGTTTCTGTGGCCATAATGCACCTCCCAAGGTTTTTGCAGTACTTTGTGCCAAGCCCGAGGCGGGATTCGAACCCACAACCTTTGGGTTGCCAGGCAGGCACTTTACCCACCCGGCTAGCAATGAAGCACATAAACAATAAGTAGAGCAGAAAGTATAGGAATCCAGTTTTAAATTAAGTTGGAGATTAGGCAAATAACAAAATTATCTGTTTTTAAGTCTATTTTAATCCAGAGGCTTAGGTCTTAGAATTAGGAAAGAAAATTTTTGAAGAGCATTAATAGCACAAGTAGAAACACAAAATAACTCATATTTGTAGGCTCACCGTAATTCATATTTTGCATACATTGTTATGAGTTCTTTGTACATGAATTACAAGGAATTCTGATGTTCCATCTCCATACTAAACTTAATTCTAGGGCAAAAGTTAAGAACTTGAGAAAACCCTCGTGAGCCACAAATCCACAGAATATCATCCATATACCATTTACTAAGAATTCAGAATGAATTTAGACTTCTCAGGAATGATATTTCAAATGAGTGCATTAAAACCTCAATCAGCATGAAAGAAGGAGGGTTATGAAGACTGGAGCTCTGAATACAGAATAAATTCAGAAAAAATTTTGTACATAAATGCTTTTAACTGGGAAATGGGAAACATTCAAGAAAGTAATTTTGGAAGCTACTACGCTTTTTGTTCCAACTAAGAAATACTACTCTAGGTTCAGGCCCGAAAGGATGTCAGATGAACTAATGAGACTCGTGACAGAGAAGAAAAATGCATGGGGATGCACATAAATTGTCAGGCAATGCAGAAGCCTGTGGTAGATACAAGCTAGTCTGTAATCAAGTCACAAAGGAGGTTAGGCAAGTGAAGGCAGATTATGAAAAATCTTTGGCAGAGAAAAATAGCAAAGAATTTACTTATATAAACTCTAGATGACTATAGATGATCATTCTCAGATAGCTGCTGAACTAAATGAGTATTTTGCATTCACACATTCAGGAATTATTCAAGGAGGAGAGGGCCAGATGTTTATCAAACTCTAACAGGGATTTTGTAATAACTGAGAGCAAAGTGGAGGAGAAATTGCTGAAGTTAAACATAAGAAAGGTGTGGTGGATGGGATCTATCCAGTTATATTAAAGGAGGAAGCAAAGGAAGTAAGCAAACTATTAGCCATAAATATGAGAGCATCTTTGGACTTGGGGGGGGGAAGTCCCTAACAGACTGGAGATGTGCAAATGTATCTCCAATTCACGAAGGGGAATCAAAGGGTGACACAAGTAATTACAGACTTGTTAGTTTGGCTTCTGTTCCAGGGAAAATAACTGAGTCACTGGTTAAAGAAGCACTGCAGGATCATCTAGACAAGACTTCAGTTCTAGCTCGGACACAGCATGGGTTTGTCAAGGGGAAGTCTTGTCTGACCAATTCGATTGGATAATATGGTGTGGTCACAAAGGAAATGGATGCAAAAAATAATTTTGATATCATATACTTGGATTTCAGGAAAGCTTTTGATACTGTTGCACATGGAAGACTACTGTACAAATTGGAGCAGTATGGCATTAAGGGCAAGTTGCTATAATGGATAAAAGGATGGTTGAGTGGGAGAAGACAGTGTGGTGATCAATGGGTACTGCTCTACGTGAACTAATGTTACTAGTGGTGTCCCTTAGGGTTCGGTGTTGTACCCATTGTTGTTTTGTATATTTATTAATGATATTGATGAAGGTATATCAAGCTTAATGTCAAAGTTTGCAGATGATACAAAGATTGGCAGGGTTGTTAATAACAGTAATGATAGTATGCTGCTGCAACAGGATCTGGAAACGTCATGCAGATGAGCTGAGAAGTGACAACTGAAGTTTAACATTGACAAATGCAAAATACTGCATATGGGTAGCGTAACCCCAAAGAAATGTACCAACTATATGGTGTTACACTCAGGGTAGTGGAGAATGAAAGAGACCTTGGGGTAATTGTGCAGTCAGATATGAAGTTTTCTGGACAGTGCAGACAGAGAAGGTCATGAGGTATTGTCAATGATATACAGGAATTTTGTGAGCAGGGATAAGGAGGTGATTATGCGTACAGGTCTGGAAGCCTCATTTTAGGAAGGATGTAGAGTTGGTAGAACGAGAACGAAGGGTAACAAGACTGGTAAAAGGAACAAAGGAGTGCTATTATGAAGAAAGGCTTAATTTCTGAAAATTGCAGCTTCTGGAGACGAGGCACCTGTGAGGCGATCTGATTGAGGTGTATAAGGCCTTGAATGGATTGAGCAGGTTCAATGCGGATGGGATTCTTCCTCTTGCTCAGATTACAAACCTGAGGGTGCATAGATTAAAACTGAGGAAAGACAGTTGTAGAATAAATGTTGGAAGTTTGTCTTTAGCCAACGGGTAGTTGATTGCTGGAACAGACTTCTATTTGTTGTTGTGGAAGTTGATAGCTTAAATAAATTTAAGGCTGAACTAGAGAAACACTTGGAATGACCAGATGGTTGAAATGGGAAGGGTTTTTTTTTTTTGGCTGATACTGTATAAGCTTGCTTTCTTGCATCATACACCTCAACGAATGCTAATGCTACGAAAAACAGCAACGAGTTCTTTACCTATGTAAACTAGAAGGAAGGGGATGAATCAGATTAGACCATTTGATGATGATCCTGCTGAGGTCGCTAACAAACTAAATGAATATTTTGCATCTACATTCAAACATGAGGAGTTATTCGGGGAGAGGAACGCCAGAGGTGAATTAAACTTTGGCAGTGAGCTAGGTGATTTTGTAATAACTGAGAGCAAATTGGAGGAGAAATTGTTGAAGATAAACAAAAGAAAGGCACCTGGGATGGATGGGATCTATCCAGTTATATTAAAGGAGGCATCAAAGGAAGTAAGCGAGCCCCTATCCATAATTATGAGAGCTTCCTTGTACTCAGGGGAGGTACACATGGACTGGAGATGTGCAAATGTGACCCGAATTCACAAAGGAAAATCAAATGGCGACACAAGTAATTACAGACCTATGAGTTTAACTTGTGTTCCATGGAAATTAATGGAAGCACCATTAATTATAGAGAAGGGCAACAAGACTGGTGAAGGGAACAAAGGAGTGCTATTATGAAGAAAGGCTTAATTTCTGAAAATTGAAGCTTCTGAATGGGAATGTTTTTTTTTTTTTTTTTTTTGGCTGATGCTGTATAAGCTTGCTTTCTTGCATCATGTGCCTCTACTAATGCTAACTATTACGTGTATATGTGTCATCCAGCAGTGTTCACTGCTGGATGACACATATACATGTAAAGGGATTTTTAATTCAAATGGATGAAAATTCAGATTTTTATACAAGTGACCTTCACGACTGACTAATTCAGCCTCAGTGAGAAGAAAGCCCATAAATGTTTCTGCCCTAGATTGACTCAATCCTGCGATTTTTGAATTCAGTGTATTAAGTTCGGAAAGCCTGCAACAAACATGTCAATCTGTTCTTATTTTGAGTTGATTGCCCAATATCAGAGAGAAATTAATTCAAAATCAAATTAGAAGGGGAAGAAAAAGAAAAAAAAAGTAAAATATTCATAAAATACTCATTTTCATTTTGTTACTTGTTTGATATTATTTTCTAAGCCTATTCATATATTGATTCAATTAAAGCAACTTCTGGGTTTGAATTCCAGAGTATTTTGGCTTTTGCATACCAAAACCTTAATATATAAAATTTCAGCAGCTAAGTGCTGGTGAAATTTCCCAAGACACTATCCAATGATCTGTATCCCAGATTACTCCCACCATCCATTAATCTCTTTTACGATGGAAGTTATAAATATGTATACAGGCTGCTTTTCCTGGCATCCTGAACTGTTATGCTACAGAAAGGCTATACCAATCTGACCTACATAATATTATTAATTTCATTTCTATTACTTTCTCTTAATTATTAATTACTTGACAAATTGATTATTTGACAAATATATTAATATTTGTCAAATAATCAACATTTCTATTGACTAAAATTCTGTATTAAATTTGTGAATGAAGATTGAAAGAAATGAACTAATTAAATTTTATTTAGTTGTAAGGATGTAGGGCTTTGTTTCCTATAAATATAATATAACAGTAAAAAAATAATTTGACTACAGTCAGTCCTTGTATAACATGTGTTTACACTACACGAATTCGATCATACACGATTTATAAATAGGGGAACGACATCTTATATAACACGAACCGAATTCGCTTATACACGATTTGCCTTTGTGTTTACAAAAAATGGCAGTGGAACGAAGAATCACCCCAATCAAACGCAACATGATATGAATGAAGAGAAGATTCTGAAAATGTATTTATGTTTTTTATATCAGTGAAGGGTAAAATAGGGTTAGGTGCCAACCATAATAACATAAAAACCAGCACAATTCCAGCTATCAGTATAATCGCAAATGGGTAAAATAGGGTTAGGTGCCGACCACCCAAGATTGAACACACATTTGTAACCAAAACATTATCAAACACAATAAATAATCGTAATAAAATACTTATGTATTTTATTACGACTATTACGTAATAAAATATTGTTAATGCTTTTGTTTCTATCGTAAGCAAACTTGTTTTTTGTTTGATTTTCTATCCAAACAGATGACAGCCTTTCCATCTCTTCCAATTCTTTGTGTCTTAATCTAATGGATTTTAATTTGTACTTTGAGTTGTTCCTGCTATGAAAGTCGTTTTTATTTTCTCTGCATTCTTTGTAATTCTCGGCATTGTCTCGTTTAGGCCAGTAGCACATGCAATATCACATGGTCTTTCATTTCGCTCAAAGTGTTTCACAATTTCATATTTTTTTTCTCTATCGACAAAGGCCGACTGGCCATAAGCCTTATCGGGGAAACCCCGGTGAGCCGGAGGCCGGTGTGATTTTGGCCATAAGCCATAGTATGAGGCCACTATAAATTTTCCTGGGTAAAAATTTTTTATCCAGTCCGTCTCTGTTTATCGATATTGCTTTTCTTTTTCTCTCTGAATCTGCAGTGTCTTCACCAGGACGCTTCCTTTTCACACATTATGTATTTTACTCATTTTTAGGGAATAAAGCACAATTACAAAACGAGGAGGCACAGCTGACACACATAAACAAAGCTGCATGTGTGTAGCAACTGAATAAACAACACCGTAAAGGCAGAGATACACTATTAACACCTCACATTTTACTAAAGCACATTTCTAGGGGTTACTACCATAAAACAATAAAAACAATTTCCATTTGCATTTCTGCTAGTGGAATCTGTTATAAACTGGTAGTAAACTCGATCTAATTGCATTTGCGATTATATTGATAGCTGGAATTGTGCTGGTTTTTATGTTATTATGGTCGGCATCTAACCCTATTTTACCCATAGGGCCTGTTGTTTATATTGTACGATTTTGCACTGCATGAGGGTTTCTAGGAACAGAACTATCGTGCTATACGAGGATTGACTGTACTTTGGCTGTTTAGGTATCGTTATGTATACAAAATTTAAAATCCAAAACTGACTTAGATGTATATTAAAAAAGGAGCTTAGTAATACTGGATAAGGTAACCGAAATGTATAAGGGGTAATCATTTAATTCGCGGACTGGTGCAGGATTTTATGTTTACTGCATAAACTTTCCATAACTGCTGCTAGAAGCATCCTCCCTAATACTACTGAGCAGACTCCCTGTGTGTGCTGTTTGTTTGTTATTTGGTTTTAAGGAGCATTAACAACTAAGGCCATATTGCTCCGGGTATATGTGGTGGTCATTCCCCGACCTTTCTGCATCCGCCGTATTTTGTGGTCACAGGCACGAACCCCAGTCTAATCAAGAAGCATGTGCTACGCACTACTGCTCCTGCTCACCTGGCTACGGAGACACCCTCTGTGTGTCTCCGTAGTGCCATTACTTGTCGAACTAGTGTAACATGAAGAGTTTTTTAGCTGCATGCTCTGATGATTTTTTTGAAGCAAGTATCATGTCAGACATACAGATTGAACAGCGATATGTGATTCGTTATTGTGTTAGATGGCTTAAATGCATTGGAAACAGTTAAAGAGATGAATGAACCATATGGTAATGAGTGTCTTGGTAGGACGGCCATATTCTGGTGTGACCAAACTTTTTGGTGTGAAGTGGTTTCTCCATCAAGAAAATGCTAGGCCCCATACGGTTAATATTGTGTCCCATACTGCTGCAATACAGCTGCCACAGGTGGCTAGGTTCTGCCACATCCCCCTTAATCACCAGACTTAGCCCCGTGAGATCTCTTTCTGTTTCCATATGTGAAGAAAACTCTGAAAGGCAAGCGTTTCACATCCGACACAACAATGCTTGCAGAGCCACGATGGAAGCACTTCACAGTCTTTCAAAATATGGCTTGCAAGAAGCATTTAATGCATGGGTACGACGGTGGTGAAAGTGTGCAAAGTTCAAGGGAGATTATTTTGAGAACAAGAAATACACAGAAGAGTCAGACGATGACAATTAAGATAAGATCTTGCACCAGTCCACAAATTAAATGATCACCTCTCATATATGCATTAAATATTACTCATTCTAATTGAATATTAATTGATACAAAGCCCTCAAGAAGTTATGGAAGAATGTTTAGAATGAATAAAACTCTTAAATTTTGTTTGAGGCAACAAAAAAAAGTGTCTAATGTGGCTGCTGATCAATTATCATTATTGCACAAAAATAAATTGATAATTATCAAAATTTGACTAATAATGAAACAATATATGTATGTACTCCAGAAAGAGGTTAATGTTAATGAGCCTAGTGAATCCTAGAAATAAGTGCATATCAAACAGGCTGTGTTTGATACCTTCTGGTGGGATAATTGCATGCATAGAGTGTACTTCAAATAAAAGTAAATAACCAGAGGTTGAATGTTGACATCTTGGAAATTTTAAACAAGTTTTCTGTTCTTAACTGCAATAAATATTAGATGGCAAAATCTTAGATAGGGTTCATACAATTTATTTAGAAATTGTTTTGTTGTGTGGGATGGAATCTACCACTTATGATTGGCTTGGATGGGCATTCAGGCATAAAGTTCAACATTTGCAAAGATATTCTTAATTGGATCAAGGTATTGCATGTTAATTTTATAGGAACACAACTATCGTGCTATACGAGGACTGACTGTGCATCAGATCCAGAAACATAACTTATTTACTAAATGAGTGCAACAGGTAACTGGTACAAAACATGCCCAAATTATTGTAAAAACAAACCTTTTCTATTTCAAGTGTAAACAAAAAAACAAAAAACCTTCCTTAATTCAATATTTATTTAAAAAAAAAGAGCAACCCTTATAATACAGGGTGTCCACAATGTCATTGTGCACCTCTATAAATGATGACAATTTCATTAAAAATGCAATTAGATAGTATGAATCAGAGCTGTAATGCTCAATACATTCTTTGTTGATATAAATATTTGTATATAATAAGACGAGTTTACCTCAATATAGTACATAGAACACTTCCGTATAATACCCTCCAGAAATTAAAACGAAAAAAATCGAAAAACTTACATTAGAGTAACAAATAATTAAAAACCAATTTAACACAATTAAAAATCAATTTAATGCAATTAAAATCGTTTTGAAAATTTTCGTTAAATTCTTTTTAATATTTTTAATTGCATTAAATTGATTTTTAAATTGTGTTAAAGTGATTTTTAATTATTTGTTACTCTGGGTTTCTCTCTAAAATGAATTGTCTGAAAACTGACAAAATGGCAGACAAGTCCACTTCTGTATTGCAAGTTTTTCTAGTTTTTCATTTTAATTTCTGGAGGGCATTATACGGAAGTGTTCTACGTACTATAATGAGGTAAACTTCTCTTATTATTTACAAATTAAAAATGAAATATGAGAGAAAAAAAAAAGAAAGAAAAATTAGAAGTATTTACTGCAAATGTTGCCCATTTGCATGTAAACAAACACTCATGAACTTTTACAGGTGAAGATAGGAAGACAGGTCAAGTCTACCTCATTTACATTGATAATTATATTTGTAAAATAGGCTTCCTCCAAATCTTTTAGTTTGTGGGAGTTCTCTGTAGACAGTGGCTTTCAATGCTCTACAGTAGAAAAGAGTCTAGGGATGTAGGATCAAAGAAATGGGTGGCAGGTGGGGGGTTTCTCTCTAAAATGAATTGTCTGAAAACTGACAAAATGGCAGACAAGTCCACTTCTGTATTGCAATTAACAATGGGTCTATGGCTCACAGCAAACATGCCATTTATAGAGGTGCATAGTGACTTTATAGACAGTCTGCACAAATGCAACAAATGTCAAATGAAACATTAGTCATGTTCCTAATTTGCATTATACAGATCCAATGTCAGCATAATATGATGCTTACTTCTTGCCGAACCTCAGTAGGCTGCCTATAACGATGCCAGCTATTGCCTCTTCTCACATAAACATTTCCTGCATATATACATTACACTTGTTAATGTATAAGAAAATCATTAATAATTAACAAATTAGCATACACAAATAAAGTATAACAAATTAGCATACACAAATAAAGTATAACAAATTAGCATACACAAATAAAGTATAACAAATTAGCATACACAAATAAAGTATAACAAATTAGCATACACAAAAAAATTACAATAAACTACACATTTCTATTAAATGCACATTACTGTTCACAATCATCTTTAAATGTGTGGGAAAGGAAGATATTAAGGAAAATCTTTGGCCTCGTAAAAGTCAGGGAGGAGTGGAAAATAAGGACAAACCAAAGCTGTAGGAACTGCATGGAGAACCGAATATAGTAGGAATGATAAAGCGCTCAAGACTTAGATGGGCAGCCCACGTGATATGAATAGAGGAAAACAGATGGCCAAGAAAAGCAATGGAAGGGCAATTGGGATTAAGAAGATTGAGAGGAAGACCGAGAAGGAGGTGGATGGATGACATAGAGAACAACCTATGACAATTTAGGGTGAGACGAGGGAGAACAATGGTCGGGGAAAGAGACAGCTGGAGGAAAATCATTAAGGAGGTCGAGGTTTTACAAGGATCGTAGCACCTTGGAGTAAGTAGGTAAGTACTCGATGAGAGTATAAGGAATGTGGGGTCTCACATTTTCATGATGCAGCATCCACCTACTTGCATACAGTTATGGTTGTTTGTGACAAATGTGATCCTGCAAAGTGTGCAGTACCACGAGTACCGTGAGGCCAAGTTATGTCAAGGATCTGAGTATAATCTTACCATGTGTACACCATATCCATAAATTTCATTACTTCTGGAGCATGTCCCCCCCCCCACTTTTTCTTACTATTGAATACTAATTGCTTACTAACGCTGATGGAACTGATATTCGGGTGACACAAGTCAAGTGGAACCAATTATGGTGAAGTCCGGATGGTCTATGACACCCAAAATCCTCTGCTTGCACTTTCACAATGGTGGGACTGTTAGTAATCCTGGGTATAACCTCCATGTGCAAGCACACTGTGGGTGACCACCCAGGTGTGAACCAACGTAAGCAAAGGCCAAAGTGTGGTGCCAACACCACAAGGAGGAATGCCACGCCTCTGTGTTACCAGTCAATACTAGGTGGTTGATGACTCTCATCAACCAGTGCAATACCACCATTTTGCTTATTGGAGGCTAGAAGTGGTGGAACCCATGTTTGGTTTCCAGAGCTAAGTTCCGGTCAACCCTTCCCCTTCTCTTCCATCATGTAGTATGACTGATAACTTTTGAGGTTATGATGGACATCATGGCAAGATCCAATCTTCCTTACATTTCGAGGATACAGCTCTAAAACGGTGTTAGCAGGCCGGCCGCTGGTTAGTACACCGGACTGAACCTATTGCTAACTCTCTACAAGGCTTCCAGATCACCTGGTGTATAATCTTGCTACCTCTACTCTGCCAGATAGTGACTGGAGGGAGTCCGAGTAGTACGTATGCAGGGGGAGGCATAGTCGAGCCCACGTTATGTCAAGGATCTGAGTATATTCTTACCATGTGTACACCATATCCAAAAATTTCATTACTTCATGCAGCATGGCCCCCACCCACTTTTTCTTAAATCAGATGGGTTGAATACACCATGAATTGTCAAACTAATAGAGTAGGCTTAGCTGCGAAAAGATCTAAAGCTCTCAAGGACTTCCTAGTTCACTACACAGATACATGTGGTCTCAATTTATAACCTCAACAATGTCCATTTTCACTTGCAGTCTGCCAAACCCCATGCACTTTTTCTGACAGAATCTCAGTTATCGATTGATTCAACTACTGCTCATCTCAGTTGCCCAAATTATTCGCTGTTTGATTCCTTTTGCCTCAAAGGTGGTACTTGTGCATATGTCCATTCCGATATTCCCTGTCAGAAACTTGGTAATTTGGAATCTCCTCTTTTCGATCTACTCTGGCTTAAAATCTCTCTACCTCATTCTGTCAAATTCATCTGTTGTCTCTACTGTTCTCCCAACTCCACTAATTACTTGGACCTCTTTGACTTCCTTTCTTTGCAACTTTCCTAACAGTGAGGTAATTTTCCTTGGTGATTTTAATATTCACAACTCCAGCTGACTTCCATTTTCTAGTTACACCGACCCGGCTAGTCAAGATACTGAGGCTTTTGCAATTACTAATGTCCTTGCACAGATTGTTCATTTACCTACAAGGGTACCGGACAATCCTAACCATACAGCCAATACACGCTTGATCTTTTTCTCACAAACAACCCTTCTAAGTACATGGTAGAAGTGAGTGGTCCTTTAGGCACCTCAGATCACAACTTGGTAATTGTCTCTTCTCCAATGGAGCCACTATCTCATGGCTATTCCCAACCTCTTATTGTTTGGCATTACAAGAATGCAAAATGGGATGACCTGCGAGATTTATTTTCTTCTTTTCCTTGGCCGGATTACTGTTTCAAAACTTCTGATTAGCATTAGCATTAGCATTAGTAGAGGCATTTGATGCAAGAAAGCAAGCTTATGCAGCATCAGCTTGTTTGTTTGTTTGTTTGTTTGTTTCGGGATTTATTGGGCGCATCGGCAACTATGACCATAGTGCGCCATCAGCATCAGCCAAAAAAAAAAAAAAAAAAAAAAAAAAAGTAACATAAATAAATAAAAATAACCACTTCCACTTCACCCCTCTGTTCGTTCGAAATACCTGTCCAGCTGAGCCTTAAACTTATTTAGGCTATCAACTTCCACGACAAGGGATGGAAGTCTGTTCCACCCACCAACCACCCGCTGGCTAAAGGCAAATTTCCGCACATCTATCCTACATCTGTCTTTCCTCAATTTGAATTTATGCCCTCTCAGGTGATTTTTCTGAGCTAGAGGAAGAATCCCATCAGCATTGAGCATGCTCAAACCATTCAAGGCTTTGTACACCTCTATCAGATCACCCCGCTGGTGCCTAGTTTCCAGACACTGTAATTTGCAAAACTTAAGCCTTTCTTCGTAAGAGAACCCCTTTGTCCCATTCACCAATCTAGTTGCCCTTCTCTGTACTCGTTCCAGCAGCTCTACATCCTTCCTGAAATGAGGCCTCCAGGCCTGTATACAGTACTCTAGGTGTGGCCTGACCATTGCCTTATACAAGGGAATAATCACCTTCTTATCCCTGCTAGAAAAATTCCTATATATCATTGACAATACACCATGAGCTACTCTTGCAGCTCGTCTGCACTGCTCAGAGAACTTCATATCTGCCTGCACCACCACCCCCAGGTCCCTTTCATTCTCTACCACTGTCAGTGTAGTACCACAGAGTTGATACGTTGCTCTGGGGTTGCTGTTTCCCATATGTAGTACTTTACATTTGTCAATGTTAAACTTCATTTGCCACCTCGAAGCCCATCTGCTCAACCTTTCCAAATCCTGTTGCAGCAGCATAGTGTCAGTAGTGTCCTTGACAACCCTGCCAACCTTCGTATCGTCTGCAAACTTGGACATTAAGCCTGATATACCATCATCAATATCATTTATAAATACAGAAAACAATAAAGGCCCCAATACTGAACCCTGAGGGACTCCACTAATAACATTAGTCCACGATGAGCAGTGTCCATTGATTACCACTCTCTGTCTTCTCCCCCTCAACCATGATGTCAATGTTTGCTCAGATTGTGTCAATGAAATTATTCTTGCAGGAATGGAATCCTTTATTCCACATTCCACTTTAAAATCTCATGCTTTATCTAAACCTTGGTTTTCCAATAAATGTGCTAAGGCTGTTCAAGAGAAGAATGTTGCATATTGTAATTGGCTTGTTCTGTTCACACCAAAGCTCGCAACAATTGTAAAACAGTTATTAATCAGTCCAAACTAGATTTTGAACAGGCTAAGAATAGAAAAATTGCTTCTTGCCCTAATGGAAGCCTAACATTCTGGTCTCTTCCCAAAGCTATTGACCGCAACTTTTGCCCATCTCCACCCCCTCTGTCAAAACCAGATGGTTCTGTTGTCACTTCAGCCAAGGATAAAGCTGACCCGCTAGCATCCCATTTTTCTTCCAACTTACGTATTAATTATCTTGGCAAAACACATCTCACCATTCCCAACATGCTAAATTCAATGCCTCCTGTGGTCTTCCGTCAAAAGGATGTCAGAAGGATTTTGATGAATCTTGATGCTCAGAAAGCTCCAGGTCCTGATGGTATTTCTCCACTTGTTCTCAAAACCTGTGCTCCTGAACTTACTTGTGTTCTTTGCCGCCTTTTTTCACTTTCTTATTCTAAAGGTGTTTTTCCTTCTGCTTGGAAATTTGCTCATATCCAGCCAGTTCCTAAAAAAGGATGATAAATCCCTCTCATCCAATTATCGTCCCATTGCAATTAATTCTACTCTTTCTAAAGTAATGGAGAAATCAATTAACCGCCAGCTCTTAAGCTACCTAGAAACCTTCTGTCTAATCAACAATTGCCAGTATGGATTCTGTCAGTGTCGATCCACTGATGATATTCTGTCTTATTTAACCCATTTATGGACATATTCAATGGAAAAGTTTGGTTAAACACAAGCACTAAGGGCAAGCAGCTAAATGGCTGAAGGAACAACAAAACAAGTACTGTGACAGAGTACACTATGTGGAGTTGTGATGGATCCCCCTAGTACCACTTGATAAGAGACACTATACACTATGTGCAGAACTCACAACCTTCAGTAACCATCTGTTGCAGCTCCCAACAAACCTCCATACGAACTTTGCTGTTGCTCATTCAATTAGTCTTGACATCTCAAAGGCTTTCAATCATATTTGGCATAAAGGTCTTCTAAACAAGCTTCCAATCTGCTTTTTGTAATTGGTCATCCAGTTTTCTTTCTGATCGCTCACTGAGGGTGATGGTAGATGGCTCTCTCTCTTCTAACTTCTCCACTAATGCGGGTGTCCCTCAAGGTTCAGTTCTTTCCCCCACTCTTTTCCTCTTGTATATTAATGACCTTTTCATCTTCCTTGTTTATTCATTCAACTGCCATTTTCTAGAACAACCTTCCTTTATACGTATTTCCTGAAAATTACAGTCTACAGAAGTTTAAGTCTAATGTCAACAAAAATCTTCTTTCATCTTCTCAACCTGTAACCCAAGCAAGGTATTAAGTATTATAGATTCTAATTTTTTTTTTTTTTTTTTTTTTATTATTAGCTATATGGTGCAAGGAAGCCTGAGGCTTATGCTGCACCAGCCAAAAAAAAAATTCCGAAGTTACCCTAAGAGAGAGAGAGAGAGACAAGGGAATCACCAAGAAAGAGAAGAATGATGATATCTAGCTGAGGACCCTGGGTGTGCCAAGCCCATACTCACCAGATGTGAGCCCCTGGGCTCTCGTGTTTGGGGTTTTCATAAAAAAAAAAAAAAAAAAGTACAGTCATGTAGAGGTCCTGTAACAGTCATATGTGGCACAATATGCTGGTAAACTATTCCTTGGAATGATAAAAAAAGGAATTACCATAAACATTTCTGCAGAAGCTAAATCTTTTGATTTTTTTTTGGTGTTGGCAATGATGTTGACTTCCAAAGAGTTTTATTGGTTACTCTCTGATTTGAAATGATGAAGCCAAGTCTCATCCACTGTTATCAGCTTGTGCAGAATCTCATGTTATGACAGTCCTCCACCAACTGGACTGCAAGGTGAACGTCTCAGGACCCCCCCCACCTTGCCGATATAATGCTCCTTCTCTGAGGAATAGCGTAGGATTTGAAGACACCGACTTCAGCTAGCCTAGTGAGTGTGGGATTTAATACAGAATACTGTATGTCTACAGTGAGTTCTCCTCTCCCACATAGAGTACCCTGGTCCTATGACTTTACTTACCTTCATTACCTGTTTCCCTTCCCTTCCCTGTCTCCCGCCCAAACATTTCACCTGGTGGAATCCACCATCACTTCTTTCTCTGGTCTTAACAGTATTCCACTGTGGAGGAGGAGCTCTCACCACAGGGGTGCCACTCTGTCATGTTTTCTTCTATTTTCCATTTTCCAGGTGGAAGTCTTCCTACCATTCCCCTTTTTTATCTTCACCTTTTCTTCAACACTATCACCCCATGTTCCTTTCTAATAAAAACATCCAGGTTTTTTTTTTTTAAGGTCCTCCCTGGCAAGCTCAGGCAAAGTCCAGGGTTTGCCCCAGACTTATGTAAACCCTACCCCTGGAATACCTCCTCGAGGTGGTGGACAGGCAAATTGTGGGGGCATTAGTGGGAGTCCCACTAAGGGCCTGCAGCTAAATGGCTGAAGAAACAACAAAACAAGTACTGCGACACAGAGTACACTATGTGGAGTTGTGATGGACCCACCCCAGTGCCACTTGATAAGAGACACTATACACTATGTGCAGAACTCACCACCTTCAGTAACCATCTGTTGCAGCTCCCGACAAACCTCCATACGAACTTTTCTGTAGCTCATGTGCAAGTAGTCTTGGAACCCAGCGTGCACAAACATGTGTCATATGCAAATGGTCATAGAGAATACCATGAATGCTTCCTATTCATATTCTCAACATCTCCACCAGTTGCCTTACGATCTTCTCTTAAAATTATAGAAGCAGTGTTTATGGTTTCTGTGGTGACAGAAGTGGTTGAAGAGCTGTTCACAAACTGTGAATTTTTGTGATTGAACCAAGTCCATCTTCAGACATTCTGAACCACCTGCAAGCTGTGCTATACAGAAGCGTAGACTCACCATAACTCTCTTTTAATGTTTCATATGCTTCAGCTGATGCCTTCTTGAGACAGAAACTGAACTTGACAGCAGCATATTGTTCCTCGCGTGCCGTGCCATGCCCATTGTTACATAGGCTGTTTGTTTGTTTGTTATTTGGTTTTTAGGAGCATTAGCAACTAAGGCCATATTGCTCCGGGATATGCGGTGGTCATTCCCTGACCTTTCCGCATCCTCCGTATTTGGTGGTGACAGGCTCGAACCCCAGTCTAATCAAGAAGCGTGTGCTACGCACTGCTGCTCCTTCCCACCTGGCTACGGAGGCACCGTTACATAGGCGAAACCTATGTAACAAAGTCACACTGTGCATATGAGTCAACTGCACAGGTGTTATGTGATGCAGCTTGCTTTGGTTTTAAATTCTGCAGCTTAGCTAGAAATAGCAAGCAATACAGTTGTTTGTGAAAAATTATTATCTTCCTTATTGAAAAACTCTCATATCTTAAAACCTTTCATCTGATCAATAATTGTCAATATGGATTCCATCAGTGTTGGTCCACTGGTGATATACCAGCTTATTTTACCCATCTGTGGAAAAATTCCATGGAAAAGTTTGGTGAAACTCAAGGTGGATGCGCTTGACATTTCAAAAGCTTATGATTGTACAAGAACTCCCTGACTTACATAAGGGTTGCATTCTGTAGAATGCTATGTAAGTCAGAATTACCCCCATGCTTGTGCAGCACTCGCAACTGTGCTCGCTGAATTGATTGAATCAAAAAAGAAATGTTCAGTGAACATGTAAACAGAATTATTTATTGTATTTATTCAATTTTTTATCTCATGCGCAGGAAAAATTACAAAAGCATGCAATTTAAAAAATTTCAAAATTATAAAAAAAGAGGAGACAGGTAAAACATCAGTAAGTTTTACCTCTCGAGCATTGTTGCCAGAATTGGCATCTTCAGCTGATAAGTATGGCACTGCGGAGATTGAGGGCTGTGGAGATTTAGAAGGGGTCGGCTGCTAAACCTTATGAAAGAACATAATAATGGATAACTGGACGGTGGTTTTTTCTTTTCATCATAGATTTATTTGTAGCAAGCAATCATATAATTCACCCCTCTTTTAACTTTTAAGAATCGTTCGCTGTCTGGATCCATCTTCTGAAACTTCGCCATTGCCATCTCTCTGCCTACGATTTCACAAAATGTCATTGGCATCTCGCTGGTGATGAAGCATCTTGGCATTTTCTTCTTTCAATATTGCTGCCTGCAAGTCAATAGGTTCTTCATTAGATAATTCCTTCTCTTCTTCATCTATTAACTCCTCCACGTTTGTTTGTTTGTTTGTTATTTGGTTTTTAGGAGCATTAGCAACTAAGGCCATATTGCTCTGGGGATATGTGGTGGTCATTCCCTGACCTTTCCGCATCCTCCGTATTTGGTGGTGACAGGCTCGAACCCCGGTTTAATCAAGAAGCATGTGCTACGCACTGCTGCTCCTTCCCACCTTGCTATGGAGGCGCACTCCTCCACGTCTTTGGCATCAACCTCCAACTGAAGTAGCTCTGCAACCTGTTCATAAGATTCATCTTTTTCAAACCCTTTTACGTGCTGTAGCACATTTTCTTCCATGCGCCATTTAAACAACTTTTAGTAGTTTCCGCCCAGCATTATTAATGTTTAAGATGGCGTAGTAAATAATGTAAGATTTACAAAAGTCTCTTAATGTAAAATTTTTCTCACCGTCTACTGCAGACAATGCCTGAGCATTGTGTGTAAATAGTATGCTTTTAAATTTGAAATAACACCCTGATTCATAGGTGTGATGAGTGAGGTCATGTTTGGCGGTAGAAATATGACTCTCATGTTCAAATTGAAATCATCTAGGTGCATCATCTAACAGAAGCAAAATCTTGAAAGGAAAGTCATTGTCTTTACAATATTTTTCAACCTTGGGAATGAAGCAGCATTTAAACCAATCCTCAAAGAAAGATATTGTTATCCATGCTCTCTGGTTCGATCGGAAATGCATGTGTAGGGTGGCTTTATTGATGCCCTTAAATGCACAAGGATTTTCAGAATGGCACACAAGCAGTGGTTTTAATCTGTAATCTCCCACTGCATTAGCCCCAAGCAAGAGCGTGGTCCTATCTTTTCAACCCTTGAAACCTGGCATTGTCTTTTCCTCTTTGGCAATGTATGTTTGATCCAGCATTTTTTTCCAATACAGAGCAGTCTTGTCAATGTTAAAAATTTGCTGTGTTGAATAGCTGCCTTCATCAATAATTTTTTCCAACACAACACAAAATTTTTCTGCAGCTGCACTGGTGACTTCACCGCATACTTTAATGTTGTGGAAACCAGCACAATGCTTGAACCTATTAAACCACCAGTTGCTTGCCACGAACGTGGGTTGGGGTTCACCGTACTTATCCTTAATATCTTTATAAATACATGTTTCTTTTGATTCAATGGTCATTAGACTCAGGGGCACTCGCTTCTGAATCTGATTTTCCATCCATATTATTAACAGCTGTTCCATCTCTGATATAGCACCTGAACGCTGTTTTGTGATCACTGTTAACCTTAAATGCACTGATCCTTTAACATGTTCTTTTATATGCGCACTGTCCCTTAAACCAGAATTCAAATCTTTGAATATGTAATGTTACTAATATCAGCTGAAACAAAAAAGGGTTTATTTTGCAAACACCACACAATTCCAGTAGTTATATAAGATGTCATTTCATTCAAAAAAGCTACTTCTTTTGTCTTGCCAGAATTATACTCTTACACCTCCAAATCTGGAAATGTTTTTTTTTTTTTTTTTGAGTAAAGGATCATTGCTATGTTATCTATGGCTTTAGCATACTGTGCTAGTACAGTCTTAGATAATGTTAAATAAAAAATTAAGCAAAAGTCTATACTTTCATAACCTAAAAATCAACATTTAACAAAAGAACATTTTTTTTGTTGCCTTCTTCATACTTTCTTTATAATTTATTCCGCAGACTTCAAATAGATAGCTATATCACATTTTCCACAGTACACGACATTGATATTGTGCACAGCAGAAAACTAAAACACATCAAACTACAAAATGCAAACTTACTTTGTTCTTCTAGCTTTAAGATAAGGGGGAAGCATACAAATATATGCATCACAATGATGCTTCTTGATCTGGTCATCCATCATTTGTTGTCTCATAAGGAATAGGAGACTTCAAATGGAAAAAAAAAAAAAAAAAAAAAAAATAGGCTAAACACGTTCTCTGTACATACAGAGGAATAATCTGTTCACAGAACAGGAAAAATGCCAAATTTATGCCAAAACCAATGAGCACATATAATTCCTGATTTTAGGTACCCCCTCCACTCCAACCAGATATTTGTACATCTGTAAAGAAAGTTTTATTTGCATTTTTGTTGCTGTTAAAATTAGCAGTTATGGCATTTCAGTTTCCTTCAAAATTTTTCATCAGTGAAAAAGACATCAAGAAATGACAACAATGGGATGTTTTTGTTTTTTTCTTCTATGAACCTTGATATATTCAATCAGAAAGACTTTATCCTTACTGCTTTTACAATATACAAAGGTCTGTGGATTAAATTAATTTAATGTGAGTATTACCAAAAAGTATCTTGATAAGTATTCAAAACAAACAAAATTATTGTTAGATTTTTTTTTATTTTCTATAAAATTAAGATAAATATTTTACTTCAAAAAATAAAATATAAAGACAGAAATATGAAACAAAACTGCGCACCACCACTAGGGAAGCCACCTCCAAAGAACATGTTGAATAACTCTTCAGCAGAAACATCACCTGAAAATAAATATATCATACTGAATACTTAATATAAGTATTTTAGCCACTCAGGAAGTTCAATACATGAGATGTCCTACTATATATCAATTAATGAAAAACATACAAACACTAGACAAAAAATTAGTCACCTGTGAATTTTTTATTAATAATGTGTAACCCCTCCTTTAGCACAAATCACTTCATGAATTTTCATTGGCAGGGATTCAACTGAGCCACGTAAATAGTTTGTTTATATCAATATTAGATCTTTCTGAAAACATAATTCATATAATTTAGCCCATAATTCATTCACGTTTCCTGGATGCGATTTTGTATTTTCACCTCCCTTCAAGATAGTCTCATACATTCTCCACAGGATTTAAATCTGGAAACTTGGCTAACCAATTCAAGTGCCCTGCCATCCCATCGTGTTCCTTGTGCCAGTTTAAAACAGTACAGTCCTTATGAACCTGACAGCTGTTATCCTGGTATACAGGAGTATCAAAATCATGAGAGTCCATCAAGTGTTCAGTAAAAGGCACAACTTGATTATCCATAATATTTGTATAGGCAACCTGATTCATCCTGGTTGATATTTCAAGTAGGGGATCAACTTTGTGATAGTTAAAACACTCCCAGAGCATTCAGTGACCCATGACCAGCTTGTACCCTTGCATGCAGTCTGGATGTTTTACCTCATTGCTTCTCCTGTGAATTTGGTGTCCGGTGTCATTAAAATATAGGCAAAAATTTGGATTTGTCAGACCACATCACAGCTTTACAATCATCAACAGCTGGGCTTTTTTTATGCACAGCTGTTCATATTGATCTTTCTCGGGTCCTACTCCAGATATTCTTATTATGTAGTTCTCTTCGCAGGGTTCTTCATTTTTTATTTACTAGATGTGATATTCATTGTCAATCAACTTAGCACAGAAATCGGCACAATTCTGTTGCTGATTTCGGTTGATCGACTCATACCATTCCTTAAAACTCTTATTATTATTGTTCTTTATAAAATACCAGTAAATTCAGACCACTTTAACAGGATTCCTTTAGACCTTCCAAATACCACCACTCCTTTTTTACACTCACTAACATCTTTTTCGCACCTCATCTTTCATGGTGGAAACCTTTACTTCTTCAATCAGAGCTGGTATACCTGTAAATAGATAAAATTAATTAACCTTATACTCTAATTTCAGTGCTGTCAGCACAGAAGATACAAGTGTTCTATCTTTATGTGCCCTAAATACCACAAATGACTAATTTTTTTGTCCAGTGTCTGTCTCATCACAAAAACATTTTACACTTATTTTTAAACATAAGGAAAAAATTAAACTGCATATTAACCCATAAATAAATAAGGAGAAATATATCTCATACAGTCTTAGCAGCCAAGTGGTCAGGCACAGGAGTGCAATAGCACATGCTCTTTGAGTAGACTGGGGTTCAAGCCCAACTGCTAAATACAGTTGATCTGCCAACCCTCACCAGACCAGCATAGCAGATTGTGGTTCTTTCCCTCAACCTGACTTGTTGAGGAGGCCTCCATCCTGTAGTAGTGCATTGGCAATGGCTGCAAATTTATTTATTATATACCATAATAAAATCTAAATATATATATATATTGAAGTTTTATACTATGTTTGGAGTCCACTAAAAAAATATTTTCTAACTTTTTTGAGAGCTTGATACGTAACATAATTGGCCCTCCACGTTTTCATGTGACCAAAGTTCTGGGGAAACAACATGGCTACGTCACCCATCAAACCAAAGTTAAAACAACTAATGTTAATTAGGGTGAGGGACTGGAATAAAACAGCAATTATGCCTCATTGTGAGAGATGGCCAGTGACATGTTTACTGTGAAAGTAAATAAAGAAAATATAAAGGAGACATTAATTTCCCCAACTTTTATATATAAGATGAAACTTAATTCATAGAATTATTTTTGTGATAACAGTTTATAAGTTAATTCTTGAAATTCAAACGTTAAATTTTCTTTTTCCTTTTTTTTTTTTTTGCCAAACAAAAACTGGCTCTAAACAGTCCCTTTTATATTTTTCTGCATTTATTTTCATTGTAAGGTCGTCAGCTATCTGCTGCAATGTCAGAATTATCTTCTGCTTTTTCCATCACCATCCCATTACGATTCGAGTTATATGTCTAACTCAATAAGTTCAATATCTTCAGTCACATGGCTGCTTGGAGTGACATCACTTGTTAAATCTTTTATATCAGATTAAACTAATTCCACATTCATTCTACTGAGAATTTATTAATTCTTGAAAAATATACACATCAAACTTTGATTATTTTAATGTTGTAAAAGCCATATGGCCTTTTGAATAAATTAGTAAATTGGGGACCACCTTCTCCTATCTATTTTGTGGCCGTCATGTTTTCAACTGCCATGAGTAAATACTATGGTCATAATGCTCAAGACAAAACAAATGTCCTTAATCAAATTGCTTAGAAAGTCATTACTTTTAACCAAATAATACCAATTTAATAATTTATTACACAGATCATGAAACCAATTATTGGTTTTCTGGGGAAGAGGGATCACATTTTTTGCAAGAATCACTTTTTTAAATAAGTAATGGACAAACAACTTTTTTAAAAATTCTTTGCTTGTTGGCATCATTTAGTTATCACACAATACTTGGAGTGGCCATTTCAAACTCCCAACTCAATATGATAATTTATCCTTCCAACATCTCTCAGTATTGTTACCACACAAATGCAGTGTTTTTATGGCTGAACTTATCAGCCATAAAAATACTGCAGGCAAGCCATAATTATGTATGGATACTCTGAGTGCAGTGATGCTCCTGAAAAATATTTTCCAAACCACATCCACTGTTGTAACATTTCATATCATGAATACTTCAATTCAGTGAGAGTAAACAATCATATTTTTCTAGATTCTTGGGCATGTCAGAATACCAGGAAACGAGCATGAAGAGACAAGAGACCTTACTGATGTTCCATTCCATTTCCTTTCATGGATTTTAAACTACTCATACAATGACTATATAATAAACAATGAGCTCAAATGTGGCACACTCAAACATGTAACGAATTATTTTAAATAATAGAAGGACCACGATTATTACCAGCTTCTGACATAGCAGGCACAAATACTGGCAAGAACACAAAATGGTCAACTCGCTCCTTTACACTGTTTACATTTCTACTTCCCACTTAATGTAAAACATATCCTTCTGGAATGTGCACATTATCACAATGTCAGATTTACTTCCTTCAATCCCTTGCTAACTCAAAAGAACCTCTAAACCTAAGCCATTAGTTACTGGAGATCCTGCCAACTTAAATGAGCTGTTCACATATCTAAAAATAATAAATTCATATAATTACTTTTAAGTCTTTTTTTCCCCTTTTATCGTGCTGATTATCCCTCCAGAGATATGGTCACATGCAATTTGGTCATAGTAGATGGCAGACCTAGCACCATTAACCTGGAGCCAGGTGTGTGGGTCTTTGAGATCCTGCAAGATTTCATGTTTTTCTTCTACCTGGTCCTCACAGCTAAAATTCTCAATATTTCCCTACTGAAATTTCCAGAAATCTCTGTTAGTTATTGTGCAAACAGGAAAAATGCATGCAGAATAAAATTAAGCTTATCCTCATAAATTATATGTGTACATGCTGAAAAACATGAAATTAAAATTAGCAGCATTGCTCACATCCAATTATTGAGGTGTGTGTGTGTGTGGCCTTGCTCTCTACATTTTATGACATAGATCTAGCTGTTTCTCTCTCTCTCTCTCTCTCTCTCTCTCTCTCTCTCTCTCTCTCTCTCTCTGGCTTTGTGTCACAGAAGGGTTTGGTCATCATCCAATTGTTGAAGCATGTGGGTTTTTCAATTGACACACACTGTCAATCAAGGTAATAAGGGAGATAATATTCAAAACTCACAAATAAGAGAG
Source organism: Mastigoproctus giganteus (assembly GCF_048544385.1). Lineage (NCBI taxonomy): Eukaryota > Metazoa > Arthropoda > Arachnida > Uropygi > Thelyphonidae > Mastigoproctus > Mastigoproctus giganteus. Next base: position 68,146,898 of record NC_143582.1, on the reverse strand, counting down.
GTGATGAAAAATGTAAAGCATAGCAGAGCATATTTTATTTTCAAAAAGTAATTAAAATATGTTTTTAATATAAAAAATGGATTTATCAGAGCTGTATTTATCAGAGACTGAAAATTAAGGTGGTATCAAAAAGTGAACAATTCTGAGTTATTTCTTGAAGATTTTTAAAGTTAAAATTTTTAAGGGGTAATGAGTTACCCCTTTTATCTAAGTGCACATGTGATGCTAAGAAAACACTGGCATGCCCAATTACAAGTTAAATCTCCATTTCAAAAACTTGTGGAAGTGTATTATCCTTCACAAAAAGAAAAACTGAGGACCAATTTCACCTAGAACAGCCTTATAGAAGACTTCAAGATTTCATCTCTATATAATGAAGCAGTCAAGGTTGCAACCTTAAAGACATGAACCAACATATGCTCAGTAATATTTTGGCTCTCTATAGGATTGGTAGGGGAACCTGTGGTTCCCCTACCAATCACAGGTTTCCTAACATGGAGTCCCTTTGTTTAAACCTATGAGACACTGAATGCCTTGGTATAGCAAGGTCATGAGAATTGCAATAAAAGTTAACACAAGAAAGCATTTTACCATTAAGACCAGATCAGTAGTATTTTGATGTTATCATGTGATGGTCATAACTTTTCTGCAGTTACATGTAGTAGTAGTAGCAGTGGCATGTGATGCAAGAAAGCAAGTGTATGAGCTTATGCAGCATCACATAAAAAAAATAAAAAAATCACACCATTCCCTCCAAATGCCTGTCCAGTTCCTCCTTAAATTTATTCAACCTATCAACTTCCACAACGACAGATGGAAGTTTGTTCCAGCAATTAACCACCCGCTGGCTAAAGGCAAATTTCCGCACATCTATTCTACATCTGTCTTTTCTTAATTTGAATTTATACCCCCTTAGGTTCGTAATCTGAACAAGTGGAAGGATCCCATCAGAATTCAGCGTGCTCAACCCATTCAAGGCCTTATATACCTCAATCAGATCACCGTGCAGGTGCCTAATCTCCAGCCACTGCAATTTGCAGAACTTAAGCCTCTCTTGGTAAGAGGATCCCTTCATTCCCCTCACCAATCTTGTTACCCTTCTCTGTACATGCTCAAGTAAATCTACATCCTTCCTAAAATGAGGCCTCCAGACCTGTACGCAGTACTCAAGGCGCGGCCTGACCATTGCCTTATACAGAGGGATAATCACCTCCTTTTCCCTGCTAGCAAAATTCCTATATATCATTGACAAAACCCCATGACCTGCCCTGGCAGCCTGTCTGCATTGCTCAGAAAACTTCATATCTGACTGCACAATTACTCCCAGGTCTTTTTCATTTTCTACCACCTTAAGTGTAGTACCACACAGTTGGTATGTTTCTCTGGGGTTACTTCTACCCATATGTAGTACTTTGCATTTGTCAAGGTTAAACTTCAGTTGCCACTTCTTAGCCCATCTGCCCAAATTATCTAGATCCTGTTGCAGTAGCAAACTGCCATTAACAACCCTGCCAACCTTTGTATCATCTGCTAACTTCGACATTAAGCCTGATATACCTTCATCATATCATTTACTGTGTTCTGGAATATCTCTGTCCTGGGAGAGATTTGTAACCCTTTTTAGGAACTGGTTGGATATGGGCAAATTTCCAAGCAGAAGAAAAAACACAAGTGGAAAATGGGAAAGCTCAGGAACACAGGTTTTGAAAACAAATGGAGAAATGCCATCAGGACTTGGAGCTTTCTTGGCATCAAGATTGTTCAAAATCTGATTTCCTTTTAAAGGAAGGCTACAAGAGGCACTCAGTAGCGTGTACTGGGAATGGCAGGATGTGGTTTACCAAGATTATCAATACACAAGTTGGAAGAAAAGTAGGATGCTAGCAGGTCAGCTTTATCTTTGGTTGAAGTGGCAATAGAACCATCTGGTTTTGACAGGTGGGAAAAGAGATGAGCAAAAGTTGCAGCCAACAGCTTTGGCAAGAGACTAGAATGCTTGACTACCATTTAGACAAGAAGCAATTTTTCTACTCTTAGCCTGTTGAAAAATGAATGCTGTATATATAGTGAAACTTCTCCTAACGGACACCTCTCATTAACGGACATCTCTCTACAACGGACATTTTCAAATTCCCCAACTCACCTCCATTGGTTTTAACGTGTTTGCAGCTTCTGTCTAGCGGACATTCTCTGTAACGGACGCGGACAGGCAATCTGCACTGTTTCGTTTAGATTAGCACTTAATTTGATCTCCCCATAATGGACAGCGGGCGAGCTCACGGCCCTTTTTCTAGGAACGTTTCTTCCACGTATTGCCTCAATCATGTGTTTATTTTCTATTTCCGATTCTCTGAATTTTATCAAGGTTTACGTCGCAGTTCTAAACCCTCTTTCAAGAATTTTAAGGCACGTGTAAAACTTCTGATGAATTCGGTGTGTGCAGGGGGGAGGAGAATATGGTCGGCCTTTTGTCTTTTCAGTTTCAGTTTTCAGTTTTGTTCAGTGTCGTGTGAAGTGCACAATGTCTTCTCGTAAACATTTAACTTTAAAAGATAAAATCGAACTCATTAATGCGTATGATGGACAAAAAAATAGTGTCAGGGCGGAAAAATTTCTAAGGAACGCCTGACTGTACTATTGTGTACAAATATGCTGGAAGACTTTGAACAACCTCTTGTTATAGGAAACCCACAAAATCCTCGTTGTTTCAAGGGCATAAAGTTGAATCTTTTGGATGTTGACTGGAAGTCTAATAAAAAAGCGTGGATGACACGAGATATCATGAGCGAATGGATAAGTCACTTTAACCAAAACATGATTCGTCAAAACAGAAAAATTATTCTTTTCATGGATAATGCTGCATCTCACTCGCACATTGAATTGTCCAACATTCAAATCGTTTTTCTGCCACCAAACACATCTGCAGAGTGTCAGCCCTTGGATCAAGGGATAATAAAAAATTTTAAACTTCACTACAGAAAACGTGTTTTAAGACATCTCATTGCAAACATGAACAATGTAACATGTGCGAGTGACCTTGCAAAGAAAATCAGCATCTTAGATGCGATTCAATGGATTTCTTCTTCAGTAAACGCAATTAGAAAACAAACTGTCGTGAACTGTTTTGTAAAGTCTGGCTTCTCAAACGCAAAAATTGAAGTTGTGAACAGCAATGTGGAGTACCAAGAAGAACAAGAACTTCACCATCTATTGATAATGTACGATACTTCCGCTGCAAATGACCTTGGCTACAAAGATATAGACTCAAACCTCACTACAGAAGATGGTGCTCTAGATATCAACGACATTATCATCGATATTTTTCAAGAAGTTCCTCATGAGGATGAAGAAATGGAAGGAGGTCATTCTGTCGAAGAACATATTAACGACGAACCACCGATGAAAATAGAAGAAGCGCTCGTACAGATCAATCGTTTAAAAATGTTTTTCGCCGGTGAAGAAGATACTGAAGGACTTTCAATGGTTTCTTTACTCCAAACAAATGTTGAAAACAAAATTATCAGCCGGAAGAAGGTGCAGAAGAAAATAAGTGATTACTGTATGTATTTTGTTTAAGATAAAGTCATAATATGCATAGCACAATTGTATGTATATTATTTACAAAAATATTGTGCAAAATCTGTATATAATTTAATTTAATTTTACATTAAACGTTTAACGATTTTTCTTTATCTCTTGTGTATGTAATTGTATATTATTTACAAAAATATTGTTCAAAATCTGTATATATTTTAATTTAATTTTACATTAAACATTTAACGATTTTTCTTTCTTTCTTTTTTTTTTTTCTCCCTCAGACTTCTTGTTAGCGGACACTTCTCTCTAACGGACACATTTTCGTTCCCCATGGCTGTCCGTTAAAGGGAAGTTTCACTGTACTCGTATCTGCTGTACATCCTACTACCATATTTCCAAGAGGGGAAATTAACTAAAAATTGGTTGCATAATAGCTTTGATATATTCAGGATTCAGTTGCAGAGACAGCTTTGGCAAGAAACTAGAATGCTTGACTACCATTTAGACAAGAAGCAATTTGTCTACTCTTAGCTTGTTGAAAAACGAATGCTGTATATACTCGTATCTGCTGTACATCCTACTACCATATTTCCAAGAGGGGAAATTAACTAAAAACTGGCTGCATAATAGCTCTGATATATTCAGGATTCAGTTGCAGAGTAATTTTGTAAACAACAGGACTCATCAAAGACTAATTACTGTAGACACCTGGTTTGTTCCCTAAGCTAGAGATTCAATAAAAGAGTATATCAGCGGAATGCTAATTACAAACAGCTACCAGTGGAGGTGAATACGGCTCCCATTCATCAAGAGTGTTACATTAGTTACAAAGTAAATCTTTGTAAACAACATTGCATGACATCCATTCTTCAAGCAGAAGTTGCACTTAGCATAGTAAAAACTGCTAAAGGCTAAATTAGAGAAAAATATACAAGAACTGACAAGCGATATGGAGAAATCATGTGACTTCAATTCAGCACTATGACAGGCCAGACAGTTGTTTTGATTTAATTTTCTCAAAACATGGTAAATTCTAGGGCAGCAAAAATAAATACACAGCAAAATTAGTAAATCAGTAGGACTGAAGTGGCAAAACAAAATGTAGTATATTTTGCAAGTATACGATTCCAGAAGGAACAATCCACAGTTGGATGAAAGAAAACAAAAAATTGCATTCATTCAGAGATTTCACAGAAGATGGAATCTATGAATGAATGAATGCTTCTATAGAACAAAAACTCTCTTTCATTACACTTCTGTAAAAAGAAAGCTAGATGTCTCCATGAAAATAGTGATATGGACCAATGCTTATACCAGTGGTTTCTACAAAAGCATAGTGAGGGAGTACCAATAAATAGTGTAATTTTGAAAATACAGACACTTAAATTTCATAAGGTACATGGTGGAGATTACACATTATAAGATTCTGAAGGGTGCTTTGACGATGGAAAGCTCATCATGGGATATCTCAGCTTAGTCTTGTAGGAGAATCTGCATTTGGTGAAATTACAACAGCAGAAGTGTTTCTTGAATTTCTGTGTAATGTGATTAAAGATGGGGAATTCAATAATGAACAGTTGTATAACTATAACGAAACAGCAATGTACTATAAACTTCGCCATGATAAGTCACTGGATATTAAAAATGCACCCAACAAAGTGGGCATGAAAACTAACAAAGAGAGAATTACTGTGCAAAAAAGACTGGATATCACAAGCCGAAGTGATTGTGCATCGGTTATAATAGAAGTTCCTGGTATTTTAAGCAAATCAAAATGAAATCTCTACCTGTGATTTATAAAAATAGCTCCAACACTTGAATGTCAAATGATATTTTTGCTTCATGATTCGAAAGTGAGTTCGTACCATTGGTGAGACACCACTTTCTTTCCAAAAAACTTGAAGAAAAGGCTCTGTTACTTTTGGATCACTGCCCAGCTCATCCTTCAGCTGATAGCTGAAATTGAAGAAATGGCAAGAGTCACGTTTCCAAGGAACAGAACTGCAGCCCATGGATCAGGGCATTATTCGAGCATTCAAAGCCTACAGCAAGTATACTACAAGCCAGTATACTTGCTAGAACTCCGCCATGGACGGTCCCAAGCCCGGCTGCGAAAGGAGGAGGGTGGTCATCCTGCTGAAATGACCAGAACCGGGAAACCGGGGAAACTAGGCAAGAAACCGCATGAAATTCGGAACAAGCTCTTACAACAATGTTACCGCATCCGGGGTAGCCGATGCGCCAGCACTGGGGACCCAGGGTACTGGTGTGAAGTGGACCACTGGCCACAGAACAAGCTCTTATAACAATGTTACCGCATCCGGGGTAGCCGATGCGCCAGCACTGGGAACCCAGGGTGCTGGTGTGAAGTGGATCACTGGCCACAGCAATAAGCTTACTACGCCGAAAAGGACAATTAACATTGGCGAATGGAATGTTCGAACGGGGCACCACGTTGGACAAAAGGAAATCATTGCCCAAGAACTACTTAGGTGCAAGATATCAATTGCAGCATTATCCGAATTAAGGCTCACCGGGTCTGGAACGATGATCATCCAACCACCAGCACCTAACGAAGCGGTTATGCTATTCTACTCTGGTGGTGAGAACGAGAAGTAGGAGTGGGCTTTATGGTCGATGCTCAGGCCACCAGTAGTGTGATCGCTTTCCAACCAATATCGGACCGCCTGGCAGTCCTTACTGTCAAGGGCACCATCAAGACCCATATTATCTCCGCCTATGCGCCAACTGAGACTAGCCTGGACCCGACCAAGAATGACTTCTACAACCAGCTCCAACATACGCTGGATTCAATTCATCAGACAGAAGTGATCATCCTCGCAGGGGACTTTAATGCCCACATTGGCGTGGACAGATCTGGTTGGGAAACAACAATGGGCAAGTTTGGCCATGGGAAGATCAACGACAACGGACTACATTTGTTGTCCTTTGCCACATCTAACAACCTGATCATTGGAAACAGCCATTTCCAGCACCCTCAAAAACATCAACTTACATGGCGAAATCCATCTGGCAAGGACTCAGCAATCCTGGACTACATTTTGATCAATGCCAAATTTCGCTCATCACTCATGGACATTCGTGCCATGAGGGGACCTGATTGCGGATCTGATCACTACCTCATCCGGGCTAAGGTGCAGCTCAAATTACGGCATGCAAAAAGATCATCTCGGTCAGCCAAGCTGGACTGGAGGCAGCTAATGAATGCTGCCAACAAACAGGCATATCAGATCGCCCTATCCAACCACTTCGAGATGCTGGCCGTGCCCGAGGATATAAATGAAGAAGAAAAGCAGATCTCTGATGCCATCCTGGAACGTGCCAAGCCCCTATGTCCACCTGCCCGACGTCGAACGCAACCATGGATATCAGACGAGTGCCTCGACCTCGTGGACAAACGGAAACAGGCAAAGTTGGTCGACTTTGAACGGTACCGGCAGCTAAACCGAGAAGTCCGACAAAGAATGACAGCAGAAAGAGAAGCATACTGGAACCAAGTGGCAGACGATCTTGAAGCGGCGGCATCCAAGAACGAGTACCGCACTCTCTACCGCACCCTCAGATGTCTGAGTAGAAAGACCAAATTGACTAGTGACAACATCAAGAATGCTGATGGGACCTTCGTGCGATCACCATCCGAACGCCTGCAATGGTGGAGTGAATTCTTCAAAGCTTTGTATAATCACGACCCACCTCAGGGACCGCCAGCAACAGCACTCTCGATCGACCCCCCCTTAGGGTCTCCATGGTCGATGTTGAGCCTACAGTAGAAGAAGTGAAAGCAGCCATACAATCCCTGAAGAATGGCAGGGCACCAGGAGTGGACCAAGTCACCACAGAAGCGATCAAAGCCGGGGGAGATGTACTGCTTTGCCGACTACACTCACTCCTCAAAACCATCTGGTGCACTGAACAAATTCCGCTAACATGGAGGAAAGCCATTATCGTACCGATCCACAAGAAAGGTGATAACCGGGACTGCAAGAACTACCGTGGCATCAGCCTCCTTTCCATCATCGGAAAGGTCTTTATGAAGATCATCCAGTCAAGACTGCAAAAACATCGTGAGCAAACCAATCGAGAAGAACAGGCAGAATTTAGACCCGGGCGAGGATGCTGTGATCAAATCTTTGCCATTCGTCAGCTGATGGAGGAGAGGATCCGGTGTGGACAGCGAACCGTCATTGTTTTCATTGACTTTAAGTCTGCTTTCGACTGTGTCCACCGGCCTGCCTTATGGAAACTACTAGAGGTTGAACATGTCCCTCGAAAAGTCATCACACTCCTCCAAACTGCATACAACGGTTTAACCAGCCAGGTGCGCATCCAGAACGATTTATCTGAGGAATTTACCATCTAAACTGGAGTCCGCCAAGGGGATGTAGCCTCCCCGTTGCTTTTCAACATCGTGGTCGATGCCATTATGAGGCAAGCATTCAGAAACAGACAGGGCATACAATATGACAAGGATCACTATGTGACTGACCTGATGTTTGCTGATGATAGTGCTATCCTTGCCGGTAACGACGCTGAAGCCACGGACATTCTCTATGACATTGCCCGCATTGCCCGGCCATACGGTTTGAAGATCAATGCTGGGAAGACAAAGGCCCTGACAACAGATGGGTCGCAAGCCACCATCTATCTCAAAGGCGTCCAGATCGAGCAAGTGCAGGACTTTAAATACCTTGGGTCGCTGGTCCAGGAGAAGAAAGTTGCATCCACCATGGAAATCCACAGCAGAATTGGACAGGCGGCCACTGCGTTCGCCTCGCTCAAATGGTGTCTGTGGAAGAGGACCAACATTTCCACAAAGACTAAAATCCGACTCTTCTGGACTTTGATCCTGCCCATTCTTCTTTACGGATCGGAAACATGGATTTGTCTCAAGTTAGATTTGAACAAACTTGAGGTATTCCAAATGCGATGCCTGCGGCAGATCTTGGGCACCTCTCTTCGCAACCGCATCACTAATGATACCATCCGCGCCAGATGCCAACAGCAACCAACCATTGCCGACCAAATCCAGAAGCGAAGGCTTAGATGGTTTGGCCACGTATGTAGAATGGGCACGAACAGAATACCATCCACACTCCTTTGGAGACAACGACCCACCCAATGGAGCATCCAACGGACCGCGCCTAGGAAAACGTGGGCCAAGCAAGTGGAAAATGACTTGAAGAACCGACGTCTCGACCTTAACCAGGCCAGGACTGACGCCATAGATCGTAAGGTATGGAAGAACATCACAGAGCAAGTCCGAAACCCTGCGGCACCTACAGCAGCATACTGGTTGCGTGGCCAACCGCCTCCCCCAGCTGCCAGCTAAGGACCAAAGAAGAAGTATACTTGCTGGTGTTGTGAACTCAGAAATTAAAGTTCTAGAATTTTTGAAAACATTAACATTGAAAGTTATTGTATTAGATTAGCATGGGAGAAAGTAAGCTTAACATCAATTGAAAACTGCTGGAAAATATATATTGGAAAAGATGAGATCACTAATAATCTTGAATTATCAGCATTTTCAGAACAAGTAAAGGCTGCTTGTAATGTAGTTCATCACAGTCTTGGACAAATGAGCTGGTTGCTTGGAATGAGGTGGATGTGGAAGCTCCACTTGCACATTACCTGAATGATGAAGAAATCACAGCCTCTGTGAATAGTAGGAAGACAATTGAAAAACATAAGGCCAGTGACATAGGGAGTGATTGAGAATATAATGAAGATAACCTGTGTAAGAAAAAGCACAGAAATTAACAAAATGCTTGAAAATATTAATGAGATGATGGTGTGATTAGAAAATCAGAATGATAATAAACATCTTAATTTATTACATCTGACCACTATTAAGAATTATGTACTGAAAAAAACAGTGTCATCAGTTCGACAAACTAAATTACATAACTAATTAAGAATAGATGCACATAATTTTTTTAAGGCCTTGCCACTGAAATCCTCAGAAAATATGTGGTGGGACCTGCCAGAGTACTTAAATAATCTACTGGATGCCTGACCTGCCTCCTCGTGGCAAAGTGTGGGCAACGGTGGGTCCCAATAGGGGCCCAATGACTAAAAGGTCAGAGAAACAATAACAACAACTACACAACAAACCATTCCCCACACACTTTTTAAATCTCTGGCCTCCACAGAGTTCTGTGTCACTTACAAAGAATACATGGAGATGGAGGAAACCCCCGTTTGGTTTGGTTTTTTTTTTTTTAGGAGCATTAGCAACTAAGGCCATATTGCTCCGGGAATATGCGGTGGTTATTCCCTGACCTTTCCGCATCCTTCGTATTTGGTGGTGACAGGCTCGAACCCCAGTCTAATCAAGAAGCGTGTGCTACGCACTGCTCTCCTTCCCACCTGGCTACGGAGGCGCCTGGAAACCCCCCGGTGCCGTCAGACAACTAACACACTTTACACTGTATTTTGTATCTACATCCATGCATGAAGAAATGTTTAGGGATGGGAAACTGGAAACCAAATTATTTTGTTATAGCAGAAGAAAGTGGAAAAGATATTGCTGAAGTTAAAAGTAAACAAGGTACCTTGGATTGAAATCAATCTAGTTATATTAAAAGAAACAGCAAAAGAGTTAAGTAAACATTTGGTCATAATTATGACAGCATTCGTGGAATCAAGAGAGGTTTAGAAGTGCGCAAATGTCATTTCTATTCACAGAGGAGAGATGAAAGGGTGACATAAGCAATTATAGACCTTTAAGCTGGACATATGTCAGGGGAAAATAATGGAGTCGGTGCTTAAAGAAGTATTGCAGGATAATCTTAATATGAATGGAATTATAAGAAAATCACAGCATGGGTTTGTTGGAGGGGAGATTTTGTCTGACCAATCTGATTAGCTACTATGATGTAGTAACAGAGGAACTGGATGCAAATAATAATTTTGACAACGTACATTTAGATTTCAGTAAAGCTTTTGGCAATGTTTCACACAAAACACAGGTATACAAAATAGAGCAATGTTTCATTGGGATAAAGGAATGGTTAAATGGCAGAAGAGGATGACAGTGACAGAGGGTAAGTGGGCAATGATCTTCTTGGACTAATGTTATTAGTGGAATCTCTCAGGGTAGAGTGCTGGGCTCCTTACTGTTTACAATATTTATTAATGATACTGATGAAGGCATATCAAACTTATTGTCTAAGTTTGCAGATAATACAAAGGTTGGCAAGGTGGTTAAAGACAAAAATCAAGACTACACTGAAGTAAGACCTAGAAAGAATTAGGTAGATGGGCTGAGACGTAGCAATTGATATTTCACATTGGTAACTGCAATGTAACTGAATACGGGCAGCAGTGATCGCAGGATAATATGACAACCAGATGCTCTAATTACTCCACACTCAAGGTGGTGGAGACTGAAATAGACCAGGGGACAATTGTACAGCTCAATATAAGTTCTCTCAGCAGTGCTAACAAGCCGCTAGACCAGCTCATGGGGTTCTGTAAATGATATACAGGAACTTTGTCAGCAGGGACAAGGGATGATTAAGTGGAAGAAGACAGAGAATAGTTATCAATGGGCACTGCTCTTCATGAACCAATGTTATTAGTGGAGTTCCCCAGGGTTCAGTGCTGGATCCATTGTTGTTTTCAATATTTATCAATGATATCGATGAAGGTATATCAGGCTTAATGTCTGGTATATCACCCTGATGACTGTTGTTAGCCACCATGATAGAGCTAACAACTGTCATCAGGGTGAACTATTGCAACAAGATCTAGGAAAACTGGGTTGATGGGCTGAGAAATGGCAGTCGAAGTTTGATAAATGCAAGGTACTACACATGATAGCAGTAACCACAGGGTAACTTATCAACTGTGTGGTACTACAGTCAGGGCAGTAGAGAATGAAAAAGATCTGGGCATAATTGTGTCAGAGCTGAAATTCTCTGACAGTGCAGACATGCTACCAGAACAGTTCATGGGGTTTTGTCAATGATATACAGAAACTTTGCTAGCAGGGATAAGGAGGTGATTATCCCTTTGTATAAGACCATGGTTAGGCCACACCTTGAATACTGTATACAGGTCGTGGAAGCCTCATTTTAAGAATGATATGGAGTTCTTGGAACGGGCACAGAGAAGAGCAAACAGATCAGTCAAGAACATAAAGGATACTTTCACCATAAAAGACTTCAGTTCTGCAACTTCACCATTTGGAAACTAGGTACTTACAAGGAGACCTGACTGAAGTATTTAAGACTTTAAATGAATCGAGTAAACTTAATTATGATGATATTCTTCCTCTTTCTTAGTCAGTATACACAAGGGGAAAGAAACTAAAAAGGGTGGCTGCAATATTGACATGTGCAAATTTGTTTTCAGCCAGAAAGTAACTGATTTTTGGAACAAAGTACCACTTGGTGTTATGGAAATGGGTAGTATGAATAAATTTAAGGAAGAATTAGACATGTTATTAGAAGGGATGGACACATGCGGTGGGTAGTGTTTTTTTTCTGGCTGATGATGGAGCTTTCTTTCTTGCATCATTTTCCACTAATAATAATAATAATAATAATAATAATAATAATTATTATTATTATTATTATTACCATGACATTTACTGTGCTGCTGTAGTAACCACCAGGATGAACAGAAGGGAAATCAGAGAACAACATAGCACAAAACACAAAGACAAGGAACCAACAGCCTGGGAAGCTACAGCAGAGGATAGAAGAGATAAGAGTGAAGATGGGCCAACTGACCCAGTACCAACAAGGTAACAGAAGTAGAAGCTGATCCGAAAAGTGAAGGCCATTCTCAAGAAAGATAAAATCCATAGCAAACACAAGATCTATAATCAGAGGATTGCAGAATGCTTGACACCCTCAAGCAGAAACTCCTGATGCTCAGCAAGAATGTCAGGAGCTTCTGAGCACTCTCCCATTACAGGGAGAGTGTTCAGAGGAAAACACAACAGGATATTTCATGAAAACCAGGGAGCCTTCTTCAGGAAAATCCAACAAGAGAAGAATGAAGACAATCGACCCTCCCATCCAGAAGGCACTCAAGTTCTGAGGTAACATGTGGAACAATGACATTAGCCAAAAGGCCATGCTACCTGGATAGATCTAGAAAGGAAGAAAACCAAGAATGCAAGAGATGACAGAATGGGAGATTCGGGAGGAAGAAGTACAACAGTCAATCAGGAAGTCCCACAACTGGCAAACCCCAGGAACAGATAACCTCCACAACTACCGGTACAAGAAGTTCAGTTGCACACACAGGTACATGGCAGAGGAGTTTATCCAGATAATAAGGCACCATGATATAATCACAAAGTACTCAAAGAACCACTTACCTGAAGGCTAAGGATAAAGACACCACAAACCTGGCAAAGTACAGACTAATTACCGGTCTCCCAACAATTTACACAATCCTGACTAGCTGCATAACTAAGAAAATATCAGACCACTTGGAGAGCCAAAACATCATGGCTGAGCAGCAAAAGAGATGTAAGCAGACGAGTAAAGGATACAAGGAGCAATTGACCATTGATGCTGCAATTATGGAGCAAGCCTAAAAGAAGAACTGTAACCTGTACAAGGCCTACATTAACTACTGCAAGGTCCTTCAACTTTTTGCGCGATAACTGGCTGACAGAGACACTGAAATACAGTAACCCAAAAATAACTCATACACTTGGTGGCATTGACCTAAAGTCAGTAGTGGAAGAAGGGGATTTGGGAGTTATAATAGGGTCAGACATGAAGTTCTCTAAGCAAAGAGCCTCCATAAGAACCTAGCAGCAATTGGCCTCCCAGAGAATACTTATATGGAACTCCAGAAAGCTGTGATCCTGAACACCTGTAGGACAGTAAGAGAATTTCTCAACCAACAGCAATAATAATAATAGTATCAGACACACAATAATAGTAATAATAACCAGACATAACAAATCACTCCATGCACTTAGAACCTGTACCCATCACAGGACAGAAAAAATCCTATAAAAGGGGAAAAAATTTATTATAATAAACCTGATTGACTACTTTACCTAGATGGATGAATTCTGCATGCACACTGATACTAGCTGTTGTTATTTGTTTAAGGGCTTTACGGTGCAAGGACAGCAAGGCCATAATGAACCTGACTGACACTAGCATTAAATAAACAAATCAATCTTTTCTTTCCTTATGATTTTGGTGTCTGTTTTCTGGAGTATCAGGATGCTGAAGTTTTCCACTGAATATTTTTCTGCTTTGCACTAAAACCATCATGTTTATCACCAGTTACTACTTTCTCAAAAATATAACTTTAGCTTCCCTTTAAAAATTAATCAATATGAAGTCTTCAACGTTTCTATTCATCTCAAAATGCATGGTACAATCTTCACAAAAAATTTCTTCGTGTTCAAGTTTACTTTCGAAATCATTCTGTTCCTCATCTAAATTTAACTCTTCAGCCATCACCCACATAATCAATTGTCTATCTGAATGAACAAAATCTCTAACCTTTTAAACATTTCCAGTGGTTGCATGAATAGACAAATGCTTTGTGCATTATTAGACATTCTCTCTTACCCACCTTAAACCTTTTTTTGTGCCAATTATTGTTATTATTATTTTTAAATTTGTGCACATAACATCACTTTATCTCAATAAGTTATTTTTTGAACATGTAGTGTTTCAACTTCCATATTGGTTTAACTTCGCGTAAAAGACTAATATCAATTATTCACTATTAATAATGGTCAGTCATTTATCTGCAGATATGAAACATTCTCTATTATACAGCATGACTGTTAGCATGGCCAAATGGCTCACTCTGAAACTGTTGCTGCAAGTGGAAACAAATACCAAATTGTTCTACTTCTGTTCTCATAAGCCACTAATTACTTTATAGCTGCACTTTGCACTGTTATGAGAAAGTGAGTGTGTATGTTCACAAATAAAACAACTTACCTTCAAATCCTCTACTGTAATCATAATAATTACCATCATGAAAATGAGCATGCCTTCTTTGGATATCTTCTGATCCATATGTGTCATACTGCTTCTTCTTTTCTGGATCGCTTAATACAGCAAAAGCATTACCAATGGCTATGGAGGGGGAGAGAATAATAAAAATATAAGAAATAAATATATATGTATTGAAATTAAATAGAGACATAGGCCAAAGATATGTATAGCACACAGAGAAGAGACAAAGGTCAGGATAAAGAAGTTAAACTAAATATAAAATGATCCATTAAATGAATTAAATAAATGAAAGAATGGCCAATCCTGCACACATAAAACTAGATTGTTTTGTAATATCTCAAAAACTGAAGTACTGTTAAAAGCCGTATGGCTTTTTAACGGCACAAGGGCCAAGATGTGCCTATCCAGAGATTGCCTACGAGGCAAGCTAGTTCATGAAGACATTATAATATAATGAATCATTATTTATAATATAACTGGATTTGTTTTAAACAGTTGAAAAGGTCAGTCAGATTTGCATCATTTCCTATAAAATGTTTTAACGTCATTGGCTTCGGTAAGTTCATTTGAGATTGCAGTTTTCTATGCAGGCAGCATAGTGGTAGTAACTGCAGTCAACAAGAATGTGTTTGAGGGCTTTTTAGAAGTTGGTATGAAAAGTCTAGTAGCTTCTATGATTACTTTCCAGAATGCTTCCCATTTACAATTTTCTTTGGTTGCATCATTATTTGGTTCCGTTGTATAGAATATAAAACCTGTCTGAGACCACAGTATTCACCTTTATGAAAGCAAAAATTCTTCCCTTTAACCTTGATCATAGTTATATCTAAGTAAATTCCAAATCAATACACTGTGATCACTGCCACCTAGTGATTCTTTTATCTGCAGATTCTTAATGCATGAATAATCACTGCTAATAACCAGATCAAGAGTATTACTCCCTCTTGTTGCCTCTAACATGCTACTGTAGAAAACAGTCATCTAATAAATCCACAAAGGTTTTGTTAGTCTGTGAGTGACCAACACACAAGTTCCAGTCAATATCTGGAAAGTTAAAATCCCCCATTACAAGACATTCCGATTTACTGACTCATTCTATTTCTCTGTACAGCTGTTTGTTGTACTCACAAGTCCATTAGGCCTACAACACACTTCTACTCTCATTTTAGCTTTCCCAGTGCTTAAAAAACCTCCTTCCCAGTGCTTATGTCAAACCAATGGACATGGAAGATCACTGGATGTACTGAATATGGGGAGTACAATGGACATTGTACTTCCCATATTCAAATTCTGAATCTGTTATATCTGAGTGCCACTATGTTGCTGATATCCACAATATCCCCACAATATGTTTTGATGATTTGATCAGCACTTCAAATTCAATTACAGTCAGTTCTACTATAATGCAGTACATGCGTTTCTAAATATATTTGCATTATGGTATTTTGCGCATTAAAAACAACAGGGCTTATGGGGAAAATAGGGATAGGGGCAGAGCACTCAAAAAAAAAAAATGTTCAGGCTGGTAAATAAAGCACTAAAAAAGTTAGAAACCCAATAAAATTGCTAACACAGGTTAAACATCTTAAATTTATAATAAATATTACATTTGTAAAATAATAAGAGGAGTTTACCTCAATATAGTACGTAGAACACTTCCGTATGATACTATCCAGAAATTAAAATGAAAAAAATCAAAAACTTACATTAGAGTAAAAAATAAATAATTAAAAACCAATTTAACACAATTAAAATCACTTTAACACAATTAAAAATCAATTTAACAAAATAAAATATTAAAAAGAATTAACAAAAATATTCAAAACGATTTTCCTTCCTGAAGCTGACAACGCTTTTCGACTGTATGTCGTGATCACAGAAATGAAAATTACCAAATAGGGTTGAACCTGAAACTTAAATAGTGATTATTTGTGTTCGAGCATGCACGTAAAGGTCCACGCATCGGAGATCAAATATGGCCGCCGAACATTAACAGAATTCTTGTGTTTTTATTGTTGTTATTTGGTTTTTAGGAGCATTAGCAACTAAGGCCATATTGCTCTGGGGATATGCGGTGGTCATTCCCTGACCTTTCCGCATCCTCCGTATTTGGTGGTCACAGGCTTGAACTCCGGTCTAATCAAGAAGCATGTGCTAGGTACTGCCGCTCCTGGCTACGGAGGCACCAATTCTCATGTAATTTAATTTCTACAGTTTCTGCAATTAATAGTCGTGTATAATTACATTGAACATTAAGTATTTTGGCCTCGTTAAATAAAAAAAAAGTGTTTTTTGTTAATGGCACGAAAGGCTAATTCTGACGCTGCTGAACGAGAAGCATGAACTGAGGCTTCATGTTGATTTACATGAATATTCAGAGAAAATCGCGTCAAACATTGGTAAGATGAGTCGCAATGACCGCAAGAAATGTTGTATACCAGATCATTAATTTGTGTTGCAAAGCGGAAAAAACTGAGCGATTGTTCAGCATAGTGTGTAATTTCTGTATTGGCTTGGCCACAATTTTAAATTCGGTATCTTTAAAGAATCTATTAAGCTGTTTGTACTACTGTTCAACATATGGGACAGAAATAAAGTATTTTTTGATATTACTATTGTTGGTTGGTGTACTATTTTGTATTCTATCCTTAGCCTGTACCCTAATTCAGTTTATTGTGGCAAGGGGATAACTCCCTGTTTAAAAACTTGCTAGTTAATACAGTCGAACTTCCCTATAACGAATTCGTTAAATCCAGCGAAAAAATTCGTTATAGAGAAATTTCGTTATACAGAGAATATCTTTTTTATTAGAAATTGTTATCTAATTAGAAATTGTTATCTAATTAGAAATTGAAAATGAATCTACATTTATTTTTAATGTATTTTATTTCAAAAACATACTTATTTAAATTACGTTTACACAATTTTCGCCGGTAAATATCACAAATTAAAAAAATCTGTAATTTTCGTTTGCACAGTACAATTAAAAAATTGTCTGATTCTCAAAGAAAACCTCACATTTGTTCACAGCATTAAAAACATTATCAGGAACATTTTTAACAAAACTGTAGACCCATACGAACCGTTTTAAAAACGTTAATCATTTCTTCGCGAGTTGGCTTTTCTACGGGTTGTTCTGATGCGTCTTCAGCGTCATCATTAATTTCTTCGTGATCATGGTCGCATCTAACACTGTTCAGCAGTATTTTATCTTCATTTGGATGTTCAGCTGTAATCTACATAAACGTAACTATCCAGTGTTATTTCATTTTCGATGTTTCCAGACGATTGTAGTAATGTCCAAAAGTTTTTCAGTTGTGAAAGGGGCAGTTCATCTTGTTCGTCCAGTCGTTGTTGTTTGACTTCTGTATTCAATGCAAATCCCGCTTTCGAAAAACAATTCTGAATAGTGTATTCAGTGACATCGTTTGTCCAAACTTTTGCCAGTTCAGAGATGCAATCTCTAAGGTTAATTGTAACCTCCAAGTTTCGATTTTCTGATAATGCATTGACAATCTTCCTTATTATTCTCTTTCGATAATGAAATTTAAAATTTTTAATAATGCCTTGGTCCATTGGCTGGAGTTTTGACGTTACGTTTGGTGGTAAAAACAACTTCGCACTTTTAAGTTTGGCAGAAATATTGGCTGGATGTGCTGGACAGTTGTCAGTTACCAACACGATTTTCCTTTTTTTCTTTTGTTATATGCTTGTCTAGTTTTAATATCCATTCTTCAAAAATATCACTTGTCATCCATGCTTTTTTATTAAAAGATGTGGTCAACTTCCAAATATTTTGTGCCTCTAAAACATCTTGGGTTTTTTGATATTCCGATGACTAAAAGTCTTAATTTTTCGCTTCCTGTCATATTTGCTCCAACTAGCACAGTGATTCTTTCTTATTTGCTTTGTTTTCCGCCAAAACATTTATCATCCTTAAAAGCAAGTGTTCTATTTGGTAAACATTTAAAGAATAAACCCATTTCGTCAGCATTAGAAACATCCTTACACTCATATTCTTCCAAAATCTTCTTTAAGGTATTGTTCCCCCAACTGTTGCAATCTTCTTCGCTTACATTAACACTTTCTCCATAAATAACCTTTTCCACAATTCTGTGGCGCTTCTTAAATTTATCTAGCCACCCAGTGCTCGAATTAAATTCTGTATGTCCAAGGGACTGTGCAAATTTCAGAGCTTGTTGCTTAATTATTAGGCCCGATATTGGGATATTCTTTTCACGTATCATTTGCACCCATTTTAGAACAGCTTTATCAACATCTTCGTATATACACAACTTAATTCGCTTCTTGTCTGCTCCTCCTTCAATTGCATTTAAAATTGATTCTCGATTTTTTTAAAATCATAGATAAACTGCTTGCAGATATGCCATATTTCTCTGCAATCTTTTTTCTTAAAACCCTGGTCAATATCATAACAATCTTTGCTTTATCATTAATACTTAAACACTTTCTCTTCGACATTGTATTCGCAACTGTAAAAATTACTGGACTGCAGCTCTTGTGGATACATACACTGCAAACTTCGCTGCGCTGGCCATATAGTAAATTGTTAGTACAGGTACCGCCTACTCAATGACGTTTGCTTGCCAATTCAACAGTATCACTCACTTTGAAGAAATATACGACTTTGTGAATTTCTTTTATTCTGCTTTCATTCATATATACACGAAAGAAAATTTATGATTAACGTACGTTGTATATTACTTTTCAGAAAAAAAACAAGAGCATATAGCCTATGTGATTGATGACGAACAAAAAAAAAAAAAAAAAATTCATGAAAACCATCTGCTTTGGGTCCAGTTAGACGAGAATGGACATATCATATAATGATTGACAGGAAGGTCATGTGGTACAGCTGAGGTGAGAAGCGAATGTCACTCAGTAGGCGTTACTAAAAACCGACTATGGTAGCATCTATGTATTGCCGTCGCAGCATGCTAAAGGTTTACCGCAGCGAATTTCGCTTTCCCCTTGGCCAACATCAATTTACAAATCTACCCTATTTATTGTAAAGTTTACGACCACTTTTAAGAAAACCCATTTGGTTTAATAACTGTAACAAAAATGAAACAAAGACCCTCCTACAGGCAAGCAGCCACAAGTTTTCACTAAAAGGATGATTATTTAATTCCAGATGCTAATGCGAAATTTCGGAGGGAAGGAGGCAGTATATTTGAGCGGCTCTTTAGCAGTAAATGCTTGAAAATCTTCAAAAATGCTTTTACTAATTTTTTAAAAAATTTGTTATAGAGAGACTAACACTTCGTTATATGGGGTTAATTTTACATGTAATTTCATTTCAAGGTGCAATGTTTTGCGAAAAAATTCGTAATATAGAGAAATTCGTTAAATAGAAGTTCGTAATAGAGAAGTTCCACTGTATTTGTATTTCTGAGCCCAAAGCAGATTCCGTTGTTGAATATTTATAGGCATTTAGAAATTGATTAAAGATAATCGATCTTTTGTAGGTTAACGGTGATAGCTATTATAATGTAGAAGCATACCGGTGTTTGTGGGTTTTCGATAGATGCTAAATTGGATTTTATTCGAGTCTCGAGTAAGCATGAAATTTAGAAATTTTAATGACTTTGTATCCGTATCCTCTGTTTTCAATGTAAATTTGAGTCTAGAATGAATATTATTAAATGAATGTAAAATGTCCTGGATAGTACTACTATCAGTAATAACTAGAACATCGTCTAAATACCTCCCATAGTATGTGATACGGAGTCGAAAATGTATGTGCTCAATCGTTGAGAGATAGATCTCTGACATTAAGCCGCTCAGGCTCAAACCCATTGGTAATCCAAAAATTTGTTTGTACACCTTGTCTCGAAAGGTGATATAGTTGGCCTCAACTAACAGTTTAATTAAGTGAAAAGTTTCTTTAATATGTAGCTTCGTATAATTAATCGGTATCGAGTTTTTATTTAACATATCCCAAACATCTAGTTTTTATTTAACATATCCGAGGTAACATCTAGTGAGAATAAATTGTCATTGTCGCCAAGTCTACAGTCTTTAAGATTATTAAATAATGTATCGTAGTTCTTAATCCCAAATTGTATTACCTGTCTAAAGGGTTTTATAATGCTATATACATGTCTGGCTAAGGATGAAAATGCCGAGTTCCTGTAGGAAAAAGTAGGTCGAATAGGAAATCCAGTCTTGTGTAATTTTACCTGACTGAAAAGTGCAGGAATATTGTATGTTCTGGCCTTCAATTCATTTAACTGGGCCATAGTAATTCCAGTATTGATTTTATTGTACTGATTGACCAAATTGGTAAACAGTGCCGGGTCTACTTCAAGATAAGTGGAGGTATCTGAAACAACTGAATCTAACTTATTAATATAATCAGGTTTATCTAGTATTACCACTGTATCTCCTCTGTATAATAATGTCCTTATTTCTCCGAAGTTCTCGTAAAGCTGAACTGTCATGTGTATTCAATTTAGGAAGTTGCGTTTCTTTTATGTTATTCACTACTTGATTAACTTGGTGAATAAATAAACCTTTTTGTGGAACATTACGAAGTCCAAATTTAATATCAATTATGCATTATTTTTTAGGTAGCTTTCGAGGTGGTAAATTATAATTTAGTCCTTTGGATAAAAGTGAAATCTGATCCTGTTATAGCACACACGAGGAAAGATTTGTAACCTGTTGATATGTCGGTTCATTCAATACTGGGTGAGAGGGTGTTCGTGACCTAGCTGACATATTCTGTGGTAGTACATTGTGTGTCTGTGGGGGGATTGTCACCCAACTCGTATGTCCTTGGTCGCAAGCCCACAACAATCGATAGGTTACACCTGTAATCTATCGATTTTTTTGAGTGGCTTGGTGCAAAATTAGTTTATTATTAAACATTCATTTAATAATATTCATTCTAGACTCAAATTTACATTGGAAAGGAGGATACGGATACAAAGTCATTAAACTTTCTAAATTTCACGCTACTCAGGACTAGAATAAAATCCAATTTAGCATCTATCGAAAACCTACAAACACCGGTATGCTTCTACATTATAATAGCTATCACCCGTTAACCTACAAAAGATCGATTATCTTTAATCAATTTCTAAATGCCTATAAATATTCTACGACGGAATCTGCTTTGGGCTCAGAAATACAAATATTAACTAGCGGGTTCTTAAACAGGGGTTATCCCCTTGCCACAATAAACCGAATTAGGGTACAGACTAAGGAGAGGAAACAAAATACTACACCAACCAACGATAGTAATATCAAAAAATACTTTATTTCTGTCCCATATGTTGAAAGTGGCACAAACAGCTTAGCAGATTCTTTAAAGATACCGAATTTAAATTTGTGGACAGGCCAATACAGAAATTACACACTATACTGAACATTCGCTTAGTTCTTTCCGCGTTTGCAACACAAATTAATGATCTGGTATACAACATTTCTTGCATTGATTGCGACTCATCTTACCAAGGTTCAACACGATTTTCTCTGAATATTCGTGTAAATCAACATGAAGCCTCAGTTCATGCTTCTCGTTCAGCAGCATCAGAATTAGCCTTTCATGCCATTAACGAAAAACACACTTTTTTATTTAACGGGGCCAAAATACTTAATGTTCAACGTAATTATATACGACTATTAATTGCAGAAACCGTAGAAATTAAATTACACGAGAATTGGCGCCTCCGTAGCCAGGAGCAGTAGTGTGTAGCACACGCTTCTTGATTAGACCGGGGTTCAGGCCCGTGACCACCAAATACGGAGGATGCGGAAAGGTCAGGGAATGACCACCGCATATCCCCGGAGCAATATGGCCTTAGTTGCTAATGCTCTTAAAAACCAAATAACAACACGAGAATTCTGTTAATGTTCAGCGGCCATATTTGGTCTCCGATGCATGGACCCTTATGTGCATGCGCGAAGGCAAATAATCACTATTTAAGTTTCAGGTTCAACCCTATTTGGTAATTTTCATTCCTGTGTTCATGACACATGGTCGAAAAGCATTGTCAGCTTCAGGAAGGAAAATCGTTTTGAATATTTTCGTTAGATTCTTTTTAATTTTTAATTGTGTTAAATTGGATTTTAATTATTTATTTTTTACTCTAATGCAAGTTTTTGATTTTTTCGTTTTAATTTCTGGAGAGTATCATACGGAAGTGTTCTACGTACTATATTGAGTATTACAGTAAACATAGCCCTGTAATATATACTTACTAACTGATATTTCTGTTCATTGAGATTTTTGTTTTTTTTTTATTATAAAATTAAAAGGAGCAAAAAAAAAGCAATCAATAACGATGAACACGGCACACAAAAATTACACAAGTGAGATATAGAGTGACAAGTTTACGAAGCTTATAAAACAGAAATGAAGAGAAGATTGTGAAAATTTATGTTTTTTATATGATTGAAGATTTCATGGAAGGGGGGAACACATTCCACCATAATAACGAAAAATCCCACAGAATTCCATCTATCAGTATTATTGTAAATGCAATAAGATTGAGTTTACTGCCCATTTATAATTAGATTGCACTAACAGAAAAGCCCAATAAACTGGGAACTGCAAATTGATTTTTTATTGTTTTATGGTAGTGACCTCCAGAAATGTGCTCCTCTGCTCACGTTATCCCGCCTCACGAAATTTCTTTTCTAACAGAAAAAGGTGAGCACCTTAAAACATGAGTCTGCCTACAATATCACCTGTTATCTTGTGAATATACAGTGTTTCTGACCAATACAACTACAGTAAATGGGAAATATAACTCTCACACATCTGACATTTTTTTAAGCTTAACTTGTATGTATTGCTGAACAGGTCACAAAGTTCAGCTTGGTGTCGGGTTTTGCATTCACCTGATGTTACTCACAGACGAAATCACGCATGAGTTAACGCGAAAATCGAGTTATACTCACATTGTTATGTAATATTTTATTGAGTCTTTTTACTTTTTACTTGTTTACTTTTTACTTTATTTTATTGAGTCAGTTAGGTGTGACATAAGCACTGGGAAAGCAAAAATGAGGGTAGGACTAATAACTCTGATGAGTACAATGAACAATTATACAGAGAAATAGAGTGGGCCAGTGAATCAGAGTGTCTTATAATTGGGGATTTTAACTTCCCAGATATAGACTGGAAATTGTGGGTTGGTCACTCGCTCACTGGCAAGGCTTTTGTGGATTTATTGGATGATTGTTTTCTACAGCAGCATGTTAGAGAGGCAACAAGACAGAGTAGCACTCTTGATCTGATTATCAGCAGTGATTATTCATGCATTAAGAATTTACAGATAAAGGAACCACTAGGTAGCAGTGATCACGGTGTACTGATGTGGGATTTACTTAAAGATGTAACTATCATCAGGGGTAAAGGGAAGCGTTTTTTGCTTTCGTAAAGGCGACTACAGTGGTCTCAGGGATCAACTGATGTTACCAACAGCAAATTCAAAATGGGAAGCATTCAAGGAAGTAATCTTGGAAGCTACTACGCTTCTTTACTTATATAAACTCTAAAAGGAAGGGGATTTTTTTTTTTTTTTTTTGTAAGTTGTTGGCGCATCGGCTTCTGTGGCCATAATGCACCTCCCAAGGATTTTGCAGTACTTTGATCCAAGCACGAGGATTTGAACCCACGACCTTTGTGTTGCCAGGCAGGCACTTTACCCACCCGGCTAGCCAGGTCGGAAAAAGGAAGGGTATGAATCAGATTGGTCCACCTGATACAAATGGTTTGACTAGATGATCATTCTCGGATAACTGCTGAACTAAATGAGCATTTTG
This sequence comes from Mastigoproctus giganteus, assembly GCF_048544385.1. Classification (NCBI taxonomy): domain Eukaryota; kingdom Metazoa; phylum Arthropoda; class Arachnida; order Uropygi; family Thelyphonidae; genus Mastigoproctus; species Mastigoproctus giganteus. The sequence continues at coordinate 68,122,590 of NC_143582.1, read as the reverse complement.
AATCTACATTCATATATCACCAGTTATTCAAGGAGGAGAGGGCTAGATGTTTATCAGACTCTGATAGGGAGTTGAATGATTTTGAAATAACTGAGAGCAAAGTGGAGGAGAAATTGTTGAAGTTAGACATAAGAAAGGCACTTGGGGTGGATGGGATCTATTCAGTTATATTAAAGGAGGCAGCAAAGGAAGTAAGCAAATCCTTAGCCATAATTATGAGAGCATCCTTGGACTCAGGGGAAGTCCACACGGACTGGAGATGTGCAAGTGTATCTCCAATTCAAAAAGGGAGTCAAAGGTTGACACAAGTAATTACAGACCTGTTAGTTTTACTTCTGTTCCAGAGAAAATAATTGAATCACTGGTTAAAGAAGCACTGCAGGATCATTTAGACAAGACTGCAGCAATAATTCAGACACGGCATGGGTTTGTCAAGGGGAAGTCTTGTTTGACCAATTTGATTGGATATTATGATGTGGTCACAAAGGAACTGGGTGCAAAAAATAATTTTGATATCATATACTTGGATTTCAGGAAAGCTTTTGATACTGTTACACATGGAAGACTACTGTACAAATTGGTCAGTATGGCATTAAGGGCAAGTTGCTACAATGGATAAAAGGATGGTTGAGAAGGAGAAGACAGAGAGTGGTGGTCAATGGGTACTGCTCTACGTGGACTAATGTTATTAGTGGTGTCCCTCAGGGTTCGGTGTTTTGCCCATTGTTGTTTTGTATATTTATCAATGATATTGATGAAGGTATATCAAGTTTGATGTCCAAGTTTGCAGAAAAGGTTGGCAGGGTTGTTAATAACAGTAATGAAAGTATGCTGCTGCAACAGGATTTGGAAAATTTGGGTAGATGGGCTCAGAAGTGGCAACTGAAGTTTGCAAATGCAAAGTACTGCATATGGGTAGCAGTAACCCCAGAGAAATGTACCAACTATATGGTTTTACACTCAGGGTAGTGGAGAATGAAAGAGACCTTGGTGTAATTGTGCAGTCATATATGAAGTTTTCTGAGCAGTGACAGGCTGCCAGAGTAGGTCATGGGGTCTTGTCAATGATATACAGGAATTTTGCGAGCAGGGATAAGGAGGTAATTATCCCTCTTTTTAAGGCAATGGTTAGGCCACACCTTGAGTATAGGTCTGTAAGCCACATTTTAGGAAGGATGTAGAGTTGCTAGAACGAGTACAGAGAAGGGCAACAAGATTGGCGAGGGGAATGAAGGGATTCTCTTACCAAAAGAGGCTTAAATTCTGCAAATTGCAGCAGCTGGAGACTAGGCACCTGCGAGGTGATCTGATTGAGGTGTATAAGGCCTTGATGGATTGAGCAGGCTTAATGCTGATGGCATTCTTCCTCTTGCTCAGATTACAAACCTGAGGGGGCATAGATTCTAACTGAGGAAAGACAGTTGTAGAATAGATGTGTGAAAGTTTGGAAGTTTGTCTTTAGCCAGCAGGTAGTTGATTGCTGGAAGAAACTTCCATCTGTTGTGTGGAAGTTGATAGCTTAAATAAATTCAATGTAGAACTAGACAAACATTTGGAACGAATGGATCAGTGAAATGGGAAATGGTCTTTTTTTTTTTTTTTTTTGGCTGATGCTGTATTAGCTTGCTTTCTTGCATTGTGTGCCTCTACTAATGCTAATACTAATATATCAGTCGCGTTGGAGCAAACCCACATTGCAAAATTGCACATTATAGCAGAACTAACTGTACTATGATTCTAGGATTAGTTCAAGTACAAAGATACCTCTGATTGTTTTTACTCTTAGGCACTCTAACATGGCCCATTTATTTGCTTATTCCACAAGAACCCATGCAGGTTTTGAAATCCCTGACACCTTGCTTTCTAGGCTGCTGCAAGATCCAATAGAAGCAGTGCATCTATTGTAATCCTTTCACATCTGCCTAAGGCTGTATTTAATTTATTAATCTGGGTCCCCCATAATGATGTCTAATTCCAACTTAAATTATTCAAACTGCACACTTCCACAAAACTAGAATGACCGTTTGTTCCAACAATCAACTATACCCTCTGGCTGAAAGCAAATTCCACACATCTATCCTCAATTTAAATTTATGTCCCCTTTTATGTGTGTTTGTATTAGCATTATAACGGCTAAATGATGCAAGCAAGCAGGCTTTTATGCATCTGCCAAAAAAAAAATCTATTCATTCGTACCATCCTCATCACAAAAAATGTGTATGTCAATTCTGCTTCAAACTCTATCAAGCTTGACCACTTTTGTAAAGCCATTCCAGTGGTTTACAACATGCTGCCTGAAATTAAACTTCACAAGATTCAGCCAGCCTTGTTACTCTCCAAAATTTTGTATTTGTGCCTCTTGGTTGTTCTCTTTTGCCAGTGAAAATATATTTCCCTTGTTCATTTTACTTATTACTTTTAGGACCTTATATACCACTACAGGTATGGGATACACTTAAATAGAAAGGATGCAAGAATATTTGCTGATGCTATCGAGTCAGTGCTAGGTGGGCCAGAAAACTGCTAGCTTGGGGGGTTACACCAGCTAATAGATTAATAATAGCTGCAGGCAGAGGTGAAAGTGATTCTTGTACTGCTTCTGTTGGAATGAGCAGCAGCCTGGAAAGCAAGATGCTTTGGATTTCAAGAAATGCTGGGAGTCACCATGGAAGTCACCATTATCTTTGGTGTTTAAGGCTGTGCTGTAGCACAGCATTAAACACCAAAGATAATGGTGACTGTTTTCATGGCTTCTGCATTTTATAAGGCATAGAAATGTAATAAATGGTGCATTTTATTGCACACTTCTTAGAGAACCTAAGGATTACATTCTTACACACAGCTTCAAAAACTTATGGATTACCAGAAAATAGTCTGGGCTAATTAAACGTAGAGTATCATTGTTGCATGACTATTAATAATTTGAGGTGGAACCGTTTTGATTATCCTCCCTATAATTTGACCTTGCCTGTAGCCAGTGGCATATCCAGGTATCAATGTAAGGGGGCACAGCAATAGGGCATTGAGTTTTTTTTGTTAAAGAATGCCTCCTGCATTCTTTTTCTTTAATTTCAATTTTTTGGCTATGGGGGGCATATGCCCCTTCTGCCCACCCCTGAATATGCCCCTGCCTGCCGTCATGTTTATTTGTTTAATCAACTCAAACTACAACCTGGTGGCAATGTTTTACTAACAATGCTGAGGTTGAAAATAATGCACGTTATTCCTAATGACACTTGGTACTCATACATACAAGGTATGGCAATAAAGTTCATAGATGAGTTTGAAAATAAATGAAAATGGTATGTTGTAGTTCAAACTTCCTACAACAGATAGTGGTCTGACAGGTCACAAGTAAAAACCAGTTTTGTTAATAGTGTAATGTTTTGTGTAACAATTTTGCAATGGAGCGGTGAACGAACATCAAATTTTGCTTTAAACTGGGAAAATCTGAAGCAGAAAAGTATGAAATGTTAAAAACTGTTTGTCTGATGAAACGTACCAGTGTGTTTGAATGATATAAGCAGTTCACAGATAGACAGGAGAATGTTTGCGATCACCCAAGAAGTGGACATCTGTCAATCTCTCGAAATAAGGCAAAAGTTCAAGAAATGTAGGGAGATCATCATTTGATCTCTCCACATTTGAGAGTCACAAAGGAGGTTAAGCAAGCCAAGACAGATTACGAGGTCTCTGGCAAAGAACAAAATGAAAAGCAGCAAAAACTTCCTTACTTATATTAACAGTAGAAGGAAGGGGTTGAACCACATTGGTCCATTTGATGTTGATGGTTTAACTGTTGATGATGCTATTCAGGTTGCCAATAAACTGAATAGGTATTTTGTATCTAGATTCACACACGAATTCTCTAGGGAAGGGGATGACAGAAGTTTATCAAACTTAAAATTATTTAACTCTAACGGGAAGCTAAATGATTTTTTCATAACTGAGAGGAAAATGGAAGAGAAATTGTTGAAGCTAAACATTAAGAAGGCACCTGGGATAGGAGGGATCTATCCGGTTATACAGTATAGAGTTATCTTCATTTTGCGTACCTCTCATCAGGTTTCCTTACCTCTTTTGCTGCTTCATCAGGAGTTAGCAAAAGTGGTAAGTAAACCATTAACCAAAATTATAATATCAACCTTGGATTCAGATGAGATCCCCAAGGACTGGAGATATGCAAATGTATCCCCAATTCACAAATTCACATTCGATATTGTTGCGCATAAAACATTGCTGTATAAATTGGAGCAGTGTGGCATTAAGGGCAAATTACTGCTATGGATAAAAGGATGATTGAGTGGGAAAAAAACAGAAAGTGGTTATTAATTGGTACTGATCTTCGTGAAATAATGTTATTATTGGAGTCCACCAGGATTCGGTGCTGCGCCCATTGTTGGTTTCTATATTTATCAATGATATTAATGAAGGTATATCAGGGTGATTAATAATATTAATCAAGGTATGAAAAATTAGGCAGATGAAGTTTAACTATCTAACATTGAAAATGCAAGATAGTGCACATGGATAACAGTAATCCCAGATTAATGTACTAACTGTGTGATACTACACTTGGGTTAGAGGAAAGTGAAAAAGTCCTGGGGGTAATTGTGCAGTCAGGTATGAAATTCTTTGATAAATACAGACAGGTTGCCAGGACAGCACATGGGGTTTTGTTAATGATATACTGGAACTTTGCTAGCAGGGATAAAGAGGTTATTATCCCATTGTACAAAAGGGGCAAAAATTTAGACCACATCTTGAGTACTGCATACAGATCTGGAGGCCTCATTTTAGGAAGAATGTAGATCTAATAAAAAGGGTGTAGTGAAGAGCAATGAGATTGGTGACGGGAATGAGAGTGTAGTCTTAACATAGTTTCCAGTTCAGCAAATTTCAGCATCTGGAGTCTAGGCACCTGTGAAGTGATCTGATTGAGATGTTTAAGGCTTTGAATGGATTGGGCAAGCTCATTGCTGATGGAATACTTTCTCTTGCTTGGACTAGACACATGAGGAGGCATAAATTCAAATTGAAGAAGGAATGTTGATAGATGTGCAAAGGTTTGCCTCTGCTGCAGGTGGCTGATTGTTGGAACAAACTTTCTCAACTGTTGTGGAAGTGGGTAGTTTGCATAAATTCATGAAAGAACTAGAATAATTATTGGAGGAGATGGATAGTTGATGTGGTAAGTTTCTGTTTATCTCTCTCTCTCTTTCTTTTTTTCTGATTGTTTTATAAGCTTTGTTTCTTGCATTATTTGCCACTACTTACAGCTGGATTGTTCAAGCCAAGTTTTAAATATAAAATGACCTGTTTGGGAAATAAAAAGCTTTAATGCTTCTTTATGATACTACAAACCCAGTAACAGGAAGTTCATCCTTGTCCACCTTCAGATAATGTTCCATCTAATTATCATTTATTCTGATCTTGTCAGCATTTCCTGATTCAGGAGGTACTGGCAACCTACATGTGGTCAAAACTGAGAGAACTGTTTTTCTGTGTTAATTTTTTTTGAAAAGATATAACTCGGTGAATTTAGGAAATTATATTCTTGAGTGAGGTTATCATCAAGCCACTTTTTTTAATCAAAAGAAAAGTTAATAATTTTCTAGCCGATCTCTACTCCCCGAAAACAAAGAATAATAATATAATCACATAGCCTGACTTATTACCAATCAAAAATTTAGTTCTTTGACATAGGAATTCTTTATATTCATAAATATTTCAGTGACAAAATCCATTAACACAGAATGGTTTTAAGTCTCTTGCAATAATAAGTTCTAGACAAAACACAAAAGGGTATAAATTTAAAATTAAAAAGGATGGCTACAGAACAGACGTGCAAAAATTCACATTAAGTCAAAGATTGATAAATTGTTTGAATAAACTTCCGCTTTATGTTTTGCAAGTATAATAAATTTAACTAAGGTTTGGAAAATTATTGGAATGATTGGAAAAATTAAATGTTTTTAATTTCCCCATTCTTTTAAAATATACATATTTTTTAAGCGGGTACTGGATCAGCTTGGTTTTCATATATCATGTCACCAATACTAATACCAAATTTTATCTTTGTGAAAATATGCTAAACTACAAATTAATAAACATTTCAGACACCAAGTTACCAGCATTATCATAAAATTATAAATGTTACACTTCTAATTTTTTGCAATATGTCAATTAAAGCAATTACCTTTAAAAGCTTCAGCAGCCCCTGGTGCTTTATTCTTATCTGGATGGAATTGCAGTGCAAGTTTTCTATACTGTTTTTTTAATTCTGATTCTTCAAAATCTTTGCTAATTCCTAAAACTTCATAATAATCTTTACATTGTTTTATCCTAAAAAAAAACATATAAGAACTCCATTTAGTTAACTGCAAACAAGAAATCTTTTCATAAACTATAACTAAAAGTGCTTAATTGTAATTATATCCACCCTCCCCAGTTGTTTCTCACAGGTAGAAACAACAGTTGAGAATTGTAGCAAATATCATTTGAAAACAAAAATTTCACAGCTACACTATCATAAATTCTTCTCTTTCTTGGTGATTCCCTTTGATTTTTGTCTCTCTCTCAGGGTAACTAGGGAATTTTTTTTTTTTTTTTTTTGGCTAGTGCAGCATAAGCCTCAGGCTTCCTTGCACCATGTAGCTAATAATAATAATAATAATATGTCTCATTATGTGATTTTATAATCCAAGCCAGACCACTGCTGAGTAGAGGAATGCAAAGTTTCCATTTGACATCGTAAACATGTACTAAACTCTTGTACCCATCCACTGCAGAATTTCACTTTGAGGCTTCAGATATATGAACCTTTGTTGGGCCACCAAGGGAAATTTTATTGTGGCACTACAGGATGGTCTTGAAGAAAAGTGTCACTTTGATAGTCCAGGAAAAGGTTACAATGCATTTCCAAGAATGTGATTATAGAGAATATGAATAGTAATATTACATCAAGAAAAACTAACTGTAGCAATCTGCTAAATCTTATTTAAGCCACACTTTAAACAAAGCAGGTTTTAAACAAACCTTCACTACATGTATGCTATGCTATGCCACTGAAATATCTGTTATGCACATGGAAGTTGTTTTTATTTGCTTTTCAAGTTCTTGTAATTTGAGTGGTTTTGATGCAGTAATTTTTTACACCCAACAAATACGTATGCTTCATTTCGAAAATTGTAGATCTCTTAAAGTACCATTTATAACTGACACAATATAATAGCGTAGCTTAATTTAATTTATTATGATACTCACCTTTTTATAATTGTGAGTATCATAATAAATTGGTGTTAATGTTGGAATAAATTGGATGATAATTTTAAATTTAAGTTAGCATGAATAAGTTAGGATTTAAAAACAGAATTAAAATGTGCGCAACGAAGTAGAAGTGCACGTCTTCGTCCTTGGTTGTCAATGTTGAAATTTGAAACGATTTTAGTTATACGGTTGGAAACAGAAGGCTAATAGCCATAACAAGTGGCTTTCGTTTAACACGTATTCAGTTGGCAATGGTAGAATGATAGTAAATGCGTGTATTTAAGAAGACTAGGTTCCCGTGATGCTCCTGGATACATGGGGAATCTCAGGTGCATGAGATTCCAGACCGGTGCTATGTTATAGGGTAGTTTGGAATATAATACTTGAAGAGTGGAATGGCGGCAAAACCATTCTATAACTCGGGCTTCATATTGGAAAATTTTAAAACTGGATTTTAATTTGATAATAGGAATGGCTGAATCTACTAAGGGGGTGTGGTTGTGGGATTGAACATGTGTTGCTAATTCGGTATTGGACTGTCCCGTCCTAAAGCTATTGTAGTGGTAGTAAGCACGTGTGTTTGATGTTTTGGTAGAACTGTATTTTGTGGTGGTGCTACCAATGTAGCAAGTGTTACAGTTATCTTGACATTTAAAATTGTACAAAAAGAATTACAGAAGAGATACAATAAAAAATATAACCTACTATCTCAAATACATTGATTAAGATTCAGCCTAAAAAGAAATATGACACTGCAATCTTGGGTGGACCTTACAACATATAATGAAATACATATAGCAGCTGCCATTAATGACATTGAACTCAAACACAACAGAAAATGGGGGATCCTTACACAGAAACCTCACACCCCCACAAAATCTTCCACTATAAACATTTCTTTGTACCCTTTTTCTTCCATTGAACTCGCTAGCCTCGATTACGGTTTTAACTTTACTATTAAAGATAATAAATATCCCTACAAAGAATGTATAATAGAACTACAAACCAAATTAGAAAACCATCCAGATAAATGGCGAATTATACACCAAAGTAATTCAATTCTTAACTCCAGATTCAAACCCCAACCCAATATAAACAAACAACAGTTAATGGACTTACAAAAAATACGTAACAATCCAAATATTATCGTCCAGAAAGCTGACAAAAGTGATTCCATAGTAATAATAAACAAAAGCACATATATAGAAAAAATGGAATCTATACTCTCTGATTCAGATACATACAAACTGGATAACACATATACTATTTCCAAACATAAAAATAAGCTTGACATCATTTTAAGGAAATTAAGATTCAACAATGAAATTAATTTATGCACCCTTCAACAGATTGGTATCCGTAACAATATTCTACCGCATATGTTTGGTATTACCAAACTCCATAAACCCAATCATCCACTAAGACCCATAATATCCTTCAGCAAATCAGCTTTCACTAATTTATCTTCCTTCCTGGTCAAAATTATCTCTCCCCTCACCAGATTTTCAAAATTTAAAGTAAACAGTACCTCCAAAACCTTTGAAAAAATAAATTCTATCACAATAACCAATGATGACATCCTAGCATCTTTTGATGTAGTCTCATTGTACACTAATGTACATTTGCTGTCCACATTACAAAACTTACGTAATTTCTTAACAGACGACAAAACCTTATCGAATCGCACTTCCCTTTCAATTAATAGCATACTAGAGCTCATAACCTTTCTATTAGATGCTAAATACTTCCGATTTCTTAATCAGATTTACCAGCAAACCTACGGCCTACCTATGGGATTAGGAATCTCAGGTCACCATCTGAAATTTACCTAGCCTCCGTAGAAAATCATATATTACAACCATACCCCCCCCCCTTGATATTACATTATTTTTACGATACGCTGACGATATCCTCTTAATAGGGCACAAATACACAATAAATGATCTTTTCATTAAATTTAATTCCATGCATAATAGATTAAAATATACCCTGGAATTGGAAGAAAAGGGACAAATTAATTTCCTAAACCTCACTATATACAGAAGCGATACAAAACTAGGAACAAGAATTTTCAGAAAAAATACTCACACGGGCAAATACTTACACTTTGAATCGTATCATCCCCTCAACACAAAAAAAGCAGTCCTTTATAATCAAATTTATAATGCTATAAAATACAGTTCCACACATTATGACCTTAATAATGAACTACAATATCTTACAAGTAAACATATCTAGGAACTATCCTATTCAATTAATCAAACAAACTATTATCACAGTCCAAAATAATATCAACAAGCCACCCAAACGCATGTCCATTAATAATCCACGTATTATCCTCCCTTACCATAGTAATTTTGCCAACCAATTCCGCCGTTTATTCAAAAGTACTGATATCACCCTTACATTCTCATCTTACAATAAACTAGGTTCATTATTCAACTCATATAAAGATACACAAAATTACCACATTAGTGACATGAATAATATCATCTACTTAAATGTCAAGATAACTGTAACGCTTGCTACATTGGTAGCCCACCACAAAATACAGTTCTACCAAAACATCAAACACACGTGCTTACTACCACTACAATAGCTTTAGGACGGGACAGTCCAATATCGAATTAGCAGCATATGTTCAATCCCACAACCACACCCCCTTAGTAGATTCAGCCATTCCTATTATCAAATTAAAATCCAGTTTTAAAATTTTCCAATATGAAGACCTAGTTATAGAATGGTTTTGCCGCCATTCCACTCTTCAAGTATTAAATTCCAAACAACCCTATAACATAGCACCGGTCTGAAATCTCATGCACCTGAGATTCCGTGTATCCAGGAGCATCATGGGAACCTAGTCTTCTTAAATACACGCGTTTACTATCATTCTACCATTGCCAACTGAAGACGTGTAAAACAAAAGCCACTTGTTATGGCTATTGGCCTTCTGTTTCCAACCGCATAACTAAAATCGTTTCAAATCGTTTTGGATTATACATTGACAACCAAGGACGAAGATGTGCTCTTCTACTTCCTTGCACACATTTTAATTCTGTTTTTAATCCTAACTTAAATTTAAAATTATCATCCAATTTATTCCAACATCAATGCAGATAATAAAAAGGTGAGTATCATAATAAATTAAATTAAGCTAAGCTATTATATTGTGTATGCTTCATTTTTATTTTTGGTCAATTATACATTAAAGAAAAGGCTACAATGATTCACCACAAAACAATGTTAAAAGTAGCATTATTTTACTTTTACTTTTTTGTAAAAATGGCTGCAATGGAAGGTGGCTGTACATTATTTATTATTATTATTAGCTATATGGTGCAAGGAAGCCTGAGGCTTATGCTGCAGCAGCCAAAAAATAAAAAAAAATAAAAATTCCCGAGTTACCCTGAGAGAGAGAGAGGGAGAGAGGGAGAGAGAGAGAGAGAGAGAGAGAGAGAGAGAGGGAGAGAGAGGGAGAGAGAGAGAGTGGTAGAAAGGAATCACCAAGAAAGAGAAGAATGATGATATCCAGCTCAGGATCCTGGGTGTGCCAAGCCCATACTCACCAGATGTGAGCCCCCGGGGTTACTATGAGCTTAATTTGTGTATTAAAATGAAGCCTCAGCGTAAGAGAAATCACCAGTTGGAAATGCAATCAAGTGCAAATGCAAACATGGAACAGTCCATGTTTGCATTTGCACTTGATTGCATTATAGTTTCTCCATAAAAGCTAATTATAGTTTCATGGAGAAACTATAATTAGCTTTTATTCTCTTATGAAAAATATAATTTGACACGATATTCAAATCAAGTGCTAATAAAAATAGAACCATTCATTTTTGTACTGTATTGGAAGTATGAAACAACTTGGGGTGAAGGTAAAGAAAGACACTATAAAAAACTATGCGTAAACTACCAGAACCCTGTTAGCAAACTGTTTTCTGCTGATTGATCTGAATCATTAAGTCAATCACTTATTCATATGATGTTATAGTCTGTTTCAACCATGTGCCAATCAGTTTATCAATTGTTACTTGTATATGTCATTCAATCATTTGTTTGCATATTCTTATTCGTTATTGTGATATACAATGTTAATTTTATGCAGTCCATGTTTGTTTGTTTGTTATTTGGTTTTTAGGAGCATTAGCAACTAAGGCCATATTGCTCCGGGAATATGCGGTGGTCATTCCCTGACCTTTCCGCATCCTCCGTATTTGGTAGTGACGGGCATGCAGTCCATCTGTGAACCATGTATATTACCGAAACAAACTATGTTTGGTTTGTTTTTCAATTGAGTGTTTGAACATTGTTGTTGTTACTGGAGGTTTCACAGCACAATTGCAACTAAAGGCCAACTTATATGCCAAACAATGGTAGGATGTTCGAACATTCCTGCTCTGTAGTTAAGTTGCATCGGCTGCTGAACATTGTCAAATATATTATCCAAACAGCACAGAAGACACCTAGCTTTTAATTTTGTATTAAACAGATTTCAGATATCACAGAGTCGCTTGATATTATATTTGGTACTTATAATTAGTTATGCAAGTGAATCACAGTTCCTGACTTTTATACAAGCCAAAAAGGGAGAGAAACAGTACTCTCCCATTATCTCACTGTTAAAATGAAAATATATCTGTAACATGTACTAAATATATCAAATGAGGTCAAAAAAAAAAAAAAACTGGCATTCCCCAGATGCTGACTATGTTTTTTCTTTTCTTTCTATTCTTTTTTTTTTTTTTTTTTTTTTTTTCGATTGGAGCTGTTTCACGTGTGAAAGTAAAGTATGCTTTATTCTTACTATCAGAGCTGGATTTCCCTTTGATGGCCATGTTTCGTGGTAAATTTTTTCTGCCCACTGTGCTTGACGGTAATGGCAAACTGATACGTCAAATTTATATGAAGAGCATAAAAGTTAGGGTTCCTCTTAGAACGTGGTTTAAAAAAATTTGTCACGCTTAACCCTGAGACCATCCCACAGAGTCTATGAGACCAGCAACATTTCAGCAATTTGTGCTGTTCATCTACTCTGTTCACACAGCTAAAACTCCTAACAACTATTTTATAAAATGGTTTCTTTGATTTCTCCACTGAAAAATTCCAGAAATCTCTGTTAATTATTGCACAATTAGAAAAATTCTGGAATTAAGCTAAACTTAATTATATAAATGTGCTGAATGGCATCTATCATATAGAATCACTGAAAGCAAGTGGCTTCATTGATGCATGCTATCCTCCAATTGGTAGTGCTCTTTGGCTTCATGACATCGAAGCATCATCTGGAATAAAACTATTGATGTGTACATTTCAAGTTTCATGCAGCAGCACTCCTGTTATAGACAAGCCTGGCACCTAATCGCATGCATTTGTTTAAGTGCTCAGATTTTTTTTTTTTTTTTTTTGATTTATATTTAATTCATCAACAGGTCTAAAGGCAGTTTTAATTTCAAAGATTGATTAAAAATATATTTTTCATAAAAAAAAAATGGATTTCTTGCAGTTGTGCTCACAAAAGATTAAATACAGTATAAAGATAGCATCCAAAACTGAAAAATTCTGAATTATTTCTTGCTGATTTTTGAAATCGTACACATTTGGCATTCACTTAGATCTCAGTGCCTAAAAGAGTAAGAATTCTTTGCACTACCAGTAATGAGTTAAATGCAATCACTTTGTCACTGGAAAATATTTGGCACTTCAGTGTGTCATTATTGTTAAGTGCAGTGGGCTGCAAAAATTTACAGTGAAATACAGAACACGTGCAGTTGCACAACTCCAATAGTAAGAACAAAGCATGCCTGGCTTTCAAATGTAAAACAGAAAAAAAAAAAATCACATTGTTTAGAACATAGAAAAAAATCATATACTGTTTAGAAATTTTTGAACAACCTCGCATACAGAAGCAAATTTTTAACTTTGTCATTATAGATGTGGGCCATTCACAAGTTTATTAAGATGCAGTAGGGTAAATTTGAGTGGTCAGTTTTAGATTAATTCGGTATGAACCTGATGAAGTTATGTTGCTGAGCAAGCACCCATGTTCTTTGCTGCTGCTTGAATTTTGTTGTCACAGGTATCAGAACACTGCTGACTGAGTTTATAACAGGAAATCTTGTCAATAGATAAATGACCAATCACACATATTCTCTGTTTACTAAGTGCATAGTGGGAAGTTGCCAGTAGAGGGAAAGGAGTTTGCTGTGGCTGTCATAGTCTCACTCTTTCACTTCAACTTTGAATACATTGGTTAAAGGTGACAGCTATTTCTGATATTACAGTAATGAAAAAACAGCTGCTCACCATGATATGTTCAGACAGAGAACTTTTCTCCTAACTCCCAAATAACACCAAACATACTTTCTCAGACAAAAAATCAATTCAGAACTGAAAATATGAAGAATACACTCTCTTATTCCAAAAATTTGAAATGGTAGAAATTGTTGGGGAGCAACTAGGCTGGTAGAAGCTGTAAAAGACTTTATGGATTCCTCTCTGAAATAGATTTCACATTAATTGTTAGTTAATGAATAAAATATTTTAGTCATTAACCTTGACCAAACAATTAATGCACAATAAATATTAACTGTTGGTTCAAGCTTAATGGCTGAAACCTTCTGTACTTTTCTAAATATAGACAGTTTTACTTGAACAATTTTGAAAGATAACAGTTATGCTTCCTTGGAATTATATGTGGAATGCAGCAGTCAGATACTACTGCTGGTTTTTATGGTTTTATGAATTTCAAACATGAACTTGAAAATGAAAGTAACTGACAGTTTCCTGTTTATATATATATATATATATAATTATTGATAAAAAAGTAAAGAAAGTTAAAACGAAAGTAACTGTAACTAATATGTAAATAATATTTATGAGTCAATGCAGTTGCAAGCAATCATGCAATGCACCCATAATGTCTATAATATTACGGATAATATAAAGAAAATAAATCCAACAATAATACCATCAGGGACCTAAGACAACGCAAAAAAAAAAAAAAAAAAAAAAAATTATTATTGCTTTTTACCGACAATCTAGATGACATCAACTGGGGCCAACCACCCAGAATGAAGGCAAAAAACGACAAGGTTCTCTGTTTCTGTGATGATCAATATATGCTAAGTAATTTAAATCTAAACCAAATATAAACCGGTATAGGCCGAAAATAAATCGAATTTAAATAAATCGAAAGATGATAATAAAATTTAGAAATATTAGAATCAAAGGTAAGAAATATAAGTAAAATATAAATGTAAGCATATATTAATCATCGTTGACCCGACAGAGAACGTAATTTAATGATTAAAATAAGATTAAATATATAATACATACTACATATTGACCGTATCTAGGACATAATGTAATAGTCGTCAAAATAATATGTGGTGCCCCCTATGTGATGGATACGATAAAAATAAATAATTAAATTAAATTAACGCATAGAGAAACATGCAGATAGTAAGAAGAAAAACTAAAGGAGTAGGAATAATAGAACCTGAACTCCACAAAGGCGAAAAATAGTGGTATAGATAAGAAATAGTTTCTCCTACGTCCTCGGATTGCCCTAATAATTTCGGAGAAATAAAAATAAAGAGTGTAGGACAGTTTAAAGACATTACAAGATATAAGTTGTTGCTCGGGTATGCCCGGGATCGCAAACCCGGTTTGCGATCCCGGGCATACCCGAGCAACAACTTATATCTTGTAATGTCTTTAAACTGTCCTACACTCTTTATTTTTATTTCTCCGAAATTATTAGGGCAATCCGAGGACGTAGGAGAAACTATTTCTTATCTATACCACTATTTTTCGCCTTTGTGGAGTTCAGGTTCTATTATTCCTACTCCTTTAGTTTTTCTTCTTACTATCTGCATGTTTCTCTATGCGTTAATTTAATTTAATTATTTATTTTTATCGTATCCATCACATAGGGGGCACCACATATTATTTTGACGACTATTACATTATGTCCTAGATACGGTCAATATGTAGTATGTATTATATATTTAATCTTATTTTAATCATTAAATTACGTTCTCTGTCGGGTCAACGATGATTAATATATGCTTACATTTATATTTTACTTATATTTCTTACCTTTGATTCTAATATTTCTAAATTTTATTATCATCTTTCGATTTATTTAAATTCGATTTATTTTCGGCCTATACCGGTTTATATTTGGTTTAGATTTAAATTACTTAGCATATATTGATCATCACAGAAACAGAGAACCTTGTCGTTTTTTGCCTTCATTCTGGGTGGTTGGCCCCAGTTGATGTCATCTAGATTGTCGGTAAAAAGCAATAATAATTTTTTTTTTTTTTTTTTTTTTGCGTTGTCTTAGGTCCCTGATGGTATTATTGTTGGATTTATTTTCTTTATATTATCCGTAATATTATATATATATTTTTTTTTTTTTTTCAACAGAATTAAAAGTTTAGTTGTACTGAAAATAGCATGCTTTAAATACTGAAATCCATCAGTAAAAAAAAAGTGATATATTCCAAACAGAATTTAAAAAATAAAACTTTTTTCATAAATAAAAAAGTTGTAAAACTAGTTCATATGCATCCATTTTTGTTAAAATTGGAGACCAATTTTAACAAAATGACCACTATTAAGCTAGAATTACTCCAATTACAACCAGTAAAATATCAGTATTGTTAGTCTGAACAACATTGTTCCAATTCTAACCACTAAAACATCAGTATTGTTAATTTAAGCTTTGCAAAAATTGATTCACATTAATATCAGGACAAATATTCCTTGTTATGTATTCAGAGCATATAATTCATTGTGTAGTTCTGCTTTTATCAGCAACTATTAAGATGTTACTTGTGACAGTGCAGCCATTGGAGGCTTGAAGTGGTGAAACCCATGTTTAGTCTCTAGAGCAAAGTTTTCCGGCATCTCCCTCCCCCATACTTCTCCTTCAACCCATACACGGTACTAAGTACTATAGGTTTTGATACCTTTCGTGTTTGGGGTTTTCATAAAAAAAAAAAAAAAAAAAAAATGTTCATATATTATAAATCCTAATACTGACATTTGCTCAAGTATTAAGTACATTAAAGATACTGAACATATTAAGATCACCTAGAAAGGAACTTGAAGCATTACTCTTTAATGAAAGTAATAAAGTGAACAAGTGAGTCGCAAGTCCATAATGGAAATATAGTCTCATATTATGCACTGAATGAAATTACATAAATTCCCACCTAAAAGCACATTGAAGGAACAAAAAAAAGATGCCAATGACAGATATTATGAACCTCATTTCCCAGTAAAACAGGAAATGACACTCTCAATCTTTTAATCTTAATACAGCATTAAGAAAAATCAAGCTCATCTTGAAGAACTTAAAATTTAAAACATTGCAAAAAAAAACCTATAAGGACACTTCATCATTACAGATTTTCTGACTACTTCTCATAGGTACATAATTAGGGGACTGGATAAGATTTAAGAAATGAAAAGATTAAAGTGATAAAGACTGGCTACAAGGCCATCTCCAAGCAACATAATTTATGCTATTGATAAAGAACCATATAAGGAGGAAATATCAGAAGATTTATGTTATAAAAACTTAATAATTAAAGTTATGTCAAAATGGTTAAAAATTAGTGTAAGGCAACAAGTAAGGTTGACCTTTTACCTAAGACATGGAAAGCTAAGAATCTGATCTAGATAATGGAAATATCAGTAAGTGCTAAATCATGGTTAAAAGCCAAAGACTATTTAGATGGATAATTCTACAGATTAAGACTTTATACATCACTGTAATTCTGAGGTGTGCCAAATATTTGGAAAAGGATTGAAACTGAAAATAATTCTGCCATAACATGATAGGAATGAGTACATAATGAGAGCCTTGTCAATCAATTTGGTCACGGAGACTGCAAGGCTCATGGGGTAAAATTTTTCACAGCATGGTGTGGGTGCTTGTTAATAGGAAAGTGTTTTTACAGGAATGGGATATGCTTACAGGAGTGCAAGGATTACTGCTTATGCTTTTCATGGTAGTGTTAGGTAGGTTGGGGGGGGGGTAAACTCACCTAATAGATTAAGAGCAGCTGCAGGGAGAGGAAGCAAGTGATTCTTGCACTGTTTCTTTGCCTGAAAAGCAAAGTGCCGGAAATTTCAAGGCCTGCTCAGAGGTCCTCAAGAAACAAGTCAATACATGGGCTATGTTAGGGTTACTAAGAGTAAAAGGTGCATGTATACTTGGCATAACTTAATGCTAGGATCATAGTAAATAAATATGAAGTACTGGTGAAGTCATCAAAAGCAGACATTTTGGGGATATTGAAGACACAATTAGACATAAGGGATGCAGAATTTGAACATGTGGTGTACAATGTGTACAGAAAGGATATAGGATAAAGCATTACAGAATTTGTGATGCTCTGTGATGATCATCACAGAGTTTCCACCAACTCTGTGATAATCTTTTGTGATGCAATACACTCTGAAAGCCAGAAAAGTATAGATTATAGTGTGGTCTGAGTAATATAATGTTAGGATGTGTTGGTCGGTTGTTCATCTGGCCTCTCTGTCATTGGGCCCTTCGAATGCAGGCCCCACAGTCGCCCAACCTTCACTATGTGGTGGTCAGCTAGGCAGGAGAGTAGGGTAACCAGGTGTCCCCGTTTCCCCGAATTTGACCTGGATTTTACAGTTTTCTCCCAGTGTCCCGAATTTTTTTTTGTGATGCACTAATGTCCTGGTTTTTTTCTAGTATTAGGTGGTTTGTGCAATAGCTTTTTCCCTGTTGATACATAATTATTTTGGAAACCAAACTACTTAATTTACTTTTATTAAATAAAATGCTGTGTTAAGAAAAGAATGGCACATTAAGGCAATCGCCTCTCATGCTTACTGTCTGAACCTCATTAGTAATACTGAGAATTCATTACTAACATTCTTTCTAGTACACCATTCCACTATCCCTTCTAATTCTTTGAAATATTCAAGATATAATTTCCAACGATCTTCTTGAACTCTTGCTAAATTTAGTCAGTCACAACTCTGTAAACACATTGCACTCTGATAACTGGTGAAAGCAACATCGTGATCTCTTCTCTGTGATATTTCAAGAGGAAAAGAAAGAATAGCAAATATTCTTTTTGGCAGATAGTTGGAGTGGACATCCAAATCCAAACACATCTACAGAGATGTGGTGTGGATTTGGCAAAGTTTTTGAAGAACCCCTAAGCAGAAATGCCGAAGAGAAGATGTACCTTTAATGATGAGTATTCAAAATAGTGGAGTTTCATCAAGAGAGAACGAACTGATTAATGAAGTGGAATGTGAACTGTGCAAATGCTACATAAACATTGGTCATACAACATAGGGCAGCCAACCTGACATAACTGATCACGTTAATATATATATAAAAAAAAAAAAGCATCACATCAAATCAACTTTCCCTGGAAATGCTGGTTTTTTGGAAATTATACAGTATTTTTGAGTGAAAAATCCAGTTGAGGACTCTCAACTGGATTTTTTTGCAAATCCAGTTGTGGCCTATCGTATCGTTAAATACCACCATTCCTTCAGATCAGCTGACTGGACTGTAACAATGAACTATTTAAAGAAATATTTTGTGACTCAGAAATAGCTCATAAATATTCATGTGCACAAACTAAAACTGCAGCTCTTATTAAAAACATTATTGGGGTATTCTGTACACAAGATTTATTGGCAGATTTAAAAAAAGTCTCCTAAAAAACAATCAGTAATTGATGTTGAATTTTCTTTGCATCACACAACTAATGAAGACAATCATTCAACAGATTAATGAGAAAATAAATAAGAGAAATACTGTAGTCCTGATGATGTTATGGTTTCCACATAACACCATCAGGACTACAGTATATAAGTTGAAGAGTTCAAGATAACACCGAGAATTACACTCCTAAAGGAATTAAATGTTAAAGGAATTAAATGCCGGGACATAATATTCTCACCTTCTTTGACTAGATTAAATTACATAAAGAAGGTAAACCAATTAGGTTGATTGTTTCATGCAGGAACTTTGTCTTATCTTCCTTAATGCCTCATATATAATATATTATTGAACCCTGTCATTATATGGTTAGTTTTGCTATTTAAGATATGGAACATTTTTTTAATATTCTCAGAAACAGAAATACGTCTTCTAATGCAGGTAATAAATGAAAATAAATGGTCTAACACTAATCATGTTTTTCGTTAGCTGTTACCATACTATACACAAATGTTAAAGTACTGTACACTTTGGATATCTTATGGGCCTGTGCTTTCCAAATATTGAAACTCTTAAAGCGAAAACTAAATTCCCAAATGCAATAGTATTTGAATTAATAAAACGTTTGGTTGACCTTTGAAAATAAAATACACAGATAAATTTTTGGTCTTAGTTTAAGCAATCTCTTATCGGAATTATATTTACTGTATTTTTCAATTTATAAGACGCACTTTTTTTAAATACCTTATAAATACCTTAAAAAAAATCGCCTTGCATCTTAGAAGCCAAAAGTCGCAATACAGTACACGTGCAAAACCGAGAGTTAATGTATAGTAGTTAACTACTATAATTGGTACACTTTTCAGTAATTATCAGGCTGTTGTTGGAGTAACAAGGAAATTCCAGTTATACATTTAAGCCCTAATCAATGGCAAGTGCATCAAGAAAGCAAAATTATACTATTGGATTTAAGCTAAAAGTAGTACAATATGCCAAAGAACAAAGGAACAGAGCAGCAGAATGAAATTTCAGACACCACCTACTGAGAAGATGATTCGTCAATGGAGGAAGCAGGAAGTTTCATTACAAGAAGCTGATAAATCAAAGAAAAACCTTCGTAAAATTCCACCTAAATGGCCAAATGTGAAAGAAAGTTTAGGTAGTTGGATAATGGAACTTAGAAACGTGGGTATTGCAATGAGTACTAAAATGATAATAGTAGAAGCAAGGAAACAAGCAGCTAATATTGGGATACACGACTTTAAAGGAACTGAATCTTGGTTTTTTTCGCTTCATGAAAAGAAATAGGTTAAGTTTATGCACAAGAACTAGAATAACCCAGAGAATGCCTGCTGAGTACAAACAGAAAATATTAGATTTCCATAAATTTATCCTTAATGCTAGAAAACAAAGAAACTACAAACTTAGCCAAATTGGGAATATGGACGAAATTCCATTGACTTTTGATGTGCCATCCAATAAAACAGTAAATGTGAGAGCAAAAATTTATAACTATTAAAACCACTGGACATGAAAAGACACACTACATTGCAGTTTTAACTTGTTGTTGTGCTGATGGGACCAAACTTCCACCAATGTTAATTTTTAAAAGAAAACCTCTACTGAAAGGTAAACTGCCAAATGGAATTCACATACTTGTACAACCAAAGGGATAGATGAATGAAGAATGTATCAAGGACTGGTTTGTAAAACTTTGGTCCAAGTGTCCTGGTGGACTACTGCATAAAAATGCACCACTGATATGGGATCAGTTAAGAGTACATAGGACTGAAAACATCAAACAACTGGCCGAAATGATGAACACAGAATTGGCGGTAATTCCGAGTGGCTTAACTTCGCAGTTACAACCATTAGATCTCAGCATCAATAAGCCATTCAAGAATAACATGCAGGAGCAATGGAATAAATGGATGATAGAGGGAACCATGATATGATGCCTACGGAAAGTATGAAACGTCCATCAATAGCCCAAGTGTGTGAATGGGTGCTGAAGTCATGGCATGATGTTAAGACTGAAATTGTAGTCAATTCCTTTAAAAATGTGGTATAAGTAAAGCAATGGATGGCACTGAAGATCATTTATTGTATGAGAGTGACAGTGATACTAGTGAAGAGGAGGGTGATAATGATGATGAAGTCAGTAATGAATCTGAAGTTGAATAATACTAAAATAATAAGAGTAATAATCCTATACCTTTCTTTATTGGCTTTTGGGTTTTATTTTTATTGAATTTTAAATTTCCATTCTATTAACAATAAATTTTTTTCAAAAGTTTTTTTTTTTTTTCTTAAATTCAACTTTCCAAAATTAGGGTGTCTTCCACGCTGCAGTGTCTTATTAGCCAACAAATATGGCATTTAAAATTGAATAAATATGTTTGTAGCCTTTCATCTCACATATCATGTACTACCGTGAAGATGGGGGAAACCCCTGGTCAGACAACTAGCACACTTTACACATATAATTTTTTTTTTTTTTTTTTTAATTTAAACATGAACAGTAGATACATTTTTTCAACAAAAACTATTTACATTCTATGTACAAAAGCAAAAAAGTAAACAAACTTTTTAGAGAGAAATGTTTTTAGTAAACAAACGTTTCAACATTTCAATTTCACGGAATTAAGAACAGTTTCTTGGCATTGGTCTCGTATTTCGCACGTTGAAGGTGATGGACTCTTCAGTGATGGTGAAGAGGTGACCGCCACTGTTCCATTCGCTGTTAAGATGATCCACAGTTTCTGGTCTTTTGCAGTGAAATTCGAGAAGTCTGCTCTGCAACTTCCTTCGTAGACCCCACTTGAGATTTTGCACTGACATGTCAGACAGGAGGCACGTCGTCTCTGCTTCTTGTGTAGAAGTAGAAGTTGTAAATGACGGCCTTGGTGGCAATGAATAAGAAGTTGCAGGTGGTGTGCTGTCTGCTCAGAGTGGAGCAGGAATCAGTAGTCCTCTGGAGTGTGGGTGTGGTTGCAAGCAAGCTTTGCTGCATCCAGGACATATTTGATCAGTTCCCTGTTCACCACGCACGCCACGTATGTGTGTTCCAGGGTACCTGGAGTGGCGCAGAAGAGGCAGTAGTTTGAGGTGTGTAACCTGAAGATTTGTAGCTTGACCTGGGTGGGAAGGACGTTGTGCCACAGTCTCCACTGGATATCTGCATCCGATATGGAACATTTCGTCCTGTACGGAAGGTTCCACTGAAAGTTGGATGGTGGCTTGTGGTGAGTAGAGAGGGGTACAGGAACAGCCTGGCAGGTAGATGACGGGAAGATCGTGGCTATGTGGGGGGACATGATTAGTTGATAGACTTTTTTTGGAGGGTGCTGGGGACAGAGGTACAGTGTTTTCTGGTGTGATGATGAAGGTTGGTGCTGGTGAGGATCCAGCGATATCTCCAATCCCTTTAGCTGCAGTGATGTCTGGAAGAGCTTGTGCAATCGCTGATTTTAGACATCTGTGTTGCTGCTTTGCATTTATGGTTTTGATTGGCAGGTCTTCAGAATTTTTCCATTCTAGGTGGGGGGTCAGGAGGTCCGCTATGGTCCTAATTCCTACCCAGTTCCATGTAGGAAGAATGAAGTGGTCATCAGTTGTGGGGTCTGTTATTCGTTTATTGTAGAAGAGTGATTCTGAGAGTATTGCGGGAAATGATGTTCCCTCAAGTGTGGTGAAGGTTAAGCTTCTTCCAGAGGTGCAGTGCATCTTTGTAGAAGAAAGACAGTTTTAGGGATGTTAGCGCCACATCCATTCTTAAGATTGTTGACAGAGAGAGCCCTCTCGTGGCTGTTGCTAGTAGTTTAACGGTGGTGGCAGAATACGAGTTTTTCATTTGCAATGTCTTTAGAAGAAAGGTGATCCTGAAGGCTGTGATTTTGTCTTCAGGAGAGACCAGCCCCTGATCCCAGTGAGTGAGCAGCTGGCAGAGTTTAGAGAAGGACATCCAGTTGGTTTTGTTCCAAAGGAAGCTTCAGGTAGATGCTTGGATTTGGTGGAGGAAGTCACTAGGCGGAGTGAGAACTCTGAGGGTGTACCAGAGAACGCTTGCCACCAGCTGGTTGACAGCACTCTCCCTCTCAACGAAGATGTAGCGCACACTCTTTTCCATTTCCCAAGTACCCTGTTGAAACGGCTCAGCAATTCGGGCATTGCCAAGATTCACACCTAGATATTTCTGTCCCTTGCTAGACCATGTGCATTGGATGGGGGAGTCAGTTCTGCTTTTCTGTTGCTAGCCCAGAGACTGCTGGCCTTACAGTGGTTCAATTTGATTTTGATTTGATTTGATTTGATTTAGTTTTTAATGGCGCATTGGCAGCTAGGGTCATAATGCGCCAAGTCAAAGTTTAAAAGCTAGTAAACAATTTGTTAGCCTAGGCTACCACATCTAACAAATACTGTTATCTAACAAAGATAGAAATAAAAGTAAAAATATAAAACTTAGACCTTTGTATAAAAATTAATAGAGTGTAAAAAGTTAAAAACGTCAGACATGTTGTCTCTGTCACCTAAAATCTGACTGAGTGTAAATGGTTCAGTCAGATTATTAAAAGCGGTAAAACACAAGCGTCGGGCTTCTATAAAAACAGGACATTCTATGAAAAGGTGATGGACCGTTAAAATAATGTTACATATCTCGCACATAGGTGGGTCATCCGCCCTCAGTAAATAGGAATGTGTTAGATGACTATGACCTATGCAGAGCCGAGCAAGAACAACTTCCTCTCTTCGAACCCTGCGTAGACTGGACTGCCATTGCGAAATCACAGGCTTTATGTGATGTAGTTTATTTGTGACCTGTCCGTGCCAAGAATCTTGCCATTGGGAATACAATTTAGAGCGTATTATTTGCCTGTAGTCTGTATAGGGGACTGACAGGCAATGGTTATCCAGGGAAACGGCTGATTTTGCAGCGGTATCAGCTAATTCATTTCCCCGGATCCCAACGTGGCTTGGGATCCAGCAAAAGCGAATATCAAATTCTAATTCCACGAGAGGAAGAAGAATCTGCCGGATCCTGGACAGGATCGGATGAGGATTAAACCTCACCGACACTAGAGCCTGTAACACGCTCAAGGAATCACAATAAATCATATACCTTTGGTAGTCGCTATTTTTAATGTGATATAGGGCTGTTTCTATTCCATGCAACTCTGCAGTATAAATGCTAGTTTCTTGTGGGATCTTATTGGATAAAGTTTTGTTAGGGAACACGACAGCATATCCCACATAGCATTCTAACTTTGAGCCGTCTGTATAGACTGGCAGAAAGTCAGAATACTGCTGTCTATGTGATGCAAAGAGTTGCTGGTAGACAGATGTCGGTGTAGTAGCCTTCTTCCAGATCTTGAGGGAGAAGTCACAAGGTGGAAAATAAGCATGCCAGGGTGGAAAGAATTGCCTTGGTGATTGGGCAACATTGTCTACCGTCAAGTTCAGCTCATTCAGCAGCCCTTGAATGCGAATACCAAAAGGTTTGTTGGCAGTCCGACGGGAGTTGTAGAGGTTTTCCCAGCGCGGCTCAAAAACGGATGGCCACGTGGGATGATCGGGCAGGGATTTCAATTTGAAGGCGTACTGTAAGGACAACTGCTTACGTCGAAGAGACAGAGATGATTCATTTGCTTCAACGTAAAGGCTTTGGACAGGAGATGTGTGAAATGCTCCAGTGGCTGTCCGGATGGCTTGATGGTGGATTGGATCTAACCACCGAAGTGCACTATCTCTAGCAGAACCGTAAACCTGAGACCCATAGTCGAGTTTGGAACGGACAAGTGCCCGGTAGAGACGAAGAAGGGTAGTACGATCTGCGCCCCATGAGGTTGACGAAAGGGTTCAATTTGGCACCTGATGCTTGGGCATAGAGATCGTGAGCCTTTTGGATGTTTTCAAACTCATTATCATGGCGAATTACAATTGTGGCATCATCAGTGTATGCTGAGTAGGTTATTTTAAGGTGAGGCTCTGGTAGCAGTGTTTGTTGGGATTGTAGATTGGTGGCAATTTTATTGAGGAAAGGTTCAATGGCAGTTGTGTACAGTTGTCCAGAAAGTGGGCAGCCTTGTTTATTCCTCTGGAGTAAGAAAGATTGGAGGTAAGCTGGTTATTGATTTTCAAGCAGAATTTGGCATCCTTGTATAGCAGATGGATATTTTGGATGATGTAGGGTCCGTATCCAAATGCTTTCAGCGTTTCAAGCAGGTAGCACTGTTCAACTGTGTCGAATGCCTTTTTCTGGTCAAGGCTGATTAGTGCTAGAAATTCCTGTTGGCTGTTTGCAATGGAGAGGTGGTCACAGATCAGATGAAGATTGTTGTGTATCGGTCTTCCTGGTACTGAGTATGTCTGTTGGTGACCGATGATATCAGGAAGGGTGGATTTTAGTCTACTGGCGATGGCCTTTGAAAATATTTTGCAATCTGTGTTCATTAGAGATATTGGGCACCAGTTCTGGAGGTTTTTGCAATCTCCTTTCTTGGGTATCAGTCGTGCGACAGAAGTAGTGACTGAATCTGGTAGACCGTGGGATTGTGCTTCTTCAAGTATTTGTAAGAGAAGCGCTCCGAGTTGATTCCAGAAGAATTCTGAAGTTAGTCCATCCAGACCT
Organism: Mastigoproctus giganteus; assembly: GCF_048544385.1. Lineage (NCBI taxonomy): Eukaryota > Metazoa > Arthropoda > Arachnida > Uropygi > Thelyphonidae > Mastigoproctus > Mastigoproctus giganteus. The sequence continues at coordinate 68,096,956 of NC_143582.1, read as the reverse complement.
GGAGATTTGTTTTTGGGAAGTGCTTTGCACACTTCTGTAAGTTCTTTTAGGGTGATTGGTTTCTCTATGCTGTGTTGGACTGTTGGGTGGATTTTTTTTGAGTTCTGAAAGGATTTCCTTGGTTGCCTTTGTAGAGGTTTCTTGGGAACTGTATATTTCTTGATAAAATCTGGTTACTTCAGAGATTTGCTCCGGGTTTTCAGTAATGTTTCTGTCTCGGAGCTGAATGGCAGTGATGGTGTTTGCTTTGTGTCGTCTTTGTTCTAATGAGAAGAAGTAATTGGTTTGAGCATCTGAAAGAGTTATATGGTCGTGTCTTGATCTCAGTAGGGCACCTTTGGCTGTGTGTTCCAAGTGAGTTTGAATGGCCTGTAGTGTTGACTGATGAACCAGACTATCAGGTGGTAATTGCTTCACTCTTTGCTCAAGTTGGTAGAGGTCAATACACTTTTGTTGGCTCTTCTGATGGCTGTAGATTTGTGAAAATTATCTCAGCTGACTTTTAAATCTAGGCCACCATGCGTTCATAGGTTCCAATCTGTCTTTGGATTGGACAAGGTTGGATATCAGGTCTTGTAGTTTAAAGATATATTCTCTGTCTTGAAGAAGGCTATTGTTTAATGTCCAATAAGCATCTCCACTTTTGAAGTAATTGGGTGAGAAGGAGAATTGCAGTTTGACAAAGGAACTTTTTTTTGTTAGTTGTTGGCACATTGGCTTCTGTGGCCATAATGCACCTCCCAAAGGTTTTTGCATTTACTCTGATCCAAGCCCGAGGCGGGATTCGAACCCGCGACCTTTGGGTTGCCAGGCAGGCACTTTACCTACCCGGCTAGCCCGACAAAGGAGTGATCTGAGATATAAGAAGATGGGATATGTGTGATGCTTCTGACCAGAGGGATGGTGTGTTTTGGGATGTAGTATCTGTCCAATTGGGCTTGGTGAGGGAGTCTTCCTGATGCTGTATTTGCTGATCTCCAGGTGTAGGACTTTTCTTCTGGGTGCTGGTGTCTAAATGCATCAACCAGTTCATTGTTGTTTACCAAGGCCTGCAGGTTGTTGATCAACGATGCACTGAGCATCGCGCTCTGTCCATTTCTGGGTCAAGAGTGCAGTTGAAATCGCCAGCAAGAATTGTGTTCCTGATCTATTGCAGAGATATGGCTGTGTGTGAAGTTGGTTATTTGAATAGCATATTGGTCCTGCTGTGGCATATGGATGTTACAAAGATATTCAGGGTTTCCTTTTGGGGTGAATCCAGGGTAGCATAAATTGCGTTGCTAGCGATCTCTGCTATCACATTGAGTTTACAGGCAGACTTACGATGAATGCCGATACTCACTCCTGCTCCATGATGTTGTTGGGTTGGAGAATGATGGAATACATATGGCCAGTCTGCCCATTTCAAAGATGGCCTTGTGTCTGCTTTAATATTTGTTTCTTGCAGGAGGAGTAGTTCGGCATGATGTCGTTCGACCTGGTCAAGAGCTAGTTTATTGCACAATGCAGAGGAGCATCCTCTTGCATTAAGTGACAATGTCCTCACTATCTACAGGAATAATGGTAAAGGTTTTGCAAATTTTGAGAGCGGTTAGCATCCTGATTGATGGTATTGTTGTTCCAGCCCGTTAATCAAGTAGTACAGATGCTTACATCTATTCACGTCTGCCCTGTCCTATTTTCCTTTTAGTTTAGAATGAAGATCTTTAAGTTGTGAGATGAGGTCTGGTATGTTAGTGGTGAACTTCAGAGCTGTCACCAGCTTCTGTGGAAAGCCGCGGACTTCCCTTAGAAAGGAGTGCAGTTTTTCCACAGTTAAAGGGCCTTTAGTGAAGGGAAAGTTGCTTTTCCCGTCCTCATCCTCTGAAGCATCTGAGTAATGGGAATCACGGTTTTTGTTCTCTTCTTCTTCTTCCTCCAGAAATTCAAGTTCTTCTTCATTTGAGTTGTAGGTGGTTTCTACCTGCTTATTTATTACCGTACTTGATGGCATGATGGACTTATTTGGGATGTGACCGTTTGACTTCTGTGGCGTTCTGTACTTCTTTTCATCGATCCTGTTGTTTTTGTTAGCAGTTGATTCTTTTCCAACCAACATGTGCGTTGTATATTGGTGTTTTGTTACTTTGGATATTGACTGCCTTGAGGTTGATTTTGAGAAAAACCCTCTTGTTAATGTTGGTAGGCCTTCTGAGGAGAATGCGTCCTGGTCTTCTGTGGTTGTTGAATTTTCTTTTTCTGACAAGTTTGGTGTGCGAAGAATCTCACACTGTTTGATAGTTTCTTCAGTATTCCCATTTTCTCCAACAGTCAGCTCGCTCTGTGCATCTGGCCTGGCCCTGGTTAGTGACACTTGAATTTTGTTATTACTTTCAGAAGGGCTGGAGATATGCGGGCAATTTTTCCTGATGTGGCCCTCTTCGTGGCAGAAGAAACATTATGAGGAAATTGAGGTATAAAATGTGTAAATGATTCTGTTTAAATTGCCGTTGATGAGTTTAGGGATGTTGTTTTCTGTGTTGTTGGTGAGATGCATAAGTGCCTGCCTTCGAAAGCTTTTTATATGCGAGAATTCCAGTTTTGTGGTTGCTGCCTGCAGATAGTGTGCATATTTTCCCGGTTACGGATCCATATTTGGATAAAATTCCTCTGCAGAATTGATGAGGAATTACAGGTGGGACGTTTGATATTGTAACTTTCGTTGGTGCTAAGGCAATTGGCGCCGCTTCCAGGTGATGAAGACCGATGTCTATTCCGTTTTGCAGGATAGTTTGCACCCATGAGGGGTGGCTGAAATATACCTGCACAGTTCCCACCACACTGCAGGCAGGAGTAATATTTTTCGGTGGTACTTTCTCAGCGATCGCTATTCCATTTTCCCAGGAAGTAATAGCGGTTGCTTCATTTGTAGGAGCGTTGTTCAACCACGTATGTACTATTGTTGGTCGCAAGAGAGGAGTTTTCGCTGGCGTCAAGCATAATCCATTAGATACGGCATTAGCATAAGTATTAACAGTTACTGACCTTTTGGACCTTGAGGTATTCACCTGTTGTCCCAGGGTGTGGCTTCCGGTGTCTTGGTCACTGCTGGCAATAGCTGTAGATTCCGTTGCTGTGGTTGTTTGACCTTCGCTAGCCATTGCTGGAGGCAATTGATGGGGTGGGTGGAAAAAGCCGTTACTGGAGTATCCAGTCTTCCATGGCTAAAGTTGAAAAATTAAAATCTAACCTAACTCAAACTCCACTAAATCTACACACACAAAATTATTACTACTGGAAAGCTCTTCCGAAGAGGAATTGAACAATATAAGCCTTGAATGGGGTTGTCACAGACAAACGTTGAAAAGGGGCAAAAAGGCAGGAGCTCAAAAGCACGTGTCCTATGTTGTTATTTGGTTTTTAGGAGCATTAGCAACTAAGGCCATATTGCTCTGGGGATATGCGGTGGTCATTCCCTGACTTTTCTGCATCCTCCATCTTTGGTGGTCACAGGCTCAACCCCGGTCTAATCAAGAAGTGTGTGCTACGCACTGCCACTCCTACCCACCTGGCTATGGAGGCGCCTCGTGTCCTATGCATATGACTTGGAAAGCCCTACACATATCATGTACTACAGTACATATCTCAATGAAACATTGTGTATAACCAAATCACAAACAGTCATGAATATTATGGAGGTACTCAATAATGTGCATTACTGGGAATTTCATCTTGGAAGAAGAATCTAATTCTGCTATTTTCTATCTTACACTAACAGTAAGCTTAGGACTAAGCAGTTTCATTTATCTGACTTGACTTTTGGGGGCTCATTTGAAACTGTTATACATTTCTGCATTCTCTTATGAATGGTGGATGGGTGCCCTATCCACTCCCATATTGGGGGTGGGTGTGGTTATAACTTATTTCATTGATGCTCAAATTAAGCAGTACCTTGAAAAAAATAAAGGTAAGGTGCCTACTTATATTCAAAATTCGTATATAAAAAATTCCCAAAATGGTCAGGTAGCACCCACACCCCAACTCCTTAAAAGTTAAAACTTAGTTGAAGTTTTACTGGGTTCTAAAAACCAGATTATTTACTAATAAATTTATCCTCAATTTACTGATAAATAATATATTGTTTATGTTAGCAAAGTAACATTTAATTCAAAAATGTGTGTATAAAAAAATTGTTATACACATTTTTAGATCACAAATACTAACTTAAGCAAAAAATCTCTATATAAATAAATTTTACTAAAATTTGCATACACCTTTGGACAGCCTCCAACTGTTCTTGAGTGTACTCTGGTACTTTATCAATTGTTTCATCTTTGTCTAAAGACAATTTTGATCTTCTTCGAGGGGCTTGGGGGCTGGAAGATTTTCCTTCTGAATTAGACATATCTGATCTTTCTTCATAACTAGCTGTACCATTCAATTTCTGCAGTAGTTTAATCAAACCTACAAAATATCATATATATATATATATATATATATAATCCAACTTGGGTATAATAATTTTTTTTGATATTTATTAGTATTATATTATAGTGGGACACCAATTATCAGAGCTGTTTGGGAACTGATCAGTTTAGATAACAATTTTTTTCTGAACGAAATTTTAAAATTTAGTCTGTTTAATGTATGAAACTGTTGATTTCCTTTATCTACAGTTGGCTGTAATCAGTTTTCTCTGCCAAGAATTCTTAAAAAGAAACTAGAACAGGACTGAAGTGGATTAGTGTGTTTCACTGTAAAAATGTACTCCTCAACACGGAATCCCTTGATGAGTAATTGCAGAGCAAAGGTTAAGAAACACTGATGTTGAGGACATTAAAAGAAATGTGACAAAGGAGTTGGTGGTGGTCAGCTGAAATGCATTTAAAAAATGTTCCTCTATACAACTGATCTCACGTGTAGCTGCTCAAAATTACTTTTAAAAATATTAAGGCCTTTTTCACTCTAAGATCTGGTTTTCTTTAAATTGAATCAGTCTTAGAACTTAATCATCAAGCCTTGTAAGTTTATAAAAAAATTCAGTCTATAGAGGCAATATGATAATTCTAATACAGTGGAACCTCTATATTCATCATTAATCTGTTCCTGAGGGATGGACGAATACTGAATCGGACAAATATAGAATCAATTTTTTCCATAGGAATTAACTAAAATTGGAGTAATCTGTTCCCAGCCTCGAATCTGATACATAAATAAATACAAATTTAACAAGAACTTTACCTTTACTGAAGAGAAATGATGGCAGAAGCTGAAGAGGAGGAAAGGAATTATGTATTATTTAGAAGGGGAGTCACCTTCCATTAAAACATCAGGTACTGTAACTCCAGTTCTGGTGATCGATGTCTTTTTTTTTTTTTTTTTTTTTGTCCCTTTCCCGGCGATTCACTAGCAGTCAATTTAGCAAAGAACTTGTCCAATGTTGTCTATTTTTTAAAATTTTCCTGTTCAGGTGCCACTTCTTGACCATACAGTTAAGATGCTTCCCTTACTTGACCTTTCCTCCTCTGATGAAATTTCCTCCACTGCTTCAGCTTCCTGTTCTTTATGAAGGTCCAAGAGTTCTTCTGTGGTGAGCTCCCTTCTATGGTCCTCCACCAATTCCTCTACATCCTCACTATCAACCTCCAATCCCATGGACCAGCCCAGAGACACAATTTCATAAACAGGCTCTGACCCAAAACTTTCAAAGTCTCTTTCTGACACACACTCTGGCCACAATTTCCTCCAGGCCGAGTTCATTGTCCTGGAAGACACTTCCTCCCATGTCTTATCAATTATTCTCAAACAATGGAGGATAATTGAGACATGGGAGGAAGTGATTTTTCCAAAACTCTCTCAGTGTAAGTTCTGTCTCCCACGTCACTTCAAAAAACCTTTGAAACAGGGCTTTTGTATAAAGCTTTTTAAAACAGGCAATGACCTGTTTATCCATGGGTTGGATTAGAGGAGTTGTGTTTGGTGGTAGATATTTAATGCGAATAAAGCTGTATTCCCCTGCCAAATCGTCTTCCGAGCCGGGGGGGGGGATGAGCAGGAGCATTGTCCAAAACCAAGAGGGCATTTTATAGGTAAATTATAACTTTCTAGATAAGCTTTCACACTTGGGGCAAACACTTTGTGAATCCACTCCAGGAAAAACTGTCTTGTTACCCAAGCCTTACTGTTAGCTCTCCACATCACATTCAGTTTACTTTTTATGACTGTTCTTAAAAATTTCTCAGATTTTGTGAACGTTAAACGAGCAATGGTTTAATTTTGCAGTCTCCACTAGCGTTACCACACAGCAAGAGCGTTAATCTGGCTTTCATTGGTTTGTATCCAGGCAATGCTTTTTCCTCTTGTGTGATGTAGGTTCTTCTAGGCATTTTTTTTCCAAAATAGACCAGTCTCATCACAATTAAAAACTTATTGAGGGATAAATCCCTCAGTGTCTACATAGTTTTTGAAATCTTCAAACTTTTTAGCATTTTCTGCATTCGAGCTTGAAGCCTCTCCATCCCTCACTCCACTATGAATGCCCGTTCGCCTTTTAAATTTTTCGAACCAGCCCCTACTTGCCATGAAATCACCACTGGTTCCTTTTGCTACAGTTCATCATATAACTGTCTTGCTTTTTCGCCGATGATAGATTCTGAAATACTATCACCAGCCATTTGCTTTTCAGTAATCTATATTCTAATAAAAGATTTTCCATGTCTTTATACGTTTGTGATCTTTTAGCAGCAAGAATTTTTACACCTTTTGCCACATCAGCCGCTTTAATTGCTTCTTTATTTTTAATTATGCTGCTTACCGTAGTTCTCGGCATGTTAAATTCTAACGCTAAGTTGGAAACACGTGTTGCCCTTTCAAATAGCAATGATTTCTTTTTTCAACTCAATTATGGTTCTCACAACTTTCTTTTTTGATTGTTTTTCTTCACTACACTTTTTTGGGGCCAAAAAAAATTTCAAAGAGAAAATAACAGGTGATGCGCACTGAACGATTGCACAAGGCAGACTGCTGGCTGCTATTGCATGGGGCTGGCTGACTCCGTGGGTGACTTTTTGTGACGAATATTGAATTTTTGGACGAATATCGGAAAATTTTTTTGCTGAAAAAAAATGTGACGAATATTGGATTTGATGAATATAGAGGTTCCACTATACTTGCATTGCAAAAAAACTATTATGATGCGATGTATGTGGCCACTACTTTATATCTGGTCAGTAAACAAGTGCCATTAATACTTATCTTTAATTTTTCAGTATTATTTGCCACTGATGGATATTTGCACTACACATTTTTGTTTTGTAGACAGTTAAAACAATACAACTATAAGCATGAAGAGCAAACAATACATATTCAGCTATAAACATGAAGAGCAAACCGGGAAAATCTGGCTTAACCAAGTCTCATTTAAGAAATATTTTTAAAAAATTTAGAAAGGACCAAATGGGAATAAACATAGCTATCCTTTTCTGTGATACTGAATACAACATAAATAGGTGGTATGCTTCTGACAGTTTCTTTACCAATACAGATGAACAATGTTGGAATAACTGGTGTCCCACTACAGTTTATATATAAATTTTATTCAACGGTAAGCTAAGTAAATCATGCATTTAAGTAAATAAATTAATGCAGACTTGACTTTCCCCATACTCCACCATAATAAAATTATTCATCTTAAGGAGCACAGTACTACACAATATATTAAAATTAAAATGTATAAATAATGCTGGTACACTTCTCTAAGAGTGATGCTACAAGCATCCAAAGCACTGTGCATAGCACATGTTCTGTATGAAAAACATTTTGTGAAATTAGAAAGGCACGTCAGAAACGTGACATATTAAACTACGTGGCATTTCTGTCAGTCTCAGAATGGATTTCATTCAGGCAGACTGTGTGTTAACATTTTGTATCGATTTTAAAAAAAAATCACAAAAGAGAAATTGTCATTGGAAGGTCCACCCAATACTTAGCAGCACTCTAAGTATTTTTGTTTCCCCTTTATAAATTTCAATGAACAAAAAGCATCATTTAAATTCATTATTTTGTTTTACTGCCTACTGTAAACAAAATTCCTTTTTGTTTATGACAGCAGAATTTAAACTGCCTAGTTAATACATCACTCAACAGCAGAAGAAACTTTGCCTTCACAACAATTTGCCTTGTTACTACACTAAAAATGTTTTTTTATTTACTGTCATTTATTTAAGAAACCACCTGCAGTCTAACAAGAGTTCAATAAAAGTCCTGAAAGAGGCAAGCAGTCAGTGTCCCACAGTCATCAATCATAGCAGTGTCCTTGTTTTAAAAAAATGGCAGATTAACCATTTGTGTTAAGTAGTGCAATATCAGGGCAATTTGTTGCATATTGCTTTGCAATATTTGTTGCATATTGCTTTGCAATATGCAACAAATTGCCCTGATATTGCACTACTTAACACAAATGGTTAATCTGCCAATGGTTTGGTTTTTTAGGAGCATCAGCAATTTAGACCATATTGTGCCATTGTGTACTATGTCATGTGGGATGAAAAACACGGACGGAACATGTTGTGGGGAAAAAACATACCCACTCTGGCTGAAATTGACCAACCACAAGCCTTCCTCCAGTATAAGATGCGATTCAAACCCAGAAGTCTAAACAAGTGGTTTTATATATTATCACTTACTGCAAGTTCCATGAATACATATATAAATATACACTCAGTGATCAATAAATTGTAACTACCCCATCTGTAATGGACTATGCTGCATAGCTTGCAACATAAAAAGCCAAATAGCTTCCTATGCTAGAGCAGTGGTAATTTGCATCTGGTCATGCAAGTCAAAATGATAAGGTAGCAGTTATGGGACATAGTAAAGATACCACAGAGTTTCAAAAAGGCACAATTGTTGGAGATCGTGTGTTGGGTGCTATCACATTGGAAATGGTATGTCTTGTCAGTTGCTCATGGCCTGCTGTGGTTAAGATGTACAAAGAATGGTAATGAACAGGTCAAATCACCTCCTGCCAACAGAATTCCACAGCAGCTCACCCAAGAGACACCATCCTCCACGCCGCTGATCATTGTCGATGGTGAATGCTGCAGTGTCAACAACACACTGGTTGGACAATGGAGATCTGGAAACGAGTGTGCTGGTCAAATGATTCCAGATACCTGGTGCAACATGCTGATGGACACCGTGTGTGACACAAACATGACTCCATGGATCCATTGTGCATGGTGTCAACTAGCCAGGCAGGTGACAGTGGTTGTTTAATATGGGGCATATTTTGCTGGAAAACCCCTGGTGCATACAAACCAACGTTTCACTGTCAAGCTCTTAGTAGACCATGTGTACCCTGCCACGTTACATTTTTTCCCCAGACAGAAACGGAATCTTCCAAGACGATAATGCACAGAGTTATCGGTTCCACATTGTGCATGAGTGGTTCGAGGAACACAGTGAAGATATCACCCACCTCAAGTGGCCTCCAAATTTGCTTGACCTCAATCCAACTGATCACCTGTTGGATGTTCTGGAATGGGAGGTGAGGCTTATGGACACAACTGCCATCTATTTGAACACTGTGGAAAGCCTTGCAGACAGCATGGCTACAGATCCCTACAAACTCTTCAGACATCTAGTGGAGTCAATGCCTAGTGAATAGAGACTTATTCAGGCAAACAGTGGCTAAACAGAGTATCAGGTTGGTGGTCATAATTCAGCGATCACTGAGTGTATATACTGCTTTGTGATCATTGTGAAGGGAAAGTTTGTTGGTTCTCAAGTGTTACGTATTTGAGGTGAGACTGGTTAAGATCACAAATTAGTCCTAAAAACAAATGCCCCATGGTTACCATTGTACTGGTATTAGATGAACAGTTTTAATTTGGGATCTGGCTACTGTGAGAGATAAAACATTGCATTAACTAAACAGTTCAAATACATGTACTTATGAATGCAAAAAAACACAGGAAAGGGCAGGGTAGTTCTCCTAAATTCACAATAATTTCAACAAGGCCAAATAGCATTAGTTTTTTTTATTATTTTGAAGCTCTAACTTTGTACAGTTCATTTAAAAAATAGTGACTCTATACTTTAAAAGTTTATTTATTTTTTTATTGCATAAGATAATATTTTGAAGAAACAGAAAAGCAAACGCATTTTGAATTTTTCAGTATCAAACGTTGTAACTAGTTGATACAGCAGCACTACTACTTAGTTGAGAAAGCATGTTGGCCACTTATCCAGTTTCAAAAATATATCAGCAAGGGCACTGATCAGACTATGAACATCAGCAGTGCCAGATTAAGGTACAGGTTAGCAAGGTCCTTGCCTGGGGCACCAAAAACAGAAGATCAATGAGGCAAAAAATATATATATCTTTAGTAAAGGGCACTAAAAATCTTTCTGCCTGGGGTGCAGAAATACCTTGGTCCGGCACTGGACATCAGTACAGTACACAAGGGGGAAATCCTCCTTTGCATAGAATGTTTTTTCCTCTATCTGTAACACAGAATGTATGAATTTTTTTCCTCTGTACTTGTAACTCGAAAATGAAGTGCAAGGAGTCAATAGATGCGCTTTGCTCAGATACAAGTCCTGAACCAGATGGAAAAGTGGTGTTTGCCCATTCATTCAAAGTAAATATACAGTACATTTACATTCAGTATGTAAATATGTTGCATGTTTACTTTACATATTTACCAAAGCTGGATAAATGTGCATATTTACTAAAACTGCATAAACATACAACAAATCCTTAGGAAACACAATCGTGCTTTCTATAGAGGCAAATGATTAAAAATATACATGAAAGATTCTCATGATATGCAGAACATAAAATTGGCTGACATAACCGAGTGGTCAGGAGTGTGAGTGCAGTAGCATGTGCTCTTTGAGTGGACCGGGGTTGGGGCCCACAACTGCTAAATACAATCAAATTTGTATTGATGATTTATTGTAAACTCCACTGACCTGGCGGTCATGCCAGAGTATAAACAACAACATTTTTCCTTTTATGTAAACCCCTGGCTTGCAGTCGTGAAGGGTGTTGTGTACAGCAATGTGCCTTCTGTATATAATAAGGAGTTTTTCTTCTTCTACTTTTCAGCAACATCAACATATGGAATATAGTCACCAAACAGTTTCTCTAACAATTACAGAAACCAAAGATCAGGAACTATTCTTGAAAAGTAATTGTTAACTGTCTGAGGTGTGCTGAGCATGTGTATTGGTTTCTTTAACGTGTTTTAAATTAATTTCAGAGTTATATAGAGCTGAATAGTTTTCTTTCTAGTGTTCCTGTGAGAAACACAGATATACACACATTATATAAACAGGCTATATTATGTTGGTTAAGGAGTATATTAATTCAGGTTCTTCAGAATATGAAAATGAAAACACCTTACTTTCTTTTTAAAAGAAAGGATTTATTGAAAAATTTTGACTAAACTTTGTAGATCTTCAAGTTTAAAGTATGGTTTGTGCTTAAGAGTTTAAAAGCTTAGAGTATTGCTTAAAAGTTTAAAGAACAAATTGTGACCATACATTAAACTTTAAATTAACAAATGCAAATGAAACTACAAAAATACTTGCAGATGTTACTAACATGCTACATGCAAATGATTAAGAACAGGCAAATGTCTTGCACTTAGAACAAAAGAATGATTATTTGATTTATCTCAGTTCAGGACAGTTGACTGTTCTCAAGGATTTGCAAATAGCATGCTTGTGAAAGTTAATTATTAATAACTACAGTTATTATATCAGATAATTACTTTTGTTATTGATAAGCATCATATTCTCAAACCTTGCTTGTTTCTCGATCACACATTATTAAGATATCACAGTCATGGGGAGAGACGTAACATCATGAGAGCAACTGATCAACTGATGGCTGAACTGCAGATAGGATAAACAAACATTCAATCTTGTCTTGCTTGGCCTAAAAGCTCAGCCATTATTTAGTCAGTCACTCCCTTACAACATCATCTTCCTACGCTTACAATATTTTGATATTAGCATTAGTGGAGGCATATGATGTAAAAAAAAAATAATAATAAGCTTATATAGCATCAACCAAAAAAAAAAAAAAAAAAAAAACCCCTTCCCATTTTACCCATCCATTCACTCCAAATGCTTGTCTCGTTCTGCCTTGAACTTATTTAAGTTTTCAATCTCCACTACGACAGATGAAAGTTTGTTCCATCTATAAATCACCCGATGGCTAAAGGCAAATTTACACACATCTATTCTACAACTGTCTTTCCTCAATTTGAATTTATGTCCCCTCAGGTGAGTAATCTGAGGAAGAGCAACCCTTTGTTCCACTCACCAATCTTGTTGCCCTTCTCTGTACTAGTTCTAGCAGTTCTACATCCTTCCTAAAATGAGGCTTCCAGACCTGTATGCAGTACTCAAGGTTCGGCCTTATACAAGGGGATTTGATTTGATTTCGGTTTTTATGGTACAAGGAGACATTGGATTTCTTAATCACTACGGTTAGTTGTATACGACCAAAAAACCTGCAGCACATGATACTGCTAAAAAATAATTATTGTGTTGGAATAAGTATATATATCAGTAGTCAGCCGTTAATGGAAATAACCCATAAAGTAAGCATTTTCATTTAAAGTCATGACTGGTATCCAAACTTATTTTAAAATATAATTTTCAGTTGAAACTATTAATGTGAAGTCTAAAGTATAATCACAGCTTTTGTTTTTAATTTGCATGATAATTTAAACTATATTTTAGTCATTATTTATCACCAAGGAAGGGGTAGTTTAAGAGAATCTATTTTTAAAATCTCCCGAGCATGAGAATTAATGTTGTTCAGCCAAGAATTTGAGGAACTCTTGGATTTGAGGTCCTTTCTAATGCTGGGCCTGGTTGTATTGCTCTACATTAAAGAACTGCCCTGAATATAGATTATAAAGAATTGCCTGGAATATAATGGACTGTTAAAGTAGCCTACTGCAAATAACCAGGTAAAAATGTAAACAGAAATCAAATGTCTGATCCGTATACACTTTGCATGTACTTTAAGTTTGTGAATTATCTCTTGCCTCTCAATTTGCCATTGTAAACATTTTCTGCCAATTCAAAATGGTCAGATCATGCATGCATTTTCTGCCAATTCACAGGTCATGATCACATATTTTTCATTACTGAACTGCTTCTATGAACTCCAAACTTGTAAAAAATCTGAACACCTTTTAATACAGCACAAAAATTTTCTCCATTTAGTAGAAAAAGTTCAAAATAAAAATTAAAATCATTGCAAACAAATTGCCAATGACACAACATTCACATCACGTCACTGGGACCATATTCAAATCTCACTGAGACAAGAGAATTTTTATGGGTTTTTTTTCACATTGCTGCTGAGTTGGGCAATTCTGGACAGAGTTACACAGTTTTTCCTACAGGCCATTTTGGGTTTTTATTCAACAGAACAGACAAATTGACTACTAGTACATACAATTTATAACCACATTATACTGATGCTTCACAGCATGTTAACTCAGTGAAAATTTTAAAAACAAATTGGACATCTTCCTGAGGTAACCTTGGTTTTTCGCTGTGCACACAATATCCAAATTCTTTATGAACACATGCTTATACAGACATAATATACAATAACAATAAAAAATGATTACACTAACTACAGAACAATATGGTGGCAAACTATAACCAAAGTAGTTGCAATTCCACCCTAAACTAACCAATCAAGCTTATATTTTAAATGGGTAGTATGATAGATTTAAGAAGCTATATCTATGCTGCTATTCAGTTATGCAAGTAACAAAAAATCATGACAACCCCCAAGAAGTTTTCCCTAATTTCCTCCAGGAATTTGACACAAAGATTAAAGTTTCTGATAGAACAATGTTGAACAATTTTGAACAATGTTGTGTTGATTTTTCCTTATTATAATTGTATCTTCAAGATGGACAGCCTGTTTCAGTTGGACATCATGTTTCTGAAAACAAAGCCCGAGAAAGTGCTGGTACTGACATATAAGCTACTTTAAACAGAATATGACAGAACTGAATTTTCTCCCAAGTACTGCACATAATATCATGGGCACAGCGAATTTCATAAAACATCTCTTTCGATTCACCCATGCGTTGAGTTTTGATGAATGGGTAATACACCATATGTGTGGAGCCCAGTTCTTGTCCTGGTCACGTACTTTACACCCAAAGTAAAAGAAGTAGGCCTTTTTTTATGGCTCGAGTTAAGGGGCGCTTTCTTTAACGTGATTTCTCCACACAGGTAACAGAAGTCATCTGGACTATTCACACCAGAGCATATTAATCTTACACGACACAAAAAGTAGGAATCTCACAAAGAACAACCGTTAACTGAGAACAAATCACCCAGTACCTAGCTGTATTCGAGGATTACTGCAACAGAGTTGAATATGCATTTGAGGTGACAACTTATCACGTGATAAGAGCGTTGTGGTACTGAAACTGCAGTGTTGCCATGCATTTTGCAAGAACCATAGTTAATAATGTAGAGTAACTCGCCAATATGAGACCCCAACTATAATTCAAAAACAAGAGCCAATTGACAAATTTTAATTTTTGCATTCAGCAGCATAAAATTAGTCAAGATTGGGTATTTTCATTTTTGTAACATTTTGTGTTGACTAGCATTATTAATACATGAAGAGTCACTGCTGATAATTAGATCAAGAATATTTCTTTCTCTTGTTGCCTCTCTTAACTCATGTTGCTGCAGAAGACAGTCATCCAATGCATCCAGAAAATTTCTGCTACTGTGTCCACTCAATATCAGGAAAGTTCAACTCCCCCACAAGAGGGGGGGAGTTGAACTTGTGGGGGGAAACAAAGTCCCCCACAAAAGAGGGGAATTTTGATGACATTATGAGAAGTTTGTCTTTGGCTATGAAAGAAAAGTGGCATGAAATTCTTTGTGTATGTTAACACAAGGGGAAAAAAAAAAAAAAGGAAGAATCACATTGTTACATTGTATATGAATGGCATAACTATTAATGATCTTGCATGTTTCTAATAATCTAAATAAATATTTTGCATCTGCATTTACACATAAAGAAGGTTTGATTTTAAAAATGGGATTAGAAGAAGTCTATCTAATACCAACTGGGAGTTAAATGATTTTATAATGATAAAAAATAAGATGGAAAATAAACAGCTGCAGCTAAGTGTATAAAGCACCAACACCTGACAGAAGCTAAACCTTTAATAATAATAATAATAATGATGAGAGCATCCTCAAATGCAGAGAATTATCTGAAGTCTGGAGATGTGCAAATGTATCTTCTATTCACAAGAGTGGTTTTCAAATGGAAGACTTGGTAACTAACTGGGCAAGCTTAACTTCAGTGCCAAGGGAAATAATGGAATATATAGTTAAGGAGTTAATAACTGTTGTATAAATTGGAGCAACAGGGCATTAAGGGTGAGTTACTACTCTTTGATAAAAGGATGGTTAAGTGGTAGCAGACAGCGATTATTTAAATAGCTGCTGCTGCTCTTTGTAGACTAATGGGGGTTCTACATCGTTTGGTGTTGGGCCTTTACTTTTTTTAATAATTATTATAATATTGATATAGATACTTCAAGTTTAATGTCAAAGGCTGGAAAATGGCAACTAAGTTTTAACAGTGATAAATGCAAGGTACTGCACTCAGGTAACAGTAATCTCAAAATAATATACCACATGGGTGGTACCAAACTCAAGATAGTGGAGTATGAAAACAGATCTAGTGATAATTGTATAGTCTGACAGGAAATTCTCTGAGCTGTTCAAAAAAGCTACTAGAGCAACTCAGGAAGTACAAGCTATGATATACAGAACTTTGCCAGCAGAGACAAACATGATCATACTGCTGCATAAGTCAACACCATGTGGTATTCCAGATGTAGCCTAACCACATCTGGAATACCACATACAGGTTTGGGAAACTGCATTTTAGGAAGGGCATAGATCTTTTGGAAAGGATGCAGAGAAGAGTAACAAGATTAGCTGGGAGTGCACAAGGATATTCTTACTAAGAAAAGACTGGTTTGTTATTTGGTTTTTAGGAGCATTAGCAACTAAGGCCATATTGCTCCGGGATATGCGGTGGTCATTCCCTGACCTTTCCGCATCCTCCGTATTTGGTGGTGACGGGCTCGAACCCCGGTCTAATCAAGAAGCGTGTTCTACGCACTGCCGCTCCTTCCCACCTGGCTACGGAGGCGCCGAAAAGACTGGTGGTCTATATATTAGTTGTCTGCAAACTAGGAATCTGTATGGTGAACTGAGAGCATATAAAATATTTAAAAGGATCAAATACCCTATACACTGGTGGCATTTTTACTCTTTTTTAAATGACACACCCAAGAGGAAAAAAATTTAAACTGGAATAGGATGGTTGTAAAATAGATGTGCAGAAGAAATTTGCATTCAAACAAAGAGTAATAAATTGCTGGAATAAACATCTGCTTAGTGTTGTGGAGGTGACTTAAATAAATTTAACCTCTGCTGCTGGTATAGTATCTGTAGTCACGGCACCCAAAATGTAGCAAAAATGGTGGTGGTGGTGGGTCACCTAAAACGTGCCAAACTTTCTCTAATTTTTTAAAAATATTTTGGATTTTCTGAATTGTTTAAACAGTGCCAAAAATTTTATCTTTTCTTAACAGATTACAGATCTACCAAAAAACAATAGTACAGAGCATAATGCTCTATGGGGTAGAAACGTGGACGGGGAATAAAAGACAACAGGAGAAATTGCTTGCAAGAGAAATGGACTACTGGAGAAGAGCAGCAAGAAAATAAAGACAGGAGAAAATAAGAAAGAAAACAGATTCAACGAATGATGGAAGTGAAAACTGATATAATCCAGGTAATTGAAACAAAAAAGCTGAGGTGGTATGGACATACCAGAAGAATGGAGAAGGCCAGACTTCCAAAAGTGATTATGAATTGGGTGACATCAGGAAGGACGACCAAGAGAGGTGTGGATGGATGGAGTCTGAAGAGGCACGGAAAGACGAGGGCTCAGAGAGGAAGGCACAGAAAACAGAGAACTGTGGCAATAAAAGACTAGAAGTTTGTTTTTTATTTTTTTTTTAGGTGATTGCATAATGGAAAATTCCTAATGATGATAATAGATTACAGTTTTTATTGTATGTACTTTTTAATTTTTAATAAAAAAATAAAACTTTTAAAATGCGCTACGTGTTTGACATTTTATTTTCAAAAAACAAAAACAAAAAAAAAAAATTCTGATAAAACTTGCAAAAAAATGTTTTAGATTCTATTATGCTCTTCCATTTTCCAGTTTAAAAGACCATTAAGTGGATGAAATTTCAACCATGCATATATATCTGCTTATAATATAGCGTGTCTCAAAAATACACGGCATAACTTCAGGAATGAGTTCCTCATATGTAGACAATAAAAATATTTTATATCAACATAGTTCTGGAAATGCTTGGTTCCCGAGTTATTAACCGGAATGTCTTATCTCCCGCAGGTGATTTCCTTCATCACAAGGTACTGACAGAATCTGGTGGTTTTCCATTCTGACCATGTACTCAAATCAGAAGCAAACAGATATGCACTTTGCGTACAGTTTGGCAGACAGCAATGCTCTGGAGGCTTGTCGTTTGTACCTAAAAAGGTTCCCAGAACGAAGATGTACAGACAGGAAAATGTTTGAAGGTATCCATCGCCGCCGCTGTGAACATGGGACCTTTACACCACATGCTGCCGACAGAGGACAACCAAGATCTACGACTCCTAAAGTAGAGGAGATTTTGGATATTGAGCATGCCACTCCTGGAATCAGCACACACATAATAGCAATGCAACTGGCTGTTCAACGTTTGACTATTCGGAGAGTGCTGCGAGAACAGCAACTGTATCCTTACCATCTGCAATGGATACAGGCCTTGTCACCAGCAGATTACCCTGCGCAAGTAATGTTCTGCCAGTGGTTCTTGCAGCAATGTGGTAAAACTCCTCACTTTCCTGCCTTAGTGACATTCACAGATGAAGCACAGTTCACACGAGACGGAATCCAAAACTTTCACAATCAGCATGTATGGGCTGAGGAAAACCCACATGCAATTCTTCCATTACATCGCCAACAGTGGTTTAGCCTCAACATCTGGGCGGGTGTTTTTGGTGATAAATTATTTGGGCCCCATGTACTTCCAAACAAACTCACAGGGCAGGCGTACAGAAACTTTATGGAAAACAACATGCCTGATTTCTTGCCACTGATCATTCATCAACAAGCACACTTCATGCATGATGGTGCTACCGCATATTTCAGCCACCTAGCCCGCAATTACCTGAATCGAAGGTTTCTTGGTTGGTGGATAGGTAGAGGTGGACCAACTGCCTGGCCTCCACGCTCACTGATTTAAACCCACTAGATTTCTTCTTGTGGGGCCACTTAAAGTCATTGGTGTATTCGACTCCGGTAGCTGATGTGGAAACTCTGCGCAATCGAATTGTGGCAGGTTGTGAGACAATACGAAACATGCCAGGAATTTGGCATCATCATCGCGAGTCCATGAGACGTTGATGTGAGGCCTGTATTCAGGCAGAAGGTGGACATTTTGAACAATTACTATAAGGTGATGTCAACAGTTAAGTGTCATAGACAGAACTTCAAAACTCGGAAACCAAGCATTTCCGGAACTATGTTGATATAAAATATTTTTACTGTCTACATATGAGGAACTCATTCCTGAAGTTATGCCGTGTATTTTTGAGACACCCTGTATAAATAAATATTATTAAAAAATTAAAACGATATTATATATATATTCAATAGTAGTAGTTACTTTTGCTTTTCAGGTTTTTTTCAAAATTTATTTCAAATTTGGCACATTTTATACTATATGAAATTCGAAACTACATATCTTGATTCCAGCAACATCATAGCCATGCATAGATAATATCGAGTTTCATATCATTATCTTTACTCTATGAAAACAGTAACCTTTCAAAAACAATTAGGCTAAGAATGTAGATGTTTATTGAACTAGTGGGAGAAGAAAACAAACAACCTGAAACTTAAACAACCACAGTGTTTCTGCTTGTCCAGTATCATACTACCCCCCCCCCCCCACTGATGCTGCACAAGCTTTACTTTCTTGCATTATTTCTTGCATTATTCCATCAACCAACCATTTCTTGAATGGTTGGTTGATGGAACAAACTTCCATCTGTCGTTGTGGAAGTTGATAGCTTAAATAAATTCAAGGAAGAACTAGAGAAACTTTTGGAGTAAATGGATAGGTGAAACAGTTTTTTTTTTTTTTTTTTCCCCCTGGCTGACGCTGTATAAACTTGCTTTCTTGCATCATATGCCACTACTAATGCTAACTTTGCCTACCTCATGGTACGTAAAGTTAGCATTAGTTGGCACAGTACCAACAAGCATGATACACAGATATATTTGGGCAATTTTAATAATAATAGTTGCCAAACTGGGAAAAATTAATAATAATAATTAAAAATGCTGTCTGTAGATGCCAAATGAAGGTCAATGGGTGTATAAAGTCTTGAATGGTTTGAGCATGCTCAATGCTGATGGGATTCTTCCTCTTGCTCAAAATAATCACCTGAGAGGGCATAAATTCAGATTGAGGAAAGACAGATGTAGGATAGATGTGCGAAAATTTGCCTTTAACCAGCAAGTAGTTGGTTGGTGAAACAGACTTCCATCCCTTGTTGTGGAAGTTGATAGCCTAAATAAATTTAAGGCTCAGCTGGACAGGTATTACGAACGAACGGAGGGGTGAAATGGAAGTTTTTTTTTTTTTTTTTGGCTGATGCTGCATAAGCTTGCTTTCTTACATCATACACCTCTACTAATGCTTATATCACTGGTCAACCAAAAAAAAAAAAAAAATTCATGCCTCCAGAATAAAAGTTGCAAAAAAGTATTAATCGGATCTCCATTTAAAGATATACTAAAATTTTAGTAACTTAATGAACAACCAATTTAAAATATCATAAAATATTACATATGCTATCTTAAAAATAAGTCATTCATTTTAAAATACTTCAATACTATATACATTTGATTTCTTCAGAAATGTTTGCACCCAGTTTTGCTTATAGGTCATTTTGATTTCCATCTTAAGAAACCAGCAGTAAATCTCCCATCTTGGCAGTATCCCAGCAACTTTGGTACTGCTTTTCCAGGATGAATATGTCCTGATGAAAGCATTTCCTTCACTCACCACTTATATCTTCCCAAATTTGAGGAGGGAATGAAGAGTATAAATTTTCAATGGCATAGAGAAGCCCATATTTTTATAAGATGGCACTAAATTTGACACTACAGATTCATAATTATCTTCTTTCCTTCTTTCAAGAAATCCATGCCAACTACTTTAAACAACTGCAACTCTGATAGTTCAGTATCCTATAGCTTTGTTTCAAATACATAATCTTTGAGGAGGTTCTATATTTGAAGCCCTGATAAAAATTCCGCCCTATTTTCATTGCTGTACAATATAATGTTTTTCGGTTGCACAACTGTCCCACAAACATCAAGCCAGACAATAATATTTTGTAAAACCTTCCTACAGACCAGTGAGTAATTTAAGTTTATTACAGATATTCCAAGCAAAGTCATGATAATTGAATGCACTCATTTATTAGACATATTTTTAGTTTATTTCAAGCCAGCGTGAAGTAGAGAAATTGATGGGAATGCATTTCCATTTTGCAACAAAACTGCTTTTAAATTTCATTTTGGGGCAGCAATAAATAAACACTATGAATTAGGATTGTGTTCAAAAGACACTGCTTCTTTAAAGAAATACATACAATCTTCCATAATGAAAAATTTTAAAAACACTTTGTGACAATTTTGATAAACTGCAATTTTAGTTTCCGCTTTAAGTAACTTCCACAGCTCTAACTTGAAGCTTTCTTAGCATCAAAATTGTTCAAAATCCTTCTGAGACATCCTATAGATGGAAGACTACAAGAGGCACTTAATGGAGTGTACTGGGAATGGTAGGATGTGGTTTACCAAGAACATCAATACACAAGTTGGAAGAAAAGAAGTAGGGTGCTAGCCAGTCAGCTTTATCTTTAGATGAAGTGGCAATAGAATCATTTGGTTTTGACAGAGGTGGGAAAAGAGATGTTGCAAAAGAATGCTCAACTACCATTTGGACAAGAAGCAAGTTTTCTACCCTTAGCCTGTTCAAAATCTAGTTTGGACTGATTAATAAATGCTTTACAATTATTGCAAGCTTTAGTGTAGGCAGAAAATGAACCTGGAGATTTTGATACAAGCCAATTGTGTTATACCAAATTCTTATCTTGACCAGCCTTAGTACATTTATTGGAAAACCAAGGTTTAGATAAAGGATGAGATTTTAAGGTGGAGTGAGAAACAAAGGATTTCATCCCTACAAAAATAATTTCACTGGCATGATCTGAGCAAATGTTGACATCAGAAAATTTGAAACAATAATCTGACCAGTGAAAAGAAATCACAGAGATCATCATATTTTGCATTCTCGAATGCCAAACAACATGAGGCTGAGAAAGAGAGAAAAAGCTCCTCCGGAAAAGAGACCATCACAAAGTTGTGATATGAGGTGCCAAGAAGACCACTCACCTCGACAGTGTACTTAGAAGGATTGTTTGTGAGAAAAAGATCAAGCTTGTTGTGCAAGGTCAATAGTAACTGCAAAAGCCTCAGCATCTCAACCAGCTGGGTAAGTGTGACAAGAAAAAATGGAAGCCAGCTGGAGTTGTGAACATTGAAATCAACAAGGAAAATTATCTCACTGTTAGGAAAGTTGGATCGGACAAAGTCAAGTTTCAAAGAGAGGAAGTCAAAGAGTTTATTTGTTATTTGGTTTTTAGAAGCATTAGCAACTAAGGCCATATTGCTCTGGGGATATGTGGTGGTCATTCCCTGACCTTTCCGCATCCTCCATATTTGGTGGTCACGGGCTCGAACCCCGATCTAATCAAGAAGCGTGTGCTACGCACTGCTGCTCCTGCCCACCTGGCTATGGAGGTGCCAAGTCAAAGAGTTCAAAATGATTAGTGGAGCTGGGAGAACAATAGAGGCAACAGATGAATTTGACCGAATGTGTAGAGAGATTTTAAGCCAGAGAAGATTGTAAAGAGGAGACTCCAAATTACTAGTTTGACAGGGAATATCAGAATGGACATATGCACATGTACCACCTTTAAAGTGAAAGGAATTGTACAGTGAATAATTTGGACAACAAGGATGTAGACCTGTTGGAACGGGTGCAGGGAAGGATAACCAGATTGGTAAAGAGAACAGAATGATGCTCTTACCTAGAAAGGCTTCGGTTCTGCAAATTGCAGCGTCTTGAGACCTGCAGGGAGATCTGATTGAAGTGTTTAAAGCCTTGAAGGGATTGAGTAAATTTAATATTAATGGTATTCTTCCACTTTTTAAAACTAGACACAAGAGAGCATAAATTCAAGTTGAGGAAGAATGGTTGCAGGAGAGTTGTGTGAAAATTTACCTTCAGCCAGCAGGTGGTTGATCGTTGGAACAGGCTTCCATCTGTTGTTAAAGTGGATGGGTTAAATAAATTCAAGGGAGAACTAGAGAAATTTTTGTGAATTGTTTTTCTTTCTTTCTTTTTTTTTTTGGACGATGCTATATACCAGGTGGTTATAAAATAAGTTTCCCTATTCAGGAAACCCTAGTGTCAAAACGGTTAGAGGTAGCGCTGTGAAAATCAGTGGGTATGTCATTTAGGGTACGGGGAAGCGATTTGTAGAAGAAAAAAAATTAGTTCAAATTTCTGCCACCATGGGAGAAACTGGCACTGTAAACATGAGATGGAATACTTAACTTAGAATTAGGTTTTAATATCAGAACTTAGAAAAATTTACAGATATTGTTCTAATGTGCTTTCTTCACTTGAGATAACATTCTGAAAACAGAGGACTGCATGCAACACAGTTTTGCATAGCATCTCACTGATGATGTTGGCTACATGCTGTTTAATGCTTGCTTTCAAATTGACAAGCATCTGTATGCCGCCATGGTAAACTCTGTCAGGCTAGCCAGAACTGCGGAAAGTCTCTAAAAATTATGCAATCATTTCTGAATGTTGAACGGAGCCAGTTCCTTCACTTGTCGACCAATGTGGGGAGGGACACCATCTTGCATGAACACTACGGTTTCCAAGCATTGCCTTTCTTGCAGAGCAGGAATAATGTGATCTCTTAGAAGAGTGTAGTACCGTACACCTTACAGGGCCATGAGGTGTAGACTCTTCAAAGAAAAATGGTCTGATTATAAACTCTGCTGTGAATCCCCACCATACTGTAACGTATGGACTTTGTAGTGGTCTTTCACGCACAGCAGATGGACAAGAATATTCGGCAGTTTTGTATGAAAGTGCCTCATCAAACTACAAGATCATTCAAGCCCATGTACGTGTCAAGCCCAAGTTCCATACAAGCCAGAAATCATAGATTAAAGTCTATTCATTGTTGATGATCACAAGACTTTAGTTCTTGCACTAGGTGAATCTTGTACGGGAACTGGTGTAAAATTATTCAAAGCACTTTATGTACAGTAGACCAAGGAGGGTTCAAGTCTCTTGAACCTTCTGGCACTACTGACTGGTAGTGTTTTGCATTCTGACCTAGAGGCCATTGCAATCGCTACTTCATTCACTACCTCAGTTCCGATACATGGTCATCCCATGCCTGGAATTACACCTAACTCCCCAGTCACTACACTCTTCTAAGAGAGCATTGTCGATCAATTCGGCCCTGGAAAGATTGTGCAAGGGTCAAGGGGTAGAATTTTTTTCAGCCTGGACTGTACTTGTTAACAGGAGAGATTGCTTCTACAGGGATGGGATACAACACTTAAATAGAAAGGGTGCAAGAATATTTGCTGATGCTATCGAGGCAGTGTTAGGTAGGTCGGACAACTGCTAGCTTGGGGGGGAGACAAAGACTAATAGATTAACAGTAGCCACTGGCAGAGGTGAAAGAGATTCTTGCACTGCTTCTATTGGAATGAGCAGAAGCCTGAAAAACAGGATGCAGGATATTTCAGAGACTGCTGGAAGTCACTGCAGTACAAGTAAACACATGGGTTGTGTTAGGGTAGCTAAGAATAGAAACAGGTGCATGTATACTTGCGTGTACACCAATGCTAGGAGTTTAGTAAATAAATTTGATGAATTTGAGGTATTGCTCAAAACATCAAAGGCAGATATTGTTGGGATATCAGAGACGTGGTGTCACACAGATAAAAGGAATGCAGAACTGAAATTTGGGGAGTACAACGTCTACAGAAAGGATAGACAGGATAGGAAGGGAGGAGGGGTTATGCTATTAGTTAAGAAACACATAAAATCCACGGAAGTGAAGCCAGTCGACATCGATGGACAGGGCAGTGTCGAGTCAGTTTGGTGTGACATAAGCATAGGTAAATCAAAATTGAGAGTAGGAGTGTGCTATAGGCCTAATGACTCTGATGAGTATAATAAGATACTGTACAGGGAAATAGAATGGGCCAGTAAATCAGAGAGTCTTATAATGGGGGATTTTAATTTCCCAGATATTTACTGGAATTTGTGGGTTGGTCACTCACACACTAGCAAGGCTTTTGTGAATTTATTGGATGATTTTTTCTACACCAGCATGTTCGAGAGGCAACTAGAGGGAGTAATACTCTTGATTTGATTATCAGTAGTGATTCTTCATGCATTAAGAATCTGCAGATAAAGGAACCACTAGGTGGCAGTGATCACAGTGTGCTGAAGTGGGATTTACTCAAAGGTAAAGGGAAGGGTTTTTGCTTTCGTAAAGGCGACTATGATGGTCTGAGACAGTATTTAAATTCTATACAGTGGGACCAACTGATGATGTTACCAACAGCAAATTCAAAATGGGAAGCATTCACGGAACTAATCTTGGAAGCTACCAGGCTTTACATACCAACCAAGAAATATTGTTCAAGGTTCAGGACTAAATGGTTGTCAGATGAACTAATGAGACATATGGCAGAGAAGAAAAATGCATGGGATACATACAAATTAATGGGTGACATGGAAGCCTATGATAGATATAAGTTGGTCTGTAACCAAGTCACAAAGGAGATTAGGCAGGCAAAGGCAGATTATGAGAAATCCTTGGCAAAGGATGCAAAGAAAAACAGAAAAGAGTTCTTTACCTATTTAAACTCAAGAAGGAAAGGGATGAATCAGATTGGTCCACTGGATGTTGATGATTCAACATTTGAGGATCCTGCTCAGGTGGCTAACAATCTAAACAAGTATTTTGCATCTACATTCACACATGAGGAGTTATTCAGGAAGGGGAATGTCGTAGGTGAAGTAAACATTGGCAGTGAGCTAGATGATTTTCTAATAACTGAGAGGAAAGTGGAGGAGATATTGTTGAGGATAAACATAAAAAAGGCACCCGGGGTGGATGGGATCTATCCAGTTATATTAAAGGAGGCAGCAAAGGAAGTAAGCAAACCCCTAGCCATAATTATGAGAGCTTCTTTGGACTCAGGGGAGGTACCCATAGACTGGAGATGTGCAAATGTAACCCCAATTCACAAAGGAGGATCAAAGGGAAGGGATCAGAGGTAAAGGGAAGGGTTTTTGCTTTCGTAAAGGCGACTATGCTGGTCTGAGACAGTATTTAAATTCTATACAGTGGGACCAACTGATGATGTTACCAACAGCAAATTCAAAATGGGAAGCATTCAAGGAACTAATCTTGGAAGCTACCAGGCTTTACATACCAACCAAGAAATATTGTTCAAGGTTCAGACCTAAATGGTTGTCAGATGAACTAATGAGACATATGGCAGAGAAGAAAAATGCATGGGATACATACAAATTAATGGGTGACGTGGAAGCCTATGATAGATATAAGTTGGTCTGTAACCAAGTCACAAAGGAGATTAGGCAGGCAAAGGCAGATTATGAGAAATCCTTGGCAAAGGATGCAAAGAAAAACAGAAAAGAGTTCTTTACCTATTTAAACTCAAGAAGGAAAGGGATGAATCAGATTGGTCCACTGGATGTTGATGGTTCAACAGTTGAGGATCCAGCTCAGGTGGCTAACAATCTAAACGAGTATTTTGCATCTACATTCACACATGAGGAGTTATTCAGGAAGGGGAATGTCGTAGGTGAAGTAAACATTGGCAGTGAGCTAGATGATTTTCTAATAACTGAGAGGAAAGTGGAGGAGAAATTGTTGAGGATAAACATAAAAAAGGCACCCGGGGTGGATGGGATCTATCCAGTTATATTAAAGGAGGCAGCAAAGGAAGTAAGCAAACCCCTAGCCATAATTATGAGAGCTTCTTTGGACTCAGGGGAGGTACCCATGGACTGGAGATGTGCAAATGTAACCCCAATCCACAAAGGAGGATCAAAGGCTGCCACAAGTAATTATAGACCTGTTAGTTTAACTTCGGTTCCAGGAAAATTAATGGAGGCACTGGTTAAAGAAGCACTGCAGGATCATCTGGACAAGAATTCAGTTATAGCTCAGACACAACATGGGTTTGTTAAGGGCAGGTCTTGTCTGAAAAATTTGATTGGATACTATGATGTAGTCACAAAAGAACTGGATGCAGGGAATAACTTTGATATTATATATTTGGATCTTAGAAAGGCTTTTGATACTGTTGCGCATGGAAGACTGCTGCACAAATTGGAGCAGTGTGGCATTCGAGGCAAATTGCTGCTATGGATAAAGGGATGGTTGAGTGGCAGAAGACAGAGAGTGGTAATCAATGGACACTGCTCAACGTGGACTAATGTTATTGGTGGAGTTCCTCAGGGTTCAGTGTTGGGTCCATTGTTGTTTTCTGTATTTATAAATGATATTGATGATGGTGTATCAGGCTTAATGTCCAAGTTTGCAGACGATACAAAGGTTGGCAGGGTTGTTAAGGACACTACTGATACTATGCTGCTGCAACAGGATCTGGAAAGGTTGAGCAGATGGGCTGAGAGGTGGCAAATGAAGTTTAACATTGACAAATGTAAAGTACTACATATGGGAAACAGTAACCCCAGATCAACGTATCAACTCTGTGGTACTACGCTGACAGTGGTAGAGAATGAAAAGGACCTGGGGGTAATTGTGCAGGCAGATATGAAGTTCTCTGAGCAGTGCAGACGAGCTGCAAGAGTAGCTCATGGTGTCTTGTCAATGATATACAGGAATTTTTCTAGCAGGGACAGGGATGTGATTATTCCCTTGTATAAGGCATTGGTCAGGCCACACCTTGAGTACTGTATACAGGTCTGGAGGCCTCATTTCAAGAAGGATGTAGAGCTGCTGGAACGAGTACAGAGAAGGGCAACAAGATTAGTGAATGGAACAAAGGATTGCTCTTACGAAGAAAGGCTTAAGTTTTGCAAATTACAGAGCCTGGAGACTAGGCATCGCCGAGGTGATCTGATAGAGGTGTACAAGGCTTTGAATGGCTTGAGCATGCTCAATGCCGATGGGATTCTTCCTCTTGCTCAGAATAAATCACCTGAGAGGGCATAAATTCAAATTGAGGAAGGACGGATGTCGGATAGATGTGCGGAAATTCGCCTTTAGCCAGCGGGCAGTTGGTTTGTGGAATAGACTTCCATCGCTTGTTGTTGAAGTTGATAGCCTAAACAAATTAACAAATTTAAGGCTCAGCTGGACAGGTATTTCGAACGAATTGAGGGGTGAAATGGGAGTAGTGGTTGTTTTTTTTTTTTTTTTTTTTTTTTTTGGCTGATGCTGAATAAGCTTGCTTTCTTGCATCATATGCCTCTACGAATGCTAATGTCACTTCAAATTTCTTTATTAGTTTTCAAAGCCCCACTGATGTCAAAGGTCATTTACATAAACCTTTAAGTTTACAATATTCATTTCGTTACAATTATTCTGGTAGAACAGTTTACTAAAAGAGCACGTTCCTTTTTTGTAAGAGCCATAATGGTTATTGATGGTGATGTTGGCCTTTCTGCTTTTATCTAACAGGATGTCATTTGTAAGCAGCGTATCTTGAAGTAAATGACAACTTTTACATATGTGCAGCGCTGTTTTTCCCCAGGTGTCTGAAATTTGAACTAATTTTTTTTTCTTGTACAAATTGCTTCCCCATACCCATGACATTCCCACCGATTTTCACAGCACTACCTCTAATCGTTTTGCACTAGGGTCTCCTGAATAGGGAAACTTATTTTATAACCACCAGGTATTTCTTGCATGATTTGTGGTTATTATTACTACTACTACAACTAGGATGAGCAGTGGTTGAATCAACCGATAAAATGGGATTCTGTCAGAAAAAGTATCTGGGATTTTGGCAGAACATGGGTTCTACCATGTTTAGGCTCAAGCCTCCAATAATCAAAGTGGTGGTATTGCACCAGTTGATGAGGGTCATCTACCACCTATTATTGACTGGTAACACAGAGGGGGTGGTGCTCCTCTGTATGGTGTGGACCCCTTCTTACATTGGTTCAGACTTGGGTATAGACATCTCCAGTATGCTAGGTTTATTTCAAAACTCATAACCCTGGGGTTATACCCAGGGTTACTAACAATCACACCATTGTGAAGATGCAAGCAGAGGATTTGGCTGTCATAGAGAAACAACTGTATTATGGGTAAATACAAAATCCTGTGATTGGATGCAAAATTTTTAATAATCATTTTTGAAATTTAAGCATAAAAATTTATTGCAAACAGCTGATGTATTAGTGGAGGTCTAAATCATGTTGGCCTGTGTAATTTATTGACAATTAAAGTACAATAAGCTAAATAAACTAATTTAAATTTAAAAAACAAGAAGCAATGCAGAGCTATGATTAAAATTGGGTAAGGCCACAATGATAAATTTAGAGATGGTTTTATGAGAAGGCAAAGCAGGTGACAAATTTCATATGAGATGTGTAGGTGGAAGTGGGGAGGTGAACAAGAGTATGAAGGAATGAGGTTTGGTTTGATTTTGATTTTTATGGCGCACGAGCAGCTAAGGCTATAATGGAAGAAGGAATAAGGAAAATAAAAATTACATAGGAGGGGGAAGTAAACATCAAGTGTCTTAGCTCTAATATTTATTAAATCTGATGTTGCTAATTCTCTAGATATATAAGAAATTGCAAAAAGATTTCCTGTTGTAAGAATTCTTTAAATACTGCTGCCTTTCTTTGTGCCAGTAAATCTTTTTCAGAGTTCCTACTTTGGAAAAGATTTTCCCAAGTTAGGTTTAGATTACATAATTAATCATTCATGTGATGAAAATGACTAATGATTTTCCTATGCTTTTATGTTTTAATTATAATCACATATTCTGAGAATGCTTCTTTTGCCTTTTTTTTTTATTACTATTCATTTTATTATTATTTCAAAGAATCATAAGTGTTTACACACTGGAGGTAAGGGTGAATCATATCATATGTGATAATTATTATATATGATATTTATCTAGCATGAAAATCTCCTCTCAAACAGACCATCAATAAATCCGAAGTTCCGTAATAAAAGTATTTAAAATATGGAAGCTCCTGCAGTTGCAGAGATGACTACACCTGCAGTTATAATTGCAATATTTAAAGTTTACAGTACATCGTTTACCACCATATTCGAGCTTCCCAAAATGTGGGGTGTACCCTGGGGACCCACTTGTTTATTTATGGGGCGCTTCCTGTTTTCAAGAAGCAATTTTTAGCAAAATATGGGCAAACCATCACACTAATACAGGAAAACACTTGGATTAAAACCTTTCTATTATACTTATTTTATTTCTCGGAGATTAAATGTATTGAAGTATATATTAGTTTATAAAAGTATGTATATTCATGTGTATGTCAAATCTGTAACTTGAGGCTTGTGATATTTATGAAAAATATTAAGAGGCTCTGCACTTTTCATCTCAGCAAGAACTGCCGTTGATTATATGTAATGTTCTGTCAAACGGAAGGATAAATGAGTAGTAATAACAAACAATAAATTCTGTACACTAAACACACAGTACTACATAAAGTTTAATATCATATTCTAAACTTACAATAAAAAACCCAAGTTCTTTATCCACAATTTTAATTAGTCAGTGATATCAAATTCAACTTAATTTACGAAAGTATCACGATAAAAAAAAAAAAAAAAAAAAAACAATATATATAAATCTAACAGTAAACTGTGTTGACTGCCCTTTTTACCTTTTGCACGTTCTGAAGGATAAAGCTTTTCTGCTTTCTGCAGATACTTAAAAGCAATTCCTCGCTGACCTTCGTCTATATATTTCTGTGCCAATTCTATACACCGCTCGCTCTCATCCCTATTTCCGTCCATCTTGCTAAACGCAGGAACATAGTCAGATGTTTAATAGGAATAACGCACGCACATCAAAAAACTTCAACTTAGTACATTAAAGAACTCATTACCACTAGAGGATCAAGCTTAATATGCTCTACAGAAAATTTGGCATTAGGTTAATTTTCTATAGAACCACCTCAACTATTAATTAAATATAATTATTTATTATTTCATCATATTTACAGCTAGCATATTTTACAAGTTCTCAGCTGAACGAAGTTTTCACGCATGCGCTCTGATCAGTTCTAGAGTATTTCATTTTTTGGTTGTGCCGTAATTTTATTCTCATATTAAAAATTAACTTAGTGGTGATAATTTCACCACAGCCACTGTCTAAAACTCTAAAGGGCTTTTTTGTTCTCTTATTTAACTTTAAATATGGAACGGTTACCATGCATGAATCTGAATCTCAAGAGCCATAAAATGGCGCAATCCATTCTTATTGAGTGTACTTCAAATACCTTTCTTCCAAATGGCATCATGCGGAGGTACGGCAGTGTTGCTGCCGGTTGAAAAACGACCATAGTTCACAACAGGGGAAGGGAATGGAAGTGTCAGGAAACCGACGGCTGAATTTGATATTATTGTTAAAAAGGTTTTTCCAATCCTTCGGTGTCTGGTTGTGTTCCCAAGCCCACTATAACCATTCCTTGTTTTTTGCTACCAGGAGTGGAACCACATTTAGTCATTGGTTGCAATAACCCCAGGGGCTCACGCTGGTGAGTATGGGCTTGGCACACCCAGGGTCCTGAGCTGGATATCATCATTCTACTCTTTCTTGGTGATTCCCTTCTACTTCTGACTCTCTCTCTCTCTCAGGGTAACTTGGAAAATTTTTTTTTTTTTTAGCTGGTGCAGCATAAGCCTCAGGCTTCCTTGCACTATATGGCTAGTAATAATAACAATAACAATAAGGTCACGTGTGGGCCGTTTGGCTAACTTGCAGTGGGATAGAATTTAAAGTTTAAACTCTGGCTAGCGTTCCGTGAGAGGAGTTGCAACCATCTTTCTCAGCTTGCAATGAAGTTTCTCCGCTACCACGGAGAAACTTCATTGCAAGCTGAGAAA
The DNA here is from genome assembly GCF_048544385.1 of Mastigoproctus giganteus. Taxonomy (NCBI): domain Eukaryota; kingdom Metazoa; phylum Arthropoda; class Arachnida; order Uropygi; family Thelyphonidae; genus Mastigoproctus; species Mastigoproctus giganteus. Next base: position 68,065,525 of record NC_143582.1, on the reverse strand, counting down.
GATGGTTACAGAGTACTGAATCAGGTCACAATGTAAAATTTTAAGGGTATCAACTATTTAGACCATATTGTGCCGCATACATTACGACTATAAATTGCATGTGTTCTGTTGTCCTGTTAGCTGGAAGAAAACCGCAATTTTCGGGAGAAAAAAATTTCAACCCTCGCTTGAGACCGACTAATTCAGTTATTGTGGGAAAACCCCTCGCGGTAGAACAAAGATTAGAAACGCTGTTCATACTACACCTGGTAGAAAAGATCTGAGTTCGAATCCTGTTAAAGAAACAGGACCTTTTATTTTCTTTCTTATTTATTTATTTTTTTTATTTTTTCACATCATGACTGAGATCGTGGGCGTAACAAGAGAATAGATTTTCATTATTTTTTTATTTTTTATGATCCCAGAAAAATCGAGATTTCACCCGATAAGCAACAAATGGACCAAAGATATATACTCGCAATTGACGAAGCGTATTGAGGTTCACAGTGCCGAATTAAGGCCAAGTGATACCTCCAGCACAGCCCAACAATGGTAACCCCTCGGAACTATCTTTTCTTTCTTTTTTTTAACTTTATTTATTATTATTTTTTATTCTTTGATCTTATTCAGTTTTCTTCCAGGCAAGACCACTCAACTACATCAAATAAAAACTTTTGGTTTTATAAATATTTTTATTTAACAAAAACATTAAATGGTCCCTTTGGTCCTTGAAGTTGTCAGAGACATTCTCTCAGATATGCCAGACAAGCTACCCGGGAACCTAAAACGCTGATGGAACTGACATTCGGGTGACATTCAAGTCAAGTGGACCCAATTTCGGCGAAATCGTTAACAAAGTCGTTAGGGTTGAATTTGAAAGTGTCTGCAATTCAGCCCACACACGATAGGAGGGAGTATATATAATGAGAGCCTTGTCGATCAATTCGTCCTGGAGAGATTGTACAAGGCTCAAGGGGTAGAATTTTCCTCAGCCTGGTCTGTGCTTGTTAACAGGAGAGACTGCTTCTACAGGGATGGGATACACTTAAATAGAAAGGGTGCAAGAATATTAGCTGATGCTATGGAGGCAGAGTTAGATGGTTCGGAAAACTGCTAGCTTGGGGGGGGGATACAAGGACTAATAGATTAACAGTAGCAGCTGGTAGAGGTAAAAGTGATTCTTGAACTACTTCTATTGAAATGCAATTGAGAAGCAGCTGGAAAGCAAGGCAATGGGAATTTCCAGGACTGCTGGCAGTCACAGTGGAACTAGTAAATACATGAGCTGTGTTAGGGTAACCAAGAGTAGAAACAGGTGCATGTATACTTACATGTACATCAATGCTAGGAGTATAGTTAATAAATTTGATGAGTTTGAAGTGCTAGTCCTTTGAAGTGCAATCGATCGGTTATGTATTTTAAAATTACTTAATTTTTGATTAATTACAATTGGACCTCTCTTTAACCAACTTCTTTACACTGAATTTTTAAAAATTCCCCTTGGAAATTACATTTAAAATGCAGCAATTTCCGTAGAACGAAAATAATTTCCATGCAACGAACAGGTTAGGAGAGACAACTTTGCATGCATCGTTCTCACTTCTGGCCTTTAGATAATTAGAAAGCGCGAATTAAGGGTGAAAGGGATTACCGTTCTACAACGTTAGTGGTGTCTGTAAAACTTAGGCAGCCACATTCCGAGAAGTCGCGCTAGTCAATTAGAGGATTAATCAGAGGATTAAGAAGATTCCCGACACCGATAATAGCCTCTGGTCAACCTGTGTTATGGTTTCCCCTTTACTCCAACAAACGGGCGTATGTTTTTCGGAGATGTGAGGTATCCATGCCTTCCAGTAAATTTCTCCTGTTTACATGGTCACAGTAGGTGAATATCTGAGTGATTCCGATATTTTTCACAGTATTCAAAGAACTAGTGACAGTAAGCAACGTACGGGGGGGGGGGGGGATTCAGGCAACTATCATATTATATAAACTTTAAGAAGATGAAATGTTGGCAGATTTTGAAACAGATTTTGATTCTCCAAAAAACTAGTGCGAATTAAGGATGATTGCTAATGAACTTGATGTGGAAACTACAAAGATCGCTCGTGTTTCCGGGCTGCGAAGAGCAGCTTGTAGCTTGGGAATGGTAATTGCGGGTTAAGGGAATTATCCTGCATTGAGCAAACATTTTGAATCAAAGGTTAAATATTCGGGATTGTTAAAGCGACTTTTAAATCTGCAATTTCTTAACCATTTAGCACTAATGATCGACATTCTGCAGGAGCTCTCTTACATTTCAGAAGCTTTACAGATTCACTATGGCAAAAGCAGATAAATTAATTATTCGAACTATCAATGCTATTGCTAATTTGAAAAATTCTGAAGAAAAATATGAAGCTAAAATTGAGAGCATGTTGAAGTGGAAAGAATTTGAAGGAATCAAAATCGAAAGAAAGAACAATAAAATTACCTAGTGACAAGTTATTAAATGCATTGTTTTATCCTTAAAGGATAAGTTATTAATGCAACAGAGTGAATTTAAATTAAATAAAGAAAATAATCATACCATTGAAAGAAATTTTACACTTTTTCTACCGGAAACGTGGAATTTAAAAGAACTTTAAAAGACGAAAGTTTTTTAAAGACTGAGAAAACCGAATAAGAAATTTGTTTTCTGATAAAATATGAAATAAAAATTAATGATTGTTGAGATTTTGTGGAACACAGTTTATCTTTAAAATCAAGTGAAATTCCCTTTACAATTAAGAAAGCCAGAAATATCTTTGAAACCATTCCGATTAACAGTGCTGAAACTGAGCGAGCTTTCAGAATAATGAATAATATCGTGTGAATGATGCTTAAAATTCAATAATTTGCAGATTATGATGACCATACATCTAAATGAAAAACCATTGCTTCAATTTGATCAGGATCCCTATGTCAAAATTAATAAAGAAGCAAATTTCATATGGCAATTTTTAGAAGAAAATTTTCTTGAATATTTGTGCGGTACAGTAGTAGTGTAGTATTGGCATGTGATGCAAGAAAGAATGTGTATGAGCTTATGCAGCATCAGCCAAAAAAAAAAAAAAAAAATCACACCATTCCCTCCAAATGCCTGTCCAGTTCCTCCTTAAATTTATTCAACCTATCAACTTCCACAACGGCAGATGGAAGTGTGTTCCAGCAATTAACCACCCGCTGGCTAAAGGCAAATTTCCGCACATCTATTCTACATCTGTCTTTTCTTAATTTGAATTTATGCCCCCTTAGGTTTGTAATCTGAACAAGTGAAAGGATCCCATCAGAATTCAGCGTGCTCAACCCATTCAAGACCTTATATACCTCAATCAGATCACCGCGCAGGTGCCTAGTCTCCAGCCACTGCAATTTGCAGAACTTAAGCCTTTCTTGGTAAGAGGATCTCTTCATTCCCCTCACCAATCTTGTTGCCCTTCTCTGTACATGCTTAAGCAAATCTACATCCTTCCTAAAATGAGGCCTCCACACCTGTACGCAGTACTCAACGCGTGACCTGACCATTGCCTCATACAGAGGGACAATCACCTCATTTTCACTGCTAGCAAAATTCCTATATATCATTGAAAAACCCCATGACCTGGCACCTACTTAGCCATGTGGGAAGGAGCAGTAGTGCGTAGCACACCTTTTTGATTAGACCGGGATTCGAGCCTGTCACCACCAAATGCGGAGGATGCAGAAAGGAAATGACCACCGCATATTCCCGGAGCAATATGGCCTTAGTTGCTAATGCTCATAAAAACCAAATAACAAACAAACAACCCCATGACCTTCCCTGGCAGCCTGTCTGCATTGTCAGAAAACTTCATATCTGACTGCACAATTACTCCCAGATATTTTTCATTTTCTGCCACCTTAAGTGTAGTACCCACACAGTTGGTACGTTTCTCTGGGGTTACTTCTACCCATATGCAGTACTTTGCTTTTGTCAAGGTTAAACTTCAGTTGCCACTTCTTAGTCCATCTGCCCAAATTATCAAGATCCTGTTGCAGTAGCACACTGCCATTACTGTCATTAACAACCCTGCCAACTTTGGATCATCTGAAAACTTGGGCATTAAGCTTGATATATACCTGTACGCAGTACTCAACATTGTACTAAAGACATTGTACTGGGGAGTACAATGTCTACAGAAAGGATAGACAGGATAGGAAGGGAGGAGGGGTTATGCTATTAGTTAAGAAATACATAAAATCCAAGGAAGTGAAGTCAGTCGACTTGCTAGCCAGTGCAGTGTCGAGTCAGTTTGGTGTGACATAAGCATTGGGAGATCAAAATTGAGAGTAGGGTGTGCTATAGACCTAAGGACTCTGATGAGTATAATAAGAAACTGTATGGGGAAATAGAGTGTGCCAGTAAATCAGAGAGTCTTATAATGGGGGATTTTAATTTCCCAGATATTGACTGGAATTTGGGGGCTGGTCACTCACAAACTAGCAAGGCTTTTGGGGAATTATTGGATGATTGTTTTCTACATCAGCATGTTCAGGAGGCAACTAGAGGGAGTAATACTCTCGATTTGATTATCAGTAGTGATTCTTCATGCATTAAGAATCTGTAGGTAAATGAACCACTAGGTGGCAGTGATCACAGTGTGCTGAAGTGGGATTTACTCAAAGAGGTAACTACCATTAGGGGAAAAGGGAAGGGTTATTGTTTTCGTAAAGGCAACTACGATGGAGACAGTATTTAAATTCTATACAGTGGGACCAACTGATGATGTTACCTACAGCAAATTCAAAATGGGAAGCATTCAGAAAACTTATCTTGGAAGCTACTAGGCTTTACATACCAACTAAGAAATATTGTTCAAGGTTCAGGCCTAAATGGTTGTCAGATGAACTAATGAGACATATGGCAGAGAAGAAAAATGCATGGGATACATACAAATTAACACGGGACACAGACGCCTATGATAGATACAAGTTGATCTGTAACCAAGTTACAAAGGAGGTTAGGCAGGCGAAGGCAGATCACGAGATATCTTTGGCAAGGGATGCAAAGAAAAACAGCAAAGAGTTCTTTACTTATGTAAACTCTAGAAGGAAAGGGATGAATCAGATTGGTCCACTGGATATCGATAGGTCAACTGTTGATGATCCTGCTCAGGTAGCTAACAAACTAAATGAATATTTTGCATAGACATTCACACATGAGGAGTTATTCAGCGAGGGGAATGCCAGAGGTGTATTCAACTCTGGCAGTAAGCTAGAGAATCTTGTAATAACCGAGAGTAAAGTGGAGGAGAAATTGTTGAAGATAAATACAAGAAAGGCACCTGGGGTGGATGGGATCTATCCAGTTATATTAAAGGAAGCAGCAAAGGAAGTAAGCAAACCCCTGATACACGTGAGGAAATTTACCTTTAGCCAGCGGGTGGTTGGTTGGTGGAATAGACTCCCTCCCTTGTCGTGGAAGTTGATAGCCTAAATAAGTTTAAGGCTCAGCTGGACAGATATTTCGAACGAACAGAGGGGTGAAGTGGAGGTGGTTATTTTTTATTTATTTTTTTATTTTTATTATTATTATTATTATTTTATTTTATTTTTTTTTTTGCTGATGCTGCATAAGCTTGCTTTCCTGCATCAAATGCCTCTACTAATGCTAATGTTCATGCTAATATACCTTCATCAATATCATTGATAAATAAGCAAAACAACAGTGGACCCAACACAGAACCCTGTGGGACTCCACTAATAACATTAGTCCACGAAGAGGAGCACCCATTGATTACCACCCTCTATGTTCTCCCACTTACCCATCCTTTTATCCATTGTAGCAACTTAACCTCAATAGCATTCTGCTCCAATTGTACAATAGTCTTCCCTGTGAAACAGTGTCAATATTTTTTTCAGGTAATCGATGATTTTTGTGTACCTTTTCTAGAACAGTTTGTTTTTTATGTAATATTTGGTTTTATATTCTAGAATGTTTTGTGATAATTCATTATTTATAATATGGGAAATATTTCTGTTATTTTTTTATTCGGAATATTAAAATTTTATCATGATAAACAAATGTTATATTTCCAAATCCATAATATACACCTAGTTGTAAAAAAAAGTATATACATATAAAAAATTCGTGCGTCTCCCGAGCACGCGCGCTAGATGGTTTTATGTGAAACATCCTTCGCGTCACTTTATGACGTTGAGACGTAATTTTCTTCAAAAATTCCAAAACCTTAAATCTCCAGATATCGTACTGGTCACGAAAAATGCGTCATGCGATCTAATCTAATCAACTAGCAGTGAGTATTCCACACAAACTAGTGGTCTGTTCGTGGGAAGCACCTCTGGCAGGCGCCGCGGATGACGTCACTACCGTGACCGACCAGATTTACTCGCTAGGTAAACCTCCCGCTAAAAGGATGTTTCAAATCAAAAAGTCGGCAAAAGTGCGAACCCATTGTTAAAATATTCACAGCTCACCACTGGATAAAGGGAAAGGTTTTTGCTTTCGTAAAGGTGATTACGGTGGTCTGAAACAGTATTTATATTCTAAACGGTGGAACCAACTGATGATGTTACCTACAGCAAATTCAAAATGGGAAGCATTCAAAGAATTAATCTTGGAAACTACAAGGCTTTTCACACCCATAAAGAAATATTGTTCAAGATTTAGGCCTAAATGGATCTCAGATGAACTAATTAGACATGTGACCGAGAAGAAAAATGCATGGGATACATATAAATTAACATGTGACACAGAAGCCTATGATAGATATAAGCTGGTCTGTAACCAAGTTACAAAGAAGGTTAGGCAGTCGAATGCAGATTACGAGAACTCTTTGGCAAAGGATGCAAAGCAAAACAGCAAAGAGTTCTTCACTTATGTAAACTCTAGAAAGAAGGGGATGAATCAGATTGGTCCACATGATATCGATGATTCAACTGTTGATGATCCTGCTCAGGTAGCTAACAAACTAAATGAATATTTTGCATCTACATTCACATATGAGGTGTTATTCAGGGAGGGCAATGCAAGAGTTGTATTCAAATCTGGCAGTAAGCTAGATAATCTTGTAATAAAGGAGAGTAAAGTGGAGGAGAAATTGTTGAAGATAAACACAAGAAAGGCACCTGTGGTGCATGGTATCTATCCAGTTATATTAAAGGAGGCGGCAAAGGAAGTAAGGAATCCCTTAGCCATAATTATCAGAGCTTCCCTGGCTCCAGGGCAGGTACCCATGAACTGGAGAAGTGGAAATGTGACCCCAATCCACAAAGGAGGATCAAAGGGAGATACAGGTAATTACATACCTGTTAGTTTAACTTATTTTCCAGGGAAATTAATGGAGGCATTGGTTAAAGAAGCATTGCCGGATCATCTAGACAAGACTTCAGTAATAGCTTGGACACAGCATGGGTTTGTTAAGGAGAAGGCATGTCTGACTAATTTAATTGGATACTATGATGTAGTCACAAAGGAGACGGATGCAAAGAATAATTTTGATATCATATATTTGGATCTTAGAAAAGCCTTTGATACTGTTGCACATGGAAGACTACTGCACAAATTGGAGCAGTGTGGAATTCGAGGCAAATTGCTGCTATGGATAAAGGGATGGTTGAGTGGGAGAAGACAGAGAGTGGTAATGAATGGACACTGCTCCTCGTGGGCTAATGTTATTACTGGAGTCTCTCAGGGTTCAGTGTTGGGTCCATTGTTGTTTTCTGTATTTATAAATGATATTGATGATAGTATATCACGCTTAATGTCCAAGTTTGCAGGCAATACGAATGTTGGCAGAGTTATTAATGACGCTAATGACAGTATATTGCTGCAAGAGGATCTTGAAAAGTTGAGTAGATGGGCCCAGAGGTGGCAAATGACGTTTAACATTGACAAATGTAAAGTACTACATATGAGAAGCAGTAATCCCAGAGTAACGTGTCAACTCTTTGGTACCACAACGAGTAGTGGTAGAGAATAAAATGGACCTGGGGTTAATTGTGAAGGCAGATATGAAGTTTTCTGAGCAGAGCAGACGTCCTGCAAGAGTAGGTCATGGTGTTTTGTCAATGATATTCAGCAATTTTTCTAGCAGGGATAAGGAGGTGATTATTCCCTTGTATAAGGCAATGGTCAGGCCCCACTTTGAGTACTGTTTATAAGTGTGGAAGCCTCATTTTAAGAAAGATGTAGAGCTGTTCAAACGAGTACAGAGAAAGAAGAGATTAGTGAACAAAACAAAGGGTTGCTCTTACGAAAAAAGGCTTACGTTTTGCAAATTAGTGTCTGGAGACTAGGCACATGCGTTGTGATCGGATTGAGGTGTATAAAGGCTTGAATGGTTTGAGCATGCTCAATGCGGATGGGATTCTTCCTCTTGCTCAGAATAATCGCTTGACTGGGCATATATTGAAATTGAATAAAGACGGTTGTAGGATAGATATGAGGAAGTGTGCGGCGGGTGGTTGATTTGTGAAACAAACTTCCATCTGTCTTTGTAAAAGTTGATAGCTTAAATAGATTGAAGGCAGAATTGACAAATATTTGAAGCGAGTGGATGGGTGAAATAAGGGTGTTTTTTTTTTTTTTTTTTTTGCTGATGCTATATAAACTTGCTTTCTTGCATCATGTGCCTCTGCTATTGCTAATGCTAAGTCCGTACGGTCTCTGACAGCCAAATCCTCTGCTTGCACATTCACGGAGGTGGGACTGATAGTAATCCTGGTTTATACCTCCTGGGTATAACCCAGATGTGATCAAACGTAAACAGGGATCAAGGTGTGGCGCCCGCATTACATGGAGAATTGCTGTCCCTCTGTGTTAGCAGGCAATACTATGCGGTAGATGACCCTCATCAACCGGTGTAATACCACCATTTTGCTTATTGGTGCTCTAAGTTGTTGAACCCATGGTTAGTCTCCAGAGCAAAGTTCGGGTGAATCCTTCCCCATCACTTTATTCATGCAGAATGACTGATGATTTTTGAGGTTATGATGAACATCATGGCGAGATCCAATCTTCTTTACGTTTCGAGGGAACAGCTCTAGAACGGTGTTCGCAGGGCGGCCGCTAGTTAGTACACCGGACCGAAACCATCGGTAACTCTCTAGGAGGCTTCTGGATCAGCTAGTATAATCTTGCTAACTCTACTCTGCCGTATAATGACTGGAGAGAGAGTCCGAGTAGTGTGTGTGCGGGGGGCATTGTCCAGGCCACGTTATGTCAAGGATCTGGGTATATCCAAAATTTCTTTAGTTCATACAGCATGTCGTCCCCCGCTTCTTCTTTCTATTGAATACATCATGAATTGTCAAACTAATAGAGTAAACGTATCTGCGAAAGATCTGAATCTCCTAAACAGTTCCTAGTTAATTTCACAAATATGCGTGGTCTCAATTCTGAACTCAACGATGTCCATTTCCACTTCCAGTCTGCCAAACTCAATGCATTCCTTCTGGTTGTGACTGTAGGGAGTCCGAGTAGTGTGTATGCGGGGAGCATTGTCAAGGCCACGTTATTTCAAGCATCTGGGTATATTCTCATCACGTGTACGCCATTTCCAAAAATTTCATGACTTCATACAGCATGTCCCACCCACTTTTTCTTACTATTGAATACACCTGGAATTGTCAAACTAATAGACCCAGCTTATCTGCGAAAAGGTCTAATCTTCCCAAGCACTTCCTAATTCATTTCACAAATATATGGGGTCTCAATTCTAATCTCAACGATGCCCATTTCCACTTGCAGTCTGCCAAACCCCATGTACTTTTTCTGACAGAATCACAGTTATCGGTTGATTCAACTACTGCTCATCTCAGATGCCCAAATTATTCGCTGAATGATTCCTTTCGCCTCAAAGGTGGTACTTGTGCATAAGTCCGTTCTGATATTCCCTGTCAGAGACTTGGCAATTTGGAATCTCCTCTCTTTAATCTTCTCTCGCTTAAAATCTCTCTACCTCATTGTGTCAAATTCATCTGTTGTGTCTACCGTTCTCCCAACTCCACTTATTACTTGGAGCTCATTGACTTCCTCTCTTTGCAACTTGACTTTCTCCAGTCCAACTTTCCTAACAGTGAGGTAATTTTCCTTGGTGATTTTAATGTTCACAACTCCCGGTGGCTTCCGTTTTCTAATCACACCGACCCATCAGGTCGAGATGCTGAGGCTTTTGCAATTACTAATGACCTAGCAGAGATTGTTCATTTACCTACAAGAATACCGGACAATCCTAATTATACAGCCAATACACTTGATCTTTTTCTCACAAACGACCGTTCTAAGTACACGGTCGAAGTGAGACGTCCTTTAGGCACTTCAGATCACAACTTGGTGATTGTCTCTTCTAGAATTGAACCTTTATCTCATGGCTTTCCCAACCTCGTGTTGTTTGGCATTACAAGAATGCAAAATGGGATGAGGTGCGAGATTTCTTTTCTTCTTTTCCTTGGTCGGATTACAGTTTCAAAACTTTTGATGTCAACGTTTGTTCAGATCGTATCAATGAGATTAATCTTGCAGGAACGGAATCCTTTATCCCACATTCTACTTTAAAATCTCGTGCTTTATCTAAACCTTAGGTTTCCAATAAATGTGATAAGGCTGTTCAAGAGAAGAATATCGTAATTGGCTTGTTTCTAATTCTTCAGTTTCATTTTCTGCCTACACCAAAGCTACAATCAGTCCTAACTAGATTTTGAACAGGCTAAGAGTAGAAAACTTGCTTCTTGCCCTAATGGTAGCCTAGCATTCTGGTCTTTTGCCAAAGCTATTGGTCGCAACTTTTGCCCATTTCTGCTCCCACCTCTGTTCAAATGAGATGGTTCTGTTGTCACTTCAGCCAAGGATAGAGCTGACCTGCTAGCATCCCATTTTTCTTCCAACTCATGTATTAATGATCTTGGTAAAACACCTCCCACCATTCCCAACACGCTCCGTTCTATGTCTGCTGTGGCATCAAAATCAGAAGGATTTTGATGAATGTTGATGCTAAGAAAGCTCCAGGTCCCGATGGTATTTCTCAACTTGTTCTCAAAACCTGTGCTCCTGAACTTACTCCTATTCTTTGTCGCCTTTTTTCACTTTCTTATTCCAAAGGTGTTTTTCCTTCTGCTTGGAAATTTGTTCATATCCAACCTGTTCCTAAAAAGGGTGACAAATCCTTCCCGTCCAATTATCGTCCCATTGCAATTACTTCTACTCTTTCTAAAGTAATGGAGAAATCAATTAACCGTCAATTCTTTAACCTCCTAGAAACCTTCCGTCTGATCAACGATCGCCAGTATGGATTCCGTGAGTGTCGATCCACTGGTGATATTTTGGCTTATGTTACCCATTTATGAACTAATTCAATGGAAAGGTTCGGTGAAACACAAGTAGTTGCTCTTGACATCTGAAAGGCTTTCGATCGTGTTTGGCATAAAGGTCTTCTAAGCAAGCTTCCATCTTATGATTTGCCAACTGTTTTTAGTAATTGGTTATCCAGTTTTCTTCCTGATCGCTCACTGAGGGTGATGGTAGATTGCTCTCTGTCTTCTAAATTCTCCACTAATGCCGGTGTCCCTCAAGGTTCATTTCTTTCCCCCATTCTTTTCCTCTTATATATTAATGACCTTCTTCCATTGACTGGAAATCCTATCCATAGTTTTGCCGATGATAGCACATTGCATTCCACTTTCCATTTTGAGAAACCTTGTCCTGCTCAATCAGCTTCAACTTCTCGAACATCTGCTACCAATTCCTTAAATGCCGATCTTCATGTAATTCTCCAGTGGGGCAAAGACAACTTAGTTCGTTTCAATCCTTCTAAAACACAGTCTTGTCTTATCTCGCACAAAAAGGATTCTTCTTCTCCTATGCTTATCTTTAGTGACACTGCGATTTCTAGGCAAAATGATATATCTCTTTTGGGGATTACCCTGACTTTTATTCTCTCTTCGCACAAGCACATTACAAATATTGCTTCCTCTGCATCTAAAAAACTTGGTTTGCTCTTTCGCTCTCGGCGTTACTTTTCTTCCAAACAGCTGCTCACTCTGTATAAATCGCAAAACCGCCCAGCCATGGAATATTGTTCCCCCATCTGGGGTGGTGCCCCCAAAACCTCTCTCAGGCTGCTTGATTCCATTCCGAAGAGGACAGTTAGGTGAATTAATGATTAATCTCTAACAGAATCTCTCCACTCGCTTTCTCATAGACGTACTGTTTCTGCTGCATGCCTCTGCTACAGATACTTCCATGGGCACTGTTCTTCTGAATTGGCTTCTATAATTCCTGCTCTCTCTTTCAAAACAGTCCGAACACGTGCCACCAGCCAACATCCATTTACTGTCCAACTTTAAACCCACAGAAGCAACTTTTCATCTTCCTCATTTGTTCATTCATCTACCGTTTTCTGGAAAAACCTTCCTTCATACGTATTTCCCGAGAATTACAATCTACAGAAATTCAAGTCCAATGTCAACAAATATCTTGCCTCGTCTTCTCAACCTCCAAGCACGGTTCTAAATACTGTAGGTTCTAATACCTCTCGTGTTTGGGGTTGACATAAAAAAAAAATAATAATAAATAAAACCCAGGTGCCTTTTTTATGTTTAACTTTCACAATTTCTCCTCTACTTTGCTCTCAGTTGTTACAAAATCATTTAGCTCCCTTTAATTTAACTCCAGGGGATCACATCTGATGCATATGGGCTTGGCACACCCAGGGTTCCTGGCTGGATATCATCATTGTTCTCTTTCTTGGTGATTCCCTTCTACTTTTGACTGTCTCTCCCTGTGTCTCAGGGTAACTTGGGAACTTTTTTTTTTCGTGGTGCAGCATAAGTCTCAGGCTTCCTTGCACTATAATGTTATTATTATTATTAGTATTAGTATTATTATTATTATTTAGTAAACTGAAACAGAACAAAGAAAACATGTTAATTCAAGAGCAAACAACTTACAGAACAGATGCAAATGTCTTTTCATATAAGATAATACAAATGATAAACAATTCGAGGTTTAATGAGGAGAGTAAAGTAAAGCACTCAGCTTGTAACATAAATTCTAGGAGTAGCAGGATTAAGCTTAAGAAACCTTGGATGACTAACGAAATAGAAGGGTTAATGGTAGAAATGGACAAATACTTCAGGCAGTATAGAAATTGTCCATTAAAGATAGAATATTATCACAATTATAAAACACTGAGAAATAAATTGACAGGTATAATAAGAAAACAAAAAAAAACTTATTACGATCAACTTTTTATGGATAAGCAGATAACTCAACAGGTTAAATGGAACATTATAAATAACCTGTTAAGTGCAAGGAAGAAAAAATCAAGGGGAAATAAAATTAAAACACTATTAGAGCAGCTCTCAGGTACAATCAAACAATATGAGGCTGCAAATAGGTTTGCTAAAGCCGTATTAGATCTGCACAGATATGATATACATATTGCCAACATCCCTTTACTCAACAAGATAGCGTTCCTCAGATAGTGAACTCTTGTGTAGTCTTAACTCCACAATACACCGAGATCCTTAAGATTATAGAACAGTTGATAAACAAGAAATCTCATGGACTGGACTGTATTACAGTAACCGAAGTAAAGAGAAGTAAAGAACAGTTCACTGTTCTCGTTCTCTTGGTGGAGCTAATAGCACGGATGTTTGAGTCGGGAAGCTATCCTACAAATTTACTTTCATTTAAGATAATGCCTATATATAAAAAGGGACCACCTGATGACTTTTACAATTATTGACCAATAACAATACAGTCAGTTGTAAATAAGATAATAGAAAATTATATATTTTCTCATATAAGCAAATATCTACATCAATATGGACTGTTAAATAACTCTCTAATCTCATATCCGAAGGGCAAGAGCACAAGACATTATTAGAGAATTTAGTACACTCTTTTATCTTACATTTAAACAACAATAACCTTATAATGATTTTATTTATAGATTTGTCCAAAGTATATGACTTAATTGATATCCCAATATTGAAAACAGAAATTACTGAAATATGGAATAATGGGAAGAATCGATCAACTCTTAGCATCTTATTTAACCAAAAGAAAAATAACAGTTGAAGTAGAAAATACAAAGGGAAAATCTTATAATGTAAAGAGGGGAGTACCTCAGGGTACACATGCAGGGTCAATCATGTTCAACATCGGTATAAATGATATATTCGAAGTAATAAAGAACTCCTTTTTAAAAATCTATGCAGATGATATAATCTTATATACGATTGGAAAGAACATGACAAAAATGGCAGTAGACTTACAGCAGGATATAATATATTTACAAAATTGGTTGCATGATAATAAATTAGCACTCAGCTTTGAAAAAACAAAATTCTTGGTAATTAGACCTCCTCATCAAACAGTGGACATACATCCATCTATTAAATTACATAAACATGAATGCCTACATGATCAGAATTTCCAGAATTGCAAATGTCTTACTGTGGAAGAAGTATCAAACCACTGTTACCTTGGGTTATGGATTGACTACAGTCTAAGTTGGGCAATGCATATAACAAATTTGTATAAGAAAATGAGATTTTATGTGTACCTTTTCTACTACATTAAGAATAAATCAAATCTAAGAACAAAAGTAACCTTATATTATGCATTAGTGAACTCACAACTCAATTATTTAGTAAATGTATGGGCAAGAGCAAATATAACGGAAATAACAGCAGTAAACTACTTAACAGGATATTGAAACTTTTAATGTGGACAAACTCTTGGAATAACCTGAATAAGAGAAGGCAATTCTTGTTGAAATATAAAATACTTTATCCAGTTTAAAAACTGAAGTTAAATCTATTCTTGAAAAATCTTAACACTATTTTTGAAGAATCGAATCTACAAAGGAATGTCTCACTTAATTTAAGGAACCCAAAAGCAATTGTTTTGCCACACCCTAGGGTACTAAATAGATTTGGAAATAGGCACACAATGAATATAATAAACAGCATGTTGGCTAGTGTTGATTTCAGGCTCAGGAGAAGTTATCCTATCTCAAAAATTAAAATTCCTAATAAGAAATTTTTTGATACACAATGACACAGTAGATTAGAATAGATACATTTATAAATTGTATTATTATTCCAGCCCCACTAACTGGAAGTGCTTCCTGTGCTAGTGACCACCCAGGTAGAAAGAAAATGCCAATGCATGAAGTGGAGCATCGAAATGAATACGTACATCATGCGGGCATGATGTACGTACATCATGCAGGCATACTACGAAATAACGAAGCTGGAGACCGATATGACAACTTGCATACCAAATGGCTGGAACGATTCCCGTATATTCAGGTCAGCGTATAGCGGACCAGAGAAGGACCGTCATCACGAAGAACCTGATAGCTCCTGCAATCTTGGAAAAAATCAAGTGCAAAGAATAGAGACCCAGAGGAGGAAGAACGTCCCACCGATCCAGAGTAGAAAGAGCAGGAAGAAATACAAACCACAGCAGCTGAAGTGGAAACAGACGAGATCAGGATGTCCAGAATAGAGGACGAGTTGACCCCACAACGACTCACGTGATACAGAAGCAGAGGCCGAATAGAATCTTGTGGAGAGCCACGGACCACCTGAACCGGCACATAATACGGCATTACCTCGACAGCAATGGTGCAACACTGGAGGCCATCCACTCAGCCGTGCATTGTGCTGCGGTAGCAGCCACGAGGATTAACGGAAAAGAAGTGAGAGACCAGTAGCAGAAGAACCGAAAACAGAAGGAACCACCAGCTTGGGAAAGAAGACTTTAACAGAAGATAGAAGAATTAAGATTCAAGATAGGCCAATTGACCCAATGGGGTAATAGAAGTAAGAAATTGATTGGAAAAGTGAAGAGCATCCTCAAGGGAGACAGCGTCCATTTAAAACATCAGAGAATAGGGGATTACTTGGACTCCTTGAAGCAGAACCTCCTTGCACTCAGCAAGAGACTACGCTGATAAAAAGAGAGCTCCCAGAGGAAAATAAACAACCGAATCTTCGATGAGGATCAAAGAGGCTTCTATAGAAATATCAGAGAAGACAGGAAAGAAGGGAAAGGATCACCCGAGAAGAAAACGATTGAGGAATTCTGGGGAAAAAATATGGAGCAGGGAAATAAGACATAACAGCCGAGCAACTTGGATAGAACTAGAACGCAAGAAAACCAAAGACGTACAATAAATGAGAGAGTGGGAGATTCAGGAAGCAAAAGCAAAACAGACGATCAAGAACTCTCACAACTGGCGAACACCAGGAATAGATAACGTCCAAAACTACTGGTACAAGAAGCTCACTTGCATACATAAGCACCTGGCAGAGCGGTTCACGCGAATGATAAGGCACCCAGAGACAGTTCCGAAGTTTCTCATTCAAGGAACCACATATCTGTAGCCTAAAGACTAAGATACAAGAAACTCTGCGAAATATAGGCCAATCATCTGCCTCCCTACAATGTACAAGATCCTGACCAGTTGCATAACAAGGTAGATATGAGACCACTTGGAGAGCCAGAACATTATGGCTGAACAGCAGAAAGGATGCAAGCGGCTGAGGAAAGGATGCAAGGAGCAATTAACCGCAGATGCCACGGTTATGGAGCAAGCCTATAAGAAACGCCGCAACATGTACGTAGCGTACATAGATTACCGCAAGGCCTTCGACTCCGTGCCTCATAGCTGGCTAATAGAGGCGCTGAACATCTACAAAGTCAATCCGATAGTGACAAACTTCCGAGGCGAAACGATGGCGAAATGGAGTACCACCATTAAGGTTGGAAACGTCACAATCAGGCCAATCCCCATCAGGAGAAGAATCTTTCAGGGAGATGCACTGAGCCCATTGTGGTTCTGTCTAGCAGTTAACTCGCTATCTACCATGCTCAACGCCAGCAAGTATGGATATAAACTCAAAGAAGGAAGGAAAAACCTGTACACCCTCACCCACCTGATGCACATGGATGACATCAAGCTCTACGCGGAAACTGAGAAACACCTTCAGCAACTACTCCAGATCACCGAAGAATTCAGGAATGATATTAGGATGGAATTTGGTCTAGACAAGTGCAAGACCTACGGATTGCATCAGGGAAAATTATTCAACCGAAACTACCAGCTGCAGAGTGGTAAAGAGATCGAAGCCATAGCAGAGGGAGAGGCCTACAAATACTTGGGGATGATGCAGGCTCAGCATTTACAGCAGAAGGAAATTAAGATCTGCCTGACCGAGAAATACCATTAGAGACTCAGAAGCCTGCTAAAAGCAAAGCAGAACAGAGGGAAAAACACAGTTAAAGCCATAAACACCTATGCAGTCCCAGTGCTAACATACTCCTTCGGGGTCGTAAATTGGACTAAAACCGAGCTGGAGGATACCATGAGAAAGACAAAGCGAATGATGATGACCAAGAGCCGCCAACACCACCCAAATCTGCTGTGGAGAGAGACGGAGAATTTCCCGGGAAGTCGGAGGAAGAGGCCTGATAGACCTGATATAGCAACAGAAAACAGCAATAGTTAACCTCAAGGATTACTTCCAGAAACACACAGCAGCACTCGACCAGGCCATAAGGAAGATAGACAAGAAGTATACTCCACTGAACCTAAGTGAGAATCCTACCCCAACCAGGAAGTACAAACGAAGATAGAAAGATGGGTAGAGATGACACTCCATGGCAGTTATTACAATGATCTTCATCAAGACCACATTGATAAAATTGCTTCCAATGCATGGCTGACGAGCGGGAAGCTCTTCCCCGAGACTGAAGTATTCATGCTCGCCATCCAAGACCAGGAAATCAACACCAGGAACTATAGAAAATACATCGCCAAGGAGCCTGGACTGTTCGATGACACATGTCGACGATGCCAACTGACATCCGAAACGATCCAACACATCATTGCGGGATGCAAGGTGAAAACCCAGACTGAATACACTCATAGACACAACCAGGTAGCCAGGATAATACATCAGAAGCTAGCAAGGAAATATCAGTTGGTCGAAGAAAGTGTACCGTACTACAAGTACGAACCCCAGTCAGTATTAGAGACCCCAACCCACAAGCTGTACTGGGACCGCGCCATAATAAAGGATAGAACAATCCCGCACAACAGACCGGACATAATCCTTGTGGGCAAGAAAGAAAAGGCTACCTATTTGATTGACATAGCTGTACCCAACATTGGCAACCTCGGAAAACCTATGCGGAAAAATTAGGAAGTAAGCGAACCTAAGCCAGCAGATCAGAGAGATGTGGCATATGTAAGAAGTAACGACCATACCGATCATCGTGTCAACTACACGTATTGTGCCAAAGACACTACATAACAGCCCAGCAGCAATAGATCTCCCAGCGAGCACCTACAAGGAACTCCAGAAAGTAGCAATCCTGAACACCTCTAGGGTACTCAGAGAGTTCCTCGACCAACAGTAACACCAGCCATAACAACAACCACCCTGTGTACTTGGTAGCAACACCCGTCACGAGGTTAAATCCCCAATCAGGGAGAAATAATATAAGAGAGCAACAATAGCAATAATAATAATAATAATCTTTTGCATTTGTAAATGTTAAATCACTTTAATATTTACAAATGCAAAGTACTGCATGTGGGTAGAAATAACTCGAGAGAAACATACCAACTGTGTGGTACTACACTTAGGGTGGTAGAAAATGAAAAAGATCTGGGAGTGATTGTACAGTCAGATATGAAATTTTCTGAGAAATGCATACAGGCTGCAGGAGCAGGTCATGGGGTGTTGTGATTGATATGTATAGGAATTTTGCTCGTACGGAAAAGGAGGTGATTATCCCTTTTTATAAGGCAATGGTCAGTCCACGTCTTGAGTACTGCGTACAGGTCTGGAGGTCTCATTTTAGGATGGAATGCGAGTTTCTTGAGCGTGTACAGTGAAGGGCAACAAGATTCATGAGGGGACCGAAGGGTTCCGCAAATTGCAGCGGCTGGAGACTAGGCACCTGGGAGGTGATCTGATTGAGGTGTATAAAGCCTTGAATGGGTTGAGCATGCTAAATTCTGATGGGATTCTTCCGCTTGCTCAAATTATGTACCTGAGGGAGATGTGCAGAAATTTGCCTTTAACCAGCGGATGGGTAATTGCTGGAGCAAACTTCAATCTGTCGTTGTGAAAGTTGATAGCTTAAATAAATTAAAGGAGGGACTGGACAAACTTTTAGAGGGGATGGGTGGATGAAATTTTTTTTTTTTTGGCTGATGGTGCCTAAGCTGATGCGCTTGCTTTCTCGCATTACATGCCTCTATTTCTATTACTAATATATTACTGTTGAATACGCCACAGAGTAGTAACATAATTTACTTCTCTGTGGCATACGCATTGTAGCATTAGCATTAGTAGAGGCATTTGATGCAAGAAAGCAAGCTTATGCAGCATCAGTCAAAAAAAAAAAACCCACTTCCACTTCACCCCTCTGTTCGTTCAAAATACCTGTCCAGCTGAGCCTTAAACTTATTTAGGCTATCACCCTCCACCACAAGGGATGGAAGTCTGTTCCACCAACCGACAACCCGCTGGCTAAAGGCAAATTTCCGCACGTCTATCCTACATCTGTCTTTCCTCAATTTGAATTTATGCCCTCTCAGGTGATTTTTCTGAGCTAGAGGAAGAATCCCATCAGCATTGAGCATGCTTAAACCATTCAAGGCTTTATACACCTCTATCAGATCACCTCGCTGGTGCCTAGTCTCCAGACACTGTAATTTGCAAAACTTAAGCCTTTCTTCGTAAGAGCACCCCTTTGTTCCATTCACTAATCTTGTTGCCCTTCTCTGTACTCGTTCCAGCAGCTCTACATCCTTCTTGAAATGAGGCCTCCAGACCTGTATCAGTACTCTAGGTGTGGCCTGACCATCGCCTTATACAATGGAATGATCACCTCCTTATCCCTGCTGGAAAAATTCCTGCATATCATTGACAATACTCCATGAGCTACTCTTGCAGCCCGTCTGCACTGCTCAGAGAACTTCATATCTGCCTGCACAACCACCCACAAGTCCCTTTCATTCTCTACCACTGTCAGTGTAGTACCACAGAGTTGATACGTTGCTCTGGGGTTGCTGTTTCCCATGTGTAGTACTTTACATTTGTCAATGTTAAACTTCATTTGCACCTCTCAGCCCATCTGCTCAACCTTTCCAGATCCTGTTGCAGCAGCATAGTGTCCGTAGTGTCCTTGACAACCCTGCCAACCTTTGTATCGTCTGCAAACTTGGACATTAAGCCCGATATACCATCATCAATATCATTTATAAATACAGAAAACAATAATGGACCCAACACTGAGCCCTGAGGGACTCCACTAATAACATCAGTCCACGATGAGCAGTGTCCATTGATTACCACTCTCTGTCTTCTCCCCCTCAACCACCCCTTTATCCATAGCAGCAATTTGCCTCCAATGTCACACTGCTCCAATTTGTGTAGCAGTCTTCCATGTGCAACAATATCAAAAGCCTTTCTAAGATCCAAGTATATAATATCAAAGTTATTCCCTGCATCCAGTTCTTTTGTGACTGCATCATAGTATCCAATCAAGTTGGTCAGGCAAGACTTCCCCTTAACAAAACCATGCTGTGTCTGAGCTATAACTGAAGTCTTGTCTAAATGATCCTGCAGTGCTTCTTTAACCAGTGCCTCCATAAACTTTCCTGGAACAGAAGTTAAGCTCACAGGTCTATAATTACTTGTGTCAGCCTTTGATCCTCCTTTGTGAATTGGGGTCACATTTTCACATTTCCAGTCTATGGGTACCTCCCCTGAGTCCAAGGAAGCTCTCATAATTATGGCTAAGGGTTTGCTTACTTCCTTTGCTGCCTCCTTTAATATAACTGGATAGATCCCATCCACCCCGGGTGCCTTTCTTGTGTTTATCTTCAACAGTTTCTCCTCCACTTTACTCCCAGTTATTTCAAGATTCTGTAGCTTACTGCTAGAGTTGAATACACCTCTGGCATTCCCCTCGCTGAATAACTCCTCTTGTGTGAATGTAGATGCAAAATATTCATTTAGTTTGTTGGCTACCTGAGCAGGATCATCAACACTTGACCCATCAATATCAAGTGGACCAATCTGATTCATCCCCTTCCTTCTAGAGTTTACATAAGTAAAGAACTCTTTGCTGTTTTTCTTTGCATCCCTTGCCAAGGATTTCTCGTAATCTGCCTTCGCCTGCCTAACCTCCTTTGTAACTTGGTTGCATATCAACTTGTATCTATCATAGGCTTCTGTGTCATGTGTTAATTTGTATGTATCCCATGCATTTTTCTTCTCTGCCATATGCCTCATTAGTTCATCTGACATCCATTTTGGCCTAAACCTTGAACAATATTTCTTAGTTGGTATGTAAAGCCTAGTAGCTTCCAAGATAAGTTCTTTGAATGCTTCCCGTTTTGAATTTGCTGTTGGTAACATCATCAGTTGGTCCCACTGTATGGAATTTAAATACTGTCTCAGTCCATCGTAGTCGCCTTTACGGAAGCAATAACCCTTCCCTTTACCCCTAATGGTAGTTACCTCTTTGAGTAAATCCCACTTCAGCACACTGTGATCACTGCCACCTAGTGGTTCATTTATCTGCAGATTCTTAATGCATGAAGAATCACTGCTGATAATCAAATCAAGAGTATTACTCCCTCTAGCTGCCTCGCGAACATGCTGATGTAGAAAACAATCATCCAATAAATCCACAAAAGCCCTGCTAGTGTGTGAGTATCCAGCCCCCAAATTCCAGTCAATATCTGGGAAATTAAAATCTCCCATTATAAGACACTCTGATTTACTGGCCCACTCTATTTCCCTGTACAGTTCCTTATTATACTCATCAGAGTCATTAGGCCTATAGCACACTCCTACTCTCAATTTTGATCTCCCAATGTTTATGTCACACCAAACTGACTCCACAGTGCACTGTCCAGCGATGTCGACTGGCTTCACTTCCTTGGTTTTTATGTGTTTCTTAACTAATAGCATAACACCTCCCCCCTTCCTATCCTGTCTATCCTTTCTGTAGACGTTGTACTCCCCAAATTGCAGTTCCGCATCCCTTATATCTGTGTGACACCACGTCTCTGATATCCCAACAATATCTGCCTTCGATGTTTTGAGCAATACCTCAAATTCATCATATTTATTTACTAAACTCCTAGCATTGGTGTACACGCAAGTATACATGCACCTGTTTCTATTCTTAGCTACCCTAACACAACCCATGTGTTTACTTGTACCGCAACGGCTCCCAGCAGTGTCTGAAATACCATGCATCTTGTTTTTCAGGCTTCTGCTCATTCTAATAGAAGCAGTGCAAGAATCTCTTTCACCTCTGCCAGTGGCTACTGTCAATCTATTGGTCTTTGTCTCCCCCCAAGCTAGCAGTTTTCCGACCCACCTAACACTGCCTCGATAGCATCAGCAAATATTCTTGCACCCTTTCTATTTATGTGTATCCCATCCCTGTAGAAGCAATCTCTCCTGTTAACAAGTACAGTCCAGGCTGAAAAAAATTCTACCCCTTGAGCCTTGCACAATCTTTCCAGGGCCGAAGTGATCGACAAGGCTCTCATCATATACTCCCTCCTATCGTGTCTGGGCAGAATTGCAGACACTTTCAAATTCAACCCTAATTCTCGGCTTTTGTTCAACAGTGACCTGTACTTGTTAAGTAATTCTGCCGGTCTCCTACTCTTAATATTATTAGTGCCAACGTGTACAACTATATCACCTTTTGTGCCCTTAAAAGATGATATTCGCTCTACAACGTCATCAACCTTTGCCCCTGGCAGACATACCCTGGTCCTGTTCCACCTATCTTTTTTACAAAGCATGTTCCCCGTTTCCCTGACAATAGAGTCACCAACAACTACTAGTTCCTTCGGGACCAGCGCATTCTGCCTTAGGGGTTGTCTCTGTGTCACGCGATGCCCAAGTGCAAGCTCTGGCGTTGATGTGGGCAGCTGAGAGCTTGATGGGCCCCTCAATTTAGTTTCTTCGAGGGCATCCACCCTGTCCTTCAAGCTCTCATATAGGCCCACAAGAACGCCGAGTTGTTGCCTGATATCGATACACTCCTTGCATCGCGCACACACAAAGACAACCCCCTTGGCAGTATCATGTCCCGTACCCGATTGTTCTGCAAACATCAAGCAAACAGTGCATTTTATAAGGCTGTGAGTCAGAGGACAACTGCCCCCCCCTCAGTCTGCTCTGAGCCACAGCACTTCCATTAGCTTGAGCCTTTTGCTTTGCTGCTCTGGTCTGAGTCATGATTCTATTAATTTATTAATTAATTATGTTATGTTATTAATTATATTACGTTTGTAATCTAAGTCGTTCTATGTATTTATTTAAACGTACAATTTAACTGCTAACGAAGTTCAACTAATGCTATCTAGTACGGTATATCTAGTACGGTATCACAATAGCGGGAAAGTTACTAACGGTAGCGGTAGTTACGAACGGTAGTTACGAACACGTGGAAACCCTTACCGATACTTTTACTAGGCCGAGTAAAGAACAAATACACCAAATCAATAAAAAAATCACAAAATAATGTTACACTACTAAATTTAAATCAAAAGTTTTAGAAAAACAATAATTTCAAATCAATAAATAAGAAAAACCACTTAGCGGCTTTGAACACGACCGTCACTAGTAGCCTCGTCAGCAGACTCCATCAATAGCATTGTACCACTACTAAATTCTGGGGAGACCTACTGTAACATCATACCCCCCTTTTTCTTCAAAAGTTGACTTTGCCATATCAGTAATAACAGCTTGTTAATGGAATGTTTTTTTTTTTTTTTATTATTATTATTATTTAAGTCATCCACCTACAATGGCAGCTTTTCTATTTTTTTCCAAAAGCTTGCTTTTACTATATAACTCACTTGTGTTGCACTTACTGTAATATGTGCATTGACTTTTATTTTATCGGCATTTTTCATGATGGTACTTGCACTCAATGGAGGCAATTCCATACTTCTACACACATTAGGATGTATCTGACCATATTAAATTACCTCCTTGTTTTTTCTTTCTTTGACATGATAGATCTAAGTGACTTAGTGCCATTCTTACATTCATTTGGCTTTACAGCACTCCTACTAGACATGGCTGCTCTTAAGTTAATTTAATCAATTTTTAATATAGTGGCCCAACAAGCAAACTGAATGTTCCCTCTTGTCTCTGGCCACCTCATCCTTGACTGGCTTAGATCAGGGGTCAGCAACCTTTTTTGAGTGAAGTGTCATTTTGATCTCTTTTTAAAAAAAGAGAATCCCTAGCTCAATTGGGGGAGAGGGAGATTTTTAAGGAATGGAATAGTGGAAAGGTTTTTTATTAAATATTAGTATATTTTGAAATTTACTAAACGAAAAACCTAACAAACATCCAGTTAGGTACAAATTAATGTGACTTTTGCTGCTGAACGTAGTAGTAGTAGTAGTAGTAGTGGCACATGATGCAAGAAAGCAAGTGTAGGAGCTTATGCAGCATCAGCCAAAAAAAAAAAAAAAAAAAAAAATCACACCATTCCCTCCAAATGCCTGTCCAGTTCCCCCTTAAATTTATTTAACCTATCAACTTACACAACGACAGATGGAAGTTTGTTCCAGCAATTAACCACCCGCTGGCTAAAGGCAAATTTCCGCACATCTATTCTACATCTGTCCTTTCTTAATTTGAACTTATGTCCCCGTAGGTTGGTAATCTGAACAAGTGGAAGGATCCCATCAGAATTCAGCGTGCTCAACCCATTCAAGGCCTTATAGACCTCAATCAGATCACCGCGCAGATGCTTAGTCTCCAGCCACTGCAATTTGCAGAACTTAAGCCTCTCTTGGTAAGAGAATCCCTTCATTCCCCTCACCAATCGTGTTGCTCATCTCTGTACACGCTCAAGCAAATCTACATCCTTCCTAAAATGAGGCCTGCAGACCTGTACGCAGTACTCAAGGCGTGGCCTGACCATTGCCTTATACAGAGGGACAATCACCTCCTTTTCCCTGCTAGCAAAATTCCTATATATCATTGACAAAACCCCATGACCCGCCCTAGCAGCCTGTCTGCACTGCTCAGAAAACTTCATATCTGACTGCACAATTACTCCCAGGTCTTTTTCATTTTCTACCACCTTAAGTGTAGTACCACACAGTTGGTACGTTTCTCTGGGGTTACTTCTACCCATATGCAGTACTTTGCATTTGTGGCAACTGAAGTTCAAGGTTGAACTTCAGTTGCCACTTCTTAGCCCATCTGCCCAAATTATCTAGATCCTGTTGCAGTAGCACACTGCCATTACTGTCATTAACAACCCTGCCAACCTTTGTGTCATCTGCAAACTTCGACATTAAGCCTGATATACCTTCATCAATATCATTGATAAATACACAAAACAACAGTGGACCCAACACCGAACCCTGTGGGACTCCACTAATAACATTAGTCCACGAAGAGCAGCACCCATTGATTACCACCCTCTGTCTTCTCCCACTTAACCATCCTTTTATCCATTGTAGCAACTTACCCTTAATACCATTCTGCTCCAATTTGTACAGTAGTCTTCCATGCGCAACAGTGTCAAAAGCTTTCCTGAAATCCAAGTATATGATATCAAAATTATTTTTTGCATCCAGTTCCTTTGTGACCACATCATAATAACCAATCAAATTTGTCAGACCAGACTTTCCCTTAACAAACCCATGCTGTGTTTGAATTATTGCTGCAGTCTTGTCTAGATGATCCTGCAATGCATCTTTAACCATCGACTCCATTATTTTACCCGGAACAGAAGTTAAACTAACTGGTCTGTAATTACTCGTGTCACCCTTCGATCCACCTTTGTGAATTGGAGACACATTTGCACATCTCCAGTCCGTGGGAACCTCCCCTGAGTCCAAGGATGCTCTCATAATTATGGCTAAGGGTTTGCTTAGTTGCTTTGCCGCCTCCTTTAAAATAACTGGATAGATCCCATCCACCCCAGGTGCTTTTCTTATGTTTAACTTCAACAATTTCTCCTCCACTTTGCTCTCAGTTATTACAAAATCATTAAGCACACTGCTACAATTTGATAACCTTCTTCCATTTTCAAATTGTAATAATTCCTCACGTGTGAATGTAGATGCAAAATACTCATTCAGTTTGTTTGCTATCTGAGCAGGATCATCAACAGTCGAACCATCGATGTCAAGTGGACCAATCATATTCATCCCCTTCCTTTTAGAGTTTATATAAGTAAAGAAATTCTTGCTGTTTTTCTTAGCATCTTTTGCCAAAGATTTCTCGTAATCCGCCTTCGCCTGCCGAACTTCCTTTGTGACCTGATTACAGACTAGTTTATATCTGCCATAGGCTTCTGCGTCACCTGATAATTTATATGCATCCCATGCATTTTTCTTCTCTGTCACGAGTCTCATTAGTTCATTTGATAACCATTTAGGCCTAAACCTTGACGATATTTCTTAATCGGTATATAAACATCAGTCAACATCAGGTGAGTATGCTGTAATTTTCATTGTTAAAGATGCTGAGAGATTTGCATTAAGATGTTTCTTGATTTATTTTTAATATAAACTGTAGTTAACGTTTGAAAACATTTGCCAACAGAAATATGTCGAACAAAAAACTGAAGTCCAAATGTAAATATTTTCAAATTTATATACTTGTCCAGTAAGCTACTCCACACATCGAACACAATTTGGCTTGCTTTTTCAACTCTACAATCACTGTCCATTTGTGTAGAACTGCAAGGTAAAAATCCATACCTAGAGTACTGTATACAGGTCTGGAGGCTTCATTTCAAGAAGGATGTAGAGCTGCTGGAACGAGTACAGAGAAGGGCAACAAGATTAGTGAATGGAACAAAGGGGTGCTCTTACGAAGGAAGGCTTAAGTTTTGCAAATTACAGTGTCTGGAGACTAGGCACCAGCGAGGTGATCTGATAGAGGTGTATAAATCCTTGAATGGTTTAAGCATGCTCAATGCTGATGGGATTCTTCCTCTAGCGCAGAAAAATCACCTGAGAGGGCATAAATTCAAATTGAGGAAAGACAGATGTAGAATAGACGTACGGAAATTTGCCTTTAGCCAGCGGGTGGTTGGTTGGTGGAACAGACTTCCATCCCTTGTGGTGGAGGTTGATAGCCTAAATAAGTTTAAGGCTCAGCTGGACAGGTATTTTGAACGAACAGAGGGGTGAAGTGGAAGTGGGTTTTTTTTTTTTTTGGCTGATGCTGCATAAGCTTGCTTTCTTGCATCAAATGCCTCTACTAATGCTAATGCTAATGCTAACTACAGGAACGTACGAGCCACAGAGCAAACCCTAATTGTTTCTTCTTCTCCTTCTCACATCTGGTGAATATGGGCTTGGCACACCCAGGGTCCTGAGGTGGATATCATCATTCTTCTTTCTTGGTGATTCCGTTCTACTTTTGACTCTCTCAGGGTTACTGGGGGATTCTTTTTTTTTTTTTTTTTCTCCTGGTGCAGCATAAGCCTCAGGCTTCTTTGCAACATATGGATATAATTAATAATAATAATAATAATAATAATAATAATAATAACTGTTGAAGGAGACAGCAGTCTCCGAAAGCTTCGGTATTTTAGTAAATTTTAACGATTTTAGCATTGTTTTTAATTGTTTTTATCGTAACTTATTTTATTGTAGTAGTTTAGTCTCCCGATATTTGTATCATAGTATTTTATTTTATAGTAAACTTTTTTTTTTATCTCTTGGCTGGTGTTTGAGTGTAATTATTGTAGTATGGAATATCCCAGCCCCATAGGCCTGTTTGAAGATAACCTGCTTGCGGATGGCGAAGATTGCACTTGAAAAGTTCGCATTATTGAGACCATAGCGTAGTACAGTACTACTCTGTGATTGAAACGAGAGGCAACCTAATTATTTCGCGCATACAAATATGTTAGGGCAGTACATACCCTATCATCCCCTTTCCTCTTGCATATATCCGCCCACAGTGTAATAAGTTATCTTACTACTCCGTGTATCCGCCTTTACACGGGGCATTACACTTGCTTGAAAGAAGGCGCACCGCCGAATCCCGCGCGTAAGATTGTCTGTGTAAAGGCCGTTATGTGCACTCTTCATTTGGTAGAGATTCAGAAACGGGTACCCCTTTCAAAATGGCGGCGAGGAGAGGGGGGGGAAAGCAGTGATTGACGGATTGTGACTCCGCCCACTCACTGCGTTCCCCCTCCTCTCCTCGCCCGATGGATTTCAACTGACACGCGGACGGCACTTGGTACAGCAACAAATATGGCGGCTGAAAACAAATGATAAATCCAAAAAATTTAAAAGTTCAAGTTACCAAAATGCACGTTTTTTCGCGATAATAAAATGTCACGTGATATTTAAATAAGTCGCATATAGCTGAAAAGGGGAGAAGGAAATTTAAAAGGAAATTTCGCGAAAGAAAAGGAACGGCAAATCAACAAAATTTAAAAATAAAACAAAAAGTTACGCGAAATGCAATCACTTGATTCTTCTCGCCCATACATAACTAGACTATTTCGCGAGCATTAACAACGAACTGAGACGAAGAAATACCACTTGAAAACTGAAAATCTATATTATATATCTATAAGTATATTATTTCATTTCCTACTTTTAGCGTTCGGAAAAAACTATTAATTCACTCGAAAACAGCAAAAATGTACGATCATAATATCAATTTAGGAATTATTACTTCGGTAAAACGGCGCTCGAAACTTTGAAGATGAAACGCGCTAGGGCATTAGTTCAAAATTAGCTCTCTGTAAAAAGAAATTCGCGCGCTCTACATCAAGAAACACCAATCTCATTTTCCTTTCACACCGAAAACATTTGTACTCACACGCAATCAAATTTATTTTGATTGCATGTGAGTACAAATGTTTTCGGTGTGAAAGGAAAATGAGAGGTTGAACGGAGAGAAACAAAGAAAAAAACCTGTGAAAAAGGAGATTACACAGCAACAAAACCTGTGAAAAAGGAGATTAATAGGACACCCGCACAACTGAAATACTGTCTAAAAATGACCGCCGGAGCCTGAAAATGGCGCAATAGTAATCAGCCAATCACATTGTGATTGGCTAATTACTATTACTAATATGGCTTCGAGCGCCGTTTTGCCGAACTAATAATTCCTAAATTGATATTATGATCGTACATTTTTGCTGTTTTCGAGTGAATTAATAGTTTTTGCTGAACGCTAAAAGTAGGAAATTAAATAATATACTTCTGTTTATGTATATTGAGAGTTTCAATTTTGTAAATTGAGTAGAAATTATTAGTTTCTCTCAGTGGGGGGGGGGGCAATTTTCAAGTGAGATTATTATTATTAGCTATATGGTGCAAGGAAGCCTGAGGCTTATGTTGCACCAGCCAAAAGAAAAAAAAAATTCCCCAGTTACCCTAAGAGAGAGAGAGGGAGAAAAGTAAAAGGGAATCACCAAGAAAGGGAAGAATGCCGATATCCAGCTCAGGACTCTGGGTTTGTTCTTTTGCTTACATAATCCTCCTACCCCAATGAGCAGGCTAGTCATCAGTGGTAGCAGCTGTTCTGTTAGCTAGCAGAACATGTATTCTAACTCTTCCCACAGTTTATAATGTAATGTATTCAAATCCATGTTTCCACAGGGCCAAAGTGAAGACTTGATAAACTCAGAAGCATTTACTTTGAACTATTGGTACAACATTATGCAAGGAAGATATGTCTTGATTAAGTGAAAATCCTCATTCTGCATTATGGAAGTTTACAAGGTGTTTAATACCACTAATATGTGTGCATTACCAGTATACATTATGAATTTAAAACCACTAATGTATGCATTAGTGGTATAAAGTACCCAAATTAGATTTTCCAACTCTCCTAACTGCCCCTTTTCATTAAAGGAAGATATGTCTTGATTAAGTGAAAATCCTCATTCTGCATTATGGAAGTTTACAAGGTGTTTAATACCACTAATATGCATACAGTGTATGCATACTGTGTGTGCATTACCAGTGTACATTATGAATTTAAAACCACTAATGTATGCATTAGTGGTATAAAGTACCCAAATTAGATTTTCCAACTCTCCTAACTGCCCCTTTTCATTAAAGACGGTTACCGTGTAATATGATCAAAATGCCTGAAATCAGTGTTTTCAGATCATTGTAACAAACCACTAACTGTATGAGATAGAAAATTGTAAAAGGATATATTACTAGACCTTCAAGTGCAAAGCAGCTGTTAATAGTATATAAATAACTAAATTAGTGAAAAGAAGATAGTGTGAAAAAAAGTATAATGTGTCTTCATATCAGTTACCAAGTGCAACTGAAATAAAATATTATAAATTAATAAAAGCAAACAGCATAAAGCAATACAAACATACAGTGTAAAAAGTAATATGAAACAGATCCACTATACTAGTATTAATGTGTAAAGATAAGGATGGAAAAAATCTTGTAGCAAGCAAATATCTGAGTCAAACTTGGGCAGGTCAAAAACATTAATACCAGTGTCTCAAAATAAGTTAAAATATATAATCTTTGCAGGAACTGCAGTTATGCTTTTCATTTGGAATATAGCATTTTAATGTTCAACAGATATTTTCAAATGTTTTGAAAGTAGTCACAATGTTATGAAATAAAAAAATAATAATAAACATTGGTTGTATATATAATGCCATGTTATAAAGTTGGAGAATAAAAAGGACAGCAGCAAAAAAGTAATGAAGCTGAATTTTAAAAAAATACCTAATGTGAGTACGTATTGCTCCAGAGAGGGTGCTGGAAAAGCACAGAAGTGTGACCTTGTCAATCCCACAATCCAGACCAGTTAGCCTTACATTGTTTTTTTGTATGAACGTCCTCTGTGCATTGTGTCTAACATCATCAGAAACCAAAGAATCAACATCAAGTTTTTTGTAAAGCTGGAGAAGAGTCCCACTGAAACACATGAAACATTACAAACAGCTTATGGTGATGAAGCTCTATCCTGAGAAAAAATCCCTAGAGTCCCAAATTGGTGGAATGTGTACAATTTATTAGCAAGTGACTGCTGAGTAACATTGAACAAGCAAGTAATGCTAACAAATGATTTAAACCACTGTAACAAATGTATTTAGTTCCCTGGGGAGGAAGATGAGTAAGAAAATATTTCCTTATTCAAATTTTGCATTATTTGAATTCAATCATTACTATTTTTGCCATACTGTGTATAACCATGAAATACTCAAGCACAAAAATTAAGATATGCAGTTTCCTGCATAAAAATAAATACTAACAAGATGAATTATTCAGGCAAGCTGTAAAAGTGTAAATGCCCAACTTCAATTTGTAAAGAAAAGAAAATTATTATAATTAATAAAGAAAATTGTGAAAAAGTGGTAAACAAGTACATGCAAAATGAGGTAAAAACATCTTCAGTATCCTTAGATAACTAATAATTTCAAAGTAAGAAGGTAAGAAAATTCAAAATAAAAATGTAAGAAACAGTATTGAAGGTTACTACATACAGGTTTGAAAACCTCATTTTAGGAAGGATGTAGATCCAGAAAGGGTGCAGAGAAGCACAACAAGGTTTGTTGTGCATGGAAACAAAAGAAAAGTAAAAAAGGTACACCTATCGAGAGAGACTGGGTTTCCTTAAATTGAAGTCTGAAAACTAGTCATCTGTGTGGTGACCTAGTTGAACACTAAGCAGTTAACTAAAATAAATGTTAACATCATCTTTTCACTTTCTCAGATGACACACAAAAGGGAACAAACATTTAAATTGGAAAAGGATGGTTGTAGATTACATATGCTGAAATTTGCATTCAGCTAAAGTGTAATCAATACTTAGAATAAACAACTGGAATTGGTTTGAGGGTAGGAACTGTGCAAAGTAAGGATTTTAAGCTCCTGGGAATGGATAAGTTTTTCTGGAAAATTTTATCATTTTTTTTTTTTTTTTTTTTTTGGACTTAAGTAACATATTAAATTGTTCAATAAATAGTTTAATAGTCTTACTCACATGTGTTAGCTTATTTTCAAATTTAGCTAGAAATTTTCAACTTAATCTATCGGTGATTTGGTGTGAATATTGTAGCACATAACTAATGTAGTGCATGGTAGTTAGATTATAGGGTTTTAATTTTGATAGATAAGTAACTAGAAGGTTCTAATCACATAGGTTGGCATATATTTTTTATTTTTAACTAAGAAATTTTACTTTTAGTAAGGCTATAACTAATTTAAAATGCTACAAATTTAGCAGTATAGCATAAGGTATAACATAAACTCAATCGCTTAATATTGCATTTAGGTATATATGATGAGGGATTATATGATGAGAGCCCTGTCGATCAACTCAGCCCTAGAAAGATGGTGCAAGGCTCAAGGGGTTCTGCCCCTTTCAGCCCGGTCTACACCTGTCAACAGAAGAGACCGCCCCCACAGGAACGGGACACACTTAAATAGAAAAGGTGCATTCCACCTAGCAGTGCATTGATAGCTGATGCTATCAATGCACTGCTAGGTGGGTCGGAAAACCTCTAGCTTGGGGGGACACAAGGACCAAAGTAAATGAAAAAAAAAAAATAATAAATAAATAGTAATAATCACAGAATAAATAAATAATTTTAATCCCACAGCGAAGAGGAAGATGTAAGTCGGGGTGCCAGCAGACAGAGAGTAAGAAAAAAAAAAAAATGGGAAAGTGGTTATCTATCCTGCACAGAGTGAGAAAGTAGAAAAGGTGAGCCAAGGCTGCTCCTAGTTCCAGGGCAGGATCCGGAAACAGTGCAAAACGCAGGTTAGAGAAAAAAAAAATATTAAGCTTAAGTAAATCGAAAAAAAAAAATAAATAATAAATAAAAATAATTAAAGAATAAATAAATAATTTTAATGCCCCACCCTGGCTACATTGAAGAGGAAGATGTAAGTCGGGTGCCAGCAGAGAGAGAATGAAAAAAAAAAAAAAAAATGGGAGAGTGGTTATCTATCTTGTACAGAGTGAGAAAGAAGAAAAGGGGAGCCAAGGCTGCTCCTAGTTCTACGGTAGGACCCGGAAACAGTGAAGAACGGAGGTTAGAAAAAAAAAAAAGAAAAAAGAACATCAGTAGAAGGAGTGACTTTCAGTTGGCAGTGGAATTGTTAATGATCGGCATTTCCACGTCCACTATGTTTTTAAAGATTAAAACGAAAGAAGAAACAAAATAAAATGAAAGTAAAGAATTAAGTAACTTAAAATTAAATTGTCAAGCATCGGACCGTTCAAAGTCGTTGAAATTTCACCCGACCGATGAGGTGAGTGGTTTTTCTTCGTCTCAGTTCGTTGTTAATGCTCGCGAAATAATGTTTTATTTTTAAATTTTGTTGATTTGCCGTTCCTTTTCTTTCGCGAAATTTCCTTTTAAATTACCTTCTCCCCTTTTCAGCTATATCCGACTTATTCAAATGTCACGTGACATTTTTGTAACTTGAACTTTTAAATTTATTGGGTTTACCTTAGCGTGCCTCGTATTTCCAGTGCCGTTAGGTACGTGGCACTGGGATGACACGGCTGGCACGCAATGCGTGCCACCCATACCGGCTGTTTCCGTGTGTTAAGGAGATCATGTGACAATGGGCGGAGTCAACACGCATCAATCACGGCCGTCTCGCCGCCATTTTGAAAGGGGTACCCGTTTCTGAATCTCTGCCCTTCATTTATACGCTTTCGATTGAATTCGGTCGAACTAAAATAACACACCATTAGATAGATTTGGTACCTTACTTTTTGCTTAAGCGCAGTTAGCAACAAAATACGTGGCAGGTGAGCGTGTGGTGGATTTTTGTCAATACTGTACTGTTGTAATATTTTCTGAAATTGTATTTTCTTTCTTGTATAATTCCTGCATGTTAAACTGTCATAATTAAATACTATTAGTTCCGTAAAATGTGTTGTAACTTTACTGTTTAGTTTTATTTAACCGTAATTATTACTTTTTGACTTAGTCTCGTTTTAGGTTTAACAAAAAAAAAAAAAAAAAAATCTGAAAAAAAAAAAAAAAAGAAAAACAACGAAGGGGTGATATGTAATAAAAGCTATAAAATCCATATCAAAATTAAAAAAAAAAAACAAAAAAACCCGAAATCTAAAAGCATATAATTTACGGCGGCCGATTCATAATAGTTCTGTGCAATAATTTCTTTCTGTTATTTAAAAACATTTACTATATAAACAAAAAGAAATGCGGCATTACTTGACATATTTTGCATGAATAATTATGGGTAATTGTGAGTTCAACTCTGTATTTAGTTTTTTGCAATCTTATCTGCGTTTTTTTCTCTAGCTAGAGAGCACCACATAAATTAGTTTAACATTGACAAATGCAAAGTACTGCATGTGGGTAGAAATAACTCCAGAGAAACATACCAACTGTGTGGTACTACACTTAGGATGGTAGAAAATGAAAAAGACCTGGGGGTAATTGTGCGGTCAAATATGAAGTTTTCTGAGCAGTGCAGACAGGCAACCAGAGCAGGTCATGGGGCATCGTAAATGATGGATAGGAATTTTGCTATTAGCATTACCATAGGTGGTAGATGACTTTCATTAACCGGTGAAATACCACCACTTTGCTTATTGGAGGCTTGAAGTGGTGAAATCCATGTTTAGTCTCTAGAGCAAAGTTTCCGGCATCCCCCCTCCCCCCATACTTCTCCTTCAACCCATGCATGGTACTAAGTACTATAGGTTTTGATACCTTTCGTGTTTGGGGTTTTCATAAAAAAAAAAAAAAAGCAGGGGCATATGATGCAAGAAAACAAGCTTATATAGTACCAGCCAAAAAAAAAAAAAAAAAAAGCCCCTTATTTCATCCATCCCCTTGCTCCAAATGTTTGTCAAGTTCTGCCTTGAATCTGTTTAAGTTATGAACTTTGACAATGACAGATGGCAGTTTGTTCCAGCAATCAACCACCTGCTGGCTAAAGTTAAACTTCCGCACATCTAGCCGACAACCGTCTTTACTCAATTTGAATTTATGCCCTTTCAGGTAATTATTCTGAGCAAGAGGAAGAATCCCATTGGCATTGAGCATGCTCAATCAGATCACCTCACAGGTGCCTAGTCTCCAGACAGTGTAATTTGCAAAACTTAAGCCTTTCTTCGTAAGAGCAACCCTTTGTTCTATTCACTAATTTTGTTGCCTTTCTCTGTATCTGAAGGATGTAGAACTCGTTCCAACAGTTCTACATCCTTCTTAAAATGAGACCTCCAGACCTGTATACAGTACTTAAGGTGTGGCCCGACCATTGTCTTATACAAGGGGATAATCACCTCCTTATCCCTGCTAGAAAAATTCCTGTATATCAGTGACAAGACACCATGAACTACTCTTGCAGACTGTCTGCACTGCTCAGAAAACTTCATATCTGCCTGCACAAGTACCCCCAGGTCCTTTTCATTCTCTACCACTGTCAGTGTGTACCACAGAGTTGATACGTTACTCTAGAATTACTGCTTCCCATATGTAGTACTTTACATTTGTCAATGTTAAACTTTATTTGCCACCTCTCAGCTCATCTGCTCAACTTTTCTTGATCCTGTTGCAGCAGTATGCTGTCATTAGTGTCATTAACAACCCTGCCAACCTTCGTTTCATCTGCAAACTTGAACATTAAGCCTGATATACCATCATCAATATCATTTATAAATACAGAAAACAACAATGGACCAACACTGAACCCTGAGGGACTCCACTAATAACATTAGTCCACGAAGAGCAGTGTCCATTGATTACCACTCTGTCTTCTCCCACTCAACCATCCCTTTATCCATAGCAGCAATTTGCCTCCATTTCCACACTGCTCCAATTTGTGCAGCAGTCTTCCATGTGCAACAGTATCAAAGGCCTTTCTAAGATCCAAATATATGATATCAAAGTTATTCTTTGCATCCAGTTCCTTTGTGACTACATCATAGTATCCAATCAGATTAGTCAGACAAGACTTCCCCTTAACAAACCCATGCTGTGTCTGAGCAATAACTGAAGTCTTGTCTAGATGAACCTGCAATGCTTCTTTAACCAGTGCCTCCATTAATTTCCCTGAATGAGTTAAACTAACAGGTCTGTAATTACCTGTCTCACTTTGATCCTTCTTTGTGGATTGGGGGTCACATTTGCACATCTCCAGTCCATGGGTACCTCCCCTGAGTCCAGGGAAGCTCTCATAATTATGGCCAAGGGTTTGCTTACTTCCTTTGCTGCCTCCTTTAATATAACTGGATAGATTCCATCCACCCCAGGTCTCTTCTTATGTTTATCTTCAACAATATCTCCTCCACTTTACTCTCAGTTATTACAAGATTATCTAGTTTACTGCCAGAGTTGAATACACCTCTGGCATTCCCCTGCCTGAATAACTCCTGATGTGTGAATGTAGATGCAAAATATTCATTGTTTGTTAGCTACCTGACAAGATCATCAACAGTTGAGCCATTGATATCAAGTGGACCAATCTGATTCATCCCCTTCCTTCTAGAGTAAAGAACTCTTTGCTGTTTTGCTTTGCATCCTTTCCCAAAGATTTCCCGTAATCTGCCTTCGCCTGCCTAACCTCCTTTGTAACTTGGTTACAGACCAGCTTATATCTATCATAGGCTTCTGTGTTACATGTTAATTTATATGTATCCCATGCATATTTCTTCTCTGTCACATGCCTAATTAGTTCATCTGACATCCATTTAGGCCTAAATCTTGAACAATAGTTCTTAGTTGGTATGAAAAGCCTAGTAGCTTCCAAGATTAATTCTTTGAATGCTTCCCATTTTGAATTTGCCTGTTGGTAACATCATCAGTTGATCCCACAGTATAGAATTTAAATACTGTCTCAGACCACCGTAGTCCCCTTTATGAAAGGAAAAACCCCTTTGCCCTTGATGGTAGTTACCTCTGAGTAAATCCCACTTCAGCACACTGTGATCACTACCACCTAGTGATTCCTTTATCTGCAGATTCTTGATGATGCAAAAGAATCACTACTGATAATTAGATCAAGAGTAATACTCCCTCTATTTGCCTCCTGAACATTCTGCTATAGAAAACAATCATCCAGTAAATCCACAATAGCCTTGCTAGTGTGTGAGTGACCAACCCAGTAGGGAAAAGGAGGTGATTTTCCCTTTGTATAAGGCAATGGTCAGGCCATGCCTTGAGTACTGCATACAGGTCTGGAGGCCTCATTTTAGGAAGGATGTAGAGTTGTTTGAGCGATTACAGAGAAGGTCAACAAATCGGTGAGGGGAACGAAGGGGTTCTCTTATCAAGAAAGGCTTAAGTTCTGCAAATTGCAGCAAGGTGATCTGATTGAGTTGTGTAAGGCCTTGAATGGGTTCAGCAAGCTCAATGCTGATGGGATCCTTCCTCTAGCTTGGAAGGCGCCTCCGTAGCCAGGTGTGAAGGAGCAGCAGTGCGTAACACACGCTTCTTGATAGACCGGGGTTCGAGCCCGTCACCATCAAATACGGAGGATGCGGAAAGGTCAGGAAATGACCACCGCATATCCAGGAGCAATATGGCTTTAGTTGCTGATGCTCCTAAAAAAAAAAAAAAAAAAAAAAAAAAAAACCAAAACTCTAGCTTGGATTACGAACCTGAGGGGTCATAAATTTAAATTGAGGAAAGGCAGTTGTAGAATATATGTATGGAAAGTTGTCTTTAGCCAGCAGGTAGGTGATTGCTGGAACAAACTTCCATCTGTTGTGGGAGTTGATAGCTTAAATAAATTCAAGGAGGAGCTGGACAAACTTTTAGAGGGAATTGATATGTGAAATGCTTTTTTTTTTTTGGCTTATGTTACATAAGCTTGCTTCCTTGCATCACATGCCCTTACTACTACTACTAGTTCCTAATTTATTTGTTGTTTCTTTAGGATTAGAATGTATTGCATATGACCATGAAAGGTTGGATATGCCTGTATGATTGCATTTTGAATCAGATCGGTGATGTGAAGAGTGATTTTTTTTTTTTTGGTGGACATCTTAAATGGAAAAAATAAAGTTGAAGAAAAAATAAACTTGAAATCAGAACCTTGGTTCTGATTTTGAGTTTTGCTTCAGCATTGTGTACACTTTTGTTACATTCTTGCTATCCACTCTGTGTTTTAGCAAATATAATTGCCTGCTTTGCTAGCCTTGGTTTTTGTGAACAAATTGTATAGTAACACATTGGCAGCTGTGATATCATATTTAAAATACATTTGATGATCATTTTAACAAATAATAAAGAAACTGTCTAAAAAGAAATTATCTTTGAAAGCATTATAGTTTGCGACAAACTAAACACCAATTAAAAAATTTGGAGATGATAATGACTTCATTACCAACAACAGGTTAATAAATCACTGCAATTTATCATTCTAAGTTATAGAATTGCTGTAAGATACTGTCCATAAACAGTTTAAAGCGGCATTTCCCAAACTCGGGTCCGTGGACACCAGGGGATTCGTAGACCAGTTCCAGGGGTACGCGATATGGACCCTCTGGAACTAGTGAGATTATTCGTTCTATCTATAGTTTGTTATTGTTATTTTGGTTTTGCAGGAGCATTAGCAACTAAGGCCATATTGCTCCAGGGATATGCGGTGGTCATTCCCTGACCTTTCCACATCCTCCGTATTTGGTGATCATGGGCTCG
The DNA here is from genome assembly GCF_048544385.1 of Mastigoproctus giganteus. Classification (NCBI taxonomy): domain Eukaryota; kingdom Metazoa; phylum Arthropoda; class Arachnida; order Uropygi; family Thelyphonidae; genus Mastigoproctus; species Mastigoproctus giganteus. Next base: position 68,026,854 of record NC_143582.1, on the reverse strand, counting down.
AACCCTGGTCTAATCAAGAAGCATTTGCTATGCACTGCTGCTCCTGCCCACCTGGTTATGGAGGCACCTTCTATGTATAGCAAATTTATGATAAATAAAGTTATTATATATTTATTTAGAATCAAGTTGAGTTGTTTTAAACACAAAACTTTGAATTTTATTTTCAGAAAACCCAGTGTTTATACATATACACACAGAGAAACATATATACATGTAGGGGTCTGCAAACTTTTTTTGATTTTTGAAGGTCTGTAAAGTTTTTTGATTTTTGAAGGTGGGGGTGATCCGTAAACTTTTTTTTTGATTTTTGAAGGGTCCATAGATAAATAATAAATAAATAAATAAATTTTCTGTTTTTACTCCGGGACAACCAAATGATCAGAGGAGTTCATAAGATAGACAGAATACAAGAAACAGCACCGTATTCAGTAGTCACGGGCTTGAACCCCTGTCACTCAAGGCATGTATACTTATGCACCCACGCGCCTGACCACTAGGCTACGAACCTGTTTTGGAACACTGGTTTAAAGGATTGTTTGGTAATTTTTCTGTGACTAATAGGGACTATTTTTGTAGGTGCGCAGGCATGTGCATGCATACATACACACACACGAATATATGTATGAAGTTAAAAGCAGTAATAAATGTATTTGTATGACTATATGTATGAAGTTAAAAGCAGTAATAAATGTATTTGTATGACTATATGTATCGTTATAATATGTGTAACTGTATGTATATCTATGTATACTATATATGCATATACACTGAGTGATCACTGAATTATGACAACCTACCTAATACCATGTTGGGCAACCATTAGCATAGATAACTGCCACTGTTTGTCTAGTATTGACTGTAGATATCAGAAGACTTGCACAGGAATCTGCAGTAATGGATTCATGTTGCTTGTGCCATACATGAAGGTATCTCTCTCTCTCTCTGTTGTACCAGGTATTTTGACTCATCAAACTAGCACACTCATTTCAAGTTCTACAATGTCCAATCAGTGTGTTGTTGACACCACAGCGTTCACTGTCAACGATGATTAGTGGTGAGGAGAGGGTGGCTTTTGTGTCATCTGCTGTTGAACCCCATACATCTGAGTTTGTGGTGCGTCATCATTTGGGATATTGTTCTTGCATTCTCCATATTGTATTGCTATGTCAGTTGCCACACAATGACCAGTCAATGAGCTCATACAGTATGCTACACCCTTTGCTCACCACAAACATCTGCCTTGCATAATTCTTTACAATTCTGTCAGTGGGAGGTGTTTTACCCGTACCGTTCTTTGTACATCTTAACCATAGTGGGCCATGAGCAACCGACAAGACATGCTGTTTCCAATATGGAAATGCCCAACAAACGATCTCCCAAAATCCTTTTGAAACTCTGTGATAGCTTTATTATGTACCCTAACTGCTGCTTTACCACTTTGACTTCCGCAATTAGATGCACTTTAACACTGCTGTAATGTATACAGCCGTTTGGCTTTTTATACTGTAAGCCATGCAGCCTAGTCCATTTTGGATGAGGTGGTTATAATTCAGTTATTTATATGATATATAAATTAAATTTTAATTGTAGACACTCCTGTTAACAAGATACTAAGTGTGTTTGTAAGTAGTTAAAGTTACACAGAATAGATAATTGTTTATCCTTTTCCATTTAATATTATTCCTTTTAAGGATGTGATGTAGGATTAGCTGGAGAGGAATAGAATTATAATGCACCATGATATTATTAAGAGAAAGCCATGTCGTTGTCATAAAAGAATTAGATGAAAATTGTAATTCTGACATTGTTTACTTAAACCTTTGAAATTGCTTTTAATGCAGTTTTGCATGAATGACTTTGATATAAAAATGGAGTAATGTGGCGTTAGCATCAAATTACTGCCATGGATAAAGGTTAAGTGGTAGCAGGCAGAGTTAATGGCTTATGCTCTTCATGGATCAGTGTTTGCAAATGGAGTCCCACAATGTTTTTTTGCTGAGTTTCTTACAATGTCTGATATTTATTAACCCATTAGCAGTTACATGATATCATGCACAGATTATTTTCAATTTTAATCTGTCCATTAGAGAGACTTCTTGAGTTTTCAATATAGAAACTGTAGCAAAAAATTGCCTCGGAAAGCACCCAGAGTTAATTCGTTGTTAGAATGTTTTCTAGGGAAAGAAGGGTCAAATATATATATAAAAAAAAGTGGGATCAAAATTAATTAATGATATTTATAAAGGTATTTCAAGTTAAATGCTTACGATTGTTGATAACTATAGGTAAGGTTGCCAGATTTTTATGACTGGATTAAAGGACACTCAAAAATAATTATTGCTACCACTCTCCAACTCTCACTCCATCCCCTCCCACCCTAAAAAAGGAAAATTGAATGATTTTTTTAGTTAATAATTAAACATTTTGTTTATATTTTTTAGAATTTGGTTTAAAAATTATAGTTTTTATATTGACTATAAATATTTATAAATTTTAGTTTAATTAGAATTTAAAATGTGCCATGGTAAATTTCCCAATAGAAAGGGAAGTATCCTTCCATATCCCTATATGGAAAGGGAAATATCCTTCCATATCCTTCCCTATAGAAAGCCATGGTTTTCTATAGGGAAGGATATGGATTGATATATAAGGATAATGAACAATATGGATAATATAAAAAGCATGAATTGATCTAAATATTTTAACACAAGTTTAGTGCATTAATGACATCAAGCTAAAGTAATTTTAGTTAGGTGAAAAAAAGCAAAAAAAAAAAACATACTGGTTTTATAGCTAGAAATCATTCACATTGAACATATTTTGTGCAGCCTTAATAACTTCGGCATCATATTTAATTTTCTCAGAAAAATCTAAACAATTATCTTTAAAATTGAAGTAGATCATTAGTTTGCTTTTTATGAGTGAAACTGAACATCTATTTCACCTATCCCTCCACTTAGGGTTCCTCACACTAAAGATCCTTTCTGAATTTGCCGAAGTCCCTGGCACTGGAAAAACATATGAAATAATCTTGAAAATATTTGAAAGCTTAATATCAACACTTTTAAAAATTAAATGCCCTGACTCGAAGTACCCGAACAAGTTCTAAATTTTTCAGAGGTTGACACAGTTTCATAATTTGTTTTCAAGACTGAAACCTCATCAAATAAATCCTTCATATCTAACTTTAGTTTTTCTATTAATTTAAAATATTCCGTTACTTCAACAAATGATCCTAAGCTTAATTTTAAAGCTTAATTTGCTGAGTTTCAAAAATGGGGTATTTTGATTAAAATTAAATTTCTTTCCTAAATATTTCAATGTAGTATTATAAAATGCATTGAAATAATTTATTACTATGCTTTTAACTACAAGGTCTAATTTCTGAAAATGTTGATGAACTTGACACTCAGAGCTGGAACTAGGCAATCCTACGCCTGGGGCAATAGTGTTATAAGTATGCCCCCATTATATGCAGTAGCGTAGCTAGGGTCATTGACACCTGGGGACAACATGTCTTCCTGGTGCCCCTGATTTTGATAGATAATTCCTTCATTTTGCGCCCCTAAAGCTCGGCACCAGGGGACCCCCTTTGCAACCCCTTTGCTATGCCTCTGTAATCTTTATGAATTTATAAAAATTACTATTTTAACGGTCTAAGATTTGCATATATTTATTAATAAAATAATTTAAATAATACAATGAATATAACAAAACAAAAATGTCAAAGAAAAAGACTTTTTTTTTAATATGTAAACCCCAAACACAAGAGGTATTAGAACCTATAGTACTTAGTACCAGGCTTGGGTTGGAGGTTGAGAAGACAAAAGACAATATTTGTTCACATTGGACTTGAACTTCTGTAGACTGTAATTTTCAGGAAATATGTATGAAGGAAGGTTGTTCCAGAAAACGGCAGTTGAATGAATAAACGAGGAAGATGAGAAGTTGGTCAGTAAATGGTTGTTGGCTGGTAGCGGCATGTGTTCGGACTGTTTTGAAAGAGAGAGCAGGAATTATAGAAGCCAATTCAGAAGAGCAGTGCCCATGGAAATATCTGTAGAAAAGGCTTACAGCAGAAACAGTACATCTATGAGACAGTGAGTGGAGAGACTCTGTTAGAGATGAATCATTAATTAACCTAACTGCCCTCTTCTGAACGGAATCAAGAAGCCTGAGAGAGGTTTTGGGGAGCACCACCCCAGATGTGGGAACAATATTCCATGGTAGGGCGGATTTGCGATTTGTACAGAGTGAACAGCTGTTTGGAAGAAAAGTAATGCTGAGAACGAAAGAGAAAACCAAGTTTTTTAGATGCAGAGGAAGAAATATTTGTAATGTGCTTGTGCCAAGAGAGATTAGAAGTTAGGGTAATCCCCAAAATATATATATAATTTTGCCTAGAAATTGGAATGTCACCAAAGATAAGCATAGGAGCAGAAGAATCCTTTTTGCGAGATATAAGACAAGACAGTTTTAAAAGGATTGAAATCAACTAAGTTGTCTTTGCCCCACTGGAGAATTATCTGGAGATTGGCATTTAAGGAATTGGTAGCAGATTTTCGAGAAGTTGAAGCTGATTGAGTATGGCAAGTTTTCTCAAAATGGAAAGTGGAACGCAATGTGCTATTATTGGCAAAACTATGGATAGGATTTCTAGTCAATGGAAGAAGGTCATTAATATACAAGAGGAAAAGAGTGGGGGAAAGAACTGAACCTTGGGGGACACCGGCATTAGTGGAGAAGTTAGAAGACAAGCCATCTACCATCACCCTCAGTGAGCGATCAGAGAGAAAACTGGATAACCAATTACAAAAAACAGTTGGCAAACCATAAGGTGGAAGCTTGTTTAGAAGAGCTTTATGCCCAACACGATCAAAAGCCTTTGAGATGTCAAGAGCAACTGCTTGTGTTTCACCGAACTTTTCCATTGAATTAGTCCATAAATGAGTAACATAAGCAAGAATATCACCAGTGGATTGACACTGATGGAATCCATACTGGCGATCGTTGATCAGACGGAAGGTTTCTAGGTAGTTTAAGAGTTGGCGGTTAATTGATTTCTCCATTACTTTAGAAAGTGTAGAAGTAATTGCAATGGGGCGATAGTGGAGAAGTTAGAAGACAAGCCATCTACCATCACCCTCAGTGAGCGATCAGAGAGAAAACTAGATAACCAATTACAAAAAACAGTTGGCAAACCATAAGGTGGAAGCTTGTTTAGAAGAGCTTTATGCCAAACACGATCGAAAGCCTTTCAGATGTCAAGAGCAACTGCTTGTGTTTCACCAAACTTTTCCATTGAATTAGTCCATAAATGAGTAACATAAGCAAGAATGTCACCAGTGGATTGACACTGACGGAATCCATACTGGCGATCGTTGATCAGACGGAAGGTTTCTAGGTAGTTTAAGAGTTGGCCGTTAATTGATTTCTCCATTACTTTAGAAAGTGTAGAAGTAATTGCAATGGGGCGATAATTGGATGGGAGGGATTTGTCACCCTTTTTAGGAACTGGCTGGATATTAGCAAATTTCCAAGCAGAAGGAAAAACATCTTTGGAATAAGAAAGTGAAAAAAGGCGGCAAAGAACAGGAGTAAGTTCAGGAGCACAGGTTTTTAGAACAAGAGGAGAAATACCATCGGGACCTGGAGCTTTATTAGCATCAGGATTCGTCAGAATCCTTCTGACATCATTTTGACGGAAGACCACAGGAGGCATTGAATGGAGTATGGTGGGAGGTGTTTTACCAAGATCATTAATACATGAGTTGGAAGAAAAATGGAATGCTAGCAGGTCAGCTTTATCCTTGGCTGAAGTGACAACAGAGCCATCTTGTTTGGACAGAGGTGGGAGCAGAGATGGGCAAAAGTTGTGGCCAGTAGCTTTGGCAAGAGACCAGAATGCTCGGCTACCATTAGGGCAAGAAGCAAGTTTTTTACTCTTAGCCTGTTCAAACTCTAGTTTGGACTGATTAATAACTGCTTTACAATTGTTGCGAGCTTTGGTGTAGGCAGAAAATGAAACTGAAGAATTAGAAACAAGCCAATTAAAATATGCAACATTCTTCTCTTGAACAGTCTTAGCACATCTATTGGAAAACCAAGGTTTAGATAAAGCACGAGATTTTAAAGTGGAGTGTGGGATAAAGCATTCCATTCCTGCAAGAATAATTTCACTGATACGATCTGGGCAAACGTTGACATCAGAAGTTTTGAAACAGTAATCTGACCAAGGGAAAGAAGAATAGAAATCTCGCAGGTCATCGCAATTTGCATTCTTGTAATGCCAAACAATACGAGGTTGGGAATAGCCATGAGATAAAGGCTCATTAGAGAAGAGACAATCACCAAGTTGTGATCTGAGGTGCCTAAAAGACCTCTTACTTCGATTGTGTACTTAGAAGGGTTGTTTGTGAGAAAAAGATGAAGTGTGTTAGCTGTGTGGTTAGGATTGTCCGGTATTCTTGTAGGTAAACGAACAATCTGTGCAAGGTCATTAATATTTGCAAAAGCCTCAGCACCTTGACCAGCTGGTTTGGTGTGACTAGAAAATGGAAGCCAGCTGGAGTTGTGAACATTAAAATCACCAAAGAAAATTACCTCATTGTTAGGAAAGTTGGACTGGAGAAAGTCAAGTTGCAAGGAGAGGAAGTCCAAGAACTCCAAGTGATTAGTGGAGTTGGGAGAACAGTATAGACAACAGATGAATTTGACACACTGATGTAGAGACATTTTAAGCCAGAGAAGATCGAAAAGAGGAGATTCCATACACAAGTACCACCTTTGAGGCAAAAGGAATCTTACAGCGAATAATTTGGGCAACTGAGATGAGCAGTAGTTGAATCAACCGATAACTGAAATTCTGTCAGGAAAAAGTACATGGGGTTTGGCAGACTGCAAATGGAAATGGACATCATTGAGATTAGAATTCAGACCATGTATATTTGTGAAGTGAATTAAGAAGTGTTTGGGGGGTATGTTGTATGAAGTAATGAAATTTTTGGATATGGCGTACACGTAAGAATATATCCAGATCCTTGACATAACGTGTCGTCGACAATGCCTCCCTGCATACACTACTCGGACTCCCTCCAGTCACTATCTGGCAGAGTAGAGGTAGCAAGATTATACAGTAGCTGATCTGGAAGCCGCCTAGAGAGTTACCAATATGTTCAGTCCAGTGTACTAACTAACGGCCGGCCTGCAAACACCGTTTTAGAGCTGTAAGGAATATTGGATCTCGCCACGATGTTCATCATAACCTCAAAAGTCATCAATCATTCTGCATGATGGAAGAGATGGATAAGGATTGACCGGAACTTTGCTCTGGTGACTAAACACATGTTGCACCACTTCAAGCCTGCAATAAGCAAAATGGTGGTATTGCACCGGTTGATGAAAGTCATCTACCACCTAGAATGTCAGGTGGTAGATGACACCTACTTACAAATATTCATTTATATCTACAGAGAATAATTCTATATAAACTGGAAAGTACATATAACTACAAAGAAATTAGAAAACCAGATAGTTTGTTTATATATCTAGTATAAAATCATAGAAACAAAATATAGTACTTTTTACATTAACATAAATTAAAAGTATGCAATGAAGGTGTATTATTTTAATTGAATTTTTCTCTCTTTGAAGGACCTTTCACAAGAAACTGCTACTGTTACAGGCAGGGTAAGAACAAATCATAGTGCTATTTCTACATTTGTATAAGATTCTATTAGACAATACTCATAAAGAATTGGAGAAGCTGTAAAGGGGCTGCACATTTTATATCTTGATTTTTCAAATATCTGATTATAAATCTGATATTTATAATCAGATTTTTATTCCGTAAGTGATTATAAATTCAGAATTTTTTTCTAATAATTTTGGATATAATTTTTTTTTCACTCTCACATCTCGCCAACAATTTAAATTTTTTCTCACTCTCACTGTCGCCAATAATTTTTTTTAATCTCAGAAAATCGCAAAAATTTCTGAAATCATAAGTAGCATGTACAAAGATAATGCAGTATTTCTTTTAATAAAATTTTTATTTTAAATAAAGAACACAAGTTGACCAGAAGCTATTATCCGTGTCGGGAATACGCCTTAATCTTTTGACTGGCTTTCGAAAGCAGTTGACCAGCATGACTTCTTGGTGTGTGTGGGATAGATGGCTGCATACATCTTATGTTCCACTTACGTTGTAGAACAGTAATCCCTTTAACCCTTATTTTGCACTTTCTAATTGCTAAAATTGCATAAAGGCCAGATACAAAGTATACAAAGTTAAGTCTCTCATAATCTGTCTGTTATATGGAAAATTTTCTTTATTCTACAGAATCTTTTTAAATGTAATTACCAAAAGGAATTCAAAAAATTCGCTATAAAGAAGTACTTTAAACACAGGTCCGACTAATGAAATCAAAAATGAAGCAATTTTAAAATATATAACTGGTCAGATGCACCCTTAAAATGCTGCACTGGGGCTGGTGCCTCACTCACCCCACATTAGTTCCAGCTCTGTTGATACCCAAAAAATTCTTGATCAAGACGATTCTTCAGTGAATTTTTTAGATAATTCATTATATGAAAAATATCCCTGGCACATGTTTCATTCTTTTTAAGCTCTTTTTTTTTTTTTTTCAAATTATTTTGATCGCATACATTGAAAAAAGAAAATATAATTCTATATTTATAGGGACCTCTGTTGAATTTTCATTAATTTGAAGGATTTTAAAAAGCTGTTTGGAACAGTCTTTTGGTTTGCTTACGAAATAAAGGCTCAAAGTTTTCCATGAAAGCAAAATTCGTTCTATACATGGTTGTAAAGAAAGTCATCTAGTTGGTATGTGCCTTAAAATTTCCTTAAACTTTGTATTGGCAAACTCATGAAATTCTTTAAGATTATCCCTTCTTTTAGCTGAAACAGAAAAATTACCATATATTTTCAAGATAGTATTTTCTATATCAATATCTAAATTACCGAAAGCATATTTAGCTAAATTATGAATAATGTGATCATGGCAGTTTGCTTTAATTACGTCTTCATTTAATTTCTTAATATTTTGGAATAAGGATTTATTACTCCCAAAATTACAGTTTGCATTGTCTGCACTGAAACTAGATACCCTTTGCCAATCCAATCCTAAATTACTCATTGAATTTTTTAGGCACTCAAACATTCTATCTGCACTTTCATCAGCATTTTAAAAAAAAATCAACTAAATAGTTTGTAGGACTGTATTCTTTGTTGAAGAACTGAATTGACAAAGGAAATATTGTCATATTCTTTCTATTAGAAGCATCAATCTGTAAACAAAAAAAATAATGGTGGATCATGATGTTTTAAATCATCCAAAACAATCTGCAATGCTTTTTTACCTAAAACATTACAAACAATGGCAGCAGATTTAGTTCTTCCACATGATATTTTTGGTGCAATTTTTGAATCATTGTAAAGCATGAAATTGTAAAGCATAATCTAATGGTTATAAGAATGGTGATGCTTAATTGAACGATAAATATGAATTATTTCAGCTGTACTAAATAAATCCTCTTCTTTCATATTCTTTTTCACAAGAAACCTATCAAGAAGATTTGAAGAATTTGCCAATTTATCAACTTGTCAGTCTTTATGCTGAGTAACTGCTAAGATGCCCATATAACTAACTTTAAATATAAATTAATATATCGCCTCATGAGGATCATTTGTATTCTTGCTCCCAATTCTCCTCTCTTCTTTTTTGGAGGAAATTCCATATCTGATGGAACCGTATAAATGAAATAGATGTTTCTTTGTAAAGTTATAGGGAAAAACAGTTTAAACAAAGCCATTGAACTCCATATTATAAAGTGATTTTTCCGATACGTATAATTATCTACCAGTTGCACAATTTTCGTAAAATTAGATCATGGCCACACAGGTGCAAGTTTTTATGCTTTGTCAAAAAATTATAATATCATCAAGAAGTATGAAGTTAAGCACACGGTTTGTGAAACTACATATATGAGCCGGAGAGGCTAGAATAGGTTAAGATTATCTCTTTACGATGCATTTCTCAGTGGCGGATTTTGCATTTGAGGTGGTTTTTAACAGCTTTGAAAAGAAATTGTAATTTTTTCTCGGTTTGGGGGCCCTGCACATGTGGGGTTCGAAGGTAGGAGGCATACGCCTCCTACCCTTGTGCAGAAATTCGCCACTGCCATTACGAGGCACAGGCATTGAAAAATGAAAATAAAGGACAAATTGCATCCTTTCTCGTTTCAATAAAGGATAAGGGCAATTTGGCTAAAACAAAGGATTGTCCTTTGAAATAACTTAGGAAATAACTAGTTTATTGATAAGTGTGAGAAGTATAAGACTATGCTACTCCAGCACAATCTGTATAATTATTTGGCTGGGCAGAACAATAATAAAGTGTGTGACATTGGTAGATGCAAAGTGTGGAATTTTGGAGCAGTTATCCTAGGATAATGTACACTTGGATAGCAACAAACACAAGTTAATTGATAATGAAAAGAGTAATTATACATTCTTGATTTAGTTCTCTGAACAATTCATTCCAATGATATTCACAAAATGCTTTATACAGTTCCATTGTATAAATCAGTGGAATCAGGGCCATATTGAGGTCGAAGCATGAAAGACCCATCCATTTAATCTGGATGTGGGGCCTTTCACCTCTTAGGGAAAGCACAATTAATATTTTCAGTGGAACCTTTGATTACAAAGGGTGGTAACAAAATGAATACAGTATTGCTGGAAATTTTTCCTATAGTGGGGAGGGAGGACATCATCTTGTTATTTCCCATCGTGGTTCTTAAAAGGCTATATAGTCCTGTATGGAATAGGAAGTTTTGAATATTCTTTACAAAATTCACACCTCACTTTAGGATACACAAGCATTCAAAATGTCACATGCTAATTGAGTATTAAAAATATCACTGCATTTGTTTCAGTGTGTGTGGTGGAATGCTGCCAGCGATGTACTAATATTTTTGAATTTAGTTGGGTGGTGAACACTGTTTTCCAGCTAAGTAGTATACTGTTCATGCTGATGTGTTGTTATTATTAGCTAGTTACAATGATTGACACTGAAAAATTTATTGGTGAAATTGAACAGTGGTCAGCATTGTGCAGCAACTTAATTTTGAGGTAGAATTATTTTGTGATTATTTAGCATTATTTCAATTTTCAAATAGCATTATGGCAAGTGGTTGTGTTGGCTATGTATGAAAACCATGATGATTAACCATGGGCAGGAAAAAAAAAATAAATAAAAACATCCTGGGAATTCAGCAGTGCCAGATTATCAGATGTTTATCAAAAAATACTATCAGTCTTTAAGTGTGTGTGTGCCTTACTGCACGCCATTTATTTTACATTTCATCTGTTTATTATTTTATTGAGTAAATTAAGAAAATACATGAAACTGTGATATATATAGAGTAACTTTATTTTTTTAACTATCTAGCTGGTGCATGGATAATGAAGCCTGTGTCAAAAGCTGAACCCCATACAAGCTACAGGCCGCACAAGCATTTGTGCAGCCTGTGTCTGCAAGATAACCCATTTACACATATATTACACATTTCCCATTTACACACATATCAGGACCATATCCAGAGCTTCATAAAGAAAAGATCCGGACTCATTTTTTGTTTAATGAATGTTCAGCTAGGTTTGAAAAGTCTTTCTCTAACCCGGCTGAACATTCTCTCACATCCAGCGTTCCTATGAGGAATTGTTAAAATGGCAAACATGACTTGGGATAATTTTTTATATTTGCAGCTTTCTTGTACTTGCCAGTTTCTTCTTTCATAATAGCATTTGATAGGTTCTCAGACTGAAACTGATGCCTTCTTATTACTTCATCTATTTCTTTATCTTTGATGAAACTGAAAAATACTGGACACTTGTCCACAAAAAATTTCAAATTTGAAAATGATATTTATAAGAATATAATTTTTCAATGGCCATGTGCATCCATAAAGTACTTTCTTGCTAAGCAGAAGAACTGAAGCTCATCCTCTTGTTTGAAACTCTCCATTACCTTGAAATGCCTAATACAGATTCAGAATCATGCCTAATACAGATTCAGAATCAGAATAAAGCAAGCTGCTTGTTTCTTTTAAATGTTATGTTGACATAACATTTAAAAGAAACAAGCAGCTTGCTTTATTCAAGTCACAAGGCAAGAAAAGCATAAATGGACTTTCTGCGTGAGTGATGATAATGTGTCTAGAATTATCAGCCTTGTAAATTTCTGATACGGTAGTGATGTAATGATTTTTCATTGGTCCAATATGTGAAAACTGTTACTGTATACCACTCTTTTTAACCCTCCATGACTTGTTCCCTAAATTGAACTGCTGATATGGTACCTATGAGAAACTTTTTTTATTTTTTGTTTTAATTATAAAAAATAATTTTCAGATTTTTTACTGGATTGAAAATGTTCTATTAATTATGATTTGCTAAAATCTTCAAAAATAAATGAAAGAAAACAATAATAATGTTTTTATTGTATTTCTTAGAATTTTAAAGGTCACTCATCCTCTGATTTGAAACACACATACTGATGTGATGTCTAGAAGCTGCTATGAGAGCACGGGCAATTTGATTATAAGGTGGGGTGCTATAGGACCTCTGGTTCCTACCTGGGACTGCCCTGCACATGAGCATCTTACATTTTTGTCAGCTATTTGCATTTAATTTCTGTGAAACTGGCCAATCCAAATCTCTATAGCAAGATTAGATAGCCCTCACTGGATTTTCACAGAAGCCAAGTGAGTATTGAGTCAAGTCCAAGAAACATAGATGCGGTCACTCACCAGAAAATTGTTTTCTCATAATTCATATATACCAAACAAAAATGGAAAGTACTGTATTTGGAGAATATTGTTGGGGAAATATAGAGGATTTTATTTTACTTTTAAAATTAAAAAAAAAAAATGCAGAAACGTTTTAAAAAGTGGCATCTGTCAGATACCATGTAAGTTGTGGAGTGTTAAATAGGCTGAAAGGTAAAAATTTAGGGATCACAGATGTTCATTTATGAACATGTGCTGCCTTAGAAAATGTTGTGCTGCTGCCTACATTGTAAAAAAAAAAAAAAGAAAAAGCAGTACCTCTAGTTCAGGGGTTCTTAACCTTCTTAGTTCCATGGACCCCTTTGCCAGTCAGGTGAATGCCATGGACCCCTTCTCAGAATAATATTTTTAAATGCATAAAATAAAATTACAAAAAAACCAGTTTAACGAAATAGTTACCAAAATTAAAAAAAAACATTATACAGTAATATATGTGTTTCTATCTTAACACATTGAATAATAATACAATACATTTAAAATATAGGAAAGTTAAATTTTAGTTAAATTTTATTTTTCAAGGACATAGCAGTGTGAAGACTGTTGTTGTTTATCTTGAATAAGAACATTAAACTGTGGTATGGTATTTGACAAGGCAACACGCATGTCATGTTGGTTATCTAATCGATTTTGATTTTTTGTTTTCATTGTTGTGCTGAAAATCCCGATTCGCACAGATATATTGTTGCAAATGGTATCAAACCTTCCATAACTCGCTTTACAAGACCAGGATAGGCTTCTCTCAGGGAACACCAGAATTCTCCAAGGCTTTTTGGGGTAAACTCCAATCGTAGTAAGTTTTTTGACCTAAGATCAATGAGTTCATCTTTGGTTAAGTCAACATCTTTGATACAGTTTATATCAAAAAGGAAAGGATTTCGGATCCATGGTTCAATTTTCATGCCTTCAAGATAGAAATAACTTTTAAAAGAGTTCTGTAATGTTTCCAAGTGTTCGCAGATATCTCTTTTCAAAAAAATTGAGAGAGAAGTTTGCATTTCAACTACATCTTGGTAAAGCACTTCCTGCAACAGTGGAAAGTTTGCAAGAATGTCGGTCTCTACTCTCTTCTTCCATATTGGTAACTTAGCCAAGAAAGCTTGTAATATTTAAGTTGCATCCATAGTGGTGACTTCATGACCTTGAATGGAAAGATTTATCTCATTCATATGGTGAAAAATATCTGCCAGGTAAGCCAACCCATGGATAAAATCCTTCCTTTCAAAATGTTCCAAGAGTGGGTTTTCTCTTTCTTCCAGAAAAAGTGAAACTTCTGCCCTTAGTTCGAACAAGCACTTCAAGACTTGTCCTCTGAAAGCCAGCGCACTTCTGTGTGGTAGAGAAGCACTTCATATTCTGCTCCCATTTCTTGACAAAATTTTTTAAACATACAATGATTCAGAGAACTTCTTTTGATAAAGTTGATAACTTTTATGGCTGTTGACAATACTTCTTTCAGGGTTGTTGGAAGAGTCTTTGTTGCCAGTGCATGTCTGTGTAAAAAGCAATGAGTGACGACGACTTGAGGAGCTTCTTTTTTCACTAAAGTAGCAAAACCAGATGTATTGCCAAGCATCACAGGAGCTCCATCAGTGCAAAGAGAATGAAGTTTTCCTTTCCATTCAAAGTTTCGTTTGTAAAAAAAACTTTTTACCATTTCGAAAACGTTGATGGCCTTTGTAGTTTCCGAAAGAGACTCACAAAATAAGAATTCTTGTTTGATGGCGTCAGCATGCACATAGCAAACAAAAACAAGGAGCTGGCTACATTGAGAAATGTCTGTAGTTTTATCTAATTGCATACTGAAGGAGAATGGTGAGGCTGCCATTTCCTCGATGACCTGCTTCAATATATTAAAAGACATATCAACTATTCTAGAATGTATTACATCATTTGACAAGAGAACAGCTTCCAGTTTTTTTCTCTGTTCCAGTCCACAGACCAGTTCGACCATTTCCAGTGCACATGGCTTTACTAAAGTCTCTCCAATAGTGTGGGGCTTCATTTGCTTGGCAATCGGGTAAGCAACTTTATAGGATGCTTCAAGAAAAGGTTTTCGTGAAATGGCAAACCCAAGTTTTGGAAGTGTCCCTGCTTTTTCGAATTGAGATTTTTTCGCACAAAAAAACCCAGCATCTTTAGATGCATTTTCAGCATGGACAGACTTGAGATGGTCTTTCAGTTTTGCTGGCTTCATACTTCCGTTCGCAAGAATTTTTCCTCACAAAAAACACTGCGGTATTTGAGTCCCATCACGTTCATTAATGCAAGTGAAACCAAATAATACATAGTTTTCATCATACTTCCTTTTCTTTGACATTTCAACTTTAAATTTGGTCTGTAACAAATGCTAAATAATTAATGTAAAAATAATTAATGCAATATTAGCAACTAAGAAAGACATGCAAAGACTGTATGCGTCGACAGACACACAGTGGGTGTGCATACACGCCTGTAGCACTGCAGGGGCCTCCACCGTTGGACCGGTATACACGCACATTGCAGCGAAAAGGTTAAATTACACACTTCAACTGTTATCTAAACTGTAGGATGTGTTTGAACATACCTGGTTTACACTCGTAGCTGGCACCTCCATAGCCAGGTGGGAAGGAGCAGCAGTGCGTAGCACACGCTTCTTGATTAGACCGGGGTTCGAACCCGTCACCACCAAATACGGAGGATGCAGAAAGGTCAGGGAATGACCACCACATATCCCGGAGCAATATGGCCTTAGTTGCTAATGCTCCTAAAAACAAATAACAAACAAACAAACACTCGTAGCCAGCGTGTCTATTCGTGTTAAAAGTGGCCTACTAGGCACTGATTTGCCGGATAGTTTGCCAACTGCGTCGCACGATAGTCTGTCCACAGCAGGACTGCAATCAAGTGTGATCTAGCAGCAGGTCTAATAACTGCCGTAATTTCAAAGTAACGATGAGCGTAAGCGATTTTTCGAGATATGCAATAACTATAATACGATATGAAAATATCTGTTATTTCTATTGGTGACTACAGATATAGCTAATACAATTGTAATTTATTACATACATTCATAAATGAAGGAAATTAATGAGTTGATTTTTTTCCCATCCAAGCTCACGGACCCCCTGAAATCCTTCCATGGACCCCTGGCTAAGAAACCCTGCTCTAGTTAGTTATTGAAAGCTAACATATAAATAACAACTGTTTATATGTTAGCTTTCAGTAATAAATTTTCCATATTAGTTGACAATGATAATTTACACAATTTGGGTTGCATGAATTTTGCATCATCCCACAGTATACTGTGATCAGCAAAACTCTGGATAGGATTTTCAGTCATTGGAGAAGGTCATTAATGTACAGGTTGAAAAAAAAAAAAAAGAATATCGGAGGTCGCTTCAAGCCTTCATTAAGCAAAGTGCTAGCATTTCACCTGGGGATCCAAAAAAGTGGCCCCTTGCATTTCGCCTTCCACATTTTGCCCCCAGCACATTTCTCCCCTGACACATTTCGCCTCCTGTAGATATTGAGTAGGCTACAGAAATGTAAATGATACACCTAATTTTTAATAATTCTAATTTATTTTGTTTTAATAGAATAAATGCACATTATTATTGTTTAAAACTCGAAGTTGTATGTAATGCCTCTAAGGTAATCAATCACATTATGAATTTGAAAATCTTGGCCTATTCTTTTGATTCTAGCAGAAATCGCAGCATACTTCTTGTTTCTTTGATTGCCTGAATTACCGGCAATTAGTTGTGTAATTTCGAAATTGTGTAGCCCTTGTTGTTTCTTTAAATAATCAATGAATCGGTAAATATTTGGGAATAAAGTAGCCAAGTTACCTGAAATCCCCTGTGCCACCCCTTCATGCCGTTGTTGGTACGTTGCTGATCATTCAGTGTTCGTGTGTAAACATTCCACAATTCGATGGCAAAAATGGGTAATTGCCGGCTTCTCCGCTGTCTTCTTCCAATATATGTATCTTCAAAGCAGTTTGCCATAGCTTCAAGGGGGAAGTCATCAGCTTCAACTAAATCTTCAAATGCTTGAATAATGTTAGCAGGAGGAATAAATACCAATGCCGGAATCATTCGGATCCAACGAGCAAATTCATGGTTTTGTTCGATCAAGCTTTTAAACCTTCATTCTATACCTTTCGCCAAATGCTTTGGGAAAGATGAAAAAAAACAACCGGTATTTACAATAACAGGAAATTCTTGTTGTAAGGCTTGCATGGCACTTTGTTCAAAATCTGTAATAAGTCGCTGGGGTTGGAGACCCGGGTGTAGATTTTTAACTTCTTGAAGCAACTTGACGTATGTGGCACGAGTTTTGTTTGGCAGAAGCACGTAGACCACTGGAATAACTGCATTGAACTGAACCACATGAATTGTATAAAGCTGCTGGAAATGCATGGGTTCTGTGCTAAAAGTTCCATCAGAAAACCACTCCTGGCTACGCGCCAATAACTGAAGATTGTTACTAGTGGAAAAAATAAGCATGCGACCCGGGAGCAGTTTGTCCTGAGAATCATACATCAAAAACTGTTGTACATTGCCATCAATGATAATTTCTTGATAATTTTGTGGAATTACTAGGTCCTGGAGATTTCTCGGTAAAGCAGGAGTACATTGTTGCATCGAACATGACGGATGGTTCGTTTAAGTGAATCCTTTTTAGGAAGTAATGCCGTGACATTGGCATGAGCCTCTGCAATTACTGATGCAACAGTTTTTGCAGGTGGAACGTTTTTCACAAACCCAGATTCCATGTTTTTCATCTAGAGTTCTCTTTGAAAACACGTAAATATAGTTGTCATCATCTACCAATTTTCTTTTGCCTCTTATTGATGAAACATTTTTTGCCATTGTACACACAGGATTAATTAATCAATCAAGATGCAAAAATAATATGCAGATATTGCACTGCCTGTGACGCTCAGCTTGTTCACGCGATGCACCACCGATAATGAGGCGGCGAAAACAGCAAACGTGTGCTGTCCACTGCGCCAGGAAATGTAAGGAGAGCCAGATGCAGGAACTTTTATTGTTTGAATTTAGACAAATCAGACCAAGATTCACTTGTTACTGAAAAGACTCCTATAAGATTAGTCACTGTTCCCTCCCCCATGTCCGTCACTAACCACGTGACTATTGTCCCGTGGTCGAGTATGTATTCTTTCCATTGTGAAAGGATTAACAGTTCCAGTTAATCCTTTCACAATGGAAAGAGAACCCTGAAGACATACAAAAGGGGAGAAATTAGTTTAAAGGCTACGTGACAATTTTTGTACATGAATGTAATTTTGAAAATTTGTTCAGAAAAGTTAGAGTTATCGGAAGTTCAGTTCGAGTAATCAAGAGAGTTTAACATTGAATCTCCACTAAAGGAACTGGGACTTCAATAAAAATTCGAGTTATCGAGAATTGACTGTATTTACATTTTGTAACCTACTCATTATCTACTGGGGGCGAAATGTTCCAGGGGCGAGATGCGAGGGGCTACTTTTCCGTAAAGCTTTCACCTGATGATGAGTCATTTATCACCTAGAACTGATGTATCCAAATATACTTTGTCCCAAAAGTATAAGGACTGATCTTATAAAAAAAAAAATCATGGAAACTAATGGTCACCTACAAACTAATGATCCTTTTTGTCTTCTAAGTATCATTCCTTTATATCAGTGTATTTCTTGCTGATGTTACTGTACGTTGTTGGAAGTCATTTTTGGGACTCATACTGTGTCATAGCTTCCTAAATATGCAGAATATCCTCATAGCAATGGCCTTTCATGACTTTTGGGCCATGGGAACTGACAGAAAGTTTAGGGGTGACAAATCTTAGTAGTAAATACGAACTCATATATTGATAAAAACTGTTAGCTAGAAAGTGCTGTGTGTATGGGGTACTCATTTTGGTGCTAGAAGAACTAATTTCTGGATGCCCTTATCTTAGGGTGTTGGTGACAAATAATTGTAAATTAGCACTAGAATACTTAAGTCTTGATTAACAGTTATAACTGCAGAAGCATACTTTATGCACAGTAAAAGGGATTGTTGCTAAAGGGGGACCTCATTTTTATCTTCTGAGCACATTTTTTTGAGGGAGGTGAGGTTTCTCCTCCATTATTGACTCTCTTTCTGCATTGATGGGTCCTATTGGAAGGACCATTTCCATCAACTTTTTTTCCCAGTTTTAAAACAGATTTATTGTTGATGCATTGCTTATCCAACATTGTGTTATACCAGAATAATACTGACCAAAACGAGTTGTTGCAAAGATGTCCACAGGACAGTGCACTGTGTGAAAACAATCAGTTCTGGAATTGTTTCTGACATACCTTATATTTATTATCTTTTCTTGGGAAAATTGTAATCCACATCTAGGTTTCAAGTGAAATTATAATTTCATTTATTAAATTACCTTAGTACAATTTTAAATAAAAAATTGTTATATTTAAAAATTTAGGATAAATTCACTATTTTGCCTACCCTAAAGAAATAACAAATAATCTAGAAAAAACAAACATAACTACTTCATTGTGGATTAGGTTTTTTTTTTTTTTTTTTTTTTTTAATAATACAGTATCTGTATTATAAATAATTAGAATAATGGATCTTACATATGTAATTTTTTTCCCTAGGTTTAAACTGTAAGTTGGTTGAAGTCATAAAAACTGCTGCCAGCTGTTGCTGTTTATTATGATTCGTTCCATGGACTGTGATCTAAAAAGCTGTAAAGGTAATCTTACACTTGCAACTAGAACTTTTGTCTAGAGGTGACACACAAGTGAAAACTCATACAGCATATGATGGGGGAATTTTGTCTGTATGCATTAGAGCTTTTTAGAAATTTTAATGCCAAAACTAAGGAAATTTTTTTCAAAGGTTGTCAGATGCAATGGCTCAGGATGTACAGAGTGGTTTGAATCCAAAGAACTAAAAAAATTGGGGATCAGAATGACCTTGATATGAGAGCTAACAGGTTAAATTTTAAAACTTTTGATACCCACGTAAAACTGAATCTTTATTTAGTGTTAGTGTCGGCAAATGATGCAATGATGCTTATATAGCATCAGCAAAAAAAAAAAAAAATTTGATTACAGTCAGTCCTCGTATAACACGTGTTTACACTACATGAATTCGATCATACACGATTTATAAATAGGGGAACGATATCTTATATAACACGAACCGAATTCGCTTATGCACGATTCGCCTTTGCATTTACAAGAAATGGCAGTCGAACGCAGAATTACCTCAACCGAACGCAACACGATAGGAATGAAGAGAAGATTCTGAAAATGTATTTATATTTTTTATATCAGTGAAGGGGAAACGCATTTCACCATAATAACGTAAAAACCAACACAATTCCAGCAATCGGTATAATCGCAAATGCAATTAGATCGAGTTTAATACCAGTTTATAACAGATTCCACTAGCAGAAACACAACTGGAAATTGTTTTATGGTAGTAACCCCCAGAAATGTGCTTTAGTAAAATGTGAGGTGTTAATAGTGTATTTCTGCCTTTACGGTTTTGTTTATTCAGTTGCTACACATGCCCAGCTTTGTTTATGTGTATCAAGCGTGCCTCCTCGTTTTGTAATTGTGCTTTATTCCCTAAAAATGAGTAAAATACTTAAAAGGTGCAAAAAGGAAGCGTCCTGGTGAAGACACTGCAGATTCAGGGAGAAAAAGAAAAGCAATATCAATAAACAGAGGCGAACTGGGTCAAAAATTCTTACCCGGGAAAATTTATAGTGGCCTCATACTATGGTTTATGGCCAAATTCACACCGGCCACAGGCCCACCAGGGTTTCCCCTGTAAGGCTTATGGCCAGTCTGCTTCTGTCGATAGAGAAAAAATATGAAATTGTGAAACGCTTTAAGTAAATGAAAGACCATGTGATATTATACTTGCTACAGGCCTAAATGAGGCAATGCCGAGAATTACAAAGAATGCAGAGAAAATAAAAACAACTGTCATAGCAGAACAACTCAAAGTGTAATTAAAATCCATTAAATTAAGACAAAGAATTGGAAGAGATGGAACGGCTGTCATCTGTTTGGATAGAAAATCAAACAGAAAAGTTTGCTTACGATAGAAGCAAAAGCATTAGCAATATTTTATTACGTAATAGTCGTAATAAAATACGTAAGTATTTTATTACGATTATTTATTGTGTTTGGTAATGTTTTGGTTACAAATGTGTGTTCAATCTTGGGTGGTCGGCACCTAACCCTATTTTTCCCATAGGGCCTGTTGTTTATATTGCACGATTTTGCATTGCACGAGGGTTTCTAGGAACACATCTAACGTGCTATACGAGGACTGATTGTACTTGAAGAAAGAAAACTCAATAATCAAAAATTTCATTAAAAAAGAAACATGAATAATAAACCAGACACAACATAAATCAGTGAAATAAATTTTTTTATTAAAATTTTTTTTTTATTATTTTATTTTTTTATTAGAGATGGTTGGCAAATTCACAAGAAATTTAATTCTTCAAAAAAACAGTGAATGAATCATACACGTGCTGTTGTCTTGAAAATTTTATCCTGTTAGTATATTTTGGATGAGCCTAGAAATCAAGACCTGCTAAATCAGGGACACTAGTTAACCAGATTATGAACTGCTGACATAATGTACAGAAACTAATTGCTATTCTTCATATGGCTGTTTTCAACCTTATTAGGTTCTTATCAATGAAGACATAGGTGAAACAGAAACAGGTCGTTTCTGTTTCACCTATGAACAGGTCATTTTCACCAAATGAATAGACATTTTTACACATCTTTATGAAAACTCTGGGCACAAACCATTTAATTTTCAGTAAACAGGAAGCATACTAACTCCGGTAAACATACTAGACTAAGTATAGAGAGTGGGAAAGGAGGAATAAAACATAAAATAACAAAAAAAAAAAAGAAATTTACATATCAAACAAAACAACAAGAAATTTGCATAGAAATTTGGTAGTTTGGTAATTTTTGGCTATAAGTATAGTCTAGTGGAAATTATATTTGTTCTGATTAATAAGTCAGCTTCCTCTCTTAGCACAGACTTCTGTACTTTTTTCACTGTGTACATGACCTTTTTATTTTCACTGCTGGCTGAGGTTGAGGATTGCCCCAGCCAGTGTGCAAGGAAAAAAGTGATTAAAAATTCCTCCTGTTTCAACAGAAGGAATTTTTAATCACTTTTTTTCCCTCATTATGGCCAGGTTAGCCTTTCTCGAAACCATGGAAAGGGTTCCATGGTTTTTTGATCCTGGATATATAAATGTTTTCTCACATCCATCTATCCATATAAACCATTCAGTGCATATCTAAATTATAACTTTATATTTTTAGAACTGTAAGAAGTGAAGTTGATGGTTGTCCCTCCTTTTCTACATAATCAATGCATTATTTTCCATGGACATTCAGTGTATTAAAGTTCCCTAATGAGACCTGCACAGATAGTGAGGGCTTACTATTAATATTTGGACACAACACAAAAATAATTTTTATTTACAGAAAAAAATTCAATGTGTGCTGAAACCATTAGCCTTTATGACAACCTCTAGCCTCTGGAATACTAGTTTTTTGTAATCCAGTTTTTTGTAAATGTCTGCTGATATTTTCTACCATTCAATCTTCAAAATGGCTATCAGTTCAGCTTGGTTTTTTGGGCACTTTTTCCTCACTCACACATAACCAAAGATCCAGCTCATCCCAGAGTTTCCCTATTGGATGAGGTCAGGACTCTGGGCTGGCCTGTCCAACTTTTCAATGATCATGTTCTCATACAAGTCCATCACAATGTGAGCAGTATGACATGCAGAATTGTCCTGTTGATACAGACACAGACCATCTCTGATGTGCGTCACAATGTAAGTAATGCATTACCGTCCAGGACATCTACATAGATCTCAGCATTTGTGGTTTTTTCCAAAACAACCAATGGTTCCAGGCTAAACCATGAAAAGCAATCCCAGACATTAGTGGAGGAGTGTGCATATATTAATGGTAGGGCAGTGTATGTCTTTTAATTCTGTATCAAACATAATCAAAAGATATACTGGAAAAAATGTAAAAAGATACTGGTCATAAAGATGTTTATCTCACATTATTATAATTTTTTCTATAATGAAAACAAATAGAGTTAGTGCATTATTAAAAACACGTGAAAACTTTAGTTAAAGTTAGAAACAAACAAGTTTACTATTCCATTTTGCATATCTCATAATTTCTACATAACTTACATACAGTGTAATTAACATAATTTTAATTTTAACACGATTAACCCATGGGAGCACATGTATTGGGTGAATTTTGAAAACAGTACAACTTAAATGTGTACTCAGCCTTCCTTACTCTTCATTACGTTTTAGGAACATATCCATCTGTAATATATGAGGAAGGTTTTCTTGGGTTGCCCTGAGAACTTGGATGTAAACATGTTTGTTTAGTGCTTGGGTAAAATTAACTACATTCTGTTGATTTTTTTGTAGAGAATCTATATCTGAGTTTGATTACTATAATTAATTTTATGATTTTTTATTTTATGAAAACTCCAAACATGAAAGGTATGAGAACCGATAGTACTTAGTGCCACGAATGGGGTGAAGGTTGAGAAGACTAAAGATACTCGTTGACGTTAGATAGTTTTTAGGAAATACATGTGGAGGACAGTTGTTCCAGCAAACAGAAGTTTAAGGGATAAAGGGATAAATGAGGAAGAAGAAAAGTTGTATCTGTGAGTTTGAAGGTGGACAGTAAATGGATGCTAACTGGTTGTGGCACATGTTCAGATTAGTTTGGAAGAGAGCAGGGGAATTAGAGATGCCAATTCAGAAGAACACGGCCATGAAACTATCCATTGAAAAGGTGTGCAGTAAAAGCAACATCTGTGAGACAGAGAATGGAGAAATAGGTCATTAATTAAGCTGATTGCCCTCTTTTGAATGGAGTCTAATAGCCTGCTTGTGTGTGTGTGTGTGAGAGAGAGGGGGGCAGGGGGGGAGGTTTTTTTGGGGGAAAATATCCCAAATGTGGGAAAAATATTCCATGATAGGGTGGATTTGAGCTTTGTACATAATGAGCAAATGATTAGAAGAAAACTAATGCTGAGAGTGAAAGAGAAAACCCAATTTTTTAGATATAGAGGAAGCAATATTTGTGATGTACTTATACCAAGAGAGAGAGATTAGAAGTCATGGTAATTCCTAATAGAGATATTTGATTTTGTCTAGAAATCTGAATGTTATTGAAGATAAGCATAGGAGCAGTGGATAAACTCTTTTTTGTGAGATATAAAATAGGACTGAGTTTTAGAAGGACTGAAATTAACTAAGTTATCTTTGCTTTGCTGGAGAATTACCAGAAGATCAGCATTAGAATTGGTTTATGGATATGAGAGAGGTTGAAGTGTTTTTACAGGGCAAGGTTTCTCAAATTGGAAGATTGCATGTAATGTGTTATCATCAGAAAAAAAACAATGGATAGGATTTCGAGTCAGTGGAAGGTCATTAATATACAAGAGGAAAATAGTGGAAGAAAGAACTGAACCTTGAGAACACCAGCATTAGTAGAAGTTAGTAATGCTAGTGGTAAATGATGCAAGAAGCAAGCTTATAAAGCATCAGCCAAAAAAAAAAAAAAAAAATTCCACATCACCTCTCTATTCCCTCCAGTAGTGTCTAGTTATTAAAATTGATTCAAAATTAAGAAAATTTAAGACTTCAAAAGGACTACTTCAATGATGCTGTTTGTCACTTACTTTGTTTAAGCTATATCTAGAAGTTGTTCTAAGACCATGGTCACAGAAGTGCAGTTCAATGGGTTTTCCCCTTGGTCAAAATAAGTACCTTTACAATCTACTGTTTGCAGAGGACCAAGTTTTTTTTTTTTTTTTTTTGGTAGTTCTTGGCGCATCGGCTTCTGTTGCCATAATGCACCTCCCAAGGTTTTTACAGTACTTTGATCCAAGCCTGAGATGGGATTCGAACCCATGACCTTTGGGTTGCCAGGCAGGCACTTTACCCACCTGGCTAGCCAGGTCGGCGAGGACCAAGTTGTGGTAGCACAGGATGATGAGGATGCAAATTACATGGGCAGAAATTTACTAGAGGAATATAAAACATAGGGACCAACAGTGAATTTTAATAAGAGAGAGTATGTGAATAGAAGTGAGTATGTTCTGGATTTAGATGGAATACAGGTGAAAACTGTACAGCAATTTAAATACTTGGGTGCAGTTATTCAGGCTGATGGATCATCTGCACAGGAAATTGAGAGAAGACTGGGCGAAGGTAGAAAGGTCATAGGAATGCTCAATTCTTTGTTATGGAATAAAAATATTATTAACAGAACTAAATATCAAATATATAATGCAATATTACAAAGTGTTTTATTATGTGGATGTGAGACTTGAACCTTAAATGAAAGACGAAAAAAAAGAAACTATTGGCTGTTGAGATGGATTTCTGGCAAAGATCGGCAAAAAAGTCTTGGATTGAAAAGGTTAGAAATGACATGATAAGGAATACAACGAACATCCAAAAAACTATCATTGATAAAATAGAGGAGAAAAGATTGGAGTGGTTTGGCCACATGAAGAGAATGGAGGAAGACAGATTGTCTAGAGGAGCCATGGAGAAGGAAAAAGAGAGGAAGGCCAAGAAGGATGTGGATAGAGGGTGCGACAGCAGCTATGAATAGAAGAGGACTGGTGGACGGAGATTGGGAAGATAGAAGAAAATGGAAAAAAAAGAATAAAGGAATGACTTTTCAATGTTAGGTTGAGAAGAACTGTTGTAATAACAGAATAAATCCTAAAAAGAAGGAATGTTAATTAGGGATTACTGCTCCCCATATGAAGTACTTTGCGTTTGTCGATATTGAACTTCAATTGCTATTTCTCAGCCCATCTGCCTAATCGAAGGTTTAGTTTCAAACAATGTTAACTACAAAATTGAATTTTTGTTTTGAGACAACTTTAGTTTTACTTTATACAAATAACAATATATATCATGTCATAGAACTGTTAGTACTTTACTCTAGTACTTTACAAGTTAATTTGGGCTGTAAGCACGTTTCTGCTAAACCAAGAAAATGTCAAATGACTTTTTCTTGGTTAATTACAAAAACTACTACAAAATGATTTTGTAGTTAATATTGTTTGACACTAAACCCTCGTAATATTTCTAGATCTTGATTACTGTCATTAACCAACTTCCAACTTTGTATCATCTGAAACTTAGACATTAAGCCTGATGCCTTCACCAATATCATTAATAAATATAGAAAAGAACAATGAGTCCAGCACTGAATGTGAATTCTGGGGGAATACGCTAACCACAGTCCATGAAGAGCAGTGTCCACTATCACCCTTTCTTCTTTCACTCAACCATCCCTTTATTCATGTCAGTAACTTGCCTTTAATGTCACACTGCTCCAGTTAGTATAGAAATCTTTTATGTGCAACAGTATTAAAAACTTTCCTGAAATCCAAGACCTGAGAGTCTTTTACCATCACCTGCAGAATGCAGTCAGGCAGAGAATGGGATACTCAATTACAAAAAACATTTTGCATTCCATAAGGTGGAATGCAGACTGTTTTTAGAATTCCTTTATGCCAAATATGATCAAAAGTCTTTGAAATGTCAAGAGCAACTGCTTGTGTTTCACCGAACTTTTCCATTGAATTTGTCTGTAGATGAGTAACATCATCTGCAGACATTTATGGAATCCATACTGTCGATCATTGATTAGATGGAAAGTTTTGAGATTGTTTAGATGCTTAGGGTTGATGTATTTATACATTACTTTGGAAATAGTAGAAGTGGGATTGATAATTGGATGGGAGGGATTTGTCACCCTTTGAGGAACTTGCTGGATATGAGCAAATTTCCAAGCAGATGGAAAAACACCAGTGGGATAGGAAAGTGTGAAAAGGTGACACAGAAGAGTAGCAAGCTCAGGTGCACAGGGCTTGAGCTTTAGAGATTTCTTGACATCAAGATTGTTCAAAATTCATCTGACATTCTGTTGACAGAGACCACTGGAGGCATTGAGTGGAATGTATTGGGAATGGTAGGAGGTGGTTTACCAAGATCATCAATACAAGAGTTTGAAGAAGAGTAAGATTCTAGTTAAGTCAGTTTTATCTTTAGCCAAGGAGACAGTAGAACCATCAGGTTTTAACAGAGCTGGGAGTATAGATGGGCAAAGGTTGCACCCAATAGCTTTGGAAAGAGACTAAGAATGCTTGACTACTGTTTGGACAAGAAGCAAGTTTTCTACTCTTAGTCTGTTCGAAATCTAGTTTGGACTGATTAATAACTGCTTTACTGCTGTTGTGATCTTTAATTTAGACAGAAAATGAAGATTTTCTGTCTACACTAGAGGTTGGAAATTTGGATTCAAGCCAGTTACAATATGCAAAATTCTTATCTTGAACAGCCTTAGCACACTTACTGGAAAATCAAGGTTTAGGTAAAGGATGAGATTTTAAGATGGATTGTGGAATAAATGATTTCATTCCTACAAGGATAATTTCATGATGATGAGCAAGCATTGATATCAGGAAATTTAAGACAGTGATCCAACCAAGGTAAAGAAGAACAGAAATCTTGCAGCTCATCCCATTTCACATTCTTGTAATCCCAGAAATGGATTACAAGAATATGAAACTGAGAATGGCCAGGAGAGAGAGGCTCCATTGGAGAAGGGACCATCTGCAAATTGTAGTCTGAGGTGCCTAGAGGACCACTCACTTTGACCATGCACTGTGAAGGGTTGTTTGTGAGAAAAAGATCAAGCATATAGAGTGTATGGTAAGGATTGTCTGGTATTATGGTAGATAAATGAACAATCTCTATTGGGTCATTAGTAATTGCAAAAGCCTGAGCATCTTGATCAGCTGGGTCTGTGTGACTAGCAAACTGAAACCAGTTAGAATTGTAAACATTAATCACCAAAAAAAATTACCTCACTGTTAGGCGAGTTGAACCGGAGAAAGTCAGATTTAAAAGAAAGGAAGTCAAAGAATTCCATATTATGATTAGTGAAATTTGGAAAATGATAGAGGCAGCGGATGAGTTTGACAGAATGGAGTAGAGAAGATCAAAAAGAGGAGATTCAAAATCAATTTGACAAGTAATATCAGAGGTAGGCATATGCATGAGTACCACCTTTGAAGCAAAAGGAATCAAAGAGCAGATAATTAGGACAACTGAGGTGAGCAATGGTTGACACAATCAATAATTGGAATTCTGTCAGAAAAAGGAAGTGGGGTTTGACAGATTGTAAGTGAAATAGACATCATTTAGACTGGAACTGAGACTACCTGTATTTGTGAAATAAATGAAGTTTTTAGGAGCTTTAGTTCTTTTCACAGATAACTTTGTTCTATTAGTTTGACTACTCATGATGCGTTCAGTAGATACCAAACCTTGACCCCCCCCCTGCTTATGTTTGTTCGCACATGATGGTTACCTCTAGTATACTAGGTGCAGTCTTTCAGAACTTAGGCACCTCTGTAGCCAGGTGGGAAGGAGCAGCAGCAGTGCGTAGCGCACACTTCTTGATTAGCCGGGGTTCGAGCCCGTCACCACCAAATACGGAGGATTCAGAAAGGTCAGGGAATGACCACCGCATATTCCCGGAGCAGTATGGCCTTAGTTGCTAATGCTCCTAAAAAACAAACAGTTTCAGAACTTGCATTTGCAGGTGTAGATGCAGGGTTACTTATAGTCCCACTATCATGAAGGTGCAAGCAGCAGATTTGGTTATTATTATTAGCTATATGGTGCAAGGAAGCCTGAGACTTATGCTGCACCAGCCAAAAAAAAATTCCTGAGTTACCCTGAGAGAGAGAGAGAGAGAGAGAGAGAGAGAGAGAGTGACAGACAGACAGACAGACAGACAGATAAGTAGAAAGGAATCACCAAGAAAGAGAAGAATGATGATATCCAGCTCAGGACCCTGCATGTGCCAAGCCCATATGCACCAGATGTGAGCCCCCTGGGGTGGATTGTTACAGTTTGACCAGACTGCACTGCACTGTAATGTAATGTAATGCTTGTTGTGTTTACTCGAGTTCGATCTTTATCTGAATTATTTTTAAAAAAGAGGCCTTCCTTATTATCTGTTGCTTATTTCTGCATGAATACGGGACCCTTCCTACTCGATACATACATTTTGTGATTCTAGCTTTCTAGCTTAATGGTGAATACATTTATGTGTTAGATAATTTTACCCCAAAATCTTAGGATTTAATTTATATGCTGGTGGGTTAATATACATATTACATAATTTTTATATTACTTTTGATATGCAAATACTATAATGAAATTTTGATTTTAGCTTGAAATGAATCTTTTTAGGCACTTTAGCATATATTGTAAAGCACCTGTTGTCTTCACCATGTTTGTCTGTGTAATAACTTGTCTCCTAATTGGATGGATTTTCATAAATTTTTATATTTGACTCTTTTGGAAATGTTTGTCGAGCCATCCAAAATTTCATTACGATCCGGCCAGCAGAAAGTTGGTAAATATTTTTTGTCTCTACAACTTCATATAATGAATCTACTTCAGAATTTGTCAAGCCATTCCAGATTTCATGAAATGCAGAGCAATAGAAAGCTGGCAATTATTATTTCTTTGTACATCTGTTTGCATGTAATGACTGTAATGATGGATTTTCACAAAATTTTATATTTGTCCCTTGTAGAATGATATATCCAAATGTCATCAAAATTGGACTGAGAAATTCCTCAATTGTTATTTATTATTTTTTTTTATATATATATATATATCACATAAGCTATCTGCATATTGTATATTGTAGTTGAATCACTGGATATTTTGTTTGTTGCTGAGCCACTGATTGTAGAAATGAATGGGCAATGTTAGCAGGTGCACAGAAATTAAGTGTTTTCTGTTTGTTTATAAAAATTGTTGCTTTTTTTTTTTTTTGCTATAAATCATGAATTATTACTATTTACTAATGCACTTGAAATGTAATGCACTAGGTACCTTATCTAACTTGTGTTTTTTTTAAAATAACCTTTAAGAAACTGAACTGAAAAAAAGCAGTAGTTTATATTTTGAAGGACATGATGCAGGACAGATACATTCATGCAAAAAAAAGACAAAAAACACTGTATTACAGTGTGGTTTTTATGTGGCCTTTTCTTATATGACCATTTATGCTTTTGTGATTTCTGCAGTTATGTATTCTTATAGAGTGTGTGTAAAATTGCATTTTGTTGCTAACCTCATATTTTATTAATATGTCAACACTTACCTGCAGGCTGTTTTGATTTCCATCTTTTCTTTTTGTGTTAAAGATGCAAGAAATCTCCATTGAATAGGGAGCAAAAATAGATAACCTTTATGTACATTGCTGTGAGTTGTAGTTGGTTGGGGAAATGTGATAGTCTCAGTTTTAAAAAGTGGTATCTGTCAGACACCACTTTTTAAAATTCTTCTGTTTGCTTCTGAAATAAAATCAAATCCTCTCTGTGTACTTTTCCCCACGGATGTTGTCTAACTCATTATACTGTATTTTCTCTTTTCATTTCAATATGTTATAAATTATGAGACGTTAAATTTTTGTTTGGTATTTAGCAGATGCCAAGTGAGTAAAAGTGTCTACCTTTCTTCTAGGCAATTCCTGTTTCCATATGGTGTCTGTGACAGGTGTCTAATCTTGCTGTAGTAGTAATGGTGGCAAATGATGCAAGAAATCAAGCTTATATAGCATCATCAAAGAAACAAAACAAAACACTTCACCCATCCATACCCACCAAAAATTTATCTAGTTTTTTTTAATTTATTCAAACCACTCACTTCAACAACAGATGGAAGCCTGTTCGAACAATCAACTACTTGCTGGTTGAAGGCAAACTTTTGCATATCTATCCTGCAACCATCCTTCCTCAACTTGAATTGATGCCCCCCCCCCCATGTGTAGTCTCGTTTGTTTGTTTGTTATTTGGTTTTTAGGAGCATTAGCAACTAAGGCCATATTGCTCCGGGATATGCGGTGGTCATTTCCTGGCCTTTCCGCATCCTCCATATTTGGTGGTGACGGGCTCGAACCCCGGTCTAATCAAGAAGCGTGTGCTACGCACTGCTGCTCCTTCCCACCTGGCTACGGAGGCGCTCATGTGTAGTCTCAGAAAAAGGAAGATTTCCATCACCATTCAGCTTATTCAATCCAAGCTGAATTTAAACACCTCAGTCAGATCTTCCCACAGGTGCCCAGTCTCCAGATGCTGCAATTTGTAAAACTGGAGCTATCCTTGGTAAGAGTACCCTTTCATTTTAGATAGTGCAGCCTAACCATGGTCTTGTACAAAGGGATAATTACCTCCTTATCCCTGATAGCAAAGTTTCTGTATATCATTGACAAAACCACATGAGCTGTCCTGGCAGCATGTCTGCACTGCTCAGAGAATTTCATGTCTGACTGGCACAGTGAACTCCCAGATTTTTTTCATTTTCGTTTTCTACTATCCTGGGTTTTAAGTGTGTAGGAATCCCAGAGTAACTTATCAACTGTGTAGTGCTAAGCACTACACAGTTGATAAGTTACTCTGGGATTCCTGCGATCCATATGTAGTACCTTGCATTTGTCAATGTTAAACTTCAACTGCCATTTCTCAGCTCATTGATCTAATTTTTCTATATCCACCCTGATTAATGCCATTAACCAGCCTGCCAACCTTTATATCATCTACAAATTCAGACATTAATTTTATATATCTTCATCAATATCATTAATATATATTGAAAAAAAAAAAAAAATGGGTCTAGCACTGATCCCTGTGTGACTCCACTAATTACATTAGTTCACGAAGAGCAGTGCCCATTGATAACCACTATCTGTCTTCTTCCACTCAGCCAACCCTTTATTCATAGCAGTAACTTGCCCTTAATGATTCATTGGCCCAGTTTATACAGTAGTTTTTTATGTGCAACAGTACCAAAAGCCTTCCTGAAATCCAAGTATATGATATCAAACTTATTTTTTGCATCCAGTTCCTGGTCACTGCATTATAGTAGCCTTATCAGATTGGTTAGACAAGACTGTCCCTTAACAAATCCATGCTGTGACTGCAGTTTAACTGCATTCCTGTCTAGATTTTCCTGCATTACTTTTTTAACCAGTGACTTCATTATTTTCCCTGGAACAGACATAGCTAACAGGTCTGTAATTATTCATGTCACCTTTTGATCCTCTTTTATGAATTGGGGATACATTCACACATCTCTAGTCCATAGGAACCTTCCCTGAATCCAAGGATGCTCTCCTATTAATGGCTAAAGGTTTGCTTACCTCCTTTGCTGTCTGCTTTAATATAGTTGGATAGATTTCATCCACCCCCAGGTGTCTTTTTATGTTTAGCTTCAACAATTTCTCTTCCATTTTCCTTTCAGTTATCATTTAGCTTCCTGTTAAGAGTTTGATAAATTTCTGGCATTCCTTCCACTAAAGAATTCCTCATGTGTGAATGCAGATGCAAAATACCTATTCAATTTGCTGTTGGTAATATCATCAGTTGGTCCACTTAGAATTTAAAAACTGCCTGAGACCATTGTAGTCACCCTTTATAGCCTTTCCCTTTGCGGTAGTTATGTCTTTAATTCCACATTAGTACACTGTGATCACTGCCATCTAGTGGATCCTTTACCTGCAGATTCTTAATGCATGAAGAATCATTGCTGATAACCAGACCAAGAGTATTGTTTCCTTTTGTTGCCTTAATAATGCTTTGATTTTGCTGGCTAAGCACATTCACATTGCATCTGCCCGATTTCATGCGAGTGTCTGGGTTTAAATTTGGGGTAAATTGACTTGGGAAATTCTAAAAAATGCAACAAAAACTTAATAATAATAATAATTACTATTATTATTATTATTACTATTAATTATTACATAATTAAAAAATATCATTCAATATTTTTTAATTATGTTTAGCAAATCATAATAGGCTACCATTTTCAATTCAGTAAAAAAAGTTAAAAATTGTTTTTTTATGATTAAAATAAGGGGAATTAAATTCAATGTGAGTGTCGTCGTTACAATTGAGGGTGCGAGTGAATGTGAGTGTCGTCGTTACAATTGAGGGTGCGAGTGAATGAAGGTTAAAATGTTTATGAAGTTGAATTTGCTGATTATTCTCTACATTTTAATTAATTTCCTTATTGATAATAGTATAATAATAAACTTGCTGACTGAAATTCCACAAATCTTTGTAAGTTATTGGATATGTAAATATATATGTAATGGATATTTACAATATATCTTCAGAATGCAACAACAGAGAAACACCTCAGGATGTGATGACTGTATTCTAATTCATGTTCACAGCACAGAAGAAAAAATTTGTAATTCTTCACAAAAAAAGCATGTAGGTAAAGCACTCTTTTTTCTCTTCAAAATTTTTTCTTAACTAATTTAATTTCTGGTATGTTGTTGAATAAATTAATAAATATCTCTAAAATGATTAGATTAGTGCATTTTAAAACATTTAGTACCTGTAAAATAGTAAAGATCAAGGTGCCTCCGTAGCCAGGTGGGAAGGAGCAGCAGTGCGTAGCACACGCTTCTTGATTAGACCGGGGTTCGAGCCCGTCACCACCAAATACGGAGAATGCGGAAAGGTCAGGGAATGACCACCGCATATCCCGGAGCAATATGGCCTTAGTTGCTAATGCTCCTAAAAACCAGATAACAAACAAACTAGTAAAGATCACAAATTGTTGAATTGGCAAAAATAAATACAGGGATCTGAACTGTCCCCACTTCTATTCGATATATATATATATATAAATCATATTAAAAGAGAATGGAGGAAAATCTCCAAGACAGGCATCAAAATTAGCCACAAAGCAAGAATGGACACACTGCTTTTTTGATGACAAGGTTCTAATAAAAGAAAATGAGAACTCATTGCAGAAAGCCATCTTCTCATTAAACAAAATAGCAAAATCATTTGATATGGAAATTTCAACTTCAAAGACGAAAGTGATAGCATTAAAAGGAAGAGATCCAATAAGAAGCAAGATCTGCATTGACAATAATGTTATTGAACAAGTTAATACTTTGAAATACCTAGGATACCACCTGTCCTATGAAAAAGAAAAAGATATGAAGCAAAAAATAAATAATTATATAGGAATAACTAAAACTATAAATCATATTTTCAAATCTAATCTGGTGTATAAGAAAACAAGGACACAAATACATAACACCAGCATCAGACCTATCCTAACCTATGGTGCTGAGGCATGGACAATGAGCAAAGGGGATAGGAGGGGATAGGTTTACTAGTGCAGAAATGCACTTGATGCACAGAATTGCAGGATATAAACCAGATATACATGAAAAGAAATCAAGACATCTTGGCAGAACTGGAGACAACTTCAGTACTGAATTTTATTGACTCATACAGGAACAGATGGATCCAGCCTGTAGAGAGAATAGAGGATGGATGCTATCCGAAAGAGATTCTAAACTACAAACCTTGGGGAAGAAGAGACAGAGGCATACCACTGCAAAGATGAAGAGAGACCATAATAGGCCACTAGGCCTAATACTGGACTGGAAGAAGAAGAAAATAGTAAGGATAAAAAATTTGGGCTTTCAGGAATGCTTAAAGGTACTGTATATTCTATCATATAAGTTGACCTCTGAAGTGATAAAACATCAGTATAATCCTAAACTTGAATTAAAGATACTTGCTTAAGAGTAGATGACACGAATTAATGCCAATATATTCATTGGTATTTTGATTGATATCAGATTTACTTATACGAGGGGTGATAATTTAATTTGCAGACTGGTGCAACAGTTTTTTTTTACCATGCAAACTTTCCATAACTGCCACTAGAGGGCTCTTCTTGATTGCTGCTGAGCAGACTCTGTATGTATGCTAGTACTTGTAGAGATAGTGTTGTGTGAAGAGTTTTTTTTAGCTGTGTCACTGACGATTGTTTTGAAGCAAGTATCATGTCAGACATATAGTTTGAACAGTGATATGTGATTCATTATTGTGTCAGATGGGGCTTAAATGCATCGGAAACAGTTAAAGAGATGAATGAAGCATATAGTATTGAGTGTCTTGGTAGGATGGCCATATTTAAATGACACAAGCTATTCAGTGAAGGCCATGAGTCTGTTGCAGATGACCCAAGACCTGTCATCCTTCCTCCTCAACGAGGTGTCTCCGTAGCCAGGTGGGCAGGAGCAGCAGTGCGTAGCATACGCTTCTTGATTAGACCAGGGTTCGAGCCCGTGCCCACCAAATACGGAGGATGCAGAAAGGTCAGGGAATGACCACCACATATCCCCAGAGGAACATGGCCTTAGTTGCTAATGCTCCTAAAAACCAAATAACAACAACTCATGAGAAAATCGCAAAAGCCCAGGAAATCCTGGATGAAGATAGGCGAATTACACTTTGTGAATTAGCTGTTAGAATGTCCATTTCATGTGGTAGTGCTCGCGATATTGTGAAAGATAACCTGAAATGTTGTGAATCTGTGCCTGCCAGATTTCACACAATTTGACTGCAGAACAAAAAACAGCAGAGAGAGACTTGTGCAAAGAAATGCTTGATCGTTTTGAAACACAGGGTCAGAACTTCTTAAATCGAATAGTGACTTTTGGTGAAACTTGTATTTTTCACTATGATCCAGAGACAAAACAACAATTAAGTGAGTGGAAGCATTTTGATTCACCAAGACCTAAGAAATTTCGAGCTTCTCACTTGGCTGACAAACAAATGGTTCTTGTGTTTTTCGGCATAAAAGGCATTCGTTATGCATTTTGTGCCTTGTGGAAGAACTATGAATAAGGAAGCATACTCTGAGGTTCTCAGAGTCAAACTTCGGCATGCCATTTGTGAGAAATGTCAAGAACTTTCTAGTGTTAAGTGGTTTCTCCATCAAAACAATGCCAGGCTCCATACAGCTAATATTGTGCAGTCAGTGATCATTGCCATAGATGTCGAGGTTCTGCCACATCCCCCTTATTCACCAGACTTAGCCCCTTGTGATTTCTTCCTGTTCCCATCTGAATAAAGTTGCTGAAAATGAAAGGCAAGCATTTCATTTCTGGCAACGATGCTTGCAGAGCCACAACAAAAGCACTTCACAGTCTTTTGAAAAATGGTTTGCAAGAAGCATTTGATGCGTGGGTGCAATGGTGGCGAAAGCGTGTAAAGTTCAAGGGAGAGTATTTCAAAGAGGAGAAATCCACAGAAGATTCATATGATGACAATTAAGATAAGATCTTGCAACAGTATGCAAATTAAATGACTACCCCTCATATATTTTTCACAAATATACATTATTGCTTGCCTTTTAA
Organism: Mastigoproctus giganteus; assembly: GCF_048544385.1. Taxonomy (NCBI): domain Eukaryota; kingdom Metazoa; phylum Arthropoda; class Arachnida; order Uropygi; family Thelyphonidae; genus Mastigoproctus; species Mastigoproctus giganteus. The sequence continues at coordinate 67,990,616 of NC_143582.1, read as the reverse complement.
AAACAGAGGATTTGTTTATATTCTTCATCAGGCTAAAACAGTTTATGGAATTTATTGTTATGTTTTCAGGTTTACTTTGAATTCTCAAAAAGTAACTTTTGTGATTGTTAATTTTTAATAGCCAATTCCTTCCATATCAAGGCATTGTCTACAGAGAAATCAATTAGCAGTACAGTACCAAACAGGCAATGACTCAGTTATATAATCAAAACCTCTGATGTATGCACACTTCACTGAATGATGACACTTGTCACCTCTGCCTGTACGTTTGGTTTTGTGGCATACCACATAAGAGAGTTGTATACACATAAGTGTATTGTTTAAAATACTAAGAGACGAAAATCTCAATCTATCTCCTTTTTCCTGGAAATTGAAAAAAAGAAGATCTATTTGGATATTGAAGTAACTCTCATATTTATTATTATAAGTGTATTGTTTACACTTATTGCTTTCTGTACGGTTTACTGTGCAATGTTAAAAAACATTATAATGTAAACTTTTAAAAGAAAGAGGAGAAATAATTGAATTAAAAAATAGACAGTGACTGTTAATGTGTGGTTCTTTTGCATTGAAAGATGATTGTAAAGAAAGGGGATCAGCTTACATGGCATGATTAAGGACAAATTTTCAAGACAAAAACTAAGTGTTGACTTGTATACCTGAATATACGGTATTTTGTCCAAGTATAGGCATTGCCACGATGTTGAATTGTTGTGTGAATATGGACCACAAAATATTTTTGAGGAGGATGTGAAAGATGTTTTTCATGTTTCTTCCTGAAATTCTGACAGTGTAAATTTGAGTAAATTTTGGTGCAGTCTGAATCATGTGCTAAGTATGCATTGAGAAAAAAAGTTTGAACATGACTCTTAATTTTGAAGTTGCTGTTGATCTTGAGGGGTTTTCCTTTCATGTGGCCTGTAAACTTTAAGCATTCCTCTCTATAGAGCAGGGATTCTTAACCAGGGATGCTTGTTTTCATGGTAGAGGTGAGAGGGCTTCCCAAAAGACCACTGATTTTTTTTTTTTTTTTTTGTATATTCTGTTTTTTATTGCATTTTTGAATTTGCAATGGTGTCTTCATTTTCGATATTGTAATGACATAATGCATGGAATGTGGTTTTGAACAAGATCTTTTTAAAATTTAATTTTCTGAGTCCATATTTCATTTGCAATTTTTGGAACAGTAATAAGAGAAATGAAATGGAAGGAAAAATTGAAAGGAAGATGCTGAGGAGGAGGAAGGGAGGTGCTGCTGCAGTGGCAGTCTGAGAAAGAGAGAAACTAGCTTTTTATGGAAGCTGTTTGACTCTGAAAACAAGGCGTCACCAGGGCATTCCTGATAGAATCTCTCAAGAAGCTGGACACTTAAATTGAGTGAGTCTTATTCAGAGATTCATACATACACAGCTGTAGTATCTATATTGATTTCAAATGCTTAATAATTTTATTAGACAATGAAAGGAAGTTGGCAGTTGTAGACCTGTGCTTTAAGATAGTGCATTTTGAATTCATCTCTAGAAATAGGTGGTAGGAATAAATTAGCAATAGTATTTTCTCAAGAAGTTTAAGAAGAGTAGAAGTTTTGGAGATATGCCTGCAGTAGCTGATTACAGGCATACAGGAGATGGGTATCTGGAATATTTGAGACCCCCAAATGATTTCAGTGAATTTGTTCTCTTCATCTACTTGGTCCACACAGCTAAAACTCTCAATACCTCTCAACAAAAGTGTTTTCTTTGATTTCTCCATTGAAAATTCTGGAAATCTTTGTAAGTTATTGCACAACAGTAATAATTGATGACTAAATTAAGCATATTCTTGATAATTTTACAGTATTATTTGTTATGGTGTGATTGCATCCATTTTATAACCCAGGTATGAAAGAGAGAGTCTTTAAAAGGATTTGATCTCTCAAGTTGTTAGGTAAGTTGCCTAGTGTTGCAGTACTAATAAGCAACACTTCTCCAGTAGAGAAGTACAGTGTTACGTATTAGTATGTTATGCCACCTTCCAGATGGGTGTTTCAATGCTTGTTAGCATCTCATTGGTGGGAGGCTAGGCGCTTCAAGTGCAGCAATAGACAAGACAGTGATGGAATAAGCTTACAAGATGAAAAATTCCAAAATGCATCAATTAATACTACTTAAATAATATGACCACAAATGCTCTAGACCTGGCTGTAATTAATACAGTATTTGTGTTAATTTTAGCCAAGTATTTTCAATAATTATATGCACATGCTGAAAACATGAATTTAAAATTAGTAGCATCTCTTGCATCTAATTATTGCCATACAGGCGCCTCTGTAGCCAAGTGGGTAGCAGCAGTGCGTAGCACATGCTTCTTGATTAGACCAGGGTTCGAGCCCGTGACCACCAAATACGGAGGATGCGGAAAGGTTAGGGAATGACCACCGCATATCCCCGGAGCAATATGGCCTTAGTTGCTGATGCTCCTAAAAACCAAATAACAAACAAACAACTCTTAATGCTTTATGGCAGCACATCCAGGCACTCTCTGGCTTTGCATCAGGGAAGAGTCTGACTGGCATACAATTTTTTGAAGACTGCAGCTTTTTCAATTGATATTTTGCTTATTGTTGGTCAAGATAACAACAGCGATGGTATTCAAAACTTCAAGAAATAATTAAAAATATGTTTTTAAACCTGTGGTGGTGGTGGTTTTTAACCTTGCTCGTTATTTTCAACATGGCTCTCTAAGGGCCATGTTGAAAATATTAATTTCTGGTTGAAGATGAAATCTGTGATTTTCTGTACATTCTGAAATATAGACAGATTTTTTTACTTGGTATGGTTTTGAATTTTTTCTTTTTTTTTTCCCAGAGTCACATTGTGAGGGGTCTGAGCATGGGCAGTGCCACTATGTTTATTCTGCTTTTAACTTGTAGCATGGACCTGCTAGGTTGGGAACCTGACTCTACTAATACTAATGAAGCTTGGAATTGTGTCACAAGTTATTTATAGAACTATTTCATGTGATCAGTTGATCATGTGGGAGAGTTCAAAATAAGGTACTGTAAGGTCTGAAATGACGTACAGCCACTCCCTGACTTATGTAAGGGTTGCATTCCGAGGAACTCTGCGTAAGTCGGAATTCACCTAAATGCTTATGCAGCACTCGCAAATTTTATTGAAACAAATTTCATTGAATTTGATTGAAGCAAAAAAGAAATGTTCGACGAACATGTAAATAGAATTATTTATTCAAATTTTTTTATGTCATGTGCAGGAAAAATTACAAAAATTTCAAAATTATAAAATTACAAAAAGAGAGAGGAGACAGCCATAACGTCAGCAAGTTTTACCTTTCGAGCATCGTTGCCAGAATTAACTCTCCAGCTGATAAGCACGCCGCTGCGGAAGTTGAGGGCTGTGGAGATTTAGAAGGGGTTTTTTCCAACACATCACAAAATTTCTCTGTAGCTGCAGAATCGGCACTGGCGACTTCACCACATTAATGTTTTGGAAACCAGTGCGATGCTTGAACCTATTAAACCACCCGTTGCTTGCCATGAACTTGGTTTGGGGTTCGCTGTACTTATCCTTAATATCTTCATAAATAATTCTTGCTTTGGCTTGAATGGCCATTGGACTCAGGGGCACTTGCTTCTGAATCTAATTTTCCATCTATATTATTAATAGCTTTTCCATCTTCCATATAGCACCTGAATGCTGTTTTATGATCACTGTTGATCTTAAATGCATTGATCCTTTACATGTTATTTTATACTTGTACTGTCCCTTAAAATAGCATTCACTGTTGAAGCAGCGAGACCTAATTCCGTGCAATAGATGACAAACTTTGTCCTGCTTCGTCCTTTATAATTAATCATCTTCATTTCTAAATCAATTTTGTTTCGTTTCCTAGCACTGCCAGAACTTGCACTTTCTGTTGGTCCTTTTCCCTTCACTATTGTAATAAGTAAATAGGAATGAAGAGAAGAAAAATTTATTTATGTTTTTATATGATTGAAGATTTCAGTGAAGGGGAACTCATTTCACCATAATACCGTAACGTAAAAACCCACGGAATTCCAGTTATCGGTATTATCGCAAATGCAATAAGATTGAGTTTAGTAACCATTTATAATAGATTGCGATAACAGAAAAGCCCAATTAACTGAAAAGTGCAAATTGTTTTTATTGTTTTATGGTAGTGACCTCCAGAAATGTGTTTTAGAAAAATATCAACAAAGGCATTCAAAATTGATTCTTATAGCGGAACATGTGATAATGATGAAAGTGTAGTGCAATTTCCATTATAAAAATGCCCTTTTATAAATAAATAGAGAGATAAATAGCTTAGTTATATAGCGAAAATTTCAACTTCCGAGGTCTTGGAACGAAAAAAAAAAAAAAAAAAAAAAAAAAAATGTGTTATTGGGTTCACATTATGATATTTTCACGATACCTCCATTTATTCCTACGGGATGCAAAATCCCATAGGAATAAATGGAGGTATCGTGAAATCCTATGTGATTTGGCATAATCCCGCAAAAATGCACTGGCCGGCAAAAACTTACGTAAAGTTTAATTTTTCCGTAAGTCAAGTATTACCTAGGCGGGGAGTGGCTGTATTTTTGAAAATGTCATTTTTGAATAATAAGCATGAAAACATGGAAGGCAGTATTTACTCACGATAGGTATAGCAACATGTGCAGTATCCAAATTTCATGTGCTTCAATGGTGCACTAAATTTTATATATGTTTTGAAAAAATTTGAAAATGAAAATGAATAATAGTATCTAATATACATATATTTAAAAAATTTTTTTTGTCAAACTACTTAAAATAAGAGAAATATATGTACAGTTTAAACTTCCCATGTTCATTTAATGGTTTTTAAGCTGGAAAATGCTAATAGCTTTAGCTTTGTATTTTATGTATTTTTTTTTTTTTTTTTTTTAATTTTCAGCAGAATTAGCAATTTTTTTTTTTTTGTTTTTTGTTGAAAATAAAAAGTGTTAAAACACAGCATATATTTTTTTAAATATTTAATTTTTTATTAAAAACTAAAAAATTACATACAGTAAGTACAGTAAACTCTCACTAATCTGGAGTAGGCCTCCGTAGCCGAGTGGTCAGGAGCGGGAGTGCAGTAGCACACACTCTTTGAGTAGACCGGGATTCAAGCCCCTGACTGCTGAATACGGTCGATCTGCCAACCCGCACTGGACTAGCGTGGCAGATTATGGTCCATTTCCCTCAGCATGAATTGTTGAGGAGGCTTCCATCCTGCAGTGGGTTGATAATGGCTGCACTTTACCTTTTTATCTGGAGTAATTGGGGGAGAGGTCATCCGGATTACACGATAATCCAGATTAGTGAAGCAAAAGATAGCCCTAAAAGACAAAAAAACTTAGAAAACAAATAAATAAAAAATTAATAATATAGGTTAGTGCTGATGAAATTAATTTAAAAAATATTGCTGTAGAGCCTTTATTAAAAACTATAAAAAGACAATACATTTATCCATCTATAGATGGATAAATGTATTGTCTTTTTATACATTTATTAGGTGGTGCTGGCATTGCATGCCAATGCCACTTGATTGTTGCTGGGTATACACTTAAATACAGCTTCTTCCAGCAATTCCTTCTTTTGGCTTTTTTAATCTGTCTATTTGATACACTGATTTTATCACTCCCCACATTGAATTTTAAAGGAAATGTCTTTATAGATTCTTTTTGTTTTTAACATCTGATACAGCCTGTTGGCCAATACCAAATTCTTCAGCAATTTTTTTTTTCCAGGAACACCATTTTCAAGTGTTCTATCACTTTGAACTTGTTAATCATAGTTAAAATAAAGTGTTTTCTTTTTATTTCATAATTCTTTAGACCCTATAATTATATAAAATATGTTAACTTATGTACATATGTATATAGATATAAAGAAGTATGCAAATGAAGCGATATAAGCTATAACATCCGTCCGACTCAGAGTCAACAACGATACTGATACTCAACTCTGATACTCAGAGTCGAGAACAATATGATATGACAACAACATACATTACATGCAACATTGCATGTAACGTGTGTTCTGTCCTTCTGTGCAGTCAATTAGCAGGCAGTGAGAGTTACTCGTGTGTCTTTCAAAGTACTCAACTACGAACAGAATTTTTCATATTGTGATCCGGATTATCTGACACCCAGATTAACTGGATTAGTGAGGGTTTACTGTATTGAAATTGATTAAGAAAAGATGAAATATCAGAATATTTCAAATATTTCAAGAAGAATACAAAAAAAAAAAACCAACAATCTTTTTTCAGAAATTAAAAAGGAAGTTTGTCCCTGACATCCCTGTCAGGGACAAACTTCCTTTTGCACCATGCATGGGACAGCATGGGACAGCAGCACTGTGTTTGTAACAGTTGGGGACACCACCACTGCAGGATTAATATTAAAAAAAAATGGATTTTTCATAGTTGTGTTCATAATTAATTCAAAATAAAGATGGCATCAAAAAGTGAACATTTTTGAAATATATATTTTTTAATTTTTAAAGTTATAAATGGGTTAATTTTTTACTCCAATTAACTGAGTGTACAGGAAGAACAGAAAAACATTGGTGCAGCCAGTTATGGATTAAAGTTGGTCTATTGGACTTTGGAATCGATATGACTTATAGATATTCCATTTCTCATTAAGCATAGTATTAGAACTTGTCAGCAAGATATCAGAAATTTATAAACTCAAGCATTTTATTAGTATGAAGGTTCGCATGTTATCATTGCTGATTGTATTAGAAAGGGTAGTGGTTTTTTTTTTTTTTTTGCTATTTTAAAACTATTATTTGCAGATAGAGACCAAATCAAGGATATCCAGATAGTTGGAATTAATTGAAACTGGATACTTTTTGGCACATTAGAGAAGATTATTATGTGGTTAAGTTACTCTTCTGAGTTAATATTCAGAGGGAAGCTAGATTAAAAATTGCATATAAAAATTTCTTTATCTAACATGGGATTAGGGTTATACCGACTTCCTGAGCACTATTCAAGGCATTCACGAATGTTCTAGATGGCTTTTATCTAATATTTCAACATGTGTTATACAATTGATTGCTCCTTGACAAGTTCAGGACAGACATGTTTATGACTGGTTTCTGGACATTCAGGTGTATACATGCGTAAATATAAGATTAACTTTCTTATGGATTCCCACTTTTATCAACAATAAAAAACTTGTGTGTACTAATTTTTATATCCGATGTATTTTCCCAAAGTAAAACAAAACTATATAGGATTTCAGGAGGATGTTTCTGTGTAGCAGTTGAAATAATTTTACTGTACACTGAGTGGACAGAAATCGTGGGATACCTACCTAGTAATGGGTAGGCCCACTTTTGTCAAGATAAAGGCAGTCACACGGCAAGACATTGAGTCTACTAGTTCACTAGTAGACTCAATTAGGTATTTCCATTCATGCTTGCTGCATCGCTGTCCATAATTCTGCCACATTCCTGGGTGGAGGATCCAAAGCTCAAACAGACCTTTCCATAGCATCTCAAAGATGCTCCGCAGGGTTCATGTCTGATGAACAGGGAGGCCACTCTATGGTGGTAAAATCTGTGAAATGTTCTTCGAACCATGTTGTAGTCACCACAGCTCTGTGGGGAGGTGCATTGTCCTGCTAGAAGAGTCCATTTCCCTGTGGGTGCACAATGACCACAAAGGGATGCAGATGGTCTGTAAGGTGGACACATAACCTGGACTGCTCAGAGACACTGCTCTAGACGTAGCAGACGTCCCAATGTGTGCCAGTTGAACATACCACAGGCCATTACTGGCCTGTGGTATGTTCAACTGGCACCTGCCTGAACAGTTTTTTGACATGACGGATGTGTAGCTTCGTGTGGTTTCTACCAGATACACACCCTCCTGTCTGCTCAAAATAACTGGAAACAGGACTCATCGGACCAGGAAACCTGTCCACAATCATCCAAGGTCCAGTGCCGATGTTCTTTCGCCCAGTTGAGGCATAGAGTTTTGTGTCATGGTGTTAGCAATGGGACTCTGGTTGGTTGGTGGCTCCCATAACCTATTGTGGCTAATGATCACCCGATGGTCTTGGTGGAGATGTTTCTGGCACCTCCCTCGTTGAAGTTGGTGGTGATTTGTGCCGCTGTCATTCTCTGGTTGGCTGAAACAATGCAAGACAGACAGACGTCAACTGCCATGTTCATCCACTACCTTTCTCAGCCCACAGCGCTGTCCATGATGAGACGTTATTCTAGAAATGGCATATTCCTGATACACTCTTAATACTGTCGAATGGGGATAGTGCAATTTCTGTACCACCACTGCGATAGTGACCCATGCATTGGGTGCCCACTATCCATCCCTCTTTCAAAGTAGGTTAACTCACAATGTTTATCCATACTGACATTAAATTACCGTCTACGTGAATGCAGTGTACCTATATACCTGTGAAGCAGTGGTTTCATCCACTAGTGAGAGGAGTGACAGCGTCGCATTGCCCAGGAACCAGGTATCCCATGAATTCTGTCCTTTCAGTGTATTTAATTTTTGATCATGGCGCTATTCTGCTCTCATTGATGACTGAGGCCAAGTACTTGGCCCTAAGTGGGCAAATGCCCAACATAGAGATAAATACCATTATCTACAGTTCTGCTTAAGTTGTTTATTACCTCTTTAAGTTGTGTAGTGTCACATGAACAAGTGAATTCTCTATACATATAAAAATCTGAGATACTTTTAGGACAGCTGTTTTGAAGCTACTGGCTTTTTTTCTGTAATATACAGGTCACATCTATGAAACCTTTGGCCATTCTTTTCTTTTTATTAGTGAAGTAGCAACAGCAGTAGCAGCAGTTTACTGATGATGTGGTAGGAACATACCACAAAACATCTGATTTTCAAATGTTATGTAATTTCCACCTGGATATAAACATATTTAGATTTCACATAGGTTAAAAGTATATGAAATTTTGGCATTATACATAAATTTACACTTACAATTCTGCTTGGAATGCACCAGTTTATCTATAATACATTGGTTGAATTATGTAGGGATAAATTGGTAATTTATTCCTACGTAATTCGACCATATGTTTCATCAAGTAAACAAATATAATATGTAATAATTTCAGTAAATTTTTTAATATTCAGTGCCTTGGGAATTTGAGAGGTGCTGGATTTCATAATTTTCCAGACTTTGGAGCAGTGGCTACCTAGAGGTTGCGCAGCTTTAGAATATCGAGAACTAAGAGCTGAACTTATTTACATCTGTAAACATTTATAATAATTATCTTGCCCTTTCATTTGTTTTTCAGGCAGCAGGATTTAAACTGAGTGGATAATAAAATGATCTTAGTTCTTGATTCATCTTTCAAGGAGTACTGCACAGTAAATTGATAGACTCACCGTGTTGTATGTGGACAGTATGTTGAACTCAATAAAAGTATTGTTAACATGTTCACTGTATTGTGATGCAAATATGCAGCATCAGATTTTAAATTCACTTGGAGGGAAAATCACTTGCTTTTAGAACTTTTCTTCTGATTGGTAAAGGAGGATAAACTGGATATTTTTATCAAGCAACCTTTGCGAGAGGCTAATTTAGTCATAGTGAGAAGAAAGCCTCACTATGACTGCAGCTTTCTTCTAAAAATGTCTCTGCCCTCTCCAGTCCAGATTGACTCAATCCTGTAGCTTTCAAACCCAGGTCAAAAAGGTTGTCAGAAAAGCCAGCAGTGAAAGCGTTAGTCTAGTATATACTCAAAAAAATTAGGTTGAGTATGCAAATTTATAGCTTCCTTGAAATGAATTACCATTATAGATGTTAGTAAATTGCTTCTTACCTGTCGTTTATATAACTGTCATACTTTTATGTAACCAATTAATGATGGCTATTGTGAGCCCACTGTATTTTGTAATATGAGTGTGGTTCAGGGTTGATCTGGATTTTTTTTTTTTTTTAAACAGAAGATATGGTATATGCACGTAAGAATGATAAAACACTTTTCATGGAAGATTGTGGGAACACTGCTCTCAGTCTCTGATACATAATTGTATCCTCCTTGCACGTGCAGTAGAAGTACTACGAGGTAGTGCTAGACTGATCAAAAAGTGTAGGACAGTACTATATCATCAAATTTCTGTTAAAAAAAAAAAAGTGAAATTGAAAGTGAATTCTCCATGGTTAAGTGCATACTAAAAGGAAGAAAACCTGTCATGTGAAAATGTATATCATTTGTGCAGTAAGTTTTCTGAAGACCATGAAAAAGTTGCTAACTCACTGTCTGTTCATGTCCGACATACAGCTGTTACAGATGTGAGGATTTGTTGCATCAAGATGCTGATTTTAGAAAACAGCTGAGTTACGGCATGTTATACTGCATTGAAAGTATGCACAATTTTTGGAAGAGTAGAAGCAATTATTTGTGAACTTTTTGGAAGAGTAGAAGCAATTATTTTATTGTTCAAGAAAGTGTGCTCACAGTGGTTTCCAAAGATACTGATGTTCAACCAGAAGTGTAAGGAAACATATTTCTGTGGCATTTGATATGTGATGAGACATTGATACACTACTTTACTACAGAAATAAAGAGGTCCAGTATGAAATGATGCCAGAATGGGTTCTCACCAACAAAAAAATTCAAGCTTTCAGATGGAAAGATTATGGCAGTTGTTTTTTGGGATTTAGATGGGTTGATTTTTGTTGATTTTCTGCTACCTCATTAAAGAGTTAATACTTTGTACTATAACAGCTTACATCTCAGTGACGTGAATACAGCAGTTTGCAAAAAAAGGCATGGGAAAGTGTCAAAGGAAATCATTCTGCTGTGCAACATCACATCCACACATGGTGTATTTGACAATGATAACACTGATAACCTAGGGCTGAGAAATCATGAACCGCCTTACAGTGCAGAATTAGAAGCACCTGAAAGAGCAGAAATTAAAGGCAAGTGTCAAATTTAAATGTCATATTCTGAATTGGCTATGTAGTTAACTATTTATTTCTATGCTACTGACTTCACTGACTTGCCACAGTGATGGTAAAAATGTGTTAGTTTAGAGCAGTGGTGTCCAACCTATGAACCACAGGCCGGATATGGCCCATGAGTAATTTTATATGGCCCATGCGGAAAGTGAACTAAAGCAGCATTTTTGGGAGTCGTGTGACTGTGTGTATAGCATGCAAGCATTGAGCCTGGCTGTATCAAATGTGTACATGTAGTCCAGTGCAGTCATATATACGCATCAATCTTTTCATATTATGAAATTCTATTTTTGATATAACTTGTTCATTGTATTTAATTGTTACTAATTTGTATTGAATTAAAAAATCAACCTTAAAAATATTCTGAAAGAGGAAAGTCTTTGGAGTGTTGATAACACTCCAAAGATTATTGAAGCTAAAGATTACTGAAAATAGCCTTCATTACTGAAGGCTATTTTTTTTATTGAGTATGATGAAAGAGTAGTGTGTTTGGTGTGTAAGGAAACTGTATTAATTTTTAATTAAAATAATTTAAAACGACACTATGATTTCAAACATAAATCTTATATCAATATAAAGAAGTGTTGCGAAAATAAGTGTTCAAAGTTACAAAACGAATTAAGAAAACAAAATGTACTGAAAACGTATCAGTAAAGAAATTTATCTACTGTAAGTGCCAGTTATCAAGTTGCACATTTGATCACTTTTGAAAGTAAACCTAAAAAGTTGTGAAAGAAATTTGTCCAGAGAAGAAGGTGCACTATAGCCATAGCAGCTAATGCGCCAATAAACAACCACACACACACACACTTTGTCTCGACAAATAACCATGCAAAGAGTTGGTTTGAAAAACTTTTGGAAAACAAATAAATGAAATACAGTCGAACTTGGTTATAACGAGCACGGAAATAACAAGATCACGGCTGTAACGAGCAAAAGCCATATGCATAATTTTAATTTATTCATATTCCCGTACAATTGCTCACTGTTATAATGAGCTTACTACATGGATATACTGTACAAATTTTGCCAAGTATGCAAACATTCTTAATTGCTCGGGTAGTAGAAAAAAAAACCAATTCTTGGAATAGACGAAATAAAAAGGGCGACTTAGCTTCATGACCACCTGCATCGGATTAGTAGCTTGTTTATAACCTTGTCCTTCTGGGGAGGGGGGCTATACAATAGTTCATTGGCATTCTGCTTGTCACATTACCCTATTTACAGATTGTCTTGTATTCACTGAACCATAAATTTATTTAGGGACTTCTAAGAATTTTGTATGCATTTCGGGACTTCTAAGAAAGTTGTATTTTTCTTTTTCTTTTTTTTTTTTTATGAAACCACAAACATGAGGTGTATTAGAATGTATACTACTTAGTACTGTGCATGGGTTGGAGGTTGAGAAGATGAAAGAAGATATTTGTTGACATTAGATTTGAACTTCTGTAGACTGTAATTTTCAGGAAATAGGTATGAAGGAAGGTTGTTCCAGAAAATGGCAGTTGAATGAATAAACGAGGAAGATGAAAAGTTGGTTTTGTGAGTTTGAAGTTGGAAGAACAGTGCCCATAGAAGTATCTGTAGAAAAGACATGTAGTAGAAACAGAACGTCGATGACACACAGAGTGGAGAGACTGTTAGAGATGAGTCATTAATTAACTAATTGCCCTCTTCTGAATGGAATCTAGAAGCCTGAGAGAGGTTTTGGGGGCACTACCCCAGATTGTGGGAACAATATTCAATGGTAGGACGGATTTGTGATTTGTACAGAGTGAACAGCTGTTTGGAAGAAAAGTAATGCCTAGAGTGAAAGAGAAAACCAAGTTTTTTAGATGCCGAGGAAGCAATATTTGTAATGTGCTTGTGCCAAGAGAGATTAGAAGTCAGGGTAATCCCCAAAAGAGATATATCATTTTGCCGCCTAGAAATCGGAGTGTCACCAAAGATAAGCATAAGAGCAGAAGAATCCTTTTTGTGAGATATAAGACAGGACTGAGTTTTAGAAGGATTGAAGTCAGCTAAGATCACTTTATCATTTTAAAGTAAAATCAGTTAGAAACGAACCCTTCTGTCTGAAACGTCTACTAACCAAAAAAAATCTCAATTCGCAAAAAATTTGAAATTATTCGTGAGTTAGAAATGGTGCAAAAAATGTTGAAGTGTGTAAAAAGTTTTCTTTGTCCTCTTCAAGTGTATCGACATTGTGGAAGAATAAAGATGTTTACATATTGGCACTGGAAAAGAACACAAGCGAAAAAAAAAAAAAAATTTTTAGAAAGTGTGAGGATTTTCAATACACGGTCCAATCTTGAAGGCTCCAGCGGAAAAATTTGCTAAACGATTTGGACACAACATTTTGTGTGTAACAACAGTTGGCTTGGATTGATTTAAAAACCACCATAACATTGTTTAAGCAAAAATTAGTGGAGAATCTCAATCTATATATCCAATAATGGCAAATGAATGGATTGCCTGTGTTTCAGAAGAAATCAGGAAAGATTTCAATGACGAAGACAGTAATACAACAATAGTTGTATTACTGCAACAGGATATAGAAAATTTGGGCTGATGGGCCGAGAAGTGACAACTGAAGTTTAACATTGACAAATGCAAAATACTGCATATGGGTAGAAGTAACCCCAGAGGAACTTACCAACTGTGTGGTACTATGCTCAGGGTGGTAGAAAATGAAAAAAAAAAAGACCTAGGAGTGATTGTGCAGTCAGATATGAAGTTTTCTGTACAATGCAGACAGGCTGCCAGAACAGGTCATGGGGTATTGTCAATGATATACAGGAATTTTGCTATCAGGGAAAAGGTGGTGATTATCCCTTTGTACAAGGAGTGGTCAGGCCTCGAGTACAACGCACAGGTCTGGAAGGATGTAGAGTTGCTAGAATGGGTACAGAGAAGGGCAACAAGATTGATGAGGTGAATAAAGGGGTTCTCTTACCAAGAAAGGCTTAAGTTCCGCAAATTGCAGCAACTGCAGACTAGGCACCTGCAAGGTGATCTGCTCGAGGTGTATAAGGCCTTGAATGCGTTGAATACTGAATTCTGATGGGATTCTTCTGTTTGCTCAGATTACGAACCTGCATGGGCACAAATTCAAATTAAGGAAAGACAGTTGCAGAATAGATGTGTGGAAATTTGCCTTTAGCCAGCGGGTGGTTAATTGCTGGAACAAACTTCCATCTGTTGTTGTGGAAGTTAGCTTAAATAAATTCAAGGAGGAACTGGACAGGCATTTGGAGGGAATGGTGTGATTTTTTTTTTTTTTTGGCTGATGCTGCATAAGCTCATACACTTGCTTTCTTGCATCACATGCCACTGCTACTACTACTACTATCTACCACCTACAAGCATATTAATACAAATAATATGTAGGTATATATTGTATTACTTATATTATTTTTTTTTCTTTAATATTTTTGTTTTTTAATCTATCTTTTTCTCAAGTTATTGAGAATTCAAAAAAAAAGGAGGTAGATTTAATTCATCATTGATATAAAGTGTTCATTGTTTAATGGCCCCAGGGGTTTCCCCATCTCCACTATCACTGATATAGCAAGTAACGGTTATAATAAGGAAATTTTGTCGGTCTCTTGATGCTCGTTATAACCAAGTCCGATTTATTTTAGTGTGGTACCAGATGATAGTGCTGCTGTAAGTGACACAGTCCAACTCCTTATCTTCATACATGGAATTAATGATAATTTTGTACCAGTTGAAGATTTAGCTGATCTACAGAGTATTTACGGGGCAGCAGGTGAATCTTTTTGTTTTTTTTGGCTAATCTATTGAAAAGTTAGGATTAAATATTAAAAACCTGGTAGGAGCCAACACTGATGGTGCAAAAGAATATGATTGGTAAAAAATTGGGCTTATGGGTAAAATAACCAAGAAAATGATAGATATTGGATCTGAACCTTCAATTGGAATTCATTCCATTTTGCATCAAGAAGCTCTCTGCGGGGAAGTATTAGATCTCTGAAATGTTTTGAATATGGTTATTTCAACTGTAAATTTTATATGATCACTTGACCTTAATTGCCGTATGTTTCAACAGTTTCTTTCAGAAATTGAAGCTGAATATAAAGATGCAATTTTACATAGTGCAGTGAGATAGCTTAGTTGTGGCAAAGCATTATAGTTGTTTTTTTTGGCGCAAGGGCTGCTGTGGCCAAATTGCACCTGTTCCTGTGGAGAGAGACTATACAGATTAGTGAAAAGAGTTTATAAGAGCATATATATATATATTAATCTGTTTTAGATAGTGGAAAAATAATTCAGATAAATTGGAATTGTCTCCAATAATATGTCTTGGTTGAAGAGACTCATTCAAGTTACACAGAGATCAGAATGATGTGGATCTGGCAGACTGATAATGATTGCACTCTATAAAAATATGTTTCACAGTTAGTGGCGAATTACAGTGCAGCACAGTGCGTGATTATTACCTTGCAATAAATAGAGGTGCGTAATGTTCAATATGTGCTCTGGCAAGCACAACCTCTTCATGTCTGTTAGAGCAGAAACTAGATTTCCATAGCTGTGGATTCTGTTTTCTATTTCGTAACTTGTTATTTAACTGATTATGCCAAATTTCTCTCCATTTTTCATTGCATATTTGGCATTTGATTAGTTTATAGTCTGTGTAAAGAATCTTCATATTATCATTGTCAGTAGGATTTCTTGCTACTTTATCTGCATGCTTATTTCCTGGTATTCCAGTGTGCCCTAGGATCCAACAAAAAGTGGCACTCTGCCTATTGTTATGAAGATCCAATATTTGAGTTGTTATTTGATTTATCAATGGATGTAGAGAGCGAGAATTGCCATGGAGAGTTGTCACTGCAAAGAGTCTGTATAGATTATAGTCTTCGAAGTGGAGTTATTTGCAGTCAAGGTCAAACCCATCTTAATGGCATAGAGTTCTGCAGTGAAAACACTGTATTCCTTTGGTAATAAGACAGAGACTGTTGATGTTGGTAGAACCACAGAGCTCCCACAGCTGTGTCACTTTTGGAGCCATCAAAAGCTTTATAGTGTACATAGTGTTTGGGGTGAGGCTGCACGGTGGTTTCCTACAACTGTGCCTTTAGTACTCTTGTGAGGAAAACAGTACTCTGTAAATGCCAGAAGTATGTGTGGAGATGTGGTTTATGTAGATTTGTGTCGTGTTCTGTTGTTCTTCTGGCTTCTTGGTTGTGAGGCTCCTTGGTGGGACCCCACATTGCCCACCAGTCACTAGAGATTGCTCTGGCTGGTATCTGCCAGGGTCTCCTGAGTTCCTTGAACGAAGACAAAAAAAAAAAAAAAAATTGTAGGGTAGAGATATTAATAAAGATATTAATAGTGTGGAGATATTAATAAAGAGGGGAGGGGATAGCTAGAAGTATTGGGAATGTAGGAGAAGGCATCCCCAAAAAGAAAATGGAGAAAAACTCCATCATGCAAATAGTGGTATAGTGAAATGGGGATAAAAGTGCTATTTTGTTGGGATTAACGTATGTTTGAGAGCAAATTTTTAAATGCACAAAATCAAATAAATATTTAAAAGAAACAGAATAAGAGTTGAGCATCTTCATTCCGTATTGAGAATTGGCGTCACAAATTTTCAATCAAATTTTCAACAATTATCTAAAAATGTGCAGCGTCAGTCATCTCGTTAAATGTTAAGTTTTGTTCAGTAAATGTTATTTTGTATTGTACTTAATAAAATTTTTGAATAATTTCAATTTTAGGTGTATCATTATATTTATTTATTCACCTTAATATTTAAAAGCAGATATCCTTTTCAGGTTGTAAATTTTCTAAAGTGAGCATTTAAAAGCAAAAGTAAGGTATTTTTTAAAAAACAAAAGTAAGTCATGTTTTTATAATTTTAATAAAATCTAAAAAATTAAATCACTGACACAGATTTGTTACACATAAAAGTGTTGGGAATTTGCATTTTTTTATATATAGCCTGAAAAACGGTAACATGAAAATAGAAACTTCCTTTTACATGTAACAAGATATGGAAAATGTAACACACCAATTTTTCTCGAATCATTCAGTGTGGCCTGCAAGCAAATCTAACTTTGAATATGGCCTGTGTATGGGAAAAGGTTAGATGTCACTGGTTTAGAGAGACAGTATTGTGAAAAAGAGCACGTGTGATGGTTCTGGTATATATACGTTTTTTTGGAAAAAATTCAAGTTCAGATCAACCTTGAACCATTCTCCTGCTTAAGATTTTATATTATATTGAAGTTAGTTTCATTTATCTACTCACTTGAAAGCATATTATTATGAATTATAACCCCAACTTTCAAGGCTATTTTCAAACATTTACTAAATTACAGTCTTCTTCAATTATAGGGTGCCTCTTCAGCATGGAAGTGTGGTCTGCTAGCAGCAATCTTCTATGGATTATGTTCCTCTTCAATGGCATTTATTAATAAAATTATTGTATCATCTTATGGCTTTAATTATCCATTTTTTATTATGACTTGTCAGATGGTAACTGCCATATGTTTCCTTGAGCTGTTCCGCATTGTAAAGTTTATCAACATTCCATGTTATTCTTTTAATGAAGGTAAGATTTTAAAAATTTCACTCGTCTATTGTGTATCTTAAGATTGTACTTTTTTTTCTAGTTTGCACTACTTTTTTATAAAAACTTTTAACTTTCAGATAATTTGTAACAAATGTTCTAAAATAACTAATACTAATTTATAAGTTTATATCATTATATGATGGTATTGTATGTGAAAAATGGTTGAAAATAAATGTAAATTTTGTCAGAAATATTTTTTAGTTTTGTTAATGGAAACTAGTAAGCATGTTTGGTGGGGAACAGAGCACTTTATAACTATGGGTGGGGCTTCCGTGGGCAGGAGCAGCAGTGCGTAGCACATGCTTCTTGATTAGACCAGGGTTCGAGCCTGTGACCACCAAATACGGAGGATGAGGAAAGGTCAGAGAATGACCACTGCATATCCCCGGAGCAATATGGCCTTAGTTGCTAATGCTCCTAAAAACCAAATAACAACATAACTACGGGTAAGTGGGTCAATAAAAAAATGTGATCTGTAGTATAGTGTATGATATTTGAACTATATTGAAGGAATTTTTGAATACAAGATGTTGATTTTGCTAATAATTATTTGGAAAATTAAATGCACAGGGCATAATCCTTATGGGTTTTGATAATTAACTATATAGTATCGGTGTAAATACACCATAGTTAACCCATATATTTGAACTACGTATGTAGCGTAGAGGGCATAGTTTTAATTGTATCTCATCTCTCATAATGTGGATATAATTTCGCAACTGTGATGGCTTGTTGTATTACCTGGGTACCAGCCCACCCACTGATGATGAAGCCGCACAGCTTTGAAACAATTGTCTGGGTGGTGGTACCGCTGAAAATAAATAACAGTAGTCTTCTCTACTAGAGAAGCGTTATTTATTTGAAGTAATGCAATAGTAGCTATCTCGTTGTGAAGGCAACCACATTATGAGATACAATTAAAATGATGCCCTCTACGCTACATACGTAGTTCAAATATATGGGTTAACTATGGTGTATTTATACCGATACTATATAGCTAATAATTATGAAAGACCAAGATTAATACACTTAAAAATCTTTCATAGTAAAATTAACTTTTTAGTTCAAAGATTGATTGTATGTCTTTTACTACAAAGTTTTTGTTGATCAAATAAAAGTACTGAGGTTTTGCTGGGAAACAAAAACAAACTAGATCAGATATACACTTAAATTAGAAGAAAAGAGTGATTTAAATGCATTATTGAATGGAAAGTATATTATGAATGTTATGTAATGGAAAGTATATTATGAATATTATGGAAAGTATACTATGAATGTTATGTTATGTAATGAAAAAGAATGCATAATCAATCAGTTCTTGACACAAACTGAAATAAAGTTTAACTTTTAATTCTGTTTTTATTAACAAAGAAGCTCTTTTAAACAAAAAACTGTATATTGGAACAATTTCCAAAGCACACCTGTATGTCATTCTTTGACTGTAACTTTTTTTTTTTTTGTTCTAAATACAAAACAGTATATTTTTAAGTTTTGGTTTGGCTTATTACTTTAACTTAATGCTGATTAAGTTTTAAGTTAATTTGATATATACAGTTGTGCCCCCGTATCCGCTGATTCAGTTACCCCACGGTTAACCACGGGAAAAAAAATGAAAAAACTTAATACGTACTGCTCGCGTGTTAAAAAATAAAGGGAAGCACCCAATACGATGCTTCCCTTTATTTTTTACTATGTCGCATATGGTTTGATCACCAACATTATAATGGTTCTTTAGAGATTTAACAGATGCACCGTGTTCAAACTTTTGAATAATTTGAAAGCACAACTCTTGTTTGCCCATCATTTTTGCGATTTCTAAACAAAAAAAAAAAAAAAAAATTCAGACATCCCTAACATAAATAACGAAACAAAATTTGTCCTCTTGCGGTGCGATGGAACACAACAATTGATACAACAATTGTTGTGTCAGTTGTTGTGTTCTATTGCACAACAATTGACGCAACGCACTAAATCAAACTAAACAGTTTGATTTAGTGCGTTGACGTGCCCAGTTAATCCAATCCCAGCAAATAAATTGAGAGTCTGCTGTACTTTATTATTACTGTATTTAATATTGGTAATGTCTTACTGTGTGTTTAATTTATCGATTAAACTTTATTATATGTATGTATGTACAAGAAAATCATGTTATATATGGGGTCAGCAGGTGTTCACTTATATCCATGGTTTCAACCATCCACGGTAGGTCTTGGAATATATCCCCCGCAAATACAGGAGTCTTGAATACAAGACTCCTGTATTTGCAGGGGATACAAAGGGTACTAGGAAAGTTTTGCAATACAGCTTTGTTTATTTAATTTTTTCAAAGTAATTTCCTCTACATTCAATACACCTCTCCATCCTCCGAAACCAATCTTTAAACCAGTTCTGCCAAGTTTCACTAGGGAGTAAAGCACACTCGTTGTCCCAAGCCCCTAGAAGGTCCTCATCACTGGAAAACCGCTTCCCTTTTAGCTTCATTTTCACATGCGGGAACAGTGCAAAGTTGCAGGGAGCAAGGTCTGGACTGTAGGGAGGGTGCTCGAGAAGTTTCAGTCCTGTCTGGTCAAATATTCGGTGCAGGCTCTGGCGCGGTGAGCTGCAGCATTATCGTGATGGAGGTACCAGATGTCCATTCTTGACTTTGTCCGCAGGTTCTTCATAGATCCAATGACTTTAGGCAGGCATTGTTCAGTATACCACTTAGCTGTGACTGTCTTCTGCATGTCCAAAACGACACATTCCACAATTCCACTCGATTTTAAAAATACAGCTATCATTTTCTTCTTTACAGATCGGGATTTTCTGACAATTACGGGTGTGTCGTCATCATCAAAGACCCAAACTTTGTTTTGAGCCTTGGTCGGCAGATCGTAATAGTACAGCCAAGTCTCGTCACCTGTCACGATGTTGTTCACATACCGAGATTGTCCCTTATCAAACTTTTTTAACATCTCCCGGCACCAAATCACACGTCGTGTCATCTGCTCTTCAGTCAGTTGATGCGGCATCCAGAGAGAACAAAGTTTCTTCACGTGCAAATGATCTTGCAGAATCGAACGAATTGCTGGTGCATTTAGGCCCAAAGTATCCTCTATCTGTTGGTAGGTCACTCGCCTGTTTTCGTCAAGCATTTTCCTCACAGCAGTAACGTTTTCCTCCGTAACTGACGTTTGTGGCCTTCCCGGCCTCTCAGAATCCTCCAGAGTGAAATTTTCCCTTTGGAATTCTCTATACCACCTGAATATCGTTGTACGATGTGGACAATCATCATCTAGTGCAACAGTCATTTCTTCTAAGCACTGGTCTGTGGTTAAACCATGCATGAAATTATATCGCAAAACTGTCCTTATCTCATTTCGTGACCACGATGCCATCGCAAGCACTTTACACTCTCACTACTAATGAATAACTGAGCCCATCGACTTGGCGCGGCGGCTACTATGCATGTATGAACATGTCTCAACATGCAGCAACAAGCAGCTTCCTGTGATTCATTGTTGCGTCATATTGCAAAACTTTCCTAGTACCCTTTGTATATTCCTGAATTACTGTATTAAATCTTTATCAATATTAAGGTAACCTTAGATTTGAGAATTGATCTTAAGCCTTAGCTTATCTTTAAACCAAAAAAAAAAAAAAAAAGGCAATTTTCTTTTATTTTTGACTTACATAAGTCATTTATGTAATTTAGTAATAGTCATAAGTCATTTGTTACATAATTTGACTTACACAAGTGCATACATGAAACATTTCATCATTAAAAAAAAAAAACTTATTCTATTGATAAATTTTACATTGAGAATATGTATGATAGGAAACAATTATTGCAGTTTGCATTATGTATATATGGTATTAGTGCCAGTTGAAATGCACTAAATTTTTTTTTTCATTCTTTTATCAGTTATATTGTCATTTTTCAGCTTTTGAATTATTTTCATAACTCACCCTTGCACCCTAATACCCTTCAGCTTTCTCATTGACCAACCTATACTGTGTCATCTGTGAAGAGTGCAGGCAAATATCTGTGCTTCCCTCTGTTTAGGTCACAGGTCTAAGTAATATATCTTCTATAGCCTTTTTTTTTTTTTTTTTTTTTTTTTTTTTATCTGTGATACAGTTAAAAAAAAAAAAAGTAGAAGGTGAGCATAGCATTTAAGCTTCCAATGGTGCAGCAAAATTTCCATAATAATAGACATAAATTCTTTCTTTGCTGCAAATTAGGAAGAAGTCACTATTCGTATAAAAGCTGCACAACATGAAATTTATGTTCATGCAGTTCTATAAATAAAGTGGTACTGATACAGTATAACCTGCATTAGAAGTTTTCCCCCTATACTAGGTTTGGTTTCTTAATTCCCAATTTCTACTCTGTATACAGGCAGTTCTTGCTTTACGAGTTCCTGGGTTTACAAGTCCCCCCCCCCAAGTATCAACAAAATAAAAATATGAACATTAATTGCAAAAAATGAATGTTAAACATTCATAAACACTGCATTCCAAACCACGTGCGTAGCTATACAATACAGTGTACCCTGCTTTACAATATTAATCAGTTCCAGAGACACCATCATATTTAAAATATCTTAATGTGAATCCAATAACACATTGTTTTTTGGTAATTCGTTTCAAGATTTCTTTTCAAGATTCGTTTCAAGATTTCTCATTGAAATTTTTGCTGTATAACTAAGCTGTTTATCTCTCTAAATTGTCATTTTTAAGGTCATGAATGTGACCTTAAGGCCGTATAAAAGGTTGTGAGCATGATTTGTAAATTGTATTAGTTTCCAATTCAAATCATTAAAATGCACTACACTTCCATCGTTATCATATGTTCTGTTATACGAACCAATTTTGAACGCCTCTGTGACATTTTTCTAAAGCACATTTCTGTAGGTCATGACCATAAAACAATGAAAACAATTTTTGCACTTTCCTGTTTATTGGGCCTTTCTGTTACTGAAAGCAATTATAAATGGGTAGTAAACTCAATCTTCTTGCATTTGCAAAAATACCGATAGCTGGAATTGTGTGGTTTTTTTACGTTATTATGGTGTAATGTGTTTGCCCTTTGCTGAAATCTTCAATCGTATAAAAAACATAAATTTTCAGAATCTTCTCTTCTCTTCATTCATTTTTTTTTTTTTTTAAGCTTCGTAAACTTGTTATTCCACACGATCGTGTTAGTTGCAATTTGTGTGTGCCGTTAAAAAATGCTTATGCATGCAATCGTGAAATTTATAATTAAAAGAGAAGATTATCTTGGAAACAAACGCCTCTTGAAGCATTTCTGAAGAAGACGACTCCAACAAACCAACGAGTGCCAAGCCAATAATGAGTGATCAACGAGTGTGCATTTAGTCGATGATGATGAAGAATAAACGTTCTTTAACTTTTGTAAGTCATAAATAATTTCTCTATTATTATAATTCGCTTGATTTTACAGGCTACGTTTTAATTTCTTTGGATAAATTAATCATTGTTTAAACAAACTAATTAGCTAACTAATTTCATTGTTGGGAACATAACCCCTATTTTTAACCTTATGTTTATGGGAAATAAATTCCCGCTTTACGAGTGTGCGCTAGGAATGAATTAACTCGTAAAGTCAAGAACTACCTGTATTGTAATGCATTATTTTCCCACGTAAGAAATTTCTCAGTTAAAAGGTTTTCCCGCATAAAAAGTACGTGATAAAGAATACATGGTATATTATTAAAATGATGTTTTCCAACTTAATGTTTTTTAAATATAGAATTTATTTATTTTTGTAGTAAAAAATATAAAACAATATAAACATTTTGGTAATTGAACAAGTTAGTCCATTGCACCATTTTTGGACGTAGTAAACCACCAAAGTAGGTGAAATGGCATAATTTTTTACATCTCCTATTGTGAATACCTTCACAAGTTGCCCTGCTATTGCATTACCTCCAATAAGCAACACTTCTCCACTGGAGAAGACTAATGTTATTTATTCTTAGCGGATACCATCACCCCCTGCCATTGGACCTATGGATATATTGGATACGTCAACCACATTAAGAGTTAAGTTCTGATAGTTGTGAAAGTTCTGAATTACTTAGTGGATTGTTGCTGTGTCTTATTGTAATTGCGACCTTTTAAGGTATGTTGAAACTCCAAAGGAGCTCATTCTTCCACCTTGGTAATGAGTTTAATGAATAGAATGTTAAGCAATTAGGAATTCTCAGTTTAAAAATGTTTCCTATAGGCAGAGCAAAATATTTATAAATTCTGAAGTAGTACTTAAAAATGATCTTTAACTTATATATGTGTATCTTTTCATTTTTATTTGTGTAGTTAATATTTCATGCCCTTAAGGTAATTTTCCCTTCTAAGAAGTTTTCCCTCTTAAGAATTTCTAAACCTCCAGTCCCTTGGAAAACTTCTTATCAGGGTTCTACCATACTTAATCACCTTGTATTTGCTTATCACATTTGTTTTTCCTTTTTATGCTAAGATCATTTCTCTTGATAATTGGCTAAAAATTAATCTTTTGTTTAAGGCTTTCAGCTTCAGTGCGAAGTGATTGTATTTCAGTCAATCTGCACTTGGGATTTAAAAGCACAACCAAAATATTAAATTCATAGCATGTTCTTTCCATTTCACTTGAGTTGTGTTTATGTATATATTTTTTTATATGACAATGCTGTAACAGTTTATGAATATAATGGGATAAACTTCATGTAAACTGCTGTAAGCTCCCATTACTATTACAATATATGATGTTATGATATGATTGCTTGTTAATAGGAGAGACTGCTTCTACACTTAAATAGAAAGGGTGCAAGAATATTTGCTGATGCTATCAAGGCAGAGTTAGGTGGGTTGGAAAACTGCTAGCTTGGGGGGTGATACATGGACTAATAGATTAACAGTAGTTGCTGGCAGAGGTAAAAGTGATCCATGCACTACTTCTGTTGAAATGCAATTGAGCCTGGAAAGCCAGGCAATGGGAATTTCCACGACTGCTGGGAGTCATAGTGGAACAAGTAAATACATGGGCTGTGTTAGGGTAACTAAGAGTAGAAACAGGTGCATGTATACTTGCATGTACACCATGCTTGAAGTATAGTAAATAAATTTGATGAATTTGATGTGCTGGTCAAGACATCAAAAGCAGATATTGTTGGGATATCAGAGACATGGTATCACACAGACATAAGCAGTGCAGAACTGGAATTTGGGGAGTACAATGTGTACAGAAAGGATAGACAGGACAGGAAGGGAGGAGGGGTTATGCTGTTAGTTAAGAAACACATAAAATGTAAGGAAGTGCGTCTAATTGATGTGAGTGGACAATGCAATGTTGAGTCTGTTTAGTGTGACATAAGTACACCAAACAGACTCAACATTGAGTCTCATAAAAATGAGAGTAGGTGTGTGTTATAGGCCTAATGAATCTGATGAGTATAATGAGCAATTGTGCAGAGAAATAGAATGGGCCCGTAAATTAGTGTCTTATAATGGGGATTTTGGTCACTGGAATTTGTGGGTTGGTCACTCACACACTAGCAAGGCTTTTTTGGATTTATTGGATGATTGTTTTCTACAGCAGCATGTTCAGGAGGCAACTAGAGGGAGTAATACTCTTGATTTGATTATCAGTAGTGATTCTTCATGCATCTGCTGATAAAGGAACTACTAGGTGGTAGTGATCATAGTGTGCTGAAGTGGGATTTACCCAGAGGTAACTACCGTCAAGGGCAAAGGGGTTTTTGCTTTCATAAAGGCGACTACAGTGGTCTGAGACAGTATTTAAATTCTATACGGTGGGACCAACTGATGATGTTACCAACAGCAAATTCAAAATTGGAAGCATTCAAAGAATTAATCTTGGAAGCTACTAGGCTTTTCATACCAACTAAGAAATATTGTTCAAGATTTAGGCCTAAATGGATGTCAGATGAACTATTAGACATGTGACAGAGAAGAAAAATGCATGAGATACATATAAATTAACATGTGACACAGAAGCCTATGATAGATATAAGTTGGTCTGTAACCAAGTTACAAAGGAGGTTAGGCATTCAAACGCAGATTACGAGAACTCTCTTCGGCAAAGGATGCAAAGAAAAACATCAAAGCATTCTTTACTTATGTAAACTCTAGAAGGAAGGGGAGGAATCAGATTGGTCCACTTGATATTGATGGTTCAACTGTTGATGATCCTGCTCAGGTAGCTAACAAACTAAATGAATATTTTGCATCTACATTCACATATGAGGGGAATACCAGAGGTGTATTCAACTCTGGCAGTAAGCTAGATAATCTTGTAATAACTGAGAGTAAAGTGGAGGATAAATTGTTGAAGATAAACACAAGAAAGGCACCTGGGGTGGATAGAATCTATTCAGTTATATTAAAGGAGGCGGCAAAGGAAGTAAGCAAACTCTTAGCCATAATTATGAGAGCTTCCTGGACTCAGGGTTGGTACCCATGGACTGGAGATGTGCGAATGTGACCCCAATCCACAAAGGAGGATCAAAGGGAGACACAGGTAATTACAGACCTGTTAATTTAACTTCTTTTCCAGGGAAATTAATGGAGGCACTGGTTAAAGAAACATTGCTCATCTAGACATGACTTCAGTTATAGCTTGGACACAGCATGGGTTTGTTAAGGGGAAGTCTTGTCTGACTTTGCATCCAGTCACAAAGGAACTGGATGCAAAGAATAACTTTGATATCATATATTTGGGTCTTAGAAAAGCCTTTGATACTGTTACACATGGAAAATTGCTGCACAAATTGGAGCAGTGTGGCATTGGAGGCAAATTGCTGCTATGGATAAAGGGATGGTTGAGTGGAAGAAGACAGAGAGTGGTAATCAATGGACACTGCTCTTCGTGGACTAATGTTATTAGTGGAGTCCATCAGGATTCAGTGTTGGGTCCATTGTTGTTTTCTGTATTTATAAATGATATTGATGAAGGTATATCAGGCTTTATGTCCAAGTTTGCAGACAATACAAAGGTTGTTAGAGTTGTTAAGGACACTACTGATGCTATGCTTCTGCAACAGGATCTGGAAATGTTGAGCAGATGGGCTTGAGAGGTGGCAAATGAAGTTTAACATTGACAGATGTAAAGCGCTACATATGGGAAACAGCAACCCCAGAGCAACTCTTTGGTACTACACTGACAGTGGTAGAGAATGAAAAGGACATTGAGGGTAATTGTGTAGGCAGATATGAAGTTCTCTGAGCAGTGCAGACAGGCTGCAAGAGTAGCTCATGGTGCCTTGTCAATGATATACAGGAATTTTTCTAGCAGGGATAAAGAGGTGATTATCCCTTTGTATAAGGCAATGGTCAAGCCACACCTTGAGTGCTGTATATAGGTCTGGAGGCCTTATTTTAAGAAGGATGTAGAGCTGTTGGAACAGAGAAGGGCAACAAGATTAGTGAAATGGAACAAAGGGTTGCTCTTACGAAGAAAGGCTTAAGTTTTGCAAATTACAAAGTCTGGAAATTAGGCACCTGTGAGGTGATCTGATTGAGGTGTATAAAGCCTTGAATGGTTTGAGTGCTCAATGCTGATGGGATTCTTCCTCTTGCTCAGAATAATTGCCTGAGAGGGCATAAATTCAAATTGAGGAAAGACAGATGTAGGATAGATGTGCTGAAGTTTGCCTTTAGCCAGCAGGTGGTTGATTGCTGGAACAAACTTCCATCTTTCGTTGTAGAGTTGATAGTTTAAACAGATTCAAGGCAGAACTTGACAAACATTTGGAGCAAGTGGATGGTGAAATAAGGGTTTTTTTTTTTTGGCTGATGCTATATAAGCTTGCTTTCTTGAATCATGTGCCTATGCTAATGTTAAGTTCATAACTTTCTTTTTACCGGTCTGCTAAATGTCTAGCCATGACTGGCTATAGTCACTGGCTAACTGGAAATTTTCAAAATGGCAACTCTAAATTGATCCTATATTTATTTGTAAGGGAAGTTATTTTCTCTCTCTGGAATGATTAAATGTAATGTAGTACTGTAACATTGTTGTATTTGTTTAGTATATGATTGTGAAAAGGTATTGCCTGATTGCAGGTTTAAAAATGAATTAATGAAACACATCACAAATTTATCTGTTTTTAATTGTTGCAGTCAAATAATAACGTTTTAAAATAAGGGGATAAACATATATTAAAATTCTCTCTTTTTAGTGAAGGAAGTAGGTGGGTTTCTGAACTGTATATATATTATATAATTCGAATTAAATCCAAATGAATTGAATATTAGACAGTGAAAATAAATGCAAAATTAAATGAAAATAAAAAATAAGGATAGTAGAGCAGACATCAGTGGCAGCAAATATGCAAAAACCACATGTGTGTATTTAACCTTAATAAGATGGAAGCTAAAGATAAAATAAAATGTATGTCAGTGGTGTGGCAAGCCAGTAGAGTGAAGATGAATTTAGCATATAAAATGAAGAATACGGTACTGTTGGAGAAACATTCTTAAATAATTTAGAAAATCGAGTCCAGATTAAAAGCAACTTAATGGCGCCCCTCTGCTAAGCACCTGTTTCTGAATTACATGAAATATCACTATATGTAAATGTATTCTACCTACAGACAAATAAGTAAAAATAAAACTAAAATTAAAAATAGTAGACCATTAGCATTAGTAGAGGCATTTGATGCAAGAAAGCAAGCTTATGCAGCATCAGCCAAAAAAAAAAAAAACCCACTTCCGCTTCACCCCTCTGTTCGTTCAAAATACCTGTCCAGCTGAGCCTTAAACTTATTTAGGCTATCAACCTCCACTACAAGGGATGGAAGTCTGTTCCACCAACCAACCACCCGCTGGCTAAAGGCAAATTTCCGCACGTCTATCCTACATCTGTCTTTCCTCAATTTGAATTTATGCCCTCTCAGGTGATTATTCTGAGCTAGAGGAAGAATCCCATCAGCATTGAGCATGCTCAAACCATTCAAGGCTTTATACACCTCTATCAGATCACCTCGCTGGTGCCTAGTCTCCAGACACTGTAATTTGCAAAACTTAAGCCTTTCTTCGTAAGAGCACCCCTTTGTTCCATTCACTAATCTTGTTGCCCTTCTCTGTACTCGTTCCAGCAGCTCTACATCCTTCTTGAAATGAGGCCTCCAGACCTGTATACAGTACTCTAGGTGTGGCCTGACCATTGCCTTATAATACCATAATAAGGCATTGCCTGACCATACCATAATATCAAATTGAATAGAAAAGACTGACCATTATGCCCCATCTCGTCAGTGGACAATGGTTCCCTGACTCTTATGGCCTCGTGGTCATATGGGCTTTCTATGTATTGTTATTTTGAGGGCCCGATTTTCTATCTTATTAAGAAATTAAAGAATTAGCAGTCTTATTTGTTTCTGTTTCAAATGCAAACTTTTGTTATCCTGGCCATTAGGGTGTATGGAAATCTCTGAGGAAGTTTTCTCTATCTGCCTTATGAATATGTTGTTAGCACTCATATAGATTGGATTTTCATTGGAGTACTGATTGGTTTCTTGGTCCTTGGTTTCAGTTTCCAATGAACTTTCTGTTAACATGCAGGATTGAATATTCCTTGCACTGTTGCTTTTGTGCTGATTATGCTATTTAACAGTATGCAGTTGCTTTTATTTACTGTTTCTTACGCATATTTTGTGTGATGAACAGTACCATCAGTTTTCTCGTGTCAGTATTTTGG
This sequence comes from Mastigoproctus giganteus, assembly GCF_048544385.1. Classification (NCBI taxonomy): domain Eukaryota; kingdom Metazoa; phylum Arthropoda; class Arachnida; order Uropygi; family Thelyphonidae; genus Mastigoproctus; species Mastigoproctus giganteus. Next base: position 67,961,309 of record NC_143582.1, on the reverse strand, counting down.
TGGCAGTCGAAGGTTTTAATGTTTTGCAACATTTATATGTAATGCATAAGTGTGCATACCAATACCATCTTTGTAGAAGAATAAGAGAAATTTACCTCAATGTGGTATGTAGAACACTTCCGTATGATACTCTCCAGAAATTAAAATGAATATAACATTAACACAAAATTACAGTAAAAAATAAATTGAAAACGATTAAAAAATCAATTGAACACAATTAAAAAAAGTTTAATGTAAATTTTGAAAAACAATTTTCCTTCCTTAAGCTGACAGCGCTTTTCGACTGTATGTCATGATCACTGGAATGAAAATTACGAAGCATGTGTGAGCATGAATATCCGTATCCATATTTTCCCTTTCCAGTGTAAAATTGTGTCTAGGATGAATATTATTAAACAAATGTAAAATTGTTATTACTGATAGTGCTACTATGAGTAATAACAAGAACATCATCACCTCCCATAGTATGTGATATGGGGTAGAAAAGGTGTCAAATGTATACACTCAATCGTTGAGAGATAGACCTTCGATATTAAGCCAACTTAGACTCAGTCCCATTGGTAAACCAAAAATTCTTTGTATACTTTGTCACGAAAGGTGATATAATTGGCTTCAACTAAGAGTTTAATTAAGTGAAAACTTTCTGTAATAGCTTCGTATAATTAATTGGTATAGAGTTATTACATAACATATCCCAAAGAATATCTAATGTGTATTCAATGTTTACATGTGTAAATAATGAAGTAAAATCCAGTGAGAATAAATTATCAATATTGCTGAGTCTGCAGTCCTTAGGGTTATTAAATAATGTATCATAGGTTTTTATCCCAACTTGTATCGCCTGTCTAAAGGGATTTTTATAATACTATATACATGTGTGGCTAAGGATGAAAATGCCAAGTTTCTGTAAGAAACAATGGGCTAAATAGGAAATCTAATCTTATGCAATTTTACCTGACCGAAAAGTGCAGGAATGTTGTATGTTCTGGCTTTCTATTCCTTTAACTGAGACATAGTAATGTAGTCATTTTTTTGATATGTGGTAAACATTTTATTGTACTGATTGACCAAATTGGTAAATAGTGCCAGGTCTATTTCAAGATAAGTGGAGGTATCCAATATAATTGAATCTAACTTATTTATACAGGGTGTCTCGAAAATGCATGGCATAACTTCAGGAATGAGTTCCTCATATGTAGACAATAAAAATATTTTATATCAACATTGTTCCGGAAATGTTTGGTTTCCGAGTTTTGAAGGTCTGTCTATGACACGTAACTGTTCACATCACCTTATAGTAATTGTTCAAAATATCCACCTTCTGCTTGAATACAGGCCTCACATCGACGTCTCATGGACTCCCGATGACGATGCCAAATTCCTGGCATGTTTCGTATTGTCTCACAACCTGCTACAATTCGATTGTGGAGAGTTTCCACATCAGCTACGGGAGTCGGATACACCAATGACTTTAAATGGCCCCACAAGAATAAATCTAGTGGGTTTAAATCAGGTTAGGCCAGGCAGTTGGTCCACCTCTGCCTATCTACTGACCAGGAAACCTTCGATTCAGGTAATTGCGGGCTAGGTGGCTGAAATGTGTGGGAGTGCCATTGTGCATGAAGTGTGCTTGTTGACGAATGATCAGTGGCGTGTCATCCAAGAAATCAGGCATGTTGTTTTCCAGAAAGTTTCTGTACGCCTGCCCTGTGAGTTTGTTTGGAAGTACATGGGGCCCAAATAATTTATCACCAAAAACACCTGCCCAGATGTTGAGGCTGAACTGCTGTTGGTGATGTGATGGAAGAATTGCATGTGGGTTTTCCTCCACCCATACATGCTGATTGTGAAAGTTTTGGATTCTGTCTCGTGTGAACTGTGCTTCATCTTTGAATATTACTAAAGCAGGAAAGTGAGGAGTTGTACCACACTGTTGCAAGAACCACTGGCAGAATATTATTCGCGCAGGGTAATCTGCTGGTGACAAGGCCTGTACCTGTTGCAGATGGTAAGGGTACAGTTGGTGTTCTCGCAACACTCTCCAAATAGTCAAACGTTGAACAGCCAGTTGCATTGCTATTCTGCATGTGCTGATTCCAGGAGTGGCATGTGCACAACATGCAAAATCTCCTCTACTTCAGGAGTCGTAGATCTTGGTCGTCCTCTGTCGGCAGCATGAAGTTTAAAGGTCTCATGTTCACAGAGGTGGCGATAGATACCTTCAAACGTTTTCCTCTCTGGACATCTTCGTTCTGGGAACCTTTTGTGGTACAAACGATGAGCCTCTAGAGCATTGCCGTCCGCAAAATCGTACATTAAGTGCATATCCGTTTGCTCGTGATTTGAGTACATGGTTAGAATGGAAAACCACCAGATTTTGTCAGTACCTTGTGATGAAGGAAATCACCTGCTGGAGATAAGACATTCTGGTTAATAACTTGGGAACCAAGCATTTCCGGAACTATGTTGATATAAAATATTTTTATTGTCTACATATGAGGAACTCATTCCTGAAGTTATGCCATGTAAAGACACGGCATAACTGCAGGTTTTTGAGACACCCTGTATAATCAGTTTTATCGAGTATTGTCACTGTATCTCCTTTATCTGCTCTCTTAATAATAATATCTTTATTTTCCAGAAGTTCACGTAAAGCTGAACTTTCATGTCTATTCAATTTAGGAAGTCTTGTTTCTTTTATGTTATTCACCACTTGGTTAACTTGTTGAATAAATAAATCCTTTTGTGGGACATTACAAAGTCCAACTTCAATATCTATTACGAACTGTTTTTTAGGTAGCTTGTGAGGTGGTAAATTATAATTTAATCCTTTGGATAAAAGTGAAATCTGGTCCTGTGATAGTGCATACGAGGAAAGATTTGTAACCTGTTGATATGTAGGTACGTTGGGTGAGGGGGTATTCGAGGATTAGCTGAATCATTCTGATTGTGCGTTAGCACATTGTATGCATGTGGGGAGCATCAATGGACTCGTATGCATTTGTCATATGCACTTGCAACAATGTGTTTGAACTCTTATGAACCTGTCGTGATACCATCAAGACAGGTTCTTACGAGTGCATGTAGGCGCCTCCGTAGCCAGGTGGGAAGGAGCAGCAGTGCATAGCACATGCTTCTTGATTAGACTGGGGTTCGAGCCCGTCACCACCGAATACGGAGGATGCGGAAAGGTCAGGGAAGGACCACCACATATCCCGGAGCAATATGGCCTTAGTTGCTAATGCTCCTAAAAAAAAAAAAAACCAAATAACAAATAAAATAAATAACGAGTGCATGTATCAATGGGGGGGGAGGATATCGATTCCTCTAGCTTTTGGACCTGCTCCTAGATGACCTATATGTTCACCATTATGGTTTGCTGCAGGAAAAGATTGGCCACCCATAATTTAAATTAATATATTTTGCTGGATTGAGAATAAATTCACTTGTTTTCATGAACCGCGACTTGAAAATTTTTACATATACCGTATTTCTTTGATTCTAAGATGCACCCCATTTTTAGAGACGTTTATAGGGGGGAAAAAAGTGTGTCTTAGAATCGAAGAAATACAGTAATTATATTTTATAATTTGGACTATCTAGTTTGAATAATTTAAAAAATTAATTTTTTTTAAATTTAAAAATTAGTTTGAATAATCTTAAATTTTAAAAAATTTAAATAATTTTAATTATGATATTAATGTAGCAGTGACTTACCATTGCAAATTTATGCTATTTCAGGATTTAAATTTTTAGCTCCAAGCATATTTTATGCTCTGAATTCTGTCACTGCTCTGAGTGCTCTTAAAGGCATGACAATTCCAATGTATGCAGCAATTAAAAGGTGTGCACCTCTTGTTACACTTCTTCTTTCTGTTATTGTGCTGCACAAGCCACTTCCTACTTTCCAGATATCCTTATCCATTTTGCTCATTACTGTTGGCTGCTTAATTGCAGGTAAGCTACACATTCCTACTCCTTATAATAAAACAACTAATATTTCATGGAATGATACTATTTATTTTAAAGTTCTTAGTTCATGCTTCAAAAACAGAGACAAAACTTCTTATTTTAAAATATTTTTTGCATAGTGGTTCAGAGTATAAACTCAGTTACTTTGGCCCAATCTTTTCCTTTGCATAGTGTTAATAATCAGTTATTTGAATCCAGTAGTTTATGAAATCCAGCAGTTATACGAATACAGTAGCTGTGAAATACTTTCCAGTAATCATTATAAAATACTTTGTTGTAATTGTTATAAAAATGTATTATAACTGCCAAAAAAAAAAAAAACTAATAGGTAAACTTATATATATCTGCTGGATTTATAAGAGACTCCATTTTTTTGATCCGCTTTTTCATTCAACATCTTAATACAGTTTTTATCCATTTTTTTTTTTTGCAAAAGACTATAAAACTAAGGCTATGGGATTTTCAAAAAATTCTGCAAATTTTTGCATAAAATTTCTTTGTTTAATTCTAGGTAATGAATTGCCATCAGGTGTGCTAAAATATGTGGAATGTGCAAAACAAAAAATTAGATATACTGTAATTGTTAAACTGTGTTTTCCTTGTCTGTGTGGTGTGAAGCTAAATTTAATTTAACAGTATTATTCAGTAAGATGTCAAAGATGTACAATGTAGTGTTTAAGAAGACATAATATACTCTTTTCCACGTGCTACAAAATCTGGAAAAGATAACATTTGCTTTATATACTGTATGTAAATGGATTTTTCAATTTCAATTGGTAGGAACTTCAATAGTTCGAGTGTTCTGCTCTACAATTAGATAGCAGTTATGATGTTGTTTACTGCAATTGTGTCATTACTACATAATTGAATTTTAAGACAAACAAAGGTTTGTATGTTAGGCATCATTATTAGAACATTTCGTATTGTGTAATCCTTCACAAGTTGCTTTCCCTTATACTTTGAAACACTTTCCCCATCAGAGAGGTCACCACCACCCAGGTGACCCTTTCAAAGACTATTTGGCCTCTCTCATTGGTGGGAAGATAGGTACCCAAAGGATATAAGAACCGATGACGATTAAATGTCAATTAAAGATAAGTGCCATTTAATAGGCCAGTTTATAATTTTTCTGAGTCTTTTTGTAGCAGGTATTCCCTTGTTTTTCTTGTTTACAGCCTTCCACACATCTTAATATCACTAGCAGATACTGATGTCATACATGCACTACTCTCATCAGTATCATTAATGAAAATTAGAATTTGCACAGAATCCTTAGGGGACCTACTCACAACTTTTGTATATTTATAACCACTCTGTCTTGTATATTAGCCATCTGCTCTATCAACCCCAATTCCACACTTCTTCAACCAATGCATAAGATTTTATCTGATAAAATTTTATCAGAGTTATTTATTCCTTGCATTCAGTTTCTTTGTTTAAGCCAGAGATACTTTCTAGAAAATTGTTGTGGGAATTGGTATATTTTGTAAAGTAACTCATATGATCAAACAGGTTATTGTCCCCTGAAGTAGGGCATAGCCATGAACAAAAACTACTTCACTTGCTACTTTAGTACATTGATCTTATATTGTGGAGAGGTATTTTGCCAAAAGTTGTCTTTGTAATGTACTACTCTAAATAAAAAGCCCTGCTCCAGTGGAGAACTATATTGCCATTTTAAAGTGTGTGCGCGACTACCCAGACCATGATTTTCATCCTGCTTGGGGTTTCATGAATGGGTGGGTAGGCAGGCACTATGAAGACCTGAGCTGGATTCATTTGTCAGAAAAACAGGAAATATGCCTTGTCAAATGGATAGGTAGAATAGGACCTGGGTATGTCTGCTTGGGCAAAAGTTGATGATGTTGTAGAGCAGTTATCAAGAAAGCAAGAAAGCAAGCTTATACAGCATCAACAAAAAAAAAAAAAAAAAAAAAATCCCATTTCACCCACTCTAAAAGTTTGTTTAGTTCTTCCTTGAATCTATTTCCAGCAATCAACTACCTGCTGGCTAAAGGCAAATTTCCACACATCTATTCTACAACTGTCTACCCTCAATTTGAATTTATGTCCCCTCAGGTTCATAATCTGAGCAAGAGGAAGAATTCCATCAGCATTGAGGCTGCCCAAAAAAAATGACAAAAAAAAAAAAAAAAAAAAAATCAAAGAATAAAAATTAGTTACTCATCTCTTAGAAACAGGACATCTCTTTTGGGGATTACTCTGACTTCTAATCTCTCTTGGCACAAGCACATTACAAATATTGCTTCCTCTGCATCTAAAAAACTTGGTTTCCTCTTTCGCTCTTGGCGTTACTTTTCTTCCAAACAGCTGCTCACTCTGTATAAATCGCAAATCTACCCTGCCATGGAATATTGTTCCCACATCTGGGGTGGTGCCCCCAAAACCTCTCTCAGGCTTCTTGATTCCATTCAGAAGAGGGCAGTTAGGTTAATTAATGATTCATCTCTAACAGAGTCTCTCCACTCGCTGTCTCAGATGTACTGTTTCTGCTGCATGCCTCTTCTACAGATACTTCCATGGGCACTGTTCTTCTGAATTGGCTTCTATAATTCCCGCTCTCTCTTTCAAAACAGTCCGAACACGTGCCGCCACCAGCCAACATCCATTTACTGTCCAACTTCAAACCCACAGAACCAACTTTTCATCTTCCTCATTTATTCATTCAACTGCCGTTTTCCGGAACAACCTTCCTTCATACTTATTTCCTGAAAATTACAGTCTACAGAAGTTCAAGTCCGATGGCAACAAATATCTTCTTTCGTCTTCTCAACCTTCAACCCAAGCATGGTACTAAGTACTATAGGTCCTAATACCTCTCGTGTTTGGGGTTTACATTAAAAAAAAAAAAAAAAAAATTTCCAGAATCCAGTCAAACAGCAATACACGATAAGCAACAAACTAAATTTGACGGAGTTGAAACAATGGCAGTTAGGTCAACAAAAAGGTTAATTACTATTATGGACCTGTAAGTCTGTCAGAATGGAGTTTACGGGGCATGTTCTGCAAATCTCTCACTCTGAACATAAGTTTGATATTCAGTATTTCTAGAAAAATTAATATATTAAATATTACCTACCACACCATATATCTCCTACCATACCGTACAAGATCTTTGAGAAAGTGTTCATAAATAGAATAAGGATATTCCAATAAAAAAAACTTATCATCTAATAAACAAAGTTTTAAGGCTGGATGTGGCACTGAGGATGCCTTATTCATAATTTAAAAGGAAAGTGGAGAATTCAAATGTAAAGTATGTAGTAGGCAACTTCATGGACTTTCAAGGGGTGTTTGACATAGTTTGGTGGGAGAGTATTCTGTTATGTCAGCAGGAGGCAGAGTGCTGTCAACAGATATTATAATGTCCTAAAATTTTATTTTGGTAACTTAATAGTAAAAATGTTCAATAGAATAAAGTTCATGAAATTACTAAAGTTTCTAAAGGATGTCCATTGGATCCTTTTTTATGTGGTATTTAATCAGTGGTTATAGAGAGAATATGAATATATTTATTTTTTCCATATGCTGATTATATTGTGGTAAAAGCAAATTATAGACACAATTCAGAGAAATGTGCAGATGCAGTTATCAGTAATTAATTGCTACAGTGGAATATCTTAAATAAGTTGATCATATCCAAAAATTAAGACCATATTACAGAGGGGATTCTATGTCAAAACAAGCATATCTTTGGACTTAGAACTTAGCCATAAGGTATGATACACCTCAGTCAGATCACCTCGCAGGTGCCTGCGAGGTGATCTGATTGAGGTGTATAAACCTTGAATGGTTTGAGCATGCTCAGTGCGGATGAGATTCTTCCTCTTGCTCAGAATAATCGCCTGAGAGGGCATAAATTCAAATTGAGGAAAGTCGGTTGTAGGATAGATGTGCGGAAGTTTGCCTTTAGCCAGCAGGTGGTTGATTGCTGGAACAAACTTCTATCTGTCATTGTAGAAGTTGATAGCTTAAATAGATTCAAGGCAGAACTTGACAAACATTTGGAGCGAGTGGATGGGTGAAATAAGGGGTTTTTTTTTTTTTTTGGCTGATGCTATATAAGCTTGCTTTCTTGCATCATGTGCCTTTGCTAATGCCAAGTAAGATATTACATATGTCCATGTCTAGTTCAGTTTCCTCGAAGTGGGCCTAATATGGCAGCAAGAACACTGGAGAATAGTGATTAGGATGTTTTTACCTAAAGTGAGTTTTATAGATAATAAAAATAGAATATATGGCTCATTCCAGACTGTCACTTTCTTCTGATGGGACATGGTTCTCTAAATAAAAAAAATTACATGACCTGTGCTTGGGTAGGTCTCCAGTGTGTATATACGAAGAGCTGTAAGATTGGGAACACGGTTTTTATAGATGTATTATGTACAATGACTTAGGAGAAAATATTCTTAAAGCTTATTTTATATAACTGTATAAAATAAACTTTAAGAGTATTTTCTTAAATATAAATTTGTATACAAAATTTCAGGTCAGGAATTATTATTTTTTAAAATAAAGGAATCATTCTGTGCATTTTCTTTTTATTCAAAGGCAGTATTTGAGAGAATAAGAGGACATTTAAGTGATGGATCAAGTAATAACTACTACTGTGGAGATGTATATATCAGAAATATTTATGTAAATAATTATATGAATACAACTATTTAAATTATAGATTATTTATAAATTTCTGTAAGCCTGAATGGAAATTATTGATGTGAAAACATCTTTGGTGGCACCTAATAAATTTCGGATTGGAGTAAAACCAATTTGTCACGAAAATGCGACACAGAAATAGCATAATTTCCATCTCACATCTTTGAAAATGCGAGATGGAAATGATGCAGGCCTTGTTGAAGTAGAATACCCTAGTTAGACATTAAATGATATGCCTACATCAATCTTGTTAATAAATATTGCCCTTCACCCACTTGCACCCTCGATTGTAATATGGATACTCACATGGTGCCTCTGTTGTGAAGGGTCTCCCAGTGATGTGCTGGGAGACACGAAAAAATAAATATTGGGCAACGTCCAGTGTCCCTACTTACCCAAAAATGGATAAAACCAAGTGTCAGAAAACAAAGCCCTCGGCTGTTTGGAAGTTCACAGTTGAATGCAGCAAACTTAAATAATGACTACATTTAAATTATTTTAATTTATTGGAATTGCTGTGGATGCTGTAGAAGTAGGCCGTCTTATGTAATCATAAGCAAACTTGTTTTTATTTACATAAAAAAGAGACATTTAAAGGCAAACAAGGGCCCCTTCCTTGTAATTGTTCAATTATCTGGAAGGACAGAATTGGGGATGGTCCTGCCTGTGGAGGAGTCACCATCCTTGTGGGTAACTGTACCCCCTACCTTTTTCAAGCTACTTCACTTACCACCAAGCATAGAGATGGTAGCAATTAGCTTTCCAGTAGAACAGAATCCATCTCGAAGAGCAGTTTCTGGACTCCTCCCATAAGGCAATTGTATTTGCTTCCCCTGACCTAAAATAACAAAAAATTACTCTCCCAGTTCTCTGACCAGCTGCTTGTGCAAGATTTGTGATATTTAGAAGCTAATGCCCTCCTTCCTAGGACACTGTTTCTGTAGGAACTGGTCACACTCGATCATTTAATTCAATTGGAAACTTTCATTTGTGAAGCTTTCCTGAAACGAAAGCACAAGGTGTCAGGTTTCTTGATATGGAAAAGCATATAACATGGTTAGGAGATTTAGAATTTTAAAAGACATTTCCAACTTTAGTCTTAGGGGACATGGTGCCATTTTGAAATTTCCTCTCAAAATGGTCATTCGCAGTTTATATAGGATCTCACTCTCTTTCTCGGCCATTTTGCCAAGAAAAGGGAATTCCTCAAGAATCAGTTCTAAGCATAACATTTTTCTATCGAAGTTAATTCTATTATTGGACAACTTCCAACCATAAACGGCACCTTATTTGTTGATGTAGTGGATCATTAATAACCACTGTCTCTTGTCATTCAGCCATTCCTTTGTCCCTGCACTGCTTAAATTTGTGAAATAGTTGCTGATGTAGAAGAGTATCAAAAGTTTTACTAAAATCTTATACAATCTTAAAATTATTTTTTGCAAACAGACCCTTTATGAACAACTTATAGTAGCTAATCAGATTGGTCAGACCAGATTTTGCCATAACGAATCCATGCTGTGATTGCTATGCAACTGCATTCCTATCAAGGAATGCAGTTACATGGCAATCCTTGCATTACTTTCAATTTTTATTTTTTCTGGCACAGAAGTAAAGCTTACAGATCTGTAATTACTCACTTTGACCTCTGATCCTCCTTTGCAAAGAGGAGAGCCATTTGCACACATGGTGAAGGGATATCCCTAAATCCAAGGATGCTCTCCTAATTATGGCTTAAGGTTTGCTTACCTCTTTTGCTGCTGCTTTTAATATAATTGGTTAGATAATATTAAAGGTGTCTTATTTAGTCTTAGGTGTCTTATTTATTTTTAGCTCCAGTAGTGTTTCTTCTAGCTTCCTTTATCATATTCAGCTATCAGCCGCTGTAGCCTAGTGGTCAGGCGCGCGGGAGCATAAGTACACCTGTCTTGAGTGACCGGGGTTCAAGCCTGTGACTGCTGAATACAATGCTGTTTCTTGTATTCTGTCTATCTTGTGAACTCCTCTGACCGTTTGGTCGTCCCGGAGTATAAACAGAAAATTTATTTAACTCCAAGTTAGAATTAGGTGTACTTCTGGTATCCCTACCCTAAAAATTTCTTTACAGGTGAAAGTACAGCAGGCCCTTGTTATAACGCAGTTTGTTTTTCACTGAGTCACTGTAATGTCGTTTTTATATTATAACCTATATCTCACTATAATGCTGTTTTACCAGCATATAGATTGAATTTTTGAATTGAATTCTTTTACAGATTGAATTTTTGGCATGTTTAATGAAAACGTTTCATCTGATGTAGTTGATAGCATGAGAATGAATAGTAAAACAGCATTAAAATGTTTCCCACGCTCAGTTAAATTCCCTCCCATGCTAATTTAATTGCAGTACATGACTTGTTTCGTAGTTCCGAGATCAACATTTTAAAAAATGATCAAGTTAAGGAATATGCAGCATTGCTTGTAATTTTTGTGCTATATCCATTTATCCGAAGTCTAGTTATCACTCAGTACAGTGTTAGACATTGCCCGTAATGGACAGTTTACTTGAACATAGTACAGGTGACCCCTGTTTAATGCTGATAATTCGTTCTGGAAAAACAGAGCGCTGAGTGAATCACAGCTAAGTGAGTGCCATATTCCCATAAGGTAACATATGTATTTGTGAGTTGTGGTCTGTGCCATAGGGTATTTCCTAATCAATAATAAATGGTAGTGAAAAGATGCACAAATGTCGGTCAGAATATTTAATATTTAAAAATTTGTACATATAAAATATTCTGCATTACATACATATATAATTATGTGGTAAGTAAGGTGCATTATGGCCTTGCTGCCCTTGCACTGTAAAGCCCATAAACAAACAAACAAACATGTGGTAAGTAACTACATTATGTATCAAAATTAAACTTAAAACGGCAATTAAAATCATGAATTTACTTATCCGATGGCCCTGGGCTGTTGAGTTTTCGTGTCTTTGGTCGATTTTGGGTTGTACTTCGGCTCTCTTCCTGGTAAACTAAAAGGGTTTTAATTTCAAATCCCCCACAGCATTACCACCCAATAAAGTCAACCAATCCTTTGTCTCTTTGAAGCTTGGCATGTTTTTTTTTCTTCTTTCGATATGAAACTTCTTTTAGGCATTCTTTTCAAAAAAAGTCCTGTTTCATCTGTGTTAAAAACTTGTTGAGAAGTATAACACCCTTTTTCGATAATTTTAACAAGTTCTTTTTTGAAAGTTTCAGCTCCTTGATCTGCACTCGATAAAGACGAGTTAGCTTCTCCTTGGATTTTAAATCTTTTGAACCAGCCCTTACTAGCTTTAAAAGGTTCCACGTGTTTTTTGGGGTGAGCTTTCTTCAGATCATCATATAGGCTAATCGCTTTTTCTTTAATAATAGTAGTAGTAGTAGTAGTGGCACTTGATGCAAGAAAGCAAGTGTAGGAGCTTATGCAGCATCAGCCAAAAAAAAAAAAAAAAAAAAAAATCACACCATACCCTCCAATTGCCTGTCCAGTTCCTCCTTAAATTTATTTAACCTATCAACTTCCACAACGACAGATGGAAGTTTGTTCCAGCAATTAACCACCCGCTGGCTAAAGGCAAATTTCCGCACATCTATTCTACATCTATCCTTTCTTAATTTGAACTTATGTCCCCGTAGGTTCGTATTCTGAACAAGTGGGAGGATCCCATCAGAATTCAGCGTGCTCAACCCATTCAAGGCCTTATAGACCTCAGTCAGATCACGCGCAGGTGCCTAGTCTCCAGCCACTGCAATTTGCAGAACTTAAGCCTCTCTTGGTAAGAGGATCCCTTCATTCCCCTCACCAATCGTGTTGCTCTTCTCTGTACACGCTCAAGCAAATCTACATCCTTCCTAAAATGAGGCCTCCAGACCTGTACGCAGTACTCAAGGCGTGGCCTGACCATTGCCTTATACAGAGGGACAATCACCTCCTTTTCCCTGCTAGCAAAATTCCTATATATCATTGACAAAACCCCATGACCTGCCCTAGCAGCCTGTCTACATTGCTCAGAAAACTTCATATCTGACTGCACAATTACTCCCAGGTCTTTTTCATTTTCTACCACCTTAAATGTAGTACCACACAGTTGGTACGTTTCTCTGGGGTTACTTCTACCCATATGCAGTACTTTGCATTTGTCAAGGTTAAACTTCAGTTGCCACTTCTTAGCCCATTTGCCCAAATTATCTAGATCCTGTTGCAGTAGCACACTGCCATTACTGTCATTAACAACCCTGCCAACCTTCGTGTCATCTGCAAACTTCGACATTAAGCCTGATATACCTTCATCAATATCATTGATAAATATACAAAACAACAGTGGACCCAACACCGAACCCTGTGGGACTCCACTAATAACATTAGTCCACGAAGAGCAGCACCCATTGATTACCACCCTCTGTCTTCTCCCACTTAACCATCCTTTTATCCATTGTAGCAACTTACCCTTAATACCATTCTGCTCCAATTTGTACAGTAGTCTTCCATGCGCAACAATGTCAAAAGCTTTCCTGAAATCCAAGTATATGATATCAAAATTATTTTTTGCATCCAGTTCCTTTGTGACCACATCATAATAACCAATCAAATTTGTCAGACAAGACTTTCCCTTAACAAACCCATGCTGTGTCTGAATTATTGCTGCAGTCTTGTCTAGATGATCCTGCAATGCATCTTTAACCAGTGACTCCATTATTTTACCCGGAACAGAAGTTAAACTAACTGGTCTGTAATTGTTCGTGTCACCCTTTGTACCTCCTTTGTGAATTGGGGATACATTTGCACATCTCCAGTCCGTGGGAACCTCCCCTGAATCCAAGGATGCTCTCATAATTATGGCTAAGGGTTTGCTTAGTTGCTTTGCCGCCTCCTTTAATATAACTGGATAGATCCCATCCGCCCCAGGTGCCTTTCTTATGTTTAACTTCAACAATTTCTCCTCCACTTTGCTCTCAGTTATTACAAAATCATTAAGCACACTGCTACAATTTGATGACCTTCTTCCATTTTCAAACTGTAATGATTCCTCACGTGTGAATGTAGATGCAAAATACTCATTCAGTTTGTTTGCTATCTGAGCAGGATCATCAACAGTCGAACCATCGATGTCAAGTGGACCAATCATATTCAGCCCCTTCCTTTTAGAGTTTATATAAGTAAAGAAATCCTTGCTGTTTTTCTTAGCATCTTTTGCCAAAGATTTCTCGTAATCCGCCTTTGCCTGCCGAACCTCCTTTGTGACCTGATTACAGACTAGCTTATATCTGCTACAGGCTTCTGCGTCGCCTGATAATTTATATGCATCCCATGCATTTTTCTTCTCTGTTACGAGTCTCATTAGTTCATTAGATAACCATTTAGGCCTAAACCTTGAACAATATTTCTTCATCGGTATGAAAAGTCTAGTAGCTTCCACGATTAATTCCTTGAATGCTTCCCACTTAGAATTTACTGTTTGTAACATCGTCAGTCGATCCCACTGTACAGAATTTAAAAACTGTCTGAGACCACTGTACTCCCCTTTACGGAAGCAAAAACCCTTTCCTTTACCCCTGACGGTAGTTACCTCTTTGAGTAAATCCCACTTCAGCACACTGTGATCACTGCCACCTAGTGGTTCCTTTATCTGCAAATTCTTAATACACGAATGATCACTGCTGATAACCAGATCAAGAGTATTACTTTCTCTGGTTGCCTCTCGAACATGCTGCTGCAGAAAACAATCATCCAATAAATCCACAAAAGTCTGACTAGTGTGTGAGTGACCAACCCACAAGTTCCAGTCAATATCTGGGAAGTTAAAATCCCCCATTATAAGACATTCTGATTTACTGGCCCACTCTATTTCTCTGTACAATTGTTCATTGTACTCATTCGAGTCATTAGGCCTATAACACACTCCTACTCTTATTTTTGCTTTTGCAGTGCTTATGTCACACCAAGCTGACTCAACAGTGCACTGTCCATCTATATCAACTGGATGCACTTCTTTTGATTTTATGTTTTTCTTAATTAACAGCATAACACCTCCTCCCTTTCTGTCCTGTCTATCCTTTCTGTACACATTGTACTCCCCAAATTCCAGTTCTGCATTCCTTATATCTTTGTGACACCACGTCTCTGCTATCCCAACAATATCCGCCTTTGATGTCTTGACCAACACTTCAAATTCATCAAATTTATTTACTATACTTCTAGCATTGGTATACATGCAAACATACATGCTCCTATGCCTATTCCTTGTTACCCTAACACATCCCATATACCCAACTATTCCAGGATGACTGCCATCCGTCCCTGAAACCCCCAACACCCCTCGCTCCAGGTCGCTTCTTATTCTAATAGAAGTTGTGCAAGAATCACCTTCACCTCTGCCTGCAGTTACTGTTAAACTATTAGTCTTTGTATCCCCCCAAGCTAGCAGTTTTCCGACCCACCTAACACTGCCTCGATGGCATCAGCAAATATTCTTGCACCCTTTCTATTTAAGTGTATCCCATCCCTGTAGAAGCAATCTCTCCTGTTAACAAGTACAGTCCAGGCTGAAAAAAATTCTACCCCTTGAGCCTTGCACAATCTTTCCAGGGCCGAGCGCCTCTGTAGCCAGGTGGGAAGGAGCAGCAGTGCGTAGCACACGCTTCTTGATTAGACCGGGGTTCGAGCCCGTCACCACCAAATACGGAGGATGCGGAAAGGTTAAGGAATGACCACCGCATATCCTGGAGCAATATGGCCTTAGTTGCTAATGCTCCTAAAAACCAAAACAACATCCAGGGCCGAATTGATCGACAAGGCTCTCATCATATACTCCCTCCTATCGTGTCTGGGCAGAATTGCAGACACTTTCAAATTCAACCCTAATTCTCGGCTTTTTTTCAACAGTGACCTGTACTTGTTGAGAAATTCTGCCGGTCTCCTACTCTTAATATCATTAGTGCCAACGTGTACAACTATATCACCTTTTGTGCCCTTGAAAGATGATATCCGCTCTACAACGTCATCAACCTTTGCCCCTGGCAGACATACCCTGGTCCTGTTCCACCTATCCTTTTTACATAGCATGTTCCCCGTTTCCCTGATAATAGAGTCACCAACAACTAATAGTTCCTGTGGGACCAGCGCATTCTGCCTTGGGGGTTGCCGCTGTGTTGCGTGATGACCAAGTGCAAGCTCTGGCGTTGATGTGGGCAGCTGAGAGCTTGATGGGCCCCTCAATTTATTTCCTTCAAGGGCATCCACCCTGTCCTTCAAACTCTCATATAGGCCCATAACAACGCTGAGTTGTCGCCTGATTTCCTTACACTCCTTACATCGCGCACACACAAAGACATCTCCCATGGCAATATCATGTTCCGTTCCAGAGAGTTCGGCAAACATTTCACAAGTTGCACATTTTTTTAGGCTGTGACGCGTTGGAGAATCGCCCCCCTCAGTTCTCCCCCGAGTCACAACACTCCTGCCACTTTGTGCCCGTTGCTTTGCTGCTCTAGTTCGGGGCATGGTAGTTTAAATTAATAAAATCAATAAATTAAATGTCAGTAGTATTTGAATAGAAACTATGAAATAGAAACAGTGAAGCGTATTACTATATAATTATGCGTTAGAGCTACCTCAATTAAAAAATTTGAATTCCCTACAAAAACTTTGAATTCCCTATATACAAAAACAATGGCTACAAAAATCGAACAAAAATAACGGTTTTACCTATCGTAAGTAAAATCCACAAAAACTCTTTATCTAAATTAAAATAAAAAATAACCAGCGTAACTATAACTATATGACTACGTATTAAGTACAATATAAAACAACAATCATGTAAATAAAAGGCAAACACTTATCGTTTTTGCGGAGCCTGTAACTGTCAGCTGTAACTTTTAAATAGTCAGCGCCCTCTCAATTTAATATTTAACTTAACGGAATTCTGCATTGGATATTATCTTCAATAAAATTATTTAGAAGTCTCTCCATTTCAATCTTAATTCCCGGCCTAACCCTAGCCAGTTTAGTTGCTAGCAGTGGAACAGCTGTCTTTCCCACTGATAAAATTAATTCTTTATTTTTTATAATTATTCTTACAGTTAAACCTGCCAGTTCTAAATTATTACACACATCCACTTGTTGTTGACCAGAATCTATTCACTTCAAAACGTCTAATTTAAGTCGTTATCTTAATGTTTTTAGTCTTCGTACAGCATCCAGACGTTGCTTTTTCATTCTTATCCGCCATTATTAACTCTTCGAAAATGTAACTGCGTTGCATTAATTATGATACAATGTTCAAGTAAACTATGCATTATGGACGATGTCTAACACTGCACTGAATAATGACTAGACTTCGGATAAACGCATATAATGCAAATATTACAAGCAATATACTTGATAATTTTTTAAAATGTAGATCTCGGAACTACGTAACAAGTGGCTACTGCAATTAAATTAGCATGGGAGAAAATTTCACTGAACATGGGAAACATTTTAATGCTTGTTTTGCTAATCATTATCAAGCAATTGACTACATCAGGTGAAATGTTTTCATTAAATATGCCAAAAATTCAATCTGTACGCTGGTAAAAGAGTGTTATAGTGAGATACAGTGATTTGTGACAGTGTTATAGTGAGATACAGGTTATAATATAAGAACAGCATTATAACAAATCGGTGTAAAGCAAGGAGTGTTATAATGAGGGCCTGCTGTATCATAATTAATGCACCGCAGTTACATTTTCGAAGAATTAATAATGGCGGATGAGAATGAAAAAACGTCTGGACATGGTTTGAAGACTACAATGGTAAGAAAAAGACTTAAGTTTGAAGTTAGTCTTTTTCATTTTGAAGCGAATTTATTCCGGTCAATGACAAGTAGATGTGTGCACAATAATTTGGGACTCGCAGGTTCAACTTTAAAAACAACTATAAAAAATAAAGAATTAAATTTAGCAGCGGGAAAGACAGCTCTTCCCTTATTCATAGGAAATATCCAGTGGTATAGACTGTAACTCACAAATACATATGTTTACCGTGCTCACTTAGCTCTGATTCACTTAGCGCTTTGTTTTTCCAGAACAAATTATCAGCATTAAGCGTGGGTCACCTGTAGATGCAATTAATATAATGGTAATGCCTTCAGGATCATTAATAAAATCACATGTTTTAACTTAGTTTTTCACATTGATTAAATAGTGCAACCCCTTTTAGATTCTATGAAATATCTGTTCATTTAATTAATTAATTTATTTCTTTGAGTGTTGCTATCAGTGGATATTTTATTCATTCACCCAGGTGATCAAGTACTTCCCTGGGTTGGATGCAGAGTTGTATCTGGCATATGTCTGTTAATAGCAGCAGTGCTCCTTCAGCTGAATAATTCCTTACATAGAGTGCCTTCTTACTTCCAGCTTGTCATGTTTTGATCTGTGCGATGTCTTTTTATTCTTATGTCTTATTTAACTCTTGTTGGTTTGTCTAAAATTAATAACTGTATTTAAAGATCTTTTATACAAGAGATAGAGAATTACATTAAAAGTAATTTTTTTTTATTTACAGGTTTTGGTGATTTATCTTTTGATTTTTATGCGTACTTCTATGGATTAACAAGTGTAATTGCCCAAGGACTATATTTAATTTTAGTCCAGAAGAAAGCAGAAAGCAATCTGTGTGCTTTACATATTTTCCAACTTAACTGCTTTAATACTTTACCACTATTTTTGGCAGTTTGTGTGCTGTCAGGTGAAATTAAAAAAGTATTTTCTACTATTATTTTTCAAAGTATGTATAGCTTTTTCTATATTTTCATGTTATTTTAAGTGAAAACAATTGATTCCTTTAAAAAAATGCCGAGTTTTTGATATCTTGTAGATATGAGGATTTTAATATTTTGAAACTGTTAAAATACACTGTTAAAATACATTAGAGATTGAAAGCCCTAATTTTTTAAGTTTTAGCTTCGTACTCCCCCCCCACCAGAAAGTGATTAATGTGAACTGTTACTGCAAGCAAATTTGACATGGCTTATGCTTAATCCTGTAAAATATAAGGTTTTTAAATTTGGAGAAAAGAAATCAGGGGATGAATTACAAACTAAGCAACATAGAATGAGAAAGACGTAGAGGTAACAGCAGTCATGACGTTTTCCTCATTGCAAGCAGACAGCCAGGAAGGCCTTTGGTATACTATCTACAAGCCTATAGGACCTTTGCTAGCATAGAGAAGAATGTTATTATTCCTCTTTATAAAACAGCGGTAAGATCACATTTGGAATATTGCATTCGGGTCTGGCACAGTCTCACCTAAAAAAAGGTGAGACTGCAAGCAACTATATTGATTAGGAATGCTAAAGGTCACACTTAATATCTTCCTCAAAGGATTGTTCCCATGAGGAATTCTAAGAAGATGTGAACTGCAGGCTAGACACCTGGGGGCAGGCAGAAAGAAATAAGCAGAATGAAGGAGGGTGATATATTCACACTGGCAGGCGAAACTGGAACAAGGGAGTACAAATACAGACGAGGAATATAACGAACTGGTGGAAATATTTTCACATAAGGAAGACAAACGTAACGTCAATGAGGTTATGGGGAGTTAATGATGAATTAATCCATCATTCCAATCTATCTTACCAATGATGAATTAAAGGAGTTAAATCTTAATGTTACTTTTGAGAAAGTACAAGAGCACACTTCCATGTGAGTTAAAGTCATTGCAGAGTCATTTTCATTGCACAAGCAGTACATGTTTTTGTTGGAGATGCATTACGATGACCTTTCATAAGCAAGTGCTGTGAAGCAAGGTTGTAATCATTTGAGTATTATAAACAAATTTAATTATATAATATCGGTGTACATACACTTGATCTACGTATGTAATGTAAAAGGCATCGTTTTAATAGTATCTCATATTGTGGGTACCTTCACAATGAGATGGCTGGTTTGCACTGCTTCAAATAAATAATGCTTCTCTAGTAGATGAGACTATTGTTATTTATTTTCAGTGGATACCACCACCCAAAGCTTTTGGCTTCATCATCAGTGAGTGGGCAGGTACCCTGGTAATGCAACATGCCATCACAGTTGTGAAGTTATTTCCACAATATGAGAGATGCCAAATGGTGTATAAATAATAATGTATTAGAAGATGAAATGCACAAGGCATAATTTCTTATGGGTTTAGGTAATTAACTATATAATATTGGTGTAGATACACCATTTATACACCATTTGGCATCTCTCATATTGTGGAAATAACTTCACAACTGTGATGGCACATTGCTTTACCAGGGTTTGTTGTGTTTTTGTTATTTGGTTTTTAGGAGCATTAGCAACTAAGGCCATATTGCTCCGGGGGATATGCGGTGGTCATTCCCTGACCTTTCCGCATCCTCCATATTTGGTGGCCACGGGCTCGAACCCTGGTCTAATCAAGAAGCGTGTGCTACGCACTGCTGCTCCTGCCCACCTGGCTACCGAGGCGCCACTACCAGGGTACCTTCCCACTCACTGATGATGAATCCAAAAAGCTTTGAAATGATCGTCTGGGTGGTGGTATCCACTGAAAATAAATAACAGTAATCTTCTCTACTAGAGAAGCATTGTTTATTTGAAGTAGTGCAATACCAGCTATCTCGTTGTGAAGGCACCCACAATATGAGATACTATTAAAACAATGCCTTTTACACTACATATGTAGATCAAATTTATGGGTAAACTATGGTGTATCTACACTGATATTATATAGTTAATTACCTAAACCCATAAAAAATTATACCTTGTGCATTTCATCTTCTAAAACAAATTTAGTGTAAGAAGCAGGGGGGAATAAATAGCCAAATGGTCTACCTTACATTCATTTTTTTTTTTTAATATATGGAGTTTCATGGCTTTGAAGTGTTAGATATTTTTAAGATACAGGCAGTTCTCGCATTACGAGTTTTCCCTTTACGAGTTCTTGGCTTTACTAGTTTTTTTCCCCAAGTATTAAGTATGAACTTGGGGAAAAAAACGTTTAACATTCGTTAAAAACGTATAAATGTTTAACATTCATTTGCTTAAATGAATGTTAAACATTTATAAATACTGCATTTCAAACCACGTGCTTAGGTATACAATACAGTGTACCCAGCTTTACGATATTAATCCGTTCTAGAGACACCATTGTATTGTTAAAATATCATAATGTAAACTCAATAACACATTGTTATTTGATAATTTGTTTCAAGACCTTGGAAGTTGAAATTTTCGCTATATAACTAAGCTATTTATCTCTCTACAATGTCATTTTTAATACATTGTAGAGAGATAAATAGCTTAGTTAAATTATAAACTAAACCAATGAGTGCTGAGCCAATAATGAGTGATCAACGAGTGTGCATTTAGTCGATGATGGTGATGAAGAATAAACATTCTTTAACATTTGTAAGTTGTAAATAATTTCTCTGTTATTATAATTTGCTTAAAGGCACGAATGTGACCTTAAGGCCATATAAAAGGTTGTGCGCATGGTTTGTAAATTGCATTAGTTACCAATTCAAATCATTAAAATGCACTACACTTTCATCGTTATCATATGTTCTGTTATAAGAATCAGTTTCAAACGCCTTTGTGATATTTTTCTAAAGCACATTTCTGAAGGTCATGACCATAAAACAAAAACAATTTTCACTTTCCGGTTTATTGAGTTTTTCTGTTACTGCAAGTAATTATAAACAGGTAGTAAACTCGATCTTCTTGCAAACAATTCCAGATATTGGTATTTTCACAAATGCGAAAATACCTATATCTGGAATTGTGTGGTTTTTTACGTTATTATGGTGAAATGTGTTTGCCCTTTACCGAAATCTTCAATCGTATAAAAAACATAAATAAATTTTCAGAATCTTCTCTTCATTCCTTTTTTTTTTTTTTTTTAAGCTTCGTAAACTTGTTACTCCACGCAAATCGTGTTAGTTGCAATTTGTGTGTGCCGTTAAAAAATGCTTATACATGCAATCGTGAAATTTATAATTAAAAGAGATTATCTTGGAAAAAAATGACTCTTGAAACATTTCTGAAGAAGACTACTTGCGCAATAAACCAATGAGTGCTGAACCAATGAGTGATCAACGAGTGTGCATTTAGTCGATGATGATGATGAAGAATAAACATTCTTTAACATTTGTTAAGTTGTAAATAATTTCGCTGTTGTTATAATTTGCTTGATTTTACAGGCTACATTTTCATTTCTTTGGATAAATCAATCATTATTTAAACAAACTAATTAGCTAACTAATTTCATTGTTGAGAACATAACCCCTATTTTTAACCTTCATGTCTATGTGAAATAAATACCTGCTTTACGAGCGCACGCTAGGAACAAATTAACTTGTTAAGTCGAGAACTACCCGTATATCCTACTTTAACAAATGTATATATATATTTTGCTGTATTTTTGTTTCTTTAATACTAAATAAAAATAAAATATGATGGTAATATAGTTTTAATAAAGTATTAATATACTTTAAATTTTATATATATGGCATTTTGGGGTTTAAAAAAAAAAAAGGTATTCTCTCTCTCTCTCTCTCTCTCTCTCTCTCTCTCTCTCTCTCTCTCTCTCAGCAAACAAAGAGTTGCCAGGATCCACCCATATTTAGGGAAGGAAAGTTGCCTGTATTTATTTTGTTTAGTCATTTTATTTATATTCCAGTTTTTTTTTATGTGCTTCAACTTTTTATGTTTTGTCTGATGATCCCTACGCGACTTGCACAAATTTTTAGATGTCTTATTTTTTCTCTTTCTCACATGCTACATTAAACTCAGCAAAAATACAATGCAAGTTACTAAAAAGAAGCTTAGCTAAAAATCTTCAAGCATATCTGCAAAAATTTGTAACTGGAAGCTCTCCTGCAATTCTAGTAACTTGCTTAGTTAAAAATTTTGTTATAATAATATAATACACTTTCATTATAAAATAAATGACTAAGCACAGTAAATAAATGAAATATCCAGTTTAATACATATGTAACTGTAAAACATAAGATATAAAAATAAGTATATTAATATAAGAGTAGCTTTTTAGATACATTTGTACATATGGTTCTTTGTCAATTGCTTTTACTTAGCTTCAATTATGGGGAATGCCTTGTTGTCCAGTATTCAGAAATAGACTCATTAATTAGTCAGGTTTATTAAGGGATGAATATTTTTACCAGAATATGGGGAAATTACCATAGCTGCAGTCAGCGGGAAATGGGCAGTGAGAAGCCAGAAAATTGAAACAAAAGATTCCTTATGAAAAATCACACTTGTTATACAGTGCTGAACAAGAGGATTACACAAGTCTGGGTAAGCACACAAAAGATAACAGAAAGAGCAAAAAAAATAGTTAGAATGCCTTCCTTTCCTTCACATAAACTAACAGCTTGAACAGCAAAAATAATGGAATAAGAAAGCTAAATGTGAAGAAGTAGAAAAAATGAAAGTTTATTCCCTTAAGCATTTCAGAATTGTATTTTCATCTTGATTTCTACTAACAACAGCCCAAAGTACTGAATGTAATTTTAATACTGTGGGATATACAATGTTGTATTTGTAAATGAAAATCTAAGTATAGAATAAAAATAATTATTACTGATAATGATTGATTATAAAATTACTTAAGTAGCATTAATATTAACCAAAGCCAAATCAAATTAATCCAACCACTAATCAAAACAGCACAGTTGTGCTGTCTTGGTAAGCTTCATATGATTTTAAGCATGGCAAATGTCTCACAGATCTGCTAATATTCACAAAAGCAAGTATTAATTAGCCAGGTTATTAAATGACAAATATTTTTTTTTTTTTTTTTTTTTTTATGAGAACCCCAAACACGAGAGGTATTATAACCTATAGTACTTAGTACCGTGCTTGGGTTGGAGGTTGAGAAGACGAAAGAAGATATTTGTTGATATTGGACTTGAACTTCTGTAGATTGTAATTTTCAGGAAATACGTATGAAGGAAGGTTGTTCCAGAAAACGGCAGTTGAATGAATAAATGAGGAAGATGAAAAGTTGGTTCTGTGGGTTTGAAGTTGGACAGTAAATGGATGTTGGCCGGTGGCGGCACGTGTTCGGACTGTTTTGAAAGAGAGAGCGGGAATTATAGAAGCCAATTCAGAAGAACAGTGCCCATGGAAGTATCTGTAGAAGAGGCATGCAGCAGAAACAGTGCGTCTATAAGAAAGCGAGTGGAGAGACTCTGTTAGAGATGAATCATTAATTAACCTAACTGCCCTCTTCTGAATGGAATCAAGAAGCCTGAGAGAGGTTTTGGGGGCACCACCCCAGATGTGGGAACAATATTCCATGGCAGGGCGGATTTGCGATTTATACAGAGTGAGCAGCTGTTTGGGAGAAAAGTAACACCGAGAGCGAAAGAGAAAACCAAGTTTTTTAGATGCAGAGGAAGCAATATTTGTAATGTGCTTGTGCCAAGAGAGATTAGAAGTCAGGGTAATCCCCAAAAGAGAAATATCATTTTGCCTAGAAATCGGAGTGTCACTAAAGATAAGCATAGGAGCAGAAGAATCCTTTTTGCGAGATATAAGACAAGATTGAGTTTTAGAAGGGTTGAAATCAATTAAGTTGTCTTTGCCCCACTGGAGAATTACCTGAAGATCGGCATTTAAGGAATTGGCAGCAGATTTTCGAGAACTTGAAGCTGATTGAGCTGGACAAGGTTTCTCAAAATGGAAAGTTGAATGCAATGTGCTATCATCGGCAAAACTATGGATAGGATTTCCAGTTAATGGAAGAAGGTCATTGATATACAAGAAGAAAAGAGTGGGGGAAAGAACTGAACCTTGGGGGACACCGGCATTAGTGGAGAAGTTAGAAGACAGAGAGCCATCTACCATCACCCTCAGTGAGCGATCAGAGAGAAAACTGGATAACCAATTACTAAAAACAGTTGGCAAACCATAAGATGGAAGCTTGTTTAGAAGACCTTTATGCCAAACACGATCAAAAGCCTTTGAGATGTCAAGAGCAACTACTTATGTTTCACCGAACCTTTCCATTGAATTAGTCCATAAATGGGTAACATAAGCCAGAATATCACCAGTGGATCGACACTGACGGAATCCATACTGGCGATCGTTGATCAGACGGAAGGTTTCTAGGTAGTTTAAGAGTTGGCGGTTAATTGATTTCTCCATTACTTTAGAAAGAGTAGAAGTAATTGCAATGGGACGATAATTGGATGGGAGGGATTTGTCACCCTTTTTAGGAACTGGCTGGATATGAGCAAATTTCCAAGCAGAAGGAAAAACACCTTTGGAATAAGAAAGTGAAAAAAGGCGGCAAAGAATAGGAGTAAGTTCAGGAGCACAGGTTTTGAGAACAAGTGGAGAAATACCATCAGGACCTGGAGCTTTTTTAGCATCAAGATTCATCAAAATCCTTCTGATATCCTTTTGACGGAAGACCACAGGAGGCATTGAATGGAATGTGTTAGGAATGGTGGGAGGTGTTTTACCAAGATCATTAATACATGAGCTCGAAGAAAAATGGGATGCTAGCAGGTCAGCTTTATCCTTGGCTGAAGTGACAACAGAACCATCTGGTTTGGACAGAGGTGGGAGCAGAGATGGGCAAAAGTTCCGGCCAATAGCTTTGGCAAGAGACCAGAATGCTCAGCTACCATTAGGGCAAGAAGCAAGTTTTCTACTCTTAGCTTGTTCAAACTCTAGTTTGGACTGATTAATAACTGCTTTACAATTGTTGCGAGCTTTGGTGTAGGCAGAAAATGAAACTGAAGAATTAGAAACAAGCCAATTACGATATGCAACGTTCTTCTCTTGGACAGCCTTAGCACATTTATTGGAAAACCAAGGTTTAGATAAAGGATGAGATTTTAAAGTGGAGTGTGGGATAAAGGATTCCATTCCTGCAAAAATAATTTCACTGACACGATCTGAGCAAACATTGACATCAGAAGTTTTGAAACAGTAATCAGACCAAGGAAAAGAAGAAAAGAAGTCTCGCAGGTCATCCCATTTTGCATTCTTGTAATGCCAAACAATACGAGGTTGGGAATAGCCATGAGATAAAGGTTCCATTGGAGAAGAGACAATCACCAAGTTGTGATCTGAAGTACCTAAAGGACCTCTCACTTCAACCTTGTACTTAGAAGGGTTGTTTGTGAGAAAAAGATCAAGCGTATTGGCTGTATGATTCGGATTGTCCGGTATTCTTGTAGGTAAATGAACAATCTGTGCTAGGTCATTAGTAATTGCAAAAGCCTCAGCATCTCGACCTGCTGGGTCGGTGTGACTAGAAAACGGAAGCCAGCTGGAGTTGTGAACGTTAAAATCACCAAGGAAAATTACCTCATTGTTAGGAAAGTTGGACTGGAGAAAGTCAAGTTGCAAAGAGAGGAAGTCAAAGAGCTCCAAGTGATTAGTGGAGTTGGGAGAACGGTAGAGACAACAGATGAATTTTACACAATGAGGTAGAGAGATTTTAAGCCAGAGAAGATCAAAGAGAGGAGATTCCAAATTGCCAAGTCTCTGACAGGGAATATCAGAACGGACATATGCACAAGTACCACCTTTGAGGTGAAAGGAATCATACAGCAAATAATTTGGACATCTGAGATGAGCAGTAGTTGAATCAACTGATAACTGAGATTCAGTCAGAAAAAGTACATGGGGTTTGGAAGACTGCAAGTGGAAATGGACATCATTGAGATTAGAATTGAGACCACGTATATTTGTGAAATGAATTAGGAAGTCCTTGGGAGGTTTAGATCTTTTCGCAGATAAGCTTGCTCTATTATTTTGACAATTCATGGTGTATTCAATAGTAAGAAAAAGTGGGTGGGACATGCTGTATGAAGTAATGAAATTTTTGGATATGGCGCATGTGGTAAGGATATACCCAGATCCTTGACATAACGTGGCCTCGACAATGCTCCCCGCATACACACTACTCGGACTCCCTCCAGTCACTATCTGGCAGAGTAGAGGTAGCAAGATTATACACTAGCTGATCTGGAAGCTTCCTAGAGAGTTACCAATAGGTTCAGTCCGGTGTACTAACTAGCGGCCGGCCTGCGAACACCGTTTTAGAGCTGTACCCTCGAAATGTAAGGAATATTGGATCTCGCCACGACATTCATCATAACCTCAAAAATCATCAATCATACTGCATGATGGAAGAGATAGGGAAGGGTTGGCCGGAACTTAGCTCTAGAGACTAAACATGGGTTCCACCACTTCAAGCCTCCAATAAGCAAAGTGGTGGTATTTCACCGGTTGATGAGAGTCATCTACCACCTAGTACTGCCTGGTAACATAGAGGGGCGGCGTTCCTCCATGTGGTGTGGGCGCCACACCTCGACCCTTGCTTACGTTGGTTCACACCTGGGTGGTCACCCACCATGTACTTGTGCATGAAAGTTATACCCAGGATTACTAACAGCCCCACCATCGTGAAGGTGCAAGCAGAGGATTTGGCTGTCATAGACCGTCTGGACTTCACCAAAATTGGGTCCACTTTGACTTGAGTGTCACCCGAATATCAGTTCATATTTACTAGAATATGAGAATTTCTGACACTGGGAAGTAAAGTTTGAGATAACTAAACAATGTCTTTTTTAATTAGTGCGTTGGTTTACTTAATGAACATAGTCTTATTAGGCTGCAACCATAAAACATAACTATAGAATTGAGGTTCTACTAGTTTATAAGACCACTTTTTTTTTAATGCAGATAAACAATTTTTGAAAAATACCATATGAATCCAGCTTGAATGGTAAATTACCATTCACATGAAAATCTCCTACATTATTGTGTAAAACTTCAGCGATCTTAAAGCTATACAGGGCTCCTAAATGGCCTGTCTTTATTTTTCTTATGGGTTCTTTTTTGTCTTTATTTTAAAGTACTTACAAGTTCTTTTTGAAGTTAATGGGGAGACAAAGAAACAAATTTTAAAAAATTTTACCATCAGTGATGGTAAAAGTGTAAAATTATTACCAAATTAAAAATGATAAAATTGAGTAAAAGTGTACTTTATTAATTGTAGCTAAAGTTACTAGTTTGTTTTTATATTAAGTAAAGGCAAATTTCCACACATTTGTCCTGTAACCATCCTTCCTCGGTTTGAATTTATGCCCTCTCCTGTGTGTAGTCTTAGCAAGAGGAAGTTGAAAAAGAAAAGTTTTTTTTTTTTTTTTTTTGGGCTGATGCTATATAAGCTTGCTTTCTTGCATCATTTGCTAATCCCTTCAGCACTGAGTTGCCCAATCCATTAAAAGCCTTAAACACCTCAATCAGATCAACTTGTAGGTGTCTAGTTTCCACATATTGAAATTTACAGAACTAAAGCCTTTCCCGGAAGCAAACTCTTTTGTTCTACTCACCAATCTCATTGCCTTTCTCTGCACTGTTCCAGCAGATCTACATCCTTTCTAAAATGAGGCCTCCAGATCTGCATACAATACTCAAGATGCAGCTTAACCATTGCCTTATACAATGGGATAATCACCATCTTATCCCTGTTGACAAAGTTTCTTTATATCATTGACAAAACCACATGAGCTGTCCTGGCAGCCTGTTTGTGATGCTTCTCCGAGAGCTTAATATCTGACTGCACAATTACCCACAGGTCTTTATCATTTTCCACTATCTTGAGCGTACCAACACACACAGTTGGTATGTTAATGTGGGATTTCTGCTACCAGTATGCAGTATATTGCATTTGTTAATGTTAAACTTCAAATGCCATTTCTCAAATCATCTGCCTAATTTTTCTAGATCTTGATCCCGTAGCTTACCTTCATTACTGTCATTAAACATCCTGCCAACCTTTGTATTGCCTGCACACTTAGCCTGCAAACTTAGCCCTTCATCAATAATATTAATAAGTATAGACAACAATGAGCCCAGCACAGAACCTTGGGGAATCCACTAATGACAATAGCCCACAAAGAGCAGTGTCTGTTGATAACCACTCTCTGTCTTCTCTCACTCAACCATTCTTTTATCTATAGCAGTAATGTGCACTGCTTGAATTTTTACAGCAGTCTTTTATGTGCAACAGTATCAAAAGCTTTCCTGATATGAAAATTATTTTTTGCATCTAGTTCCTTTGTTACTGCATCATAGTATCCAATCAAATTGGTAAGGCAAGGTCTTACATTAACAAACCTATGCTGTGACTGCAGTATAATTGCATTTTTGCATTACTTCTTTAACCAGTGACTCCATTATTTTCCCTGGAATAGCAGTTAAGCTAATAGATCTTCATGTCACCTTTTGATCCACCTTTCTGAATTGGGAATAAATTTGCCCATCTCGTCCTTAGGGATCTCTCCTGAATCCAAAGATGCTCTCCTAAGTATGGCTAAGGGTTTGCTTACCTTCTTTGCTGCATCCCTTAATATAATTAAATATATACCATCCACATCAAATGCCTTTTTTTTATGTTTATTTCTTTTCCTCTTTCCTCGTGGTTATCATGAGATCATTTAGCTCCCCGTTATATACTTCTGGCATCCCCTTCCTTAAAGAATGTAGATGCAAAATACCTATTCAGTTTGTCAGCAACCTGACCCAGATCATAAAACAGTTAAACCAGCAATATCAATGTAAGTAAAAGTCTATGCTGCTTCTCTCTGCATTCTTTGACGGAGACGTCTCGTAATCTGCCTTAGCTTGCCTAACTGTCTTTTTGACTTGTTTAGAGACTAGATGCATATAAATTATCACCTGATAATTTATATACATCTCATGCATTTTTCATCTCTGCCATGTGTCTCATTAATTCATATGACATCCATATAGGCCTAAGCCTTGAACGTATTTCTTAGTTGGTATGAAAATCCTAGTTGCTTCTGCAATGTCTGCATTTGATAACTGTACTTCAAATCATCAAAATTTATTTAATATGCACCTAACATTAGTTACATTAACACTGCCCATGTATTTACTGGTGACTCACAGCAGCACTTGAAATCCCTGGCACTTTACTTTCCATTCTGTTACATGTTCCAAAAGAAGTGTAAGAATCACTTTGACCTCTGCCTGTGGTCAAAGAGCTTATAAGTGTAAGCTCTGGGTTTGTGCTGGGTAGCTGAGACCTTGATAGGGGACCCTCCCATTTTTAATTTTGAGAGTATTCACCTTATTCTTCAAGCTCTCATAAATGCCCATCAGAATGCATAATTCATGCATAATTTCCTTATACTTTTTGCAATGAGTGCACACAAGATATTTCTCTTGGCTGTATCATAGCTCATTTCAGATAGGTATGCATGTTGTTTGTTTGTTATTTGGTTTTTAGGAGCATTAGCAACTAAGGCCATATTGCTCTGGAATGTGGTCATTCCCTGACCTTTCCGCATCCTCCGTATTTGATGGTGATGGGCTCGAAATTCTGCCTCCGTAGCCAGGTGGGAAGGAGCAGCAGTGCGTAGCACACGCTTCTTGATTAGACCGGGGTTCGAGCCCGTCACCACCAAATACGGAAGATGCGGAAAGGTCAGGGAATGACCGCATATCCCGGAGCAATATGGCCTTAGTTGCTAATGCTCCTAAAAACCAAACAACAATAACAACAATGGGCTCGAACTCCGGTCTAATCAAGAAGCATGTGCTACGCACTGCTGCTCCTTCCCACCTAGATATCGAGGTGCCCCGAGATAGGTATGCAAACATCGCACAAGAAATACATTTTTAAGGCTGTGATTCATAGGAGAACTTTCCCCTTTGGTTCATCTCTGAACCTCAGCTACTTGGAGCCTATTGCTTTGCTTTTCCAGTCTGAGGCATGATTTCCATTTAGATTGAATTTAATTTGTTGAATATTCTGTAATAAATTAATAGATACCTAAATGCAATAATACATATTACATTGTCAAGTTTTCTCTACATACATTATGCTATATTGTTATATTCATAGTTTTAAATTAGTTATAGCTTTAATAGAAATAAAATTTGTTAGTCCAAAAGGGAAAAAAATGCACAATTAGAACCTTTGCACAACTAAAATTACAATTCCACTATCATGTACTATACTACTAGTTACATAATATGATATTTGGTCCAAATCGCCAGTACAAAAGCTCTATGAATATTAAGTCATAAGTTACAAAATCTATAGCTAAATTTAAAAATAAGGTAATGAACATGACCAGGAGTATTAAAATATTTATTGAACACAATTTAGTTTGCTGTGTATGGAAAAATATTGGTAAAATTTGCCTTGTATGGCAAAATTTACCAATAAAGTTATCCATTTCCAAGAGCTAAAAATTCTTTGACTTAACGGTTTACAGCCTCAAACCCAACAATTCATTTAAACTTATTGTTTATCTCATTTTATACTCTTCCCTAAACTAACCATTTCTCTGCATCTTTATCCTCAATACCCTTTATTGTTTTAAGTTTGTTTTTGGGTGTGATAATCCTGGGATTTGGTTTTTCATTAGCTGGATGCTGGACAGACCATTCAGTAGTCCTGAAGTTGTTTTAGGGTTTTTAATGATTTTTTTATACTTAGTAGATAATCTGAATCTTAAATTTTGGTCAAAATAATATAACATTTCAGGATTCAACAAGATTTAAAATTGGTTTTGCAGGCCTGTATATAATGACTGTTAAGTCTCCTTTCAGGATTTATATTCAATATAGGAATTTTGAAAACAAGTTTGAGCTTCTGCAGACTGCTCAGGACCAAGATATCGACGAGGAATACTACAACTTTCTGAAAGTGATAAAGCCCAAGAAACCTATAGGAAAAAGAAATCCAAAGAAGAAAAAATTAGTCGAGAAACACTTGTCATGATGAACCGAAGACGACAAATGAAGAGTAAGAAAAACACTGACAGGGAGAAAAATGAGTATACTGAGTTATGCAAAGCCATTAGAAAGAGACTCAGAGAGGACATAAGAAGATTTAACACAAGAAAAGTAGAACAAACATTAAGAGAAAACAAAGGATTTAAATCAGCAGCCATGAGCAGTAATATAGAAAGACAAATGATACTGAAACTGAAGAATAGCGATGGTGTACTTATAAACAGCAGAGAAGGCATAATTCAAATAGCAGAAGACTACTATAGAGAATTATACAAAGAGCGAGGGAATGATGCCAGCAGTGGGGAAGATGGATTGCAAAGTAGCAACACATACGACATACCCGATATTCTTCCTGATGAGATAGAACATGCATTGAAGAAATTGAAGAATCATAAAGCCCCAGGGGAAAATGAAGTTACTGTACAGTTGTTAAAATTGGGAGGAAGAGACATAACACAAAAACTGGCAAGGCTCTTCACAAAGTGCATTAGAAAAGGTGTGACACCTAAGCAGTGGAATAATGCAATCATAGTTTTGCTGCATAAGAAAGGAGATAAATCAGAAATTGGAAATTATAGACCAATTAACTTGTTATCCCACATCTACAAGTTGTTCACAAGGGTCATTACTAACAGATTAGAAAGAATACTTGATGAGAATCAACTGAAAGAGCAAGCTGGCTTTAGGACAGGATTCTCAACTATGGATCGCCTTCACGTAATATCACAGCTAATGGAGAAAACAAATGAATATAAAACACCATTATGCCTGGCATTTGTGGATTATGAAAAGGCATTTGACTCCATACAGCATAAGGCAATGTTTCGGGCATTGGAAAGACAAGGCATAGATACCCCATATATTATGATTTTGAAGAAAATATATGAGAGTGCTACCCCCTTTATTAGACTAGACAAAGACAGTAGGAAATTTAAAATCGAGAAAGGAGTTCGACAAGGAGACACAATATCTCCGAAGCTGTTTACTGCTGCCCTTGAGGAAGCTTTCAGAAGATTAGACTGGTCGCAGAAAGGAGTCAATGTGAACGGAGAGTACCTAAACCATTTACGATTTGCAGATGACATTGTGGTCATAAGCCACGATCCCAAAGAATTAGAGGAAAATCTTAATCAGTTATGCACAGTTAGTAAGGATTTTGGACTAAAGATGAATATGGCTAAAACAAAAGTAATGATGAACAAGTATGCCACAGAAAGAGAAATAATGATTGAAGGAACAGTAATTGAAAAGGTGTAGTCATATACTTATCTGGGACAAGTTATTAGCTGTAATAATGATAAATGGCTGGAAGTCAAGAGAAGAATAAATTTTGGATGGATAGCATTCAGGAAATATAGTCACATACTGAAGAGCAATATCCCAGTTTGTCTGAAACGTAAAATAATGAACCAATGTATACTCCCCGCCATGACTTATGGAAGTGAAACTTGGGCACTCACCAAAAGAATGGAAGAGAAGCTAAGAACTACACAGCGAAGAATGGAACGAATTATATTGGGAATCAGACTGTTAGATAAGAAGAGAGACACATGGATTAGGCAGCAAACTCAAGTAAAGGACATTCTTATCAAAACTAAAGAACTAAAATGGTCTTGGGCAGGACACATAGCTCGAAGACATGATGACAGATGGACTAAGAAAATAACAGAATGGTACCCAAGAGGAGCTAGAAGAAAACCTGGAAGACAAAGGCGGAGATGGATAGATGAAATTCATGAGTTTTTGGGTAGTAAATGGATGGCCAGTGCTCAAAACAGAAGGAACTGGAAAGTTGCTGGAGAAGTCTTCATCCTGCAGTGGATTGAAAATGGCTGATGACGATGATGATAGGAATTTTTGGATTTACCGAATTTTCATTATGTAATTTTAGAACAGGGCTTTGTGGGCAAAGTAAGGGACAGTGAATTGTTTTTTTTTTTGTTTGCTTAAAACCTGTTAATATTAAAAAAGGATTTGTGTGATAAGGTGGAGCATTTTTTTTTTTTTTAAGATCAAGTTAGGTGACTTTCAGCTTTGTTTGACTAGTGCAAAACATTTTGGATACTGAGGGCTGTTTAATAAAGAATGGTCAGTTATTTTTCACTAACAACCGTAATGCTTGCTATTTATGCTTAGCTGCAGAATTTAAGACCAAACCAAGCTGCATCACATAGCAACTGTACAGTTGACTCACGCTCACGGTGTAACCTTGGCAATAAATCAAGTTTATGCCTGTTCAGTTTTGCCTAGTGTAATAATGGACGTGATATGCTGTGGGAGGTTTTTTTTTAATTATTTTTATTTCCCCTGTACCTTAGTGTTGCCATCAGTGGCAGTTGTTATTATTTTAGTACAACAGCTTCCCTCAAGCACTAAGATCCACAAGCTACCTGACTGCATTAAAATATCAGAATTTCCAGGAGCTGAGGGAATATTATATATATCCCATATTTTATATATATATATTTTAGTGTTCTCACCAGAAAATCTTGCCAGTCGGGTGACATTATGAAGTAGCTGGGTGGGGGAAGTGTAATACTTTGCATTATATTATAACATTTTTTGTTACGTATTTATAAATGTGACTTAAGCAATCCAGAGCAAAAATCTCCCCCCCCCCACATGCTGCTAAAACAGTCTCTGTAGTGCATGGAGGGACTCTTCCAGAACCGGACCCTGAACTGAACCCAGAACTACAACAGCAACCACAATGCCTGTTTTGGTGTGAAAACCTTATTTATTCTCTTATCTCTGCAGATCTAATTTAAACTTGACCCAATCATGGTGTTATTCTTTAAACTCACTCTTTCCATATGCCAGTAACTCACATTGTTAGTATTAGTTGAGGCATATGATGCAAGAAAAGAAGCTTATAGAGCATCAGCCAAAAAAAAAAAAAAAAAAATTTCCCATTTCACCCATCTGGTCACTCCAAATATTTGTCTAGTTCAGCCTTAAATTTATTTAAGCTATCAACTTCCACAACAACAGATGGAAGTCTGTTCCAACAATCAACTACCTGCTGGCTAAAGGCAAACTTCCACAGATCTTTTCTACAATCTATGCCCCTTCAAGTTCTTAATCTGAGCAAGCGAAAGTATCCTATCACCATTGAGCCTGTTCAAACCATTCAAGGCCTTGTACACCTCAATCAGATCACTTTGCAGGTGGCTAGTCTTCAGATGCTGCAACTTACAGAATTTAAGCCTCTCTTGGTAGAATTTAATCTCACTTTTAAAAATTTTATCTCAGAATTTAAGCCTCTTGTTTTCCCCACACAGTGGAACTTTTTCATCTTTTAGCTCTAGATTGCCTGCTGATCATACCTTTGAAGTTGCTGCATATTGATGCTCTTCCCCAAAATAACTTGTGTTGCCTCCTGAAGTAGTGGTGAAATATATAGATTAAACTGTTGTGCTGACTACTTCCCTGACCTTTTAAATTTATCCATTCTTTGCACAACCCTCTACTTTCCCTATTTAAATACCCAAAAGCCTCCACTAATTTGTTTATTGTTCTGAAGCTTGTTTACTATATTCCAGTACCCTGCCACCAGGCCTACACCCACTAATGGAAATATTTTTTTAATGATGTTTTCTTTATTGCTTAAAGTGCTTTACTTCCATACTCTATTTTTACTAAGAGAAATATATTGGTAACACTTTATTTTCTTGCAATGTGAGGAACAGTATGCTGCTCTCAAATTTTGTTTCCATCCCAAGAAACATCAGCTAAAGCATATGAAATGTTAAAAGAGGCTTATGGTGAATCTACTTCCATATAGCACAGCTGCAGGTGGTTTGGAATGCTTAAATCTGATTTAATCAAAAAAAAATCAGTGGTCCTGAAACTCCAACCACTGCTGTCACCACAGAAACTGTAAACTGCTTCTGTAAATGTGAGGGAAGATCTTCGTATTAGAGTAAAGCAACTGGCAGAGACGTTGGAATATCAGTAGGAAGTACACACAGTATTCTCCATGACCATTTGCATATGATGTGTTTGTGCATGCTGGGTTTCAAGACTACTCTCACCTGAGCAAAAGCAAGTTTGCATGGAGGTTTGCTAGGAGCTGCAATGGATGATTACTGAAGATGATAATGGTGGATGAGACATGGCTTCATCATTTCAACCCAGAGATTAAACAAAAAAGCAAAGCTCTGTTTGGAACAAGTAGAGAGAACGGCAATAAGATTGGTGAGCAGAACAAAGCAGTGCTCTTACTAAGAAAGGCTACAGTTCGGCAAATTGCAGTGTGGAGACTAGGCACCTGTGAGGTGATCTGATTGAGGTGTTTAAGGCTTTAGATGGATTGAGAAAGTTCAATGCTGGTGGGATTCTTTCTCTTCCTCATACCACACACTTGAGAGGGCACAAATTCAAATTGAGTAAGGACAGTTGCAGAATAGATGTACGGAAGTTTGCCTTTAGCCAGCAGGTGGTTGATTGCTGGAAAAACTTTCATCTGTTGTTATGGAAGTTGGTAGCTTAAATTCAGAGAACTAGAAAAACTATTGAAGGGAATGAATAGGTGAAATGGGAGGTGTAATTTTTTCTTTCTTTCTTTTTTTTTTTTTTTGCTGATGCTGTATAAGCTTGTTTTCTTGCATCATTTGCCACTGCTAATGCTAAGACTTTTTATAATCTGCCATAGTCTACCTAACCTTTTCTGTGAAGTGACTGCCGACCATCTGTACTTAACTTAGTTTAACATTTTGTGTCCCCTGATAATTTGTAATCATCCCATGCATTCTTCTCTGTTGTTTTTCTGTGATCAATTTAGATTTAAATGTTGAACATTATTTCTTAGGTGGTATGAAATGCTCAATAGCTTCTACAGTTACTTTCCTGAATGCTTTCCACTTAGACTTTGCAGTTGGTAACATTATCAATTGATATTCTGACTCCTTTCTATTCAAACCTCTATTGTCTCTGTTTCTCAGACAATAAAGTTACTAACACTCTGTGGACCTTTAGCTTATGGTGATCCCACCATGGTGCCAGATGCACGAGGGTAGGTGCTACTGTTGAGTTATGCAGTAGTATACTTGATGTGGATGTGTTCTTCAATTAAATTTATTGGAGGGAGGGCAGTGATTCTTTTCTTCAAAAATTTCTGCTTAATTTTCTCTGCACCTGTAACATAAAGGAATTCCTTGTGGCATTATGTCTAGCTAGTTAGACCACTTACACACTGCAAAAAGTAAAGCCTTGTTTCATATTAGGCAGTTCATAATCTATTGATTATGATTAATTCTGGAAGCAATTGTTTATTTGACTGATTATTTTTTTAGAGAGTACAGTAGACTCTCAATTTTCCGGGATAGATGTAAAAAACAAATCCCGGATAATCGATTTCCCAGTTAATCCAAAAATACAGAAGTTCCCGACATACATAAGAGATACGTTCCAGGACCTCTTACTTCATCGAGTTTTACGTAACTTGGGAATGACTAGTAACATATTGCTACTATATTATTATTATTATTATTATTGACAAATTTGAATTTCGTGCGATACTTGTTAATGTTTAACCATTTTCATATTCTTAATAGTTTAATTTTCTGATCCAAATCGATCGCTTTCGTTTTGGTAGATTTACTAGTAGCGCTGTCACCCACGAGAGCTCACATTTTGCTAAAGCACATTTCTGGAGGTCACTACCATAAAACAATGAAAACAATTTGCACTTTCTGTGTTATTGGACTTTTCTGTTCGTGCAGCTAATTATAAATGGGTAGTAAACTCGATCTTATTGTATTTGCGATGATACCGATAGCTGGAATTCTGTGTGTTTTTACGTTATTATGTTGAAATGTGTTGCCCCTTCACTGAAATCTTCAGTCATATAAAAAAAAACTCCATAAATAAATTGTAAGAATCTTCTCTTCTTTCCTATTTTTTTGCTTGTTATTCCGTTTCTCACTTGTGCAATTTGTGTGTGTGCAGTGATCGTCGTTATTGATTGCTTATTTTATTTATTTATTTATTTTTTTGTTTTAAATTTTACAATCCTAAAAAAAAAAAAAAATTTGAGTGAAAAAAAATTTACGTAAATCCTTAGTTGCGTAAGTCGGGGACTTACTGTATTGAGAAATGTTCAGCAACCTATGTAAAAAAAATATGGCAGTAGATAAAAAAACCTTACCATGCACTACTCGCATGTCCAATATGATGCTTCTCTTTATTTTTTGCGATGTCGATTTTAAGTCTATAGCTTTCCTATATTTTTTGCGATGTCGATTTTAAGTCTATAGCTTTCCTATATTTTTTACGATGTTGTGTATAGTTTGGTCACCAACATTATAATGGTTCATTAGAGATTTAATGGATGCACTATTTTCAAACTTTTGAATAATTTCAAATTTTTGTTTAACTGAGAGCGCAACTCTTTTGCGTTTACTCATTTTCGCGATTTCTAAACAAAAAAAAATTTCGACATCCCCGACAAAATGTTTTTTTTTTGTGGTGCAATGGAACACGACAATCGATGCAGTGCAACTAAAACAAACTAAACATTTGTTCTCCTTTTTTTTTTTTTTTTTGAGTGACAGGTGTGAAGACAGCGGGGTTGCAAGATAATAGGTACACTTATATCCCAATAACGACTTATAATGCTGCTTGTCGCTTATTTACGACTTGCAAAACATCTGTTTATACCTATTCTATTTATTACTTGAATTTTATGATTTCTGGTTTTTTTTTGTTTTTTTTAATTTGGAATCTTGAAGTGTCCTGGTTAATCCAGAGTCTGCTGTACTTGAAAAAGCAAACAATCTGATTGGGGAGGCAGATAAAAAAAAAAGAAAAAAAAAAAAGACAGTTGTTGGGCGAACAGTCAGTGAAATTAAAATATGTAATTATTTATTTTTTTTATTTGGTGATACAATAATAACTGACTTCTTATTCTTTTTGTTTCAGGCCAGGGATTCTTCATATGGTTTATAGCCCAACTATGCATAGGATCACTTTTGAATTATTCTTTATTTCTTTGCACTGCAATGACTTCTGCTCTCACAACAAGTCTTGTTGGAGTAATGAAGAGTATTTTTCAGACAGTTATAGGCTTCTTTACCTTTGGTGGTGTAAAATTTCATCCAATGAATATAGCTGGTCTTGTACTTAATACATATGGTGGATTATTATATATTTATAGCAAATATGAGGAAACACAAAAATGGGAAAAACATAAAAATGTAATTAGTAATGCCAGTGGAAAGAAAGATTTACTCACCAAGTTAAAGCCATTTGAAAACTGTTCTGGAAGTTGATGAGAATACTTTTGCTTTCTGAAATTTTTTTTATTAAACAGTAGTCTGTTAATTGCATAAATGGGATTGGAGAGTGTTGGATATATCGAATATTGGTA
The DNA here is from genome assembly GCF_048544385.1 of Mastigoproctus giganteus. Taxonomy (NCBI): domain Eukaryota; kingdom Metazoa; phylum Arthropoda; class Arachnida; order Uropygi; family Thelyphonidae; genus Mastigoproctus; species Mastigoproctus giganteus. The sequence goes on along the minus strand of NC_143582.1, from coordinate 67,922,450 downwards.
AAAATTAATATATAAAGCAAAGCTGTAGATTACATACACATATTGTTCATTACATATGCAAGCCTATTAGAAACACAGTATATTGTAATCAGACTAATTAGACTTGTTTTTTTATTGGACCAATTACACGTCCTGCATTTTCATTGTTGATAGCTTTGGATCAATGGAGTACACAATCTATTCTTTATTTATTTTTTTTTAGTTGAAATGCATGTATATATATAAAATTATACATATATTTGAATAATGTTTGAAATAGTTGAAAACTGAATCATTCATAATAAAAAGGTAAAGCAAACATTAGAGGCAGCAAAAAGCATATTCCTCTACATGATGCTTGAAATATAAAAATAAATTAGAATGAGGATTAAAAAATAAAAATAATGCCAGCAGCATGGCAAGACAGAAGAGCGAAAATGGTCATAATTAAACATAACGATCAAACCAACAGGGAGGGAAGAGAAGAGTAACAAGAGTAAAAATATTGCAGCAGAAACTCTCCAAGATAATTTAGAAAATCTAAATGCAAAGATAATAAAATAATAATCAATTAAATTTCGAATGCCAATTAAATAGAAATTTAACAGCGCCCCCTCTGACGGGCACCAAGTCCAAATTTATGTGAAATATCACCAACAGAGATGTAAACCAATTACAATAAAATAAAACAAAGATAAACCAAAAACAGACTGACCATTAATCCTCATTCTAATTTATTTTTATATATATATATATATATATATATAAATAATTACTATAGTAAGAGTATAATTGGTACTATATAGATACTCAAAGTGTATCAAAACAGGCATAAAAGTACTCTGTGGGCCTTAAGGCCAAAAGAACCTATAAAGACTAAGTTAGCCTGTGCTGGTCTACATTGCTATAACCTAGAAATAAACATAATTAGCAATATTATATAAAATAGAATAAAATAAAATAATGATTATGTAGCTAATTATTGATATTCGGAAAACAATTAATGGAACTTTTTCAAGGGCTAACCCCATTAAATATATCAAGGCTATCTGTTTCTGATTGTTATCTGCCTGTTTAACTATGTCCAAATAATAAACTTAAAGGCATTTTATGCTAAACTTTAAATTTAACAGCAAACAGGCAAGATAACAGCTAGCTCGACAGATAGCTTTGAAACGAATATACAGAATATAATGCAGAAAAAAAGGGTGCCAACCATAATTTTCATTTCAGTTGTGGTGATTTTTTTATTTATTTTGTACATGTGCAAAAAAAGTTTATGCCGACATAAGGAGAAAGGAGGTAAGAATAAGTTTTACCTCCACTGTTACCTCTCATGTTTAAGAATATATATACAGTAGACTCGATTTTCCAGGATAGATGGTAAAATAAAAATCTTGGATAATCGATTTCCCAGTTAATCCAAAAATACAGTAAGTCCTCTACATATGTTCCAGGAAGTCGAGTTTTACATAACTCGGGAATGACTAATAAAACATTGCTCCTATATCCATGATATGCCAAAATTACAAAAACCACATAATATCCTCAGAAGATGAAGAAAAATAATTATATATATTTTAATTAGTTCACATAAAAACTTTATCTGGGGACAGCGGTGAAGTTGCTGGAGTGGTACATAAGAAAAGAAAACAAGGAAGAAACTGTACAGTAAAAAATGATATGTATTTCATAGCCTTGGTTATCATAGTTGACTTCATTGGTGCTGATCGCTTCACTGCTTCTCGTATTCTGTCTTTCTCCTTTATTATTGCATTCACTGTTAACACTGACAAATCTAAATTCCAAGTGATACTTGTTCATGTTTGACCATTTTCAAACATCCTTATTTTAATTTTCTGATCCGAATCAATTGCTTTTCTTTTTTTTTTTTGGTAGATTTACTAGTATTGCTGTCATGTATTCTCTTAGTCGGCACCATAATAACAGTCAAAATGAAATTTTCTGTAAATAACTTCACAGGGTTAAGGTGAAAACTCACTATTATCACCCCAATCAAGCTCACATTTTACTAAAGCACATTTCTGGAGTTCACTACCATAAAACAATTTGCGCTTTCCGGTTTATTGGGCTTTTCTGTTAGTGCATCTAATTATAAATGGGTAGTAAACTCGATCGTATTGCATTTGTGATAATACCAATACAAGTGACCTCCACTTAACGCTCATAATTCGTTCCCGAAAAACGGAGCGCTAAGTGAATCAGCACTAAGTGAGCGCCGTATTCCCATAATGCAACATATGTATTTGTGATCTATGCCATAGGATATTTCCTAATCAATAATAAATGGTAGCGAAAAGATGCACAAATATCGGTCAAAATATTTAATATTAAAAATTTATACATATAAAATATTCTCCATTATATATAATTATGTGGTAACTATCTACGTTATGTATCAAAATTAAACTTAAAATCATGAATTTATTAATCCGATTGATGGCCCTGGGCTGTCGAGTTTTCGTAACTTTGGTTGATTTTGGGTTGTACTTTGGCTGTCTTCCTAGTAAACTAAAAGGGGTTTTACTTTAAAATCTCCGCAGTCATCATCATCAGCCATTTTCAATCCACTGCAGGATGAAGGCCTCTCCAGCAACTTTCCAGTTCCTTCTGTTTTGAGCACTGGCCATCCATTTACTACCCAAAAACTCATGAATTTCATCTATCCATCTCCGCCTTTGTCTTCCAGGTTTTCTTCTAGCTCCTCTTGGGTACCATTCTGTTATTTTCTTAGTCCATCTGTCATCATGTCTTCGAGCTATGTATCCTGCCCAAGACCATTTTAGTTCTTTAGTTTTGATAAGAATGTCCTTTACCATCCCACCGGCATGCTTTCAACACCTTGTTGGGCCTGACGTAGCCCAGTGGTCAGGAGCGAGAGTGCATAGCACGCGTTCCTTGAGTGGACCGGGGTTCAAGCCCGTGACTACTAAATACGATAAATATTTGTATTGACGATTTATTGCAAACTCTACTGACTTGGTTGTCGTGCCGGAGTATAAACAGAAAATTTATTTATTTTATTTACTTGAGTTTGCTGCCTAATCCATGTGTTTCTCTACTTATCTAACAGTCTGATTCCCAATATAATTCGTTCCATTCTTCGCTGTGTAGTTCTCAGCTTCTCTTCCATTCTTTTGGTGAGTGCCCAAGTTTCACTTCCATAAGTCATGGTGGGGAGTATACATTGGTTCATTATTTTACGTTTCAGACAAACTGGGATATTGCTCTTCAGTATGTGACTATATTTCCTGAATGCTATCCATCCAAAATTTATTCTTCTCTTGACTTCCAGCCATTTATCATTATTACAGCTAATAACTTGTCCCAGATAAGTATATGACTCCGCCTTTTCAATTACTGCTCCTTCAATCATTATTTCCCTTTCCGTGGCATACTTGTTCATCATTACTTTTGTTTTAGCCATATTCATCTTTAGTCCAAAATCCTTACTAACTGTGCATAACTGATTAAAATTTTCCTCTAATTCTTTGGGATCGTGGCTTATGACCACAATGTCATCTGCAAATCATAAATGGTTTAGGTACTCTCCGTTCACATTGACTCCTTTCTGCGACCAGTCTAATCTTCTGAAAGCTTCCTCAAGGGCAGCAGTAAACAGCTTCGGAGATATTGTGGCTCCTTGTCGAACTCCTTTCTCGATTTTAAATTTGCTACTGTCTTTGTCTAGTCTAATAAAGGAGGTAGCACTCTCATATATTTTCTTCAAAATCATAATATATGTGGTATCTAGGCCTTGTCTTTCCAGTGCCCGAAACATTGCCTTATGCTGTATGGAGTAAAATGCCTTTTCATAATCCACAAATGCCAGGCATAATGGTGTTTTATATTCATTTGCTTTCTCCATTAGCTGTGATATTACGTGAAGGTGATCCATAGTTGAGAATCCTGTCCTAAAGCCAGCTTGCTCTTTTGGTTGATTCACATCAAGTATTCTTTCTAATCTGTTAGTAATGACCCTTGTGAACAACTTGTAGATGTGGGATAACAAGTTAATTGGTCTATAATTTCCAATTTCTGATTTATCTCCTTTCTTATGCAGCAAAACTATGATTGCATTATTCCACTGCTTAGGCATCACACCTTTTCTAATGCACTTTGTGAAGAGCCTTGCCAGTTTTTGTGTTATGTCTCTTCCTCCCAATTTTAACAACTGTACAGTAACTTCATCTTCCCCCGGGGCTTTCCGATTCTTCATTTTCTTCAATGCATGTTCTACCTCATCGGTTATGTCGTATGTGTTGCTACTTTGCAATCCATCTTCCCCACTGCTGGTATCATTCCCTCGCTCCTTGTATAATTCTCTATAGTAGTCTTCTGCTATTTGAATTATGCCTTCTCTGCTGTTTATAAGTACACCATCGCTATTCTTCAGTTTCAGTATCATTTGTCTTTCTGTATTACTGCTCATGGCTGCTGATTTAAATCCTTTGTTTTCCCTTAATGCTTGTTCTACTTTTCTTGTGTTAAATCTACTTATGTCCTCTCTGAGTCTCTTTCTAATGGCTTTGCATAACTCAATATACTCAATTTTCTCCCTGTCAGTGTTTTTCTTGCTCTTCATTTGTCGTCTTCGGTTCATCATGACAAGTGTTTCTTGACTAATTTTTTCTTCTTTGGATTTCTTTTTCCCTATAGGTTTCTTGGGCTTTATCACTTTCAGAAAGTTGTAATATTCCTCGTCGATATCTTGGTCCTGAGCAGTCTGCAGAAGCTCAAACTTGTTCTTAAGTTCCAGTACATACTGCTTTTTCTCCTCCTCTGTTATCTCAAAGACCTTTGTATTATTTACTCAAGTCAGTTTTTTCCTTTCCTTTCCTACATCTATATCAAGTGTACATCTTACCATTCTGTGATCACTTCCAACATTTACCTTATTCAGGACGGTAACATCATTCACAATATATCTTCTGTTAGTGAGAATGAAGTCGATTTCATTAGTTGTTAATCCATTTGGACTCTTCCATGTCCACTTTCTGTTCACCCTTTTCTTGAAAAAAGTGTTCATTACTGACAGTCCTTGAGATTCTGCAAATTCCACAAGTCTTTCACCTCTTTTATTTCTTTCACCAATTCCAAAATTTCCTATAGTTCCTCTTTCTGCACTGTTTTGCCTTTTTCCAACCTTAGCATTGAAGTTCCCCATAATAATAGTGTAGTGGGTTTTCTGCTCATCTAGAAGACTTTCAATTTCGGTGTACATTTCTTGTTGTTGTTGTTGTCTCGATGTTGGTGCATAAATCATTATAATCTTTAGCTTGTACCTCTTAGAAATCTTGAGTATTAGTCTTGACACCCTTGGTGATGTACTTTTGAATTCCAAAATGTTGTTTTTAAAATCTTTATGGACCAGAAACCCAACTTCACCTTCACTCCTTTCACTGTTTCCATTGGTGTACAGCAGATTTCCACTTGATAAACTTATAAGTGATTCATTTCTTCTTTTTGTTTCAGCCAAACCGATGATATTCCAATTCACATTTTCTAATTCCTTTTCCAGCTCTAATATCCTGTCTTCACTGATGAGTGATCGTACGTTATAACAGGCCAAGTTCAGTATCCGTGCATGGCAGCCTGGTCGTACCCAGAGATTCTTAGCACCCTCTGCTTCCACTCTGATCCTCTCGCTGCCGTAAGAGGGAGAGTGAAAGCTGCTGGGGACTGAGGGCCATTTGTATTGTTGTGCTCTCATAGGCTGGAGGGTTTGGTCTTTTCCTCTTCACGCTGACCAGGCATCTTGAAGAGAACCACTCTACACATGCGTTGCCACCTAAGTGACATAACAGGGCTTACCATCGAGGTGTGCATGAGTGGATTTTAGGTAGGCAGGCCAACTGGACTTCTCCTAAATCTTCTGTAATAGTGAGATATTGGATCCATCAGTGTTTTAGGCTGAGTGTCTGATAACACACAGGATACCTGTTCCCCTCTAAGCCCCCCCCCCCCCCCCCCGCAGTATTACCACCCAACAATAAAGTCAACCAATCCTTCACCGCTTTGAAGCCTGACATGTTTTTTTTTTCTTCTTTCGATATAAAACTTCTTTTAGGCATTCGTTTCCAAAAAAGTCCCGTTTCACGTATGTTAAAAACTTGTTGAGAAGTTTACCACCACTCTTCAATAATTTTTAGAAGTTCTTTTTTGAAAGTTTCGACTTCTTGATCTGCACTTGCGGCTTCCCCCTGGATTTAAATCTATCTTACTAGCTTTAAATGATTCTACATTTTATTTATTTATTTTTTTAAGGTGAGCTTTCTTCAGATCATCATATAGGCTAATCAATTTTTCTTTAATAATATTTAACTTAATGGAATTGTGCGTTGGATATTACCTTCAATAAAATTATTTAGAAGTCTCTCCATTTCAATTGTAATAGCTGGCCTAGTTGCTTGCAGTGGGACAGCTGTCTTTCTGGCTACTAAAATTAATTCTTTATAATTGTCCTTACAGTGGAATCTGCCAGTCCTAAATTATTGCACACATCCACTTGTCGTTGAACGGAATCGATTCGCTTCAAAACGTATAATTTAATTTATTTTAAAATTCATTATTTTTCTTACCTTAGTAGGCTTTGTACTGCGTCCAGACGTTCCTTTTTAATTCTTATCCGCCATTATTAATCTTCGAAAATGTAAGAGCGTTGCATTAATTATGATACAATGTTCAAGTAAACTAACGATGTCTAACACTGTACCGAGTGACTTTGTATAAATGCATATAACGCAATATTACAAGCAATATACTTGATCATTTTTTTAAATGTTGATCTCGGAACTACGTAACAAGTCACCATACTGCAATTAAATTAGTGTGAGAGCAAATTTCACTGAGCGTGGGAAAATTTTGCAAGTCAGTGTGGGAAACTTTGCTATTCATTTTCAAGCTGTCGACTACATCAGATGAAACGTTTTTGTTAAACATGTCAAAAATTCAATCTGTATGCTGGTAAAAGAGCGTTACAGTGAGTTGTGATAGCGTTAGATATAGGTTATAATATAAAAACAGCATTATAGCAAATCAGCGTAGAGTGAACTGTGTTACGAGGGCCTCCTGTAGCTGGAATTCTGTGGGATTTTATGTTATTATGGTGAAATGTGTGTCCCCTTCACTGAAATCTTCAGTCATATGAAAAAAAAACCTTTAAGAATTTTCTCTTCTTTCCTATTTTTAAGCTTGTTACTCCATATCCTACTTGTCGAATTTGTGCATGCCATGATCGTCATTATTGATTGCTTATCATTATTATTCTGTTTTAAATTTTACAATCCTGAAAAAAGAAAAAAAAAAAAAATTTTGATGAAAAAAAATTAATGGAAGTTTGAAGTTACATAATTCAGGAACTTACTACAGTATATCCAAAAACGTTCAGCAACCTACGTAAAAAATATGGCGATGGATAAAAAACTTTGCTCGCACTACTCGCGTGCCCAATACGATACTTCCCTTTATTTTTTATGATGTTGCGTATGGTTTGGTCACCAACATTATAATGGTTCATTAGATTTAACTGATGCACCGTTTTCAAACTTTTGAATAATTTCAAGTTTTTGTTTAATTGAAAGCGCAACTCATTTGCGCTTGCCCATCATTTTCATGATTTCTAAACAAAAAAAAAATTTTTCGTATTCCCTGACATAAATAATGAAACAATTTTGCTCTTTGCGGTGCGACGAAACATAACAATCAAAGCGACGCAATAAAACAAACAACATTTGTTCTCTTTTTTTAGGTGTGAAGACAGTGGTGGTTGCAAGATAATAATCTCCCAATGACGACTTTATAATGCCCTGCTTGTCGCTTATTTGTGACTTGCAAAACATCTGTTTATACCTATTCTAGTTATTACTTGAATTTTATGATTTCTGGTTAATTTTTTTTATTTTTTTATTTGGAGTCTTGAAGTGTCCCGGTTAAACCGATCCCGGTAAATCAAGAGTCTGCTGTGTATATATGGCATAAAAGTTCATATACCATAATCAATAGATTGCATTAAAATTGGATTTTATTGAAATGCATAGAAATCAAAATAAGTAGTGTCATATTTGAAAAAGTGATGTACACACTGAGAGTTGGGGATCAGGTCTGTACTAATAATAATGTTAATAGAATATCTGTTAAGCAAAGATTAGTTAATTGATGCCCTGCAGTATTTTGTTCATAATGCATACATTTATGTGCATAATTTAATAGACATAGTAGAGAGCTTTTTTTAGTGAAGGAGAACATTAATTTATATCTCACGGATATTAAATGTTTTCCAGACTATTGTTGTGTATTTTTAGAATATAAAATGAGTAGAGAGAGAGAGAGAGATCTGTTAAGTTGTTATTCCACCAAATAACCTATTCACATTACTAACTGCATTATTGAAGAGTTGCATGCTTATATTATCTCATGTTATTGTTTTTTAAAGTGGTGCACCATATCTGATGAACTGAAAACAGCAAAATTATGTAATAATCCAAAAATATTCCACTGTGCATAATTAATTTCCATAATTAATATACTAATTAACATCCTGTTCAGGTAGAAAAATATCCATTTTATCTTACTAAAATTGTATGAAAGTTCATATTTGCATTTATTCGCTGGATGCAAAGTTTCATAAGCCATAATCAACTGATTGCATAAATATGGAAATAATTACTCATAAGTAGCAATCTTAAATTTCTTTATAAACTTATTTTGAAATACACTGCTTTGAATTAGAAAATACATACTGCTGTCTAAAATTTAAGATAAACCATAAAATCAGAATGCCTTATAATTGGGAGATTTTAACTTTAAAGATATTGAATGAAACTTTTGGGTAGGTGCTCACGTAGTAGTGGAACTTTTCTGGATGTATTGGATGAGTGCTTTCAACAATCAGCACATTAGAGAGACAACAAGAGGGAGCAATACACTTTACCTGATTGTCATGCAGTAACCTTTAATGCGTTAAGAATCTCAAATAAAGGAGCTACCAGGTCACAGTGATTATAATATACTGATGCTGAATTTACTTTAAGATCACTTATGTCAAGGGTAAAGGGAAGGGATTTTGTTTTTGTAAAGGTGAATACGGTGGTCTCTAGCAGTTCTTAAATTATTTCTTTTTCTGTGGAACCAACTGGTGGAATTACCAATGGGAAATTCTACATGAGAAGCATTCAGAAAAGTTAATCACAGATGCTGCTAGGCTTTATATACTAACTGGTGGCAGAGAATAAAAATGCACGTGATGATTATAAATTGTAGGTTATAACTGCAGGCTAAGTGATTTTGTGAAAACTGAAAACAAAGTGGAAGAAAAACTGTTAAAGCTAAAAGTAAATAAACTACCTTTAATATAACTGGAAAGTATCAAGTTATATTAAAAGAAGCAGCAAGAGATGTTAGCAAACTTTAGCCATAATTATGAGAGCAACCTTGGATTCAAAGGAGGTCCTTGTAGATTGGAGACATGTAAATGTTCCTTCTATTCACAAAGTTGGGATCAAATGGCAAAGTGATTAATTATAGACATCTAAGCTTGACCTTGGTACTAAAGGAAATAATGGACTCAGTACATAAAGAAGTATTGCAAGATCATCTTGACAAGAATGTGATTATATAGAAATCAGAGCATGGGTTTGTTAAGAGGAGATCCTATCTGGCCAATTGGATTAACTACTATGATGCAGTAGCAAAGGAACTGGATGCAAAATATAATTTTGACATTGTGTAATTAGGCTTCAGTACAGCTTTTGAAACTCTTCCTCATGAAAGACTGCTGTACAGATTAGAGCAGTGTGACACTGTGGGGGGGGGAGGACAAGATATTGTTATTATATAGGGATGGTTGAGTGGCAGAAAACAGTGATTATAAATGGGTGCTGCTCTTATTGGACTATTGTTATTAGTGGAGTCTCAGCTCTGGGTCCCTTACTGTTTTCAGTATGCATTAGCAATATTGATGAAGATGATACTTAGACAATAGCCTAATTTTGCTGATGATACAAAGAAAGGTTGGTAGGAATAAAGGTATATAGTACTGACCAAGATCTAGAAAAATTAAGATATGCTGAGAAGTGGTAGTTAAGGTTTACAATTGATAAATGCAAGACTGCATAGCAGCGGTAATCCCAAATAACATAATGCCACCACCTAATGCCAATTAGGTGGTACCACATGAAGGTGGTGGAGAATGAAAGAGACCTAGACATAATTGTACCATCTGACATGAAGTTCTCTGAGCAGTGCAAATAGGCAGCTAGGACAACTCATGTCAATGATATACAGGAATTTTGCTGGCAGGGACAAGGTGATTATCCCATTGTGACAACTGTTAGGCCACATCTTAGTTTGTGAATATAGGCCTGGAAGATGTGGATCTGTTGGAATGGGTGCAGAGAAGAGCAACAAGATTAGTCAAAAACACAAATTTATGGCAGTATAAATCAGTGCTTGATAAGAGATATAGAGATAAAATTATTGTGTGCAAGGCTTTAAATGGATTGAGTAGACTGAATGCTGTCTTGATAGAATTTTATCATATCTTTTATGTAAAAATGTTTTTACAAGACTTATATTGAGTTCAGGATTGCCACTAGTGTTTCAAGCACCTGAGGCAAAAGGTGCCACAAAAGTGATATGAATTAGGTGCCATTACAAGGGAAAATCTTGTAATGGTGCCTTGCCATAGGTGCTATTATATGCACAGTAGTGCATATAGCAGCATCTATGGCAAGTGAGGCACTTGCCATAGATGCTGCTATATGCCAGCTAAATTAAAGAAATATATATGATCCCATTTTTATGAATTATAATCATGGGATGGTGACTGTCCAAACCTGGGAAACCAGTGCTACATACTTTAGACATTTCACAGAAAGAATGATCATCCTAGATCCAAATACCTCTCATGCCATGAGAGGTATTTACAAGGAGTGAGATTTATTACTTTGTAATAATCTGACTCCTTAAATTATATCAGAGCACCAAATTTCACATAAGTTATTCACTTATATTTAAAAATTAAAAACACGGTTCTAACTTAACTTTTAGCTACCAGTGTAATTTGTTGTGATGTATCAAGTTTCTGAAACACACTTTTATTATATCCGTTTGTAAAGGATGGTGAATGCTGTAACTGGTTTTTTTTTTTTTTTTTTGATATTAACTTCTAGTCATGGTGATGGAGGAGAAAAATGGTATTTGTATACCTTTATAAAATAAAATATTTTCCATTCAAGTATGGTGTCTAGTTAAAAAGTAAAGTAATGTAAATGCTGATACATAAAATCAATTATATACAGGGTGTTTCAGTTAAACGTTTCAGAACTTCTAAGAGGGGTAGGGTACATCCTGACAACTCGAAATCATATAGCAATGTGGGGTCGGAAATGCTTTCCTGAAGCGGTGTTGTACACAGAAGCACCATAAAAAGAAAAGAGACCGTAAGTGAGAAATCGTTTTAATAATACATGAAAAGAAGCAAAAGGTACATGGATTAAAGTAAGTGTTCGAAGTTTCTTCAACCTCGTATTGCTTTCGCACAGTGTGGTACCTTGGAAAATGTGCTACAAATCCTCTTTTTCCTGCTGAAGTGTTGTTTTCCGATGAGGCATCCTTCACAAGGGAAGGAATTTTCAACACGCATAACGACCATATCTGGGCGGTCGAGAACCCGCATGCAATACGACGTCGTGCAGCACAGATTCGATTTTCGGTCAATGTATGGGCCGGTATTATGGGAGATAACCTCATCGGACCTTACCTGTTACCGTGTCGTCTAACCGGACCTATCTACTTGATCTTTCTGCAGCAAGTATTGCCACAACTTTTGAGAGATGAACAGATTTCTGCATCGACGCAACAGACAATGTGGTTCCAACACGATGGAGCCCCTGCCCATTATAGCGGAGATGTTCGTAACTACCTGGATGTCACATTTGGTCAACAGTGGATCGGATGTGGTGGTCCCGTGCGTTGGCCTGCTCGGTCACCCGACCTATCATGTCTTGATTTTTATTTCTAGGGTCATATGAAATCGCTAGTTTATGACACCCCTGTTGACAATGCTGAGGAGCTGGTTGCAAGAATCGCAGTAGCTGCCGAAGAAATTCGAAATTCGCCTGGAGTATTCCAGAATGTTCGGATGTCCATGCGTCGGAGATGTGAGGCGTGCATTGTAGCCCGTGGAAGAAACTTCGAACACTTACTTTAATCCATGTACCTTTTGCTTCTTTTCATGTATTATTAAAACGATTTCTCACTTACGGTCTCTTTTCTTTTTATGGTGCTTCTGTGTACAACACCGCTTCAGGAAAGCATTTCCGACCCCACATTGCTATATGATTTCGAGTTGTCAGGATGTACCCTACCCCTCTTAGAAGTTCTGAAACGTTTAACTGAAACACCCTGTATACATATTTTTATATTTAGCTAAGCATTTAAAAAGTTGCACTGTAATATTCAGAGAGAAGCCTTTATTACCAATAATTTCGATGAGAAATACACAAGTCAAGTAAGAATTCTTTTTGAATGTTACTTAATATACTAAACAGTATAATTAACACATGTACATATAGTAAACTCTTTAAAATCCAGCATCTTTGGGTATTGAGGGGTGTTGGATTTCAAAATTTTAGAGAGGTATATACCTAGTGGTTGAGCAGTTTTGGAAAAGCACATTTCAGTAATTATCATGCACTTATACCTATAATTATTTACATCTGTAAACATTTATGTTGACTAAAAGATAATACTAGTGGTGAAATTGCACATAGCAGTTCAATTATTTAAATGCAAAGAACTCATAATAAACAGTCATAGCAAATGTCAGAATATCAGTGGATGTGCTTCAGAGAAAAATCTTTTGCAATGGAGAATAAGAAAAAAATTAACTATTCTTATTGATGAATAATTATTATAAGGAGGTTTAACATTTCATTTAATATTCATATCATTTTACATGAAATTCTGCTTGTAATGATGTACTATGGAGAAATTCAATCAACAAGCTTGTAAGTTTCAATTTTTATGCCATTATAATGGTAGCAGAGTTGTAAACAGGCAGTCAAGGTCACTCATTAGGCTTTCTCCATAAGGAGTTGGAATCATAGCAACCTTGAGCTGCCAATAATTTTTCTCCATGCTTTAGTCATGCACTGATGAACTGTATGACTAGTTTTAATGTGGGGGAAGTGAACCCTTGGTTGTACAGAGTAAAATCTATTGTTGGCCTGTGTTAGTAAGTCACTGTTTATGGAAGAGATCAACTATAGATTTAATGGTGCATGTTTGATCTATACATACACAGTGGGCATTTTCAATCTCTCTTAGCTTTCATGCAAATGCTGTACAACCAGCTATAGTTGTAATCTGCAGGAGCATGCCAAGTTACCAAGTTTTGAATAAGAGATAGCACTAAAAAGTGAGAAATTCAAAGTTTTAATATAACTGAAGCTAATATGGCCTCAGAGAAAATGATGTTTGCCGGACTAACTTTTCCTTTCATCTGCTTTTGCAGTCAGTAAGATTTAAGCTGTATTGATAATGCAATGATCTTAATTCACACTGCAGAATAAACTTGCCTTTGTAACAAGTTGCCCTGGTATTGCACTAGTTGCAAAAAATGATGTTCTTGCCAAAAGTTTGACTGTTTGTTAAAAAGATGAAGCTGGCTGCTGTAACAGTGTGTTTAAGGACTAACTTGTCCCTCATCAGAGAACAGTTGGCCTGTAATGATACCCAGACGAAACAGCTTTATCTATATTACAACTTTCAAAACTGATTTTGTATACTGTATGGCAGCTCACGTTAACAACTTTTTTACAACTGTTTTGTGCAGTACAGACTACACTATTTGATAATGGACCATTTGGTCTTGGCACAGGTGCTGTCACATCCATCTCATCTTTTATACAAATAGCCAATCAACCTTTTGTTGAGGCCTTCTATTTGAAAGTAGGCAAATATCATGGCAACTCACTGCAAACTAGTTTGTTTTAGTGTAAATAGTAAGACCACTCGCATTACTAGTGCACACCCCCAGAATAAAAAATTAAACATAAGTATTAATATATTTTTTTATTTATAAATCATTTACATGGATGGCATTATATCTAAAATTACATTTATAAAATCATTTGTTTGCTTGATCTACATTTGTTCAGTAAGTTAAACAAGGATGGAAGATATATTCCATGGCTGCTTCGTTTCGGATATGGGCAAAACCAACAGCATGATCAAATAAAGCTGCACGTTCAAACAAAGCTACATACTGAAGTATTAAAAAAACATTTGTTTATAATTTTTATTTTCAATTATGTTTTGAAAAACTAGTTTTCATAATTAGTAAATACTGATTTATTGTGGATCATCTTGTGTGCACCCTACTTTGGAGACCACTGGTTTATGCAGTTTAAACTGTTTTAAGGATAAAACAATACTGCAAGCATTGTATAAAGAGAATTGCCACTCTTTCTTGCATGGATTCTTAAAGACAAATGCAATTGTCTATACAAGGGCTAGATTGCTTTTAATATTTTCAAATTGTAAAGTGTTTGATTTTACAGGTTCACTGTATAAGGTAATTTAGTCAGTGCCCTTCTGAATTTATAGTTAGGTATTTTGTAATTTTAAATTTTATTTAACATAGGTTATGAATACACCCAGAAAAGTTAGTCTTAACTTGGCAAACGTTGTGGCTGATGGCAAAATTACAGCAGTGGTTCTCTATATGCTCTAGTGTTACAAATATGCTTCGGGAATATTCCATGGATTATCCTTAAAGCCATAAACATTTGTACCATTAGTCAAATTCTATAAACTTAAGATGCCAAAAGTGGATAATAGGTGATGTTGAGTTAAATGAGCAAAGAAACAAGGAGGGACAATTTGTATGAATACTATAAGAGAATATCTAACACCATTGTTAACAGAGTAAAACAGGTGATGGCTGTTTACAAGAAGGCACCAGCAAAGTGTACTGTAAGTTACAGCCTTTCTGCTTGCACTGACTGTTTTATGTATGCCAAGTTTTGTGCTGGAATTTGGGAGTGTGAACTGAATTCAAACTTGGCATACTGTTAGGCACAATTGTCTGAGGAAGCTGGTTGAGCAATATCACTCAAATAAAAATTACAATAAAAAATTATTCCCTATTCATTGGAAAAGGCATTATTTTTATTTGAACTTTGAATAAATTATTGAATATAATTCCTTATAACTTACTCCTCTAACACCATGTAGTACATGGTTAAACTGAAGTCTTCTGTTAGTTATTTATTTTTGTATTACAGAGAATGTGGAATATCACTTTCTTTCTTCATTTACTATGTTGTTTATATTTCATTATAATGAAAGTCAGGAATTAGTTAACCTTGAAAAATATCCAGAATTAAAAATGTTTTTGTTAAGTACAATACACCATTGCCATCTTTTGCTGTTATTCATGACGAAAGCCCTTTTTCTTCTACCATAAACAATCTGCCTACAACACAAACTTACTGAAGACAAATTTACAGGTGGGCTAGATGAAGCAACTTACTCACTTTATTTATGTACTGAAAAATGGGATTAGTATCAGTCAAGTCAGGGTTGTCAAAAGCTGCAAATGAATGGCTGGAGCGCATATATATATATAAAGCATTTCCTCTAATTGTGATTGGCAAATGTTTCTCCCTTTAAATTTGCAATTGTCACACCCAGTAAACAATTATTTTGAAAAATGCCACAAATAAAACTTTATTCATGAATTATGAATAAAAAGGTTATTCATAACTTGCAAATAATAAATTTATTTCAATAACAAAAAGTGAATAATTTATTATTCTTAATAGAATGTTTCATTGTGAACAAAATAATTTTTATTTGTGAATAAAATAAGCACTTTTTATTCCTTTTCTTTACTTTGAATAAATTTTGCACAACACTGGTTGATGCCCTGGAGCAAATTCAGTGTAGGGGCCTGTCAAACACAAGTCTCTGATGCTATATTGGGTGGCATAATTCTAAACTGGTCCCAGAAAAGGTTCAACTGGTACAAAATGCTTTAGTTTTGCAGGAGGTAATCTTAACTGGGGACTCAACTGATAGGGAACTTATTCTGTAGGGAAAAACCAACTATGTAATATCAGCTCATAATAGTATGGAGATGGAGAACATATTCTGTAAGGAAAACCAATGATGTAATATCAGCTCATAATATTAGTAGTAGTAGTAATATTATTAGTAGTGATATATATTAGTAGTTGCATCTTAATGCATGTGGGGAATAATGCTTTAAAGTTCGAACAAACTGATGAATTGGTTATGAAATATAAGGTCATTTTGAAAAATTGTGGTGATAGGACATGAAATATTTCATGATTAAATGCCTTGGATAAGTTCCAGGCTTGAGGGATTCTGTCAGGAGTTATGGAAGGGAAATTTTTCCCAGCATAGCCTACCTTAGTTCATAAACAGAATTTATGTACATCTCTGAGACTGCTTCTGTGCAACCATTAATTATCCTAAACACTGAAAGGGGAACTATATTAGAAGCAAAATTCCACCAGCATAAGACCACATGATACAAATACTTTTAAGGGGTGTATCAGGGTTGTTAAAATCAATAGAGTATAACACTCAATTTCTCTCTACAGTAATTTCAGGAGTAGTGTAAACAAATTTGGGCTTTTGGTCAAGTTAACTAATGCTCATGTAGTTTGGCACTTATTAAGATGGGTACCACTCAGAAATATGAGACATAATTTCATCTTGGTGATTGGGTTTTTGTTAGAGATATGGGGGGTATACTCCTGATTAAAAAAAAAAAAAAAAAAAAGCCTGAAGGTGGCAAGAATATTTCCCAAGTCAGATCAAGGTAATGCAAATGTTGAGTTGGTGTAGAATGAAATAATTTTGCAAAGATGATAGTGGAGGTATGTTACAGGCCAAATAACTCAGAGGAGTGGAAAAAAATTATGCAGATTGAATGAGTAGTAGGTATTAGAAATCTGTTAAATTAGTATAGTATTATCAATTAATCAGTAACATTTATTAATCGTAATTGATAATGCAATGATCTTAATTCACGCTGCAGAATAAACTTGCCTTATTATCAATTAATCAGTAACATTTATTAATCTTATTAAATTTCATTCTTAATTAAATTGTTTAATGGAATCACGACCAGGACTAGAACAGCAAAGCAACGGGCACAAAGTAACAGGAGTGCTGTGGCTCGGGGGAGAACTGAAGGGGGGGCGATTCTCCAATGCATCACAGTCTAAAATAATGTGTGAAATCGTTGCAGACCTTTCTAGAACAGGATATGATCTAGCCAAAGAGGATGTCTTTGTGTGTGCTAGGTGCAGAGACTGCAAAGAAATTAGGCACCAACTCAGCGTTCTAATGGGCATCTATGAGAGTTTGAGGTATAGGGTAGATGCCCTCGAAGAAATTAATGAGGGCCCATCAAGCTCTCAGCTACCCAACTCAATGCCAGAGCTCACTCCTGTGCATCAGGCAACACAATGGCAATCTCCAAGGCAGAATGTGCTGGTCCCACAGGAACTAGTTAGTGTTAGTGACTATTGTCAGGGAGATGGGGAATATATTATGCAAAAAGGAAAGTGGAACAGGACCAGGGTATGTCTCCCAGGGACAAAAGTTGATAATATTGTGGAGCAGATATCATCTTTTAAGGGCACAAAAGGTGATACTGTTGTACATGTTGGCACTAATGACCTTAAGAGTAAGAGTTGCAGATTTACTTGACAAATACAGGTCAATGCTGAAAAAAAAGTTGTGGGTTAGGATTAAGTTTCCAAGTGTCTGAAATTTTGCCCAGATACGATAGGAGGGTGTATATGATGAGGGTGTCGTCAATCAATTCAGCCCTAGAGAGTTGTTGAGGCTCACAGAGGTAGAATTTTTTTCAGCGTGGTCTGTGCTTGCTAACAGGAGACACTGCTTCTACAGAGATGGAATACACTTAAACAGAAATGGGTGCAAGAATATTTGCTGATGCTATCGAGGCAGCGTTAGGTGGGTTAGAAAACTGCTAGCTTGGGGTGGAGATTCACAGACTAAAAGATTAACAGCCGCAGGCAGAGGCAAAAGTGATTCTTGCTCTGCTTCTGTTGTAATGAGCAGCAGCCAAGAGAGCAAATTGCTGCGGATTTCAAGAGCTGCTGGGAGTCATCACGGAACAAGTAAATATATGGGCTGTGTTAGGGTAACTAAGAGTAAGAACAGGTGCATGTATACTTGCATGTAAACCAATTCTAGAAGTATAGTAAATAAATTTGATGAATTTGAAGTGGTGATCAAGACATCAAAGGAAGATACTTTGATGGTGATCAAGACATCAAAGGAAGATACTATTGGGATGTCAGAGACATGGTGTCACAGATATAAGCAGTGCAGAATTGAAATTTGGGGAGTACGATGTGTACAGAAAGGATAGGAAGGGAGAGGGAGTTGTGCTGTTAGTTAAGAAACAAAATCCAAAGAAGTGCATACAGTTGATCGGGGTGGACAGTGCAATGTCAAGTCTGTTTGGCGTGACATAAACACTGGGAAAGGGAAAACGAGAGTAGGAGTGTGTTATAGGCCTAATGATTCTGATGAGTACAACGAACAGTTGTGCAAAAAAAGAAGTGGGCCAGTAAATCAGAATGTTTTGTAATGGGAGATTTTAATTTTCCTGATATTGACTGGAACTTGTGGGTTGGTCACTCACATGCTAGCAAGACTTTTGTGGATTTATTGGAGGATTGTTTTCTACAGTAACTTGTTTGAGAGGCAACCAACCAGGGAGAAATACTCTTGATCTGATTATCAGCAGTGATTACAATGTATTATGTGATTTACTTAAAGATGTAACTACTATCAAGGGTAAAGGGAGGGTTTTTGTTTTCTATAAAGGTGACTACAGTGGTCACAGACAGTTTTTAAATTCTATACACTGGGATCAACTGAGGATGTTACCAACAGTGAATTCTAAATGGAAAACCTTCAGGGACTTAATCTTGGACGCTACTAGGCTTTTCATACCAAGAAATACTGTTCAAAGTTCAGGCCTAAATGGATGTTAGATGAATCAATGAGGCTCGTGGCTGGGATGCATATAAATTACCAGGTGACACAGAAACCTACAGCAGATATAAGTTAGTCTGTAATCAAGTCACAAATGAGGTTAGGCAGGCGAAGGCAGATTACGAGAAATCTTTGGCAAAGGATGCAAAGAAAACAGCAAACAGTTCTTTACTTATGTAAACTATAGAAGGAAGGGGATGAATCAGTTTGGTCCACTTAACACAGATGGTTCGAATATTGATCCTGCTCAAGTAGCTAATAAACTGAATGAGTTTTTTGCATCTACATTCACACATGAGGAGTTCAAACTTTAACAGGGAGCTAAGTGATTTTCTAATAACAGAGCAAAGTGGAAGAGAAATTGTTGAAGTTAAACAAGGCACCTGGAGTGGATGGAATCTATCCAGTTATATTGAAGGAGGCAGCAAGGGAAGTAAGTAAACCCTCAGCCATTATTATGAGAGCATCCTTAGAGTCAGGGGAGGTGCCCATGTACTGGAGACGTGCAAATTTATCCCCAATTCATAAAGGGGGGTGCAAAGGGTGACAAATAATTATAGACCTGCTAGTTTAACTTCTGTTTTGGAGAAAATAATGGAGTCACTGGTTAAAGAGGAGATACAGAATCACCTAGACAAGACTGCAGTAATAATCCAGACACAGCATGGGTTTGTTAAGGGGAAGTCTTGTCTGACCAATTTGATTGGATACTAAGATGTGGTTACAAAGGAACTGGAATGAAAAAATACTTATAATATACTTGGATTTCAGGAAAGCTTTTGATACTGTTGCACATGGAAGACTGCTGTACAAATTGGAGCGGTATGGCATTAAGGGCAAGTTGCTGCAATGGATAAAGGGATGGTTGAGTGGGAGACAGCAGAAAGTGGTAATAAATGGACACAGCTCTACGGGAACTAATGTTATTAGTGGAATCCCCGAGGGTTTGGTGCTCGGCCCATTGTTGTTTTGTGTATTTATCAATGATATCGATGAAGGTATATCAGGCTTAATGTCCAAGTTTCAGATGATATTAAGGTTGGCAGGTTTGTTAATGACAGTATGCTACGGCAACAGGATGTAGAAAAGTTAGAAGATGGGCTGAGAAGTGGCAACGGAAGTTTAACATTAACAAATGCAAAGTACTGCATATGGATAGCAGTAATCCAAGAGAAACATACCGTGTCGTACTACACTCAGGGAGGTGGAATATGAAAAAGACCTGGGGGTAATTGTGCAGTCAGATTTCAAGTTCTCTGAACAGTGCAGATGGGTTGCCAGAGAAGGTCATGGAGCTTTGCCAATGACATAGGAATTTTGCTAGTAGAGACAAGATGTTTATCTCTTTGTATAAGGCAATGGTCAGGCCACACCTTGAGTACTGTGTACAGGTCTGAAGCCTCATTTTAGGAAGGATGTAGAATTTCTAGAACAAGTACAGAGAAAGGCAACAAGATTGGTGAGAGGAACAAAGGGGGTGTGCTTACAAAGAAAAACTTAAGTTCTGCAATTTTCAGCATCTGGAGACTAGGCACCTGGGAGGTGAACTGATTGAGGTGTATAATGCCTTGAATGGTTTGAGCAGGCGCAATGCTGATGAGATACTTCTGCTTGCTCAGATTAAGAACCTGAGGGGTCACAGATTCAAATCGAGGAGACAGTTGTAGAATAGACATGTGGATATTTGCCTTTAGCCAGCGGGTAGTTGATTGCCGGAACAGACTTCCATCTGTTGTGGAAGTTGATAGCTTATATAAATTTAAGGCTGAACTAGACAAACATTTGGAGTAACCGGACGGGTGAAGTGGGAAGGCTTTTTTTTGGCTGATGCCGTGTAACTTGCTTTCTTGCATCATATGCCTCAAGTAATGCTAATGGTACAAATATTTTATGAAACCAATCATGAAATATATCTTGGCTCATCCATGTGTTGTTTTGTGAAAAATATTTAACTGGCAAAGTGTTTAAATTAATATTTTTAAGTGATCTAGGCTTTTTTGATTGTCCTAAACAACCAAAGGCAATTTATGACTACTGGTGGCATTAGCACATACCATTATTGTAATGCGATCCATCTTTTTACATCTTATATCCTGGTGCCATATGTGTCATTGAGGCCAGTGTCTTTTGAGGTAGTGCCTTCTAATTAAGGCATCTCATTGCAGTTGTATATTTGGTCTTTAACCAAATTTCAATCAGCTATTTCCTTCTGTAGTTTTTCACAATAAACAGAAATTGTTGTGCTGTCTGCACTTAGCTTCTCACCCTGGATCGACCATGGTGAAACTTTTCCAACCATCTGATGCCAGCTTTGAATGGAAGGATCTCTGCCTAGTTTTTTTTATTGATTTCAATGGCTTTTTCAATTATTATAGGTCCCAACAATGGAATTCCTTGGCTACATTTTTGAACAAACCATTGAAACATTGCAGTATCCAACTGTTCATTTTTAGCAAGCTTCATTGTTTTATGACTTTCAATGTTACCATTAGTGGTTTCCATTTTTGACACGTTTTTAATTTTGTCTGCATCATGCTTTATATCTTTTACTGTTGCTCTTCCTATTCCATAAACCAATTCTATACTTATAGCACTTTCACCTTTTCTTAGACGATTAATTATTTCAATTTTTTGTGATAATCCTAACATTACTCTTCTTACATTTCAATGGGTGTACTAAATAAAAGTTTTAAAATATGAAACGATGTTAAAGTACAACCATATACAGTGAAGTGTAAACAAAGACTGAGTGACATGATGCCAATATCACAATGCATTACAGCATAGTGGTGGTTAACAGAGACTGACTATAAATAGGGTGATGGACAATTGAAGTTCTACTGTACTAAGGAGTTGGGTAACTATAGACCAGTGAGTTTGACTTTTGTGGTAGGGAATATCATGGTCTATTTAAGGATGCAATTTAGGGCCTTCTAAACAGGAAGTCATGCTTGACCAATCTGATTAATTACCATGATGTCATTAAATAAGTAACAATTTTGATATTTGATATTATATCTAGACATAGTAGTCTCCCAAGAGGGACAGCAGCAAAAGTTTTTGGTGGAATCTCTCAAGGTCACAATGTTGGTTCCCCTCCTACTTTTGTAATTTCTAATTTTCTAATTAGAAATTTTGTTAATTCTAATTTTCATAAATTATATCTAGGGGAAGCTATTAAAGTTTGCTGATTGAAGGTGGGGCAATAACAATTCAAACCAGGCTATGCTGCTTCAAAATTCAAGACTTGGAACAGTTGCATATGTGGTCTGAAAAATGACAACTAAAATTTAATGCTTCTAAATGTAAGGTTATGCATTTGAGGAATGGAAATTCTTGAGTTACATAAAAGCCAAGGAGAGAGGAGCTAAAAGTGGTCCAAGATGAAAAAGATTTGTGTTACAATCCAGTCTGACATGGAATATTCCATGCATTAAAAATTACTGTACTGTATGGAAAATAGCCAGATGGCTAGGAAAGCACTTAGTAAAGCATTATAAGAGGTCCAGTCAATGGTTTATAGCAGTGCTACTCAAAGTGTGGTCTGCAGACCGGTGCCAATCCGCAAACTGTTTCATTACCAGTCAGCAAATTGGAAATTGGTTGGGGACATTATCTTTCCCTGACGATTCGTCCGTTACCTGTCTTCGAGATTTATATTGTACAAAAGTACTGGTTTGCAATGGATTGAAAATAAAAGAAACTGGTCCTTCACCACAGATAGTTTCAGAAGCACTGGTTTATAGAACCTTTTCTAGGCAAAGGTAACAGTGTAACAGGTCACTACCAAGAAGCAAAACTGCATTCAGAACAACAATTCAGATTTAAACAAGACAAACTAAAGATGCAATGCACTACGTTGTCTCTGTAGCAGGCTCAACTCAGGATAAGGATATGCTGGCCACCTGTGTGGACTTTTAACACTTTATGGTTACTAAACATCCTGAGGAGGCTTTGCCGCATAAACATACCATTCAATCTGCTTTAAGAACTATCTTGCAGATAGTAGGGTCACTGTGCACACCAGGTTTCAAAAAATCAAGCACACTGACAAAAGGCTATCCCCAAGCATAAGTGCTGGGTCCATACTTGTGGCCACTGTAACGGATGAATTTCTCAATCAGGATCTCGTTCAGATTGATAAAGCTGTCTTTGCAGATGACCTTGTCCTTCTGGTTAATGGCAACACCAGAGTGGTACTGGAAGAACAAGCCAACCTTACCCTAAGAGAATTACAACAGTGGGCACAACTTCATAAAACACCCACCTCAGCACAAAAAATAACGTCATCCTTACAAAGGGCACTCCAAGGTCTCCAGTCATCAGAGTTAACACATCTATAAAAATAGTAAAGGAATTAAAGTACCTGGGAGTTGTGTTTGACAAATCTTCCCACATCTGAACTATCTACTCTAAAAAGTCAGAAATTACACAGGCTGATTGCCTGTGTAGAACTGATTAGGTCTAAACAGGCAAACATTAACACTAATTCATAAAGCTATCTTCTTGCCAGCAATCACCTATGGAGCTGGATTCTGGTTCACTAGAACAAGCATAGGGAGAAATAAGAAGAAAATAGAATCTATACAAAGGATAATTCTGCTGACCACCACACAATTAGCACACCTGCCATGCAGGTTTTGGCTGAAGATTGTACTACTGCATAAAGAGGGGGTATCCCCCACTAACTTCATGGAATAGTCCTCAAACTAGACAAACTAATCAATCAAGAAAGGAGACATATTGCCACTGCTGACCCAGCAATGGCAAACCACTAAAGGAGGGGGGGGGGTAATCAGGAAACTCCTGCCCCAAGTATCACTAGTCTGTTCCAAGCCCCCACTATGGTTTGCCCTTGAACTGTATATCACTTTTATTCTGATAGGGCATAGTATTTTAAAGGTAAGATCCTATGCCCAGGCCAAGCTTCACAGCCTTGGCCCACATGCTATATAACTGTCCACAATATGACAAAGAAGCACCCTGATCAGTAAAATAAGCCTTCTCCTAAGAGAGAACATAAGACAGGCCCTCGAAAATATTATCCTGCAGGCACACTAAAATAACAATGCTACTTTGACATTCCCTCCCTGTTTATTGGCAGATAAAAACATATGACCGTAAAATTACCTATAAAATGAACATACAGACAAACTCGAACCTGATCATACTGGATGTGACTGCACACATTAGCATTAGCATTTTTTTTTAGCATTAGTAGAGGCATTTGATGCAAGAAAGCAAGTTTATGCAGCATCAGCCAAAAAAAAAAAAAAAAAACCACTTCCACTTCACCCCTCTGTTCGTTCAAAATACCTGTCCAGCTGAGCCTTAAACTTATTTAGGCTATCAACCTCCACCACAAGGGATGGAAGTCTGTTCCACCAACCAACCACCCGCTGGCTAAAGACAAATTTCCGCACGTCTATCCTACATCTGTCTTTCCTCAATTTGAATTTATGCCCTCTCAGGTGATTATTCTGAGCTAGAGGAAGAATCCCATCAGCATTGAGCATGCTTAAACCATTCAAGGCTTTATACACCTCTATCAGATCACCTCGCTGGTGCCTAGTCTCCAGACACTGTAATTTGCAAAACGTAAGCCTTTCTTCGTAAGAGCACCCCTTTGTTCCATTCACTAATCTTGTTGCCCTTCTCTGTACTCGTTCCAGCAGCTCTACATCCTTCTTGAAATGAGGTCTCCAGACCTGTATACAGTACTCTAGGTGTGGCCTGACCATCGCCTTATACAATGGAATAATCACCTCCTTATCCCTGCTGGAAAAATTCCTGTATATCATTGACAATACTCCATGAGCTACTCTTGCAGCCCGTCTGCACTGCTCAGAGAACTTCATATCTGCCTGCACAACCACCCCCAAGTCCCTTTCATTCTCTACCACTGTCAGTGTTGTACCACAGAGTTGATACGTTGCTCTGGGGTTGCTGTTTCCCATGTGTAGTACTTTACATTTGTCAATGTTAAACTTCATTTCCCACCTCTCAGCCCATCTGCTCAACCTTTCCAGATCCTGTTGCAGCAGCATAGTGTCAGTAGTGTCCTTGACAACCATGCCAACCTTTGTATCGTCTGCAAACTTGGACATTAATCCCGATATACCATCATCAATATCATTTATAAATACAGAAAACAATAATGGACCCAACACTGAGCCCTGAGGGACTCCACTAATAACATCAGTCCACGATGAGCAGTGTCCATTGATTACCACTCTCTGTCTTCTCCCCCTCAACCACCCCTTTATCCATAGCAGCAATTTGCCTCCAATGTCACACTGCTCCAATTTGTGTAGCAGTCTTCCATGTGCAACAGTATCAAAAGCCTTTCTAAGATCCAAGTATATAATATCAAAGTTATTCCCTGCATCCAGTTCTTTTGTGACTGCATCATAGTATCCAATCAAGTTGGTCAGGCAAGACTTCCCCTTAACAAAACCATGCTGTGTCTGAGCTATAACTGAAGTCTTGTCTAAATGATCCTGCAGTGCGTCTTTAACCAGTGCCTCCATTAATTTTCCTGGAACAGAAGTTAAGTTCACAGGTCTATAATTACTTGTGTCAGCCTTTGATCCTCCTTTGTGAATTGGGGTCACATTTGCACATTTCCAGTCTATGGGTACCTCCCCTGAGTCCAAGGAAGCTCTCATAATTATGGCTAAGGGTTTGCTTACTTCCTTTGCTGCCTCCTTTAATATAACTGGATAGATCCCATCCACCCCGGGTGCCTTTCTTGTGTTTATCTTCAACAGTTTCTCCTCCACTTTACTCCCAGTTATTTCAAGATTCTGTAACTTACTGCTAGAGTTGAATACACCTCTGGCATTCCCCTCGCTGAATAACTCCTCATGTGTGAATGTCGATGCAAAATATTCATTTAGTTTGTTAGCCACCTGAGCAGGATCATCAACACTTGACCCATCAATATCAAGTGGACCAATCTGATTCATCCCTTTCCTTCTAGAGTTTACATAAGTAAAGAACTCTTTGCTGTTTTTCTTTGCATCCCTTGCCAAGGATTTCTCGTAATCTGCCTTGGCCTGCCTAACCTCCTTTGTAACTTGGTTGCATATCAACTTGTATCTATCATAGGCTTCTGTGTCATGTGTTAATTTGTAAGTATCCCATGCATTTTTCTTCTCTGCCATATGCCTCATTAGTTCATCTGACATCCATTTTGGCCTAAACCTTGAACAATATTTCTTAGTTGGTATGTAAAGCCTAGTAGCTTCCAAGATAAGTTCTTTGAATGCTTCCCATTTTGAATTTGCTGTTGGTAACATCATCAGTTGGTCCCACTGTATAGAATTTAAATACTGTCTCAGTCCATCGTAGTCGCCTTTACGGAAGCAATAACCCTTCCCTTTACCCCTAATGGTAGTTACCTCTTTGAGTAAATACCACTTCAGCACACTGTGATCACTGCCACCTAGTGGTTCATTTATCTGCAGATTCTTAATGCATGAAGAATCACTGCTGATAATCAAATCAAGAGTATTACTCCCTCTAGTTGCCTCCCGAACATGCTGATGTAGAAAACAATCATCCAATAAATCCACAAAAGCCCTGCTAGTGTGTGAGTATCCAACCCCCAAATTCCAGTCAATATCTGGGAAATTAAAATCTCCCATTATAAGACACTCTGATTTACTGGCCCACTCTATTTCCCTGTACAGTTCCTTATTATACTCATCAGAGTCATTAGGCCTATAGCACACTCCTACTCTCAATTTTGATCTCCCAATGTTTATGTCACACCAAACTGACTCCACACTGCACTGTCCAGCGATGTCGACTGGCTTCACTTCCTTGGTTTTTATGTGTTTCTTAACTAATAGCATAACCCTTCCTCCCTTCCTATCCTGTCTATCCTTTCTGTAGACGTTGTACTCCCCAAATTCCAGTTCTGCATTCCTTATATCTGTGTGACACGACGTCTCTCAAATCCGAACAATATCTGCCTTTGATGATGTTTTGGGCAATACCTCAAATTCATCAAATTTATTTACTAAACTCCTAGCATTGGTGTACACGCAAGTATACCTGCACCTGTTTCTATTCTTAGCTACCATAACACAACCCATGTGTTTACTTGTACCACAATGGCTCCCAGCAGTCTCTGAAATACCATGCATCTTGTTTTTCAGGCTTCTGCTCATTCTAATAGAAACAGTGCAAGAATCTCTTTCACCTCTGCCAGTGGCTACTGTCAATCTATTGGTCTTTGTCTCCCCCCAAGCTAGCAGTTTTCCGACCCACCTAACACTGCCTCGATAGCATCAGCAAATATTCTTGCACCCTTTCTATTTAAGTGTATCCCATCCCTGTAGAAGCAATCTCTCCTGTTAACAAGTACAGTCCAGGCTGAAAAAAATTCTACCCCTTGAGCCTTGCACAATCTTTCCAGGGCCGAATTGATCGACAAGGCTCTCATCATATACTCCCTCCTATCGTGTCTGGGCAGAATTGCAGACACTTTCAAATTCAACCCTAATTCTCGGCTTTTGTTCAACAGTGACCTGTACTTGTTAAGTAATTCTGCCGGTCTCCTACTCTTAATATTATTAGTGCCAACGTGTACAACTATATCACCTTTTGTGCCCTTAAAAGATGATAATCGCTCTACAACGTCATCAACCTTTGCCCCTGGCAGACATACCCTGGTCCTGTTCCACCTATCTTTTTTACAAACCATGTTCCCCGTTTCCCTGACAATAGAATCACCAACAACTACTAGTTCCTTCTGGACTAGCGCATTCTGCCTTGGGGGTTGTCTCTGTGTCACGCGAGGCCCAAGTGCAAGCTCTGGCGTTGATGTGGGCAGCTGAGAGCTTGATGGGCCCCTCAATTTAGTTTCTTCGAGGGCATCCACATGAGTGAGAACTGAATGGAATAGGCTACATACATATAAATGTGGAAGCTAGGTGGTTAGGATGAGACCACTAACCATGAATGGGATCTGATACTGCTTCAGTTCTGGTCTCTTAATTGAAATGTTTGAATCATTTGGATTTCCTGATAGGGACCATGTTAGGATCCCAGAAGAAACATTTTCATCATCAGGATTCATACTGGATTTTTTATACTTCGGTGTGGATTACCCATCCATCATATCAGCACCTCAACTAGCTGAATCCTATCTCTCAGACCACGAGAGTAGGAGATGCCATGTGTTATGGGCATTTAATGGCACATAAGCTACACTGGCTATAGTGCGCCTGTCCATAGAGTTGAGTTAGGAAATATTCAGAATTGAAGGCATTTCAATTTCATTTTATAAAAACTATTCAGAATCAATGGTGTATTCCAATTTTTTTCAGAAAACAGAAAAGTTCCTTAATATTTGTCTGATCACTAATAATATGCTCTAGTGATAGTGGTTCTTGCAGCTTAGAGAAAGCAGGACTGATGTTCTGTCCCGGTGATTCAGGAGTCAATAAGAATATGCTTGACTATTAGATGTACTGAGCAGTGTGGACACTGAGGAGGATTATCACCTGTGAGTAGATGGAGGTGGGTCTGAAGAGCATGTCCTATTCTTGTATATGCAAGTACCACTTTTTCCCTTCTACTTTTTCGGATGCTTAAAGGCCAAAATTTGGGTTCCTGTTTCAACTGAAAAAGTTTGTTATTAGTCTGGGTGTGCCATAGCTCTTTCCACTGTGATGATGATATCATGGTCAGAGGCTCGAATATGGACAGAGGTCAAATCTAATGTGGAGGAATTTTTTGCTGATATATCTGCCAGTTCATTCCCCTTTATCCCTGAATGTGCCGGAATCCAACAAAAGTTCACTAATTAAATAAATAAATTTTCTGTTTATACTCCGGGACGACCAAATGGTCAGAGGAGTTCGCATGATAAATTGAATACAAGAAACAGCACCGTATTCAGTAGTCACGAGCTTGAACCCCGGTCACTCAAGGCACGTGTACGTAGGCACCCACACACCTGACCACTAGGCTACGGCGGCCTTTGTTGACAGTGTTCAATTTTCAAGAGCAAGTTCCTGATTTTGTTTAAAATAGGGTGATTCGTATAGGAGGGATTTTGCATTGCTCTAATTGAACTGAGAGTCTGTGTAAATTAAATATTTTGAAGATTAAATATTTTGTAAATTAAATATTTTGGATAAAGATTCAAATTTTCTAGAGCTAATTTTATTCCATGTAGTTCTGCAGAAAAGTTGCTATGCTCAGAAGGGAAGCTGAAATAATAGCAGAGGGGAAACACTGATTCTGCTCCAATGTCTGATTGAGATTTGGAACCATCGGTATATATTGGCAGGAAATCAACATAGCTCTGAATATGACTTGCATGGAGTTGTTTCAGGTTGAGAGTCGGTAGAAGATTCTTACCCCATTGAAGAAAAGTATCACAGTTCAGTTGAGGAGTCCAAGGTGGATGAAAGTAATTCATTACCTTTCGAATGTTGGAAGTGGAACTTTCCAACTCTGTGATATTTCAAAAAGCCATAGGCCTGCTGGCCTTATTTTATTAGGTTTATTTCTGTATAGATTAGGCAGTTGAGGATTGAAGAGGTATGGGTGAATAGAATGCAAACAGCAACTTTTTATTTTGGCCGAATACTTCAGTAGTAACATTTTTCTGCGGAGGTGCAAAGGGGGTTTGTGAGCTTCAATATATAGACTGAGGTGGAGATGTTCTGAAGGCTTCAAGTTCAATCTGTAATGCACTGTGTTCTATAGGATCCAGCCAGCGTAGTACACTCTTTCGGGCAGAATCGTAGACTGGAACACCATAATCCAAACAGGATCTAATCAATCTTCTATATAGTCGAAGCAATGAGGTATCTGCTCCCCAAGACAGGGCGGATAAAGCTCTTAGTATGTTGAGCTTTTTGAGACAAGTTTTTTTTTTTTTTTTTTGATTTGGTAGTTATTGGCGCATCGGCTTCTGTGGCCATATTGCACCTCCCAAGGTTTTTGCAGTACTTTGATCCAAGCCCGAGGCGGGAATCGAACCCGCGACCTGTGGGTTGCCGGGCAGGTACTTTACCCACTCGGCTAGCCCGGTCGGCTTTGAGACAAGTATTATGTACAAATTTAATATGTTCAAGGAAGTTTAACTTCTTGTCAAGGGTTAATCCCAAGAATCTGATGTTGTTGGCAATCAGAACGGTAAAGTCTGACATGTGAAGTTCGGGATCTGTATGTAATTTGCGTTGATTACAAAAGCGTATAGTGACAGTTTTCTGTTGTGAAAGACGATAGCCATTGAGCACTGCCCACTTTTGTATTTTATTTAGTGATATCTGCAATTGACGTTCAATAGATCTCATGTTCTGAGAATGGCAAGAAAGAGAGAGATTGTCAGCATGAAGGTAAGCCTCAACAGTATTTGGAAATTCTTTTGTAATGAAGTCAATTCTAAGGGCAAAAAGTGTTGTACTCAGTACAGACCCCTGCAGAACTCCTTCCTGCAAGAATGTCTTAGAAAGGGAGTTAAAATATCGTACTTGATAAGAACGACTCCATAAAAAGTTCTTAATGAATATAGGCAGGTTGCCTTGTAGACCAAGGGTATGCGGGTCTCAAAGAATGTGGTGATGGAAGCCAGGTAGTATCAAATGCCTTCTCTATGTCTATGGAGACCATAAGAAGGTGTTCATTTCTCACAAAGGCATTGCGAACTGCAGACTCGGCCTTGATCATCAGATCTAAGGCAGACCTGTTTGGCGAAAGCCATGTTGACTATTACTCATTAGATTTTGGTCTTCAGTTATCCAAATGAGTCATCTGTGGATCATTTTCTCAAGGCAACTGGAAAGGGAAATTGGCTGTAACTAAGAGCACTGGAGGGATCTTTACCGGGTTTCAAAAAGGTTAAAACTGTGGCATGATGCCAAGACATAGGATAGATGTTTTCCAGAAATATTCAATTATAAAATAACAGCAGTAGCTGCAAATGTTTGTCATCAAGGTGCTGTAACATGATGTAATATATTCCATCGGGCCCTGTTACACTGTTGCGTGTTTTTCTAATGGCTTGTAGAAGTTTCAAATACTGAAGAGGTGGGTTATATGGTAAGATTAGGGAGGTGCGAAAGTTGATGGGTCGCGATTCAGTGATGTTCTTAATTTTCTGGAATTCTGGCGAATAGCTTGATGCCGATGAAACTTGGGCAAAGGTTTTTCCCAAGGCATTTGCTACATCTAGAGGAACAGAGAGTTCTTGTCCATTCCACAAAAGAATTGTGGTAGGGATGGTTGGAAGAAAGCTGCCTAATTTTCTTCCATATTAATCTGGGATCAGTGTTTGTTTACAGTGGATGCAAACCGAGTCCAGGAACGTTTCTTGGCTTGTTTTTGTATGAAACGAGCTTTTGCCCTTCGTTTCTTATAGTTGATGAGATTAGCTGTGGTTGGGCATTGTCTAAATAAATTCCACGCTTTATTTTTTCCCCTTTGTTTTCGTGCACTCATCATTCCACCAGTAGTTAAAATGCCACCGGGCCAGGGATTCGTCAATGGAATTGAGTTTTTAGCAGCTATAGCAATTGGGATGTGATATATTCTGTCACTTCATCTATGGGTTGTAATTGTATAATTTCCTCATTCAGTGTAATTGCTGACTGAAATTTTACCCAGTTGGCTAGAGAGAATTTCCATTTCCCGTAAGGTTTTGGTAAAGGTGGTTGTGTAGTGAGCAGATTACATATAATCGGAAAATGGTCACTGCCCATCCATAACAGACCATTCCATGACTGGAAACAGTATCGGGGACAAATTGAGAGATCAAATGCAGAAGTTTGTCCAGTTGGCAATTTTATGTAAGTAGGTCCACCAGTATTAAGGATGGTAAGGTTTTGCTTATCCAGAAGGGGTGGTGGCTATTGAAATCTCCCAATAGACAGACAGGGGGAGGTAATTGCATTAGATCTTTGTAAGAGGAGGCATGATTTGGTGGAAGATAGATTGAAACAAGTGTTATTGCAATCTGTGTAATGAAACGTACAGCAACAGCTTCAATTTCTGTTTGAAGAACAATTTGTTTGGTTGGGATCTGTGAATTGATCAAGATGGCTACACCACCACAGGCAGTATTCGATGTAATGCTATCTTTTCGATATATAAAGTAGTTCTTTATGGAGGTGGAAATTTGAGAATTTAAATAGGTTTCCTGTAAGCAGAAACCAACTGGAGAGTAGTGATGAATAAGGTTGTTGTTATTTGGTTTTTAGGAGCATTAGCAACTAAGACCATATTGCTCCAGGATATGCGGTGGTCATTCCCTGACCTTTCCGCATCTTCCGTATTTGGTGGTGACGGGCTCGAACCCCGGTCTAATCAAGAAGCGTGTACTACGCACTGCTGCTCCTTCTCACCTGGCTACGGAGGCGCCAATGAATAAGGTAATGAATATCGGCGATATTGCTATGAAGTCCTCTGCAGTTCCATTGTAAAATGTAAGGCATTACTTGAGATGATTACAAGCTGTATCTGAGTGCTTTTTCAGTATGGCAGTTTTATGGCGGTTGGTCTTCTGTTTGTCTTTTTTTGGAAATGCAGGCTGACCAATTTCCATATCTTCTTCAACATGTATTTCTAGAATTGGATTGTCCTGGTTGTAAGAATAATCAGCATCCATTGATGATTCTTGGATATTCTTTCTTGAATTTGTTGTCTGAGAGTGACCATACTTTTGGCACTTGTAGCATCTCAAGGGATTGGGAATATACAGGCGAACACGGCAAAGTAGATAGCCAGCTTTTACTGTTGATGGTAGGTTTGGGGAATTAAATGTAAGAATAATATTCCTGGTAGGCTTAAGGTTATTGTATTGTCTTTTTTAATCACGATTCTTTTTGATGCAACAACATTTTGATCTTGAAGTTCTTGAGTTATTTCATCCTCTGTCACGTCCAACAGATTCCAGCTAGAAATCACACCTTTGGATGTATTTAAGGTAGCATGGGGAGATACTTTAATTGGTATCCCAGCAAAATTTGAAATTAGTAAGTTTCTCTGAATGTCTACTCCTTGTTGTTTCTAAAAGTGGGCCTCCAGATTGCAGCCTCTTCACAGCCTTCGGAGATCCCGCAATACTCTTTCTGGATGAGGAAAGGAGATAATTTGCTGAGTGGTTGTTCTAAAAGTGAATGTAGTATTAGAAAGGAAGGAAACTTTTTTTTGTTGAATTTGTTTTCAACCTCTTGGGTTGTGAACTGTCATAATCAGTTTGAGTCTGTGGCTGAGAGCTTGTTGGCTCTAAAGGTGGATAAACATTTTGCTCCATCTTTGGCCCTTGGCAGATGAGTTTTTCTCCCAAGGTTTCCAGCCCCGCCACGGGGAGGCAGGAGCAGTGCCTGGTGTGACCAAGCGAAAAGTAGTAGGGGGTTAGTAATAAAACTATGAGAAAAAAAGAAAGGTGGCTTTCCTTTCTTGCTCTGTACAAGTACTTTTGTACCAAGAGCGGTTATAAAATAAATAATTGCTTAACGAGAGGAACGTAAAAGAACTATATATCGCTTTTTGGAAATTGCACTGAAAGGTACAGAGAAATCGCTCAGTCACAAACACTTGGCACCTGGCCCAGGGGCATGGCATTGACCCTTGCAGGCAAACCCACTAGCCAATTGAGTCTGGGTGAGCCATACCAGGACTGTGAACCAGGGCTCAAAGTTGTGTTAAAGATGCACCTCCTCAACCACCAGGTCTCACTATTTAAAGGTGCCCACATTGAGGGTCCTGAAATATGTGTTGCATTCCATATGCTGTTAATTGTAAAGTATTATAAAAGATGGAGTGAATACTGCATTGGAGGTATGTGCAATGAAGTAAAAACAATTACTTTTATATACAAAGGGTACTAAGAAAGTTTTGCAATACAGCTTTGTTTATTTAATTTTTTCAAAGTAATTTCCTCTACATTCAATACACCTCTCCATCCTCCGAAACCAATCTTTAAACCAGTTCTGCCAAGTTTCACTAGG
This sequence comes from Mastigoproctus giganteus, assembly GCF_048544385.1. Classification (NCBI taxonomy): domain Eukaryota; kingdom Metazoa; phylum Arthropoda; class Arachnida; order Uropygi; family Thelyphonidae; genus Mastigoproctus; species Mastigoproctus giganteus. The sequence continues at coordinate 67,888,401 of NC_143582.1, read as the reverse complement.
AAGTAAAGCACACTCGTTGTCCCAAGCCCGTAGAAGGTCCTCATCACTGGAAAACCGCCTCCCTTTTAGCTTCATTTTCACATGCGGGAACAGTGCAAAGTCGCAGGGAGCAAGGTCTGGACTGTAGGGAGGGTGCTCGAGAAGTTTCAGTCCTGTCGTGGTCAAATATTCGGTGCAGGCTTTGGCGCAGTGAGCTAGAGCATTTTCGTGATGGAGGTACCAGGTGTCCATTCTTGACTTTGGCCGCAGGTTCTTCATAGATCCAATGACTTTAGGCAGGCATTCTTCAGTATACCACTTAGCTGTGACTGTCTTCTGCGTGTCCAAAACGACACGTTCCACAATTCCACTCGATTTGAAAAATACAGCTATCATTTTCTTCTTTACAGATCGGGATTTTCTGACAATTACGAGCGTGTCGTCATCATCAAAGACCCAAACTTTGTTTTGAGCCTTGGTCGGCAGATCGTAATAGTACAGCCAAGTCTCGTCACCTGTCACGATGTTGTTCACATACCGAGATTGTCCCTTATCAAACTTTTTTAACATCTCCCGGCACCAAGTCACACGTCGTGTCATCTGCTCTTCAGTCAGTTGATGCGGCACCCAGAGAGAACAAAGTTTCTTCACGTGCAAATGATCTTGCAGAATCGAACGAATTGCTGGTGCATTTAGGCCCAAAGTATCCTCTATCTGTTGGTAGGTCACTCGCCTGTTTTCGTCAAGCATTTTCCTCACAGCAGTAATGTTTTCCTCCGTAACTGACGTTCGTGGCCTTCCCGGCCTCTCAGAATCCTCCAGAGTGAAATTTCCCCTTTGGAATTCTCTATACCACCTGAATATCGTTGTATACGATGTGGACAATCATCATCTAGTGCAAGAGTCATTTCTTCTAAGCACTGGTCTATGGTTAAACCACGCACGAAATTATACCGCAAAACTGTCCTTATCTCATTTCGTGACCACGATGTCATCGCAAGCACTTTACACTCTCACTACTAATGAATAACTGAGCCCATTGACTTGGCGCGGCGGCTACTATGCACGTCTCAACATGTAGCAACAAGCAGCTTCCTGTGATTCATTGTTGCGTCATATTGCAAAACTTTCCTAGTACTCTTTGTATTACACTAGTCAACAAAATGAAACTTTTTTTTTTTTTTTCCATTAAAGATTTAGACATCCTTTCTAAACCAGTTGTGCACTGATTTCAAATATGTTTTCATTAAATTCTTTATAGCGCATGCAGTTTTTGTAATATGACTGCTGATAGTATTAGCATTAGCAGGGGCATATGATACAAGAAAGCAAGCTTATACATCAAGAGCAAAAAAAAAAAAACCCTTCCCATTTCACCCATCCATTCGTTCCAAATGTTTGTCTAGTTCTGCCTTAAATTTATTTAAGCTATCAACTTCCATAATGACAGATGGAAGTTTGTTCCAGCTATCTATCCACCTGGCTATAGGAAAAATTTCTGCACATCTATTCGGCAAGTTTATAACCCCTCAGGTATGTAATCTGAGCAAGAAGAATCCCATCAGCATTGAGCCTGCTCAATCCTTTCAAGGCCTTATACACCTCAGTCAGATTGCCTAGTATCCAGATGCTGCAATTTACAGAAATTAAGCCTTTCTTTGTAAGAGCACTGCTTTGTTCCCCTTACTAGTCTTGTTGCCATTCTCGTTCTAGCAATTCTACATCCTTCCTAAAATGAGGTTTCCAGACCTGTACGCAGTACTCAAGGTGTAGTCTGACCGCTGCTTTATACAAGGGAATAATCACCTCATTTCCTGCTCACAAAATTCCTATATATTTTGAGCAACCCTGGCAGCCTGTCTGCACTGCTCAGAAAATGTCATCTAACTGCACAATTACCCCCAGGTCTCTTTCATTCTCCACTACCCTGAGTGTAACACCACCCAGTTGATACATTTCTCTGGGGTTACTGCTACCCATATGCAGTACTTTGCATTTCTCAATGTTAAACTTCAGTTTCCCCTATAAGCCCATCTGCCCTTTGTGAACTGAAGATACATTTGCACATCTCCAGTCTGTGGGGACTTCCCCTGAGTCCAAGGATGCTCTCATAGTTATGGCTAAGTTTGCTTACTTCCTTTGCCACCTTTAATATAACTGGATGGATCCCATCCACCCCAGGTGCCTTTCTTATGTTTAACTTCAACAATTTCTCCTCTTCTTTGCTCTCAGTTATTACAAAATCATTTAACTCCCTTTTAGAGATTGATAAATATCTGGCCCTCTCCTTGAATAATTCCTTGCATGAATGTAGATGCAAAATACTCATTTAGTTTGGCAGCTATCTGAGATGATATCTATCTCAAGTGGCCAATCTGATTCATCACCTTCCTTTTAGATGTATGTATGCGGTATGGTTGTTTATTGGCACATTAGCTGCTATAGCGATAGTGCGCCTTCTTCCTTTTAGAGTTTATATAAGTAAAGAAGTCTTTGCTGATTTTCTTTGCATCCATTGCCAAAGATTTCTCATAATCTGCCTTTTCTTGCCTAACCTCCTTTGTGACTTGATTAAAGACTAGCTTATATATACCATAGGCTTCTGTGTTGCCTGATAATTTATATGCATCCTACGCATTTTTCTTCTCTGCCACGTCTCATTAGTTCATCTGACATCCACTTGGGCTTAAACCTTAAACAGTATTTCTTAGTTGAAACAAAAAGCCTAGTAGCTTCCAAGATTACTTCCTTGAATGCTTCCTATTTAGAATTTGCTGTTGGCAACATCATCAGTTTGTCCCACTGTAGTCACCTTTATGAAAGAAAAACCTCCCTTTACCACTGATGGTGGTTACATTCTTTAAGTAAATCCCACATCAGTACACTGTGATTGCTGCCCTCCAGTACAGGTTAATTAAGATGATTTCATTACAAAACGCATGAGACTGGTTTCAATTAAATTTTTGCCATTTTTACAGTTCAAATCCAATACACAAGGTGATTCAAGTCTCCATTCAGGAAAAATGGTCATTTTTTAACAACCTGTCACTTTATTCACAAAACATGCTCTACATGGTTGCCATTCCTTTGAAAACACATACTGATGCGTCTCTTGCACTCATGACTGGTGTTACACACCTAATTGTAATTTGATCGAATTTCTTTAAGTGATTTTTGTTTCATATCTTTTCCTGGTACATCATGGCCTTCAAGTGACCCCACAAGTAAAAATCAAGTGGGCTGAGGTCTAGGAACCTGAGAGATCACTCCACGAAACCACGGTGACCAATCCAGGAAACTGCTGATCCAACCATCTCCACATGTATGGAGACTTTTAAATCACCCTGTACTTTATACACGGTTAAAATAATACAGTACTATTGTAAAGAAAATATACATATGATTTAAAAATATTTTATTTGAAATGAAGTTTTCTGGGCAGTGAAGAGAGGTTGTCAGAGCAGCTCACGGGGTCTTGTCAATGATACATACAGGAATTTTGCTAGCAGGGATAAGGAGGTCATTATTTCTTTGTATGCGGCAGTGGCACGCACTTATTTTGCTCGCGACCCCCTTTATTGAATAAAAAACTGACGCAACCCCTCAATGTAAAACCGAAGGTAAGATGACCAGATTTTTAGTGAAGGAAAAATAGCATTTTATAAATTATGTAGTAGAAAGTTTTATTCGACTACCGAGAGAGGATAAAAAAAATTGTTGCCATTTTCATTTCTCTCTATACATTAAAAAAGTTTTCCTCCTAGTGATATTTATTTGAGCCAATGGAAGAGAGCGAGGCAATTATGTCACTACAAATGCAATTAATTATTGACAACTGCCTCCATAATGTTCACCAACCTCATACACGTGCTTCGCTGTCTAACATTTGATGTTCCATTGTAACATTTTTTGTATATTAATGAATATTGCACATTTGTAAATATTTTAAATATTTGTATAGTTTGTAAATACTTTATAAATATTTTAGACTTGCTCTTTTGGCTGCAACAATATTCCTCATGCATTGTGGGAACCCGAAGCAAAAGGCCTTTTCTTAACTGAGCTATGTGAATGCAGGTAAATAATTACATAGGTCATTTCCTGTTTAGATATCAATCACAGTGACATGTTTTTTTGTCTGGAGTCTCCTCGAACTCCACGGTGTGTGTTTTGTGAAGTATTAGTGTGGGTTAGTTGTGTTGTTCCTCTGGTCACTTAGCCTGGGGGGCTGTGGAGAGCCACCAACAACTCCAGTTTCCATTACCACCACGGGGAGGCAGGTCAGCAGACATTAGGAAAGCAGAAAGCTCTGGCGGGGGTGAACTATGGGGTAGTCTAGGCATTCAAAAAGAGCCAAAAATTTTTTTTTTTTATTGGAAAGGAGATAATGGGGACATAGGATGGGATAAAAGGGGTAGAGAACAGAGGGGGGGAGTGTTGAAGCACTCACCTGATTTAAAGGGGGGGGACTGTAAAGGAACCCCTGGTACAGGATGCTCATCCTGGTCCAGAGGGTGAAAGTTGAAATTGGGTGGTGGGGTGAGCCACCAGGCAAAAGGGGGCAGGGGCAACACAGCATGGGGAAGCGGTTTGGGGGAAGGAGACTCAACCACCCCAGGTGGCAGGAATAAAAGAACATAGGGAAAGAGATTCCTATGGCGGAGGCTGCTTTTTGCAGCTGTCCTACACTCGCCCGGGGGTTACTCTAATGGCCAGTCCAGTGTAAGCATCCCACACCATGCCAGCTAGGAAAAGCTACAGCATGGTGTCAGCTTGGATAACCATGAGGCCCCCTGAGGGCCTGCAAAGCCAACAGTCTGTCTAGTGAAGAGGCTAAGGCAGAACATGCAATTAATAACTTCATTCACTCAACATTCAAACAATTTTACTTTTTATAGTTTTTCTTATACTTTCTATTTTCTTTTATATATCAGATTAGGTATCGATAAGTGCGTTTCAACAGGCATGTCTTTTATGTAGAAAAGCGTGTACAGGGGTTGGCGAGCAGAGTCCCCCATTACACATTAAAATAATTGTTTAATATTCTAATTGAATACAGCAAAAACAACAAATTAAATTCTTATTCTTCAATTAAGATTACAAAACAATAAAAAAATGAATGAATGATTACAAAACAAAATAAAACAATTAATGAGAAGGATGAGCTTGGATAACCAATATTTCAAAAGCCAAAATTTTTCACAAATTTTTCCAAGTTGTAAAAGGTTAGTCTTGAAATGAGCACATAATGCTTCGTCAGCGACAAGCCGATGAGATCTTCCTTTTGTTGAATTTCAAAAGCAAAGGGATCACGAATCCAATACTTTTTTTTTTTTTTCTGGAGATACATTAAATTGTTTGGAATAATTCTTAATTAGCATTGTTAGATAGGTGGCAATGATATCCTTAAATTGTAAAATCTTAATATTATTAACCAAATCAGAAAAACATGGGAACATTTCAACATTTATTACGCTCAAATTCAGTTTTCCAAAGATTAAGCTTCTTTCTGAAGGCTTCTATTTTATCACTGAGTATTAATATACAGTTTATTCCGGTTATTTGGGATACATCGGGACTAGTGCATTTTGGCCCAATTAAGCGGCTGCCCCAATTATCCGAAGTTTCATGTAAATAGTTAAAAATACAATGGACCCCCCCCCCCTTTACAATTGGTTCACTGTACAATCAAATCACGTTACAATGGACTCACCATAGTAAAGTACCGTTCACTATACGATGTCTAGTAAGCGCTGGTCTTTGTGATCATGTTTGTGAATTGAATTTTAATTCTATTAAACAGCGATTCTAATTAGCGAAAATAGGAGGATTATTCACAGGCTATAAAAGTAAAGATATACTGTATTAAGTACAAATTTACACTTTATTACCTTACCAATTAAAAAATTAAACGATACATGAAAATCGGAAGAATATACATGATAATCGGAATGTTGTTGTTTTTGGTTTTTAGGAGCATTAGCAACTAAGGCCATATTGCCCTGGGGATATGCGGTGCTCATTCCCTGACCTTTCCACATCCTCCATAATTGGTGGCCCATGGGCTCTAACCCTGGTCTAATCAAGAAACGTGTGCTACGCACTGCTGCTCCTGCCCACCGAGGCACCGATAGATATCGGAATAATTAATACATACTGTAATATGTACATACTAACTAGTTGACATTTTTGTTCACTGACCTTTGTGGGTGAGGGTTAAAATTTAAAACAGTAAAAAGATAAGCAATAATAACAAAGAACGTGGCACACAAATTGCAAGTAACACGATACGCATAAGTGAGAATGGAATAACAAGCTTTAAAAATAGGAATGAAGAGAAGATTCTGGAAATTAAATTTTTTATATGATTGAAGATTTCATGGAAGTGTAAACACATTTTGCCATAAAAACCCACAGAATTCCAGCTGTTAGTATTATCGCAAATTCCGAGGCGCTGATAGATATCGGAATAATTAATACATACTGTAATATGTACATACTAACTAGTTGACATTTCTGTTCACTGACATTTGTGGGTGAGGGTTAAAATTTAAAACAGTAAAAAGATAAGCAATCAATAACAAAGAACGTGGCACACAAATTGCAAGTAACACGATACGCACAAGTGAGAATGGAATAACAAGCTTTAAAAATAGGAATGAAGAGAAGATTCTGAAAATTAAATTTTTTATATGATTGAAGATTTCATGGAAGTGTAAACACATTTTGACATAAAAACCCACAGAATTCCAGCTGTTAGTATTATCGCAAATTCAATAAGATCGAGTTTACTATCCGTTTATGATAGATTGCACTAACAGAAAAGGCTAATAAACAGGTGACTACTAATTGTTTGTTTTATGGTTGTGACCTCCAGAAATCCAACCGAACCACATGGTATGGCCGGAGACAATCATAGGGTAATCTTCAGTGATGTGGTCTCCTGCCCTGTTGTAAACAGCATGTTGTCCCAATTAAGCAAAGTAAATCCTGGCTATTTTCTCGATTTGGTTCTGTTTTTTAAGATTTGCTCCAAATAAACAGCTGCCCCAAATAACTGGAATCCACTGTATTTATTCCCGTCCTTGAAGACTTAAATTTAAATCAAGTTTTCCAAATATATCATCAACAGGGCACAAAGTTTTCCAAGCCATTTTTGATTTATAAACAATTGAGCAAGTTTCTGATTGCCATCTGATAAAAACAATAAAACTTCATGTTTGAGGTCAAAAATATGTCGCAACACTTGACCACTGGACAACCACCTTTTGTACATAAAAGAAGCATTTCATAAGCAGATCCTTTCATTGCTAAGTATAGTGAAAAGCCTGCTATTTAAGCTTCTATTTTTAATAAAGCTGATCACACTTACTGCATCTTTAAAACCTTCGTAAGGAGAACAGATTCAGCAATAGTATGTGATTACAAATTTTTTCCTATTAAATATGAAACTTCCAACGATGCTCTTAAAGCTTTACAAGGAACTGCTGTATGTTTCTTCTTGAGAGATTTCAGACCTTGTATGGCATCTACGCATCTGTGCTTTTGAAAAGGATTCAGTTTTTTCCTTTAGCTCTGGATGTTTCATATGTGTCTTTAGGGTTTAATAGGTTTCATGCTTTCGTTATCCACTTTTTTTTTAACATATTTATGCACATGTTGTTCATCAACAACACTAAGTAAAGCCATACTTCATAAATTCCTCTTCATATTTTCTATTCTTTTTCATTCCTTTTGATTTGGAATATGACAGTTCTCTGCCAGAAATTGGTGAAATACTGTTAATGTCCAAATTTTCACGATATATTTCTTACCTTATTAGCTTCTGATGTACCTCTAGGAACATTATTGCCATCACTCCTCGGCCATTTTGTGTTCTAATCCAAATGTCCATGGAAAAAAAAAATTTCTTCTTAAAAACAATAACAATGAAACGTGCAATATAAAAAGTAGCAGAAAGAAAAACACATCCAAGCTGACACAAAAGCACCGAATTACGAAGCATAATAAAGCGTGCATACAGCAGATTTGCTATATAAAATATTTACTGCTATCGCATATTCGCACCTGTAGCCTTTAGGCAATTTGAGAATTTGTGCTGTAGGAAACAAGAATTAAGATCTAAAGGGATTACCGTTTGGTAAGTATACTGAGAAGTCGCACTAGACAGCTGCTTTCTGTGTGTGTCCATAGCCAGAGAGTAAATTAAGACATATTCACAAAGCAGACAATAAAAAAAGAACATCACCCTAACAAAATCAAGAGTGGCAGTAGGGTTCATTCGTATCTCAGACTTCGAGTAGTAAGGTTTCTACATCTACAGTAATGAAAAAAGTAATTTCAACAACAAAAAATAATTTTATTTAAAAATTGCCACAACACCTTTAATTTATCCTGTGACCCCCTCTGGGGGTCCTGCCCCACACCTTCAGTAGCATACAGCTCTAGAGGCCTCATTTTAGGAAGGATGTAGAGCTGCCAGAACAAGTACAGAGATTGGTGAGAGGAATAAAGGTTGCTCTTACCAAGAATGGTTTAAGTTCTGCAAACTGCAGCGTCTGGAGACTAGGCATCAGTGAGGTGATCTGACTGAGGTGTATAGAGAGTTGAAACGGTTCAAGCAAGCTCAATGCTGATGGGATTCTTCCTCTTGCTCAGATTAAGCACTTGAGGGAGTATAAATTCAAATTGTGGAAAATCAGTTGTAGAATAGATGTGGGGAAATTTGCTTTTAGTCAGTGGGTGGTTGATTGCTAGAACAAACTTCCATCTGTCATTGTGCAAATTGATAGCTTAAATAAATTCAAGGAAAAATTGGACAAATTTTTGGAGTGAATGGAAAGGTTTTTTTTTTTGGCTGATGCTGTATAAGCTTACTTTCTTGCACCTATATATGCCTCTAATAATGCTAATTTTCTTTGGTTCACTTTGTCCAGAATGTCGAATATGAGTGCAGTGGTCCGCCGGCATATACATTCATTCCAGAAACCATGGTAGCAATTTTCCGCTGGTTTAATGTCTTGATGGAATCATTCCCCTTGCTCGTCACCCACCACACCAAAGTTTTTGGAAAAGAAGTCTAAAGATGGATGCAAGAAATGAAGTTTAAGTGACAAGCATCATCCCATTTCTTCATATGCTGAAAAGTTACCCAAAACGTTTTCACAGAACCAGTTGAAAAGACTGCCACACCTTTAGTTCTAACACACTTGGACATTTTTCAAAGCTTTCATACTGCAGAAGCTGTATGAATTGTGGCCCTACAAATGAAATCCTCTCAAATTTCCCATAATTTTCTTAAAATTATTCAATAGGCCAAGTTTAATGTGGAGGAAAATCTTTATTGGATCTACTAATGTGCATTACTCATTCCTGGCTCATATGTGCTTCTTTGAAGTCAGTTACACTTTAATGTAATGGTCTGTAGTACAATGGCTACTGCATAGGCAATGTGTGCCTCATGTAATGAGTGCAGTATTTCCTGTTTGAGACCTGCTATCTATATAAAATAGAACAACATGATCTTCATTAAATTATTTGAATTATAGACTCAAAAAGGAAGAATTTTGCTTGATGTTACATCAGGTTTGCTGAATTTACAAGAATGTCCATTACTATTTCTTAAGATGTAATGTGTATTTGTGACAAGTTGATACGATTGGCAGTAACAGTCCAGAACTTTTAATGTAAAGAATGTTGCCAAAAATTGGTTTCTTTTTCAATAGTGGGAAATTCCTTTATCTCTGGAGTGGGCTAGTTCCCTAATGAGATCAATGCATCATGAGTAATTAGCTCTAGCTGACGTTCTCAGTTGGCAGAGACCTGCCAACTGCACCTTCATTGCATTCCATTACATCTAAAGAATCTAGTCCATGCTGTGGAGATACTGGAATCGGCATACAGTCATCATGAGGGAGTAGCCTCATCACTGAATCCATGTTTGGATAAGCAACCTTTTGTTTATTCTTTGATGAGAACACATTTAAATTCACATTACAAAAGTAACAATCGCTATTGTAGTCTTTTGTCTCCCTCCATTATTGTTATGGCAACCAGGATACTTTTGTTCATCCATAAAAGCAGCACAAATAACATGTGGTGTCCACACCTTATTCTAGTCACTAGAGGACAGTCAAAGTATAACTGCTAAATTTTTCTAATATCCACCATGATTGTATGGCATTGTGACTTAGGAAGGAGCTGTATTCACAGCAGAATTTGCTAGGGTGATTTTTACATGTGTTTCAGAAATTCACCAGATGTTTATTAGAACAATTGAATATGAATTTATAAATAATATATTCATGTGGATTGGCTGAATAGGTAGGTGGCATAATCAGTATTGTCATGTTCATGTAACTGATCTCATCACAAAAACTAGACAGACATGCTACTGGAAAACAAACTGAAAACAGATTTGGTGTAAGCATCCAGAGTTCTATTCCAGTCCACATATTTTTTCTTTTCAATGAAAAATATTTATTGAGTTATGTTATTAGTTAATCAATTAGTAAATAATTGTTAACATGATAATTAGCTTTTTTTGTTTCTATTAATCACAGAAAAAAAGAACAATTTATTTAAGAAATGAAAATCTAACATGGCTGAAATGTAATGCACTTTGTACATTAACTAAATTGCTTGCTTTTGTGAGATATGCGGACAGGAAAAGAATGAAATGTACTTGGTAAATGAAATGAATGACTGAATCACCAAAGCTTTTACTTTTCTTACTGCAGACAGTGTAGCACAATATTGAGCAACTAAAGAATGGACATACAAAGCTGCAAAGGTGTTCATACTGGACTGCAGCATCCATAAAATGATTTAATTTTGTTGTGCACCACATTTTCGTTCATTGATATACTTTATTGTGTTCAACATATAAAGTCAAGGCAACACTTCTTAAACATGCTCTATGTAAAGATATGCAAACAGTTGAAGAATGTAAAGTTGCAGGAAGGAACCAGAGTGATTTAGAATATTTGAAAAAAAAAAAATAAATAATAAAATAAAATAAAAAATAAATAAAATAATAATAATAAATAAATAAATAAAATAATAATAATAAAATAAAATAAAGGAATTTATCAAAAATACATCTGTGGTGATGCCTATCATTACTTTTTATTATTTGGTGTCACAGGGGGCAAGCCTTCAATCAGAACTATACTTTTAGCAGTAGTTGTTTGTTTGTTATTTGGTTTTTAGGAGCATTAGCAACACTAAGGCCATATTGCTCCGGGATATGCGGTGGTAATTCCCTGACCTTTTCGCAACTGGACATGGATTGGCATTGAGACTCTTTCAGCTTGGACTTAAAGAAAATGGGTTATGTAAATGTGGAGAGCTTGAGACATCTGAGCATGTTATGCTTGACTGCAATTATTATGTTGACTTCAGAACGGAATTGGAACTATCAATTGGCTATCTGGAGAAGGAGAGACTCCATGTCATGTTCACTGATAAAAGACTATTTACTTATTTTAATAAGTATGTTTCGGAAGTATTTAAAAGGAGATTTAGATTGCTGGGTAGTAGAGGCACGCCTCCAAGTGGCAGGGATGTCAACTCATCCAATTAGGATCAATGATAGAAAATCAAAGTTGATTCTCCTTGCATGAGGCTAAGTGGCCAGATAGGAATTATTTGTTTGGTTATTATTATTTATTTATTTATACTAACAAAATTGAATTCTAAAAGTTAGGAAAAATCCCATTCTCTGATTTTACCGCGGATAGGCCACGGCCTAGGGAGCGGATTTGGCGAATGGAGGTTAAAATGGTATGACCTTTCCGCATCCTCCGTATTTGGTGGTGACGGGCTCGAACCCCAGTCTAATCAAGAAGCATGTGCTATGCACTGCTGCTCCTTCCCACCTGGCTACGGAGGCGCCCTTTTAGCAGTAGTAATTACATTCAAAATTTGACAGCAGAAATCAATGATACTCTATACGTTTGCAAGTTGTATTTATCAAGGAATTTATTAAATGTATTAACCTATACATCTTTAGTGTTGTGGGTTAGACTAGACTGTCTAGTATATATATAAAAAAATTGTAGCTTATTTCATTTTGTAAACATTAGTTGCAAATTTAAAATTACTTGTAATTTTGCCACTATCCAGCAAAGATTTTAATGGTTGACCTTTTTTTTTTTTTTATGTTTCATAGCAAAATTTACATTGTAAACACTGCAATATAGTATAGTTCTTTCATTCTTTGAAGTTAATTTACAGAAATTTCTTTACCACTCCTAACATTTTGTTTCCACATTTGTGCTATAAACATTTCTAGTGTTGAAACATACTTTCAACTCTAAAAACAATTTATGATTAAGTTTTGGTATATTCTCCTTTAGTTTTGTTTTTGTAAAAGTTGTTTAACTGCTAAACTATTTTCTTAATATCTGGAATGACAGATATGTAAAAAATCATGCAGATTTAACTTATGTCATTTTATACATGCAGCTTCTTCATTTGTTTATTACTGCTTCTGATGTACAATTCCCATTTTATATTATAGCTAAATTAAAAAGTTCATCAACCCACTTGCAATCTGTTTTTTTCCTTTCCAAAATGTGATATATTTATATAAAAAAGTTACATATATAAATATCAAGAGACTATTAAATCTGCACATTGAAAGAATGTATGTAGGAGAATTTTTAGATAGAAATATAAATAACAGAAACAGCTTAAGACCTGTGATGTGATGACTAAAAAAAAAAAAAAAAAAAAAAAAAAAAAAAAAACAACCCCCTTACATACTTGGACTGTATCTCAGGGTTTTCTGTAAACAGGCAAATAAAAAAAGACTAAGGAACTGAATATTTAATACCGCTGAAAGGAGCACCATATAAAAATGACTGACTACTAGCTTTGATTTTACCATCTCATACAAATTCATCATATAATACTAGACTGTCAAAATATGATGCCACAAATTCGATCATTAATCATCTCATAAAACCTTACAGTATATACATGTTCCACTTATGTAAATTAAGACTACATTAAATTGAATTATAACAGTATGAAATTTAGTGTAATTCCATTTTTTTTTGATCCATGGAAAAAAAAAATATATATACATATTTAAATTTATTATTAACAGAAAATTTAAATAACTCCTCCAAGTTATAACATTTTTAATTTTATCGACACATGAATTGCTTTTTAATACTTTTTTAGATTCATTAACTGAAGAAATGTGTTTTAAAAGCAGTTGCTATTAAGTTTTGCAAATCTTGATCTCTTATCTGCATTCAGTATCTAGTCTGCATACTGGTCTTGGTGAACATGAAGATAAGTCATGCAAATATCACTGTTCTTAGGAATGTACTCATAACCACAGTGGAAAGTTCAATAATATATTGTTTTAAAAGAAACTATATTACAAATGCATGTCATATTTATAACGAGAGTGTCCTATGAGTAGCTGTGCTCCTGCAGAAGTCCAAAGAAATTACAAGTTAATCTGCATTCAGCTTTCTAGATCATTCAGAGGTTCCTGTTTCATTCTCTTAGATTCACTGTCATCATCTTTCCTTCCAGTGGAAATTAATGAATCTCGTTTACCGCTAGTAGTTAGAGAGTCTAAACTCTTTAAAGAGGAAGAGGAACGAGATTTATTTTTTAATGCACTGTCAACTGATGAAACTACTGTTTGTAAATGGTCACGAGATGACATTAACACCCTAAAGTATCTGTCTGCTTGAGCCTGAATTTTCTTTAGTTCATCTTCTATAGACCGAGTCTTTTTCCTTTGTTCTTCTAATTCATCATTTATTCGATCTGCATTCCTCTCACTAACTGCTGCGGCCTCATGAACTTCCTCTGTTGAAAGAACCAAACAAAATAAGAAAATAAGCCATACTTTTTTGATCTTATATATTGATACTAAAAGGTAAAAAGTTTTATGTAGACTGTTTAGTAGTTTTATTATACGAGAAAAAGAAACTAGTTGCAATTTTAAGTGCAACTTGCTACATACTGATCTTCATAATAATAATGGGAGTTTTTAAATAAAAATCCAGCTAAAATGAATTGCACCAGTTTTCCCTTTAACTGAAAAGGGACACTTTTCTTTTTATTTCAAATAACAAGTTTTTACTTTATTCATACCCTTCACACAAAAGGATTACACAAAATGAAGACAGTTTTAAGCACTGGTTTACTTTAACAATTCCAATATTCATTGTAGCATAACTACAATGAATATTGGAATTGTATACAGCTGATCATGGCAAAACAAATGATAGGAATATTAGACTACGCTAACATCTGGGATTTTATTGGAATCAGAGTTCTACCAACCCATCAGCATATTGTTCTGCAGGACAAGGATACACCTATAAATAGTGTACAAAAAAGGCAGATGCACCGAAGCGCATAAACCGCTGGAGAAAGAAGTCACCATCTGCACACCCAGCGGTGGATAAGATCTGCCCTGATCATGGTAGGGTGGTAGATATCCTTCGAAGGACTGACTACTGTGATTAGGGGCCGCAGGGTTGTGCGAATGACTTTCGGTATTTTAAGGAATGATCAGATTATGATGCCCTCATCCAGCAGTGGCCGTGGAGTTTGTTGGGTCGGTGGGTTGCAGCTTGTGTGTTTAATGTCAAGAGTGTTGTGATAAAACCATAAGGTTAAAGTTACTTTTAGAAAGTAAATATTAGTCACTTATGTTTTATTATTTTACTGACGGGTTGTCAGTTGTTTTGCTATATGGGCAACCCACCTCTTTGTGGTGGGGGTGGTAACTCGTGGCAGGGTGGGGGAGCTGTCCTCACCTCGAGGCCTAAGTTTTTTGTCAAAGCTGACAGATTGTTGTGAAAATTGATCATCTAAATGTTAAGAGAGAGAGACAAGTTTTAGTGGCATATGGACAGAAGTCTGGGAGGCCATTGTTCTGAGTATTAGCATTAGCATTAGTAGAGGCATTTGATGCAAGAAAGCAAGCTTCTGCAGCATCAGCCAAAAAAAAAACCCACTTCCACTTCACCCCTCTGTTCGTTCAAAATACCTGTCCAGCTGAGCCTTAAACTTATTTAGGCTATCAACCTCCACCACAAGGGATGGAAGTCTGTTCCACCAACCAACCACCTGCTGGCTAAAGGCAAATTTCCGCACGTCTATCCTACATCTGTCTTTCCTCAATTTGAATTTGTGCCCTCTCAGGTGATTTTTCTGAGCTAGAGGAAGAATCCCATCAGCATTGAGCATGCTTAAACCATTCAAGGCTTTATACACCTCTATCAGATCACCTCGCTGGTGCCTAGTCTCCAGACACTGTAATTTGCAAAACTTAAGCCTTTCTTCGTAAGAGCACCCCTTTGTTCCATTCACTAATCTTGTTGCCCTTCTCTGTACTCGTTCCAGGCCTGTACTGTATACAGGTATGAGGCCTCCAGACCTGTATACAGTACTCTAGGTGTGGCCTGACCATTGCCTTATACAATGGAATAATCACCTCCTTATCCCTGCTGGAAAAATTCCTGTATATCATTGACAATACTCCATGAGCTACTCTTGCAGCCAGTCTGCACTGCTCAGAGAACTTCATATCTGCCTGCTCAACCACCCCCAAGTCCCTTTCATTCTCTACCACTGTCAGTGTAATACCAGAGTATGACAAACAACAAAATGCCCATCTCTGGAACTCACCTAAGTTCAAATTAGAAAAAAATCTGATTACCACTCAAACACTATGAATTACGGCTAAGAAATACCCTTGTTCTCAATGTAGCTAATAACTAAAAAAGCAAAGAATACAGACAGATTTATTTAAGAAAAAAAATGTAAATTCTGCTTTTGTGAACTTAATACTTAATCATTTACAACTTTAAGATTTGTTAGCTTTCCTGATATGCAAAAGTCTTATTGGTCTATTTTGGGATCTCCTGGTTGATCTTACATAATCAGCTTGGGATTATTAGAAGGTTATTATTAAAATGAAAAAATGGGTCAGGACACAAATTCACAAAAAAAAAAAAAAAAAAAAATTGTGTCCTGACCTATTTTTTCAGTTTATGCATTTAACACATTAATCACACTTCACTTTACTGTCTGAGCAGCTTAATGTGAAATGAATCAAATCTTGCAGACCCAAATATGATGTTGATTCAAGGTTTTTTTTTGGTAGGTCATGGTATGTTTTATATTTAAAAAAGAAAGAAAAAAAAAAAAACCCTGAAGGTCCCTAGACATCTATTTTTTTAAATTAATATTATGGCAGTTAACATGTTA
This sequence comes from Mastigoproctus giganteus, assembly GCF_048544385.1. NCBI lineage: Eukaryota > Metazoa > Arthropoda > Arachnida > Uropygi > Thelyphonidae > Mastigoproctus > Mastigoproctus giganteus. Next base: position 67,872,171 of record NC_143582.1, on the reverse strand, counting down.
AATAAACTACTAAATATTTTATTGTCAGAAATACAAATACAGTATATGGAATAGCTATGATACGTGGATCCTTCTGAAATAACATAATATTCTGTGATAATAGAAAAGGAAATATTACTTATCGTAATCAGTAAAACACATTTTGAGGTCAAGTTCTGGTAAACATGTGCGCTGCACATTCATAAACAGCATCCGTTCTATATTTAGTAAAGGAGGGAAATGCTGAATCTATGAGTTAAAATAAATTTTAGTTTATTGTTTGATACAGAGAACATTTCAAGCATGAAACTATTTTAAAATTAGCTATTGGATTTTTAGGACTTATTTTTGCAAAATTTATCTTCAGACCAAAAATAGAAATATAAATCAGCTGCATAGTTCCTATTTTATCATTATCATTTTTGGGCATGCTAGTATACAGGGTGATTCACTACCAGTGCGACAAACTTGCAGGAGGTGTAGGGGGCACAAAGACGAATCGGAATCACATAGCATTGCAGGGTCTGAAATGCTTTTGTCATGCAGTAGAGGACGTTGAACGGGAGGTTGCGTGAACAGTGATCCCGCTGGAAGTTAGCATTTGCGAACCATTTCTGTTGAAGAAACCAAGTAGCAAAAGTCCTCCGGAGTTGATAATCCACAGGCTCCAATGATTGGACGCGTTGCAGATGGTATGAACTCATTTGGTTTGTTGACAGTATCCTCCATACAGTGGATTGGGAAATGCCCAATCGTTGGCCTATCGCTCGAGTACTCGTACTCGGATTGCCTTCTGCAAGACGTAGGATATTCTCCTCATTGTCTGGCGTCCTCGTCATTCGCTCTCGATCATGGTACCTCTCATGAAACAACCAGTCTCACGTAACATTCTGTGCACACGTGCGAAAATCATATGATGATTTCCCACACGGGAGCATGCCTGAGCATGCCAGTCACTCCAAAGAATGAAGTTTGTTAAATTTATGGTTTTGAGGTTCATTTATCATTTTCATAACAACATTCTACCACTGTCTATTGCTTTGTTTCTATACAGCCAATGACTTTGTCATTGGCCATGAATAATTACTTATAATGCTTTTATATGTATCTGTTGTTTTTGTTTGTGGTGGAAAAATTTGTTGCAAAGTTACTTGAAGGAGTAACTTGGGAAACAAGAGTAGGAAACAAAACAAAAAAATTCAGCCAATCGCAGAGATTTTCATTTGCTTTACTGGCAGAGAAGGAAAGTTCTGCAGCTGTTACCAAGCATCATGTACTATTCTGTGATTCTATATTTTCAAGTTTCTCAGAGAACGAAAAAAAATTACCCATTGCCACCATTCTTTTCTAATTTGTGATAGAAAGGCTGAAGTAAAGTTACTATTCCAGTTTTCATTAGTTTACATCATGGACCATTCACAAAAATATGAATGAGTCATGACGTCAGCGATCATCTAATGTCCAGTTTTGATACTAATATATATGCTGTAGATTTATTTATTTATTATTATTTTTTACTGTTCTTTGCATTTTGTTACAATTTGTAATTTTATTACTCTAGTGTCAGTAAATTTTTTTTTTATTGAAAATTTGTTGAAGGATCATTTACAGATCAGAGAAAGATATTTTCAAAAAGTTATTTTTCTTGTCCGCATCTTTTCTTTTTTTCCTTTTGTGCTCAGTGAATAATGAATAGGCACCTATGAATAGAGAAGTATGCATTAATTTGCTTTATGTGGACAATTATAGAATCACAACTTTGTAGTGATTCTGTAATAAGCAATTTGATTATTCCATGCAATTATTATTTAAGTTTTCAAAAGTTTACATGATGGACCATTCACAAATTATGAATGGTCCATGATGTCGGCAATTGTCAAACATTGTATAGTTTGTGATACTAATATATGTTACTCATTGCTGTAGATTAATTTAATTTTATTACCATTATTTGCATTTCATTACAATTTGACAGAATGATTTGTAATTTTATTACTCTGATGTCATTAATTTTTTTATCTTCTTTTTTTTTTATTATTGAAAATTTGATGCTGAATCATTTACAGATCACAGAAAGATATTATTATATGAATTATATAGTGATTTAAGCGATTAGCTTAAAAAACTATATTATTAATTTCATTTTGTATGAGTGGTATTAATTATAGTAATAATTTTAATGAAAAACAACCACATAATGTCTTTCCCTAATTATTTAGTTTTAGGAATTAGTTTTTCATATTTTTAAACAAAATTTCAAAATGGAATATTGAGAAAAGGCACCAACTTGATAAGCTTTCTCATCCATTCAAGTAGATTCTATTAAATTTGTAAAAAAGTATTAACCTTAAAATATAAAAATATTTATAAATTTTTAATAGATGTTTTTAATATTATTGATTGTTTCCTTTTCTATCGATTTTTGTTTTTTCATGATTATTTTGATTTAATTTTTAGTTCATTTAAAAATTAATGCTATTAAAAAAATATTATTTGATGTGAATTGAACCTGCCCTGCAAAAAGTGAGTATTATCATTGATTTTATTTTTTTCTAGTGTTGATTAATTATTCAAAAAATTGGTAATTAATATCAAAGTTTTTTTAAAAAATCAAGTGATGGCAAATGCGAGCTGTCAACAAATCAAGCAGAAATTCAACTATGATGTTCCAGTTTCTAAAGTTAATGAGCATTATAAAGATTCTGTAGAAACTGTAAATCTAGAAAGTGAGAAAACAAATTAAAGTAGTGAGAGTTACCAAATAAGTCCAAGTTAAAATACTGAAAGTGCAGATAAATTTGAACAAACTTCTATTCGGCAAGCTTCAAATGATTATGAAAATGTTGGAAAATGGCCGAAAAAAAAACAAAAAAAAAAAAAAACAAAAACCGTAAGAGATTATAGTTTTCCTATAAACGTAAAAAATTACAGAAACAGAAAATTCAATCCAACTTATTACTATTGGATGCTGCCCAATGGCAAAAAATATCATAATAAATGGTTGCTATAATCCAAATCTAAGGATGCAGTTTATTGCTTTTGCTGCAAATTGTTTTCTGAAATAAACATTGCACTAGGGCTGAGCAACTGGAAAAGTATAAATTATAGGTTAAATGCACATGAAACTAATAATTAGTTAAGAAAAGGAGTACTTACCTCTATGATGTCCTGAAGAACATTTCTGTGCTGATACTCTCTGTTGTGGAGTTATTTGCATAGTTAATTCAACAATGGAGAGTATCAGCAATCAACGTATGGAGCCTTTTCATAATCCACAAATTCCAGGCATAATGGTGTTTTTTATTCATTTGCTCTCTCCATTAGCTGTAATATTACAGGAAGGTGATCCGTAGTTGAGAATCCTGTCCTAAAGCCAGCTTGCTCTTTCATTTGATTCTCATCAAGTATTCTTTCTAAGCTTTTAGTGACGACCATTATGAATAACTTGTAGATGTGGGACCACAAGTTAATTGGTCCATAAGTTCTAATTTCTGATTTGTCTCCTTTCTCATGCAGCAAAATTATGATTGTATTATTCCACTCCTTGGAGGTCATGCCTTTCCTAATGTATTTTGTGAAGGGTCTTGCCAGTTCCCGTGTCATGTATCTTTCTCCCAATTTTAACTCTACAGTATACCTTCATTGATAAATACAAAAAACAACAACGGCTCAGCACCGAACCCCGGGGAACTCCACTAATAATATTAGTCCACGTAGAATAGTGTTCATTTATTGCCACTCTCTGCTGTCTCCCACTCAACCATCCCTTTATCAATTGCAGAACCTTGCCTTTAATGCCACACCGCTCAAATTTGTACAACAGTATCAAAAGCTTTCCTGAAATCCAAGTATATGATATCAAAATTAATTTATACATCCAGTTCCTTTGTGATCACATCATAGTATCCAATCAAACTGGTCAGACAAGACTTCCCCTTAACAAACCCATGCTGTGTCTGAAATATTACTGCAGACTTGTCTAGGTGATACTGTATCACCTCTTTAACCAGTGTCTCCATTATTTTCCCCGGAATAGAAGTTAAACTAACAGGTCTATAATTATTTGTGTCATCCTTTGAACCCCCTTTGAGAATTGGGGATACATTTGCACATCTCCAGTCCATGGGGACCTCCACTGAATGCAAGAATGCTCTCATAATTATGGCTAAGGGTTTGCTAATTTCCCTTGCTGCCTCCTTCAATATAACTGGATTGATTCCATCCACTCCAGGTGCCTTTTTTTAATGTTTAACTTCAACAATTTCTCCACCACTTTGTTCACAGTTATTACGAAATCATTTAACTCCTTGTTAGAGTTTGATAAACTTCTGGCATTCCCCTCCTTGAATAACTCCTTATGTGTGAATGTAGATGCAAAATACTCATTCAGTTTATCAGCTACTTGAACAAATAACAACACCTGCTCAAGTAGTTTATCAGCTACTTGAGCAGATGTTGTTATTTGTTGTTATTTGGCTTTTAGGAGTATTAGCAACTAAGGCCATATTGCTCCGAGGATATGCGGTGGTCATTCCGACCTTTCCGCATCCTCCGTATTTGACGGTTACAGGCTCGAACCCCGGTCTAATCAAGAAGCGTGTGCTATGCACTGCAGCTCCTGCCCCTGGCTATGGAGGTGCCACTTGAGCAGGATCATTAATAGTTGAACCATCTATGTTATGTTAAGTGGACCAATCTGATTTATCCCATTCCTTCTAGATTTACACAAGTAAAGAATCTTCACTTTTTTCTTTGCATCCTTTTCCAAAGATTTCTCGTAACCTGCTTTTACCTGCCTAACCTCTTTTGTGACTTGATTACAGACTAGCTTATATCTGCCAAAGGCATCTGTGTCGCCTGATAATTTATATGCATCCCATACATTTTTCTTCTCTACCAAGAGCCTCATTAATTCATCTGACATCCATTTAGGCCTGAACCTTGAACAGTATTTCTTAGGTGGTATGAAATGACTAGTACCCTCCAAGATGAAGTAGTCCCTGAAGGCTTCCCATTTAAAATTCACTCTTGGTAACATCATCAGTTGATCCCACTGTATAGAATTCAAAAACTGCCTGAGGCCACTGTAGTCACCTTTACAAAAGCAAAAACCCTTTCCTTTACCCTTGATGGTAGTTACATCTTTAAGTAAATCCCACATCAGTACACTGTGAGCACTGTAACCTGCAAATTCTTGATACATGAATAATCAGTGCTGATAATCAGATCAAGGGTATTACTCCTTCTGGGTGCCCCTTGAACAATCCACAAAATCTTTCTAGTGTGCGAGTGACCAACTAACAAGTTCCACTCAATATCTGGAAAGTTAAATCCCCAATTACAACACATTCTGATTTACTGGCCCACTCTATTTCTCTGCGCAAATGTTCGCTTTACTTATCAGAGTCATTAGGCCTATAACAAACTCCTACTCTCGTTTTTCCTTTCCCAGTGTTTATGTCACACCAAACAGACTCAACTTTGCATTGTTTACCCATGTCAACTGGATGCACTTCCTTTGATTTTATGTGTTTCTTAACTAACAGCATAACTCCTTCTCCCTTCCTACCCTGTCTATCCTTTCTGTACACATTGTACTCCCGAAATTCCAATTCTGCATTCCTTATATCTGTGTGACACCACGTCTCTGATATCTAAGGTGATCATATGTCCTTTATTATAAAGGACAGCTGTTTATTTCAGGAAGCTGTCCTTTACATTTGTTTATTTCAAATCATTATGAAGATGATTATTTCAAATTGTTTATTTCAAATGATTATAAAGTTTTTGTGAAAGATGTTCGCAAAAACTTTTTTAATGATATGTTAACTGAATCATGTTATTTTTCATTCACAGCCAAGCTTCAACTTTTTATAAACATATTCTTAAAATTGAAATTAAAGTTGAGTGAATGAAAACATCAATAATTTTTACCAATGAATATCAAGAAATAATTTCAGAATTAGAAGCAAAACAAGACAATGTTGATGTAAAATACATTGAATCTGTTCTTACTCTTAGTTACCCTACCACAGCCCATGTATTTACTTGTTCCATGATGACTCCCAGCAGCTCTTGAAATCCCCAACAATTTGCTCTCTAGGCTGCTCCTCTTTACAATAGAAGCAATGAAAGAATTGCTTTCGCCTCTGCCTGTGGCTACCGTTAATCAATTAGTCTGTGAATTACCCCAATCTAGCAGTTTTCCAACTCACCTAACACTGCCTTGATAGCATCAGCAAATATTCTTGCACTCTTTCTATTTAAATATATCCCATCCCTGTAGAAGCAGTCTCTCCTCTTAGCAAGCACAGACCATGCTGAAAAAAATTCTACCCCGTGTTTGTTGTTTGTTTATTTGGTGTTTAGGAGCATTAGCAACTAAGGCCACATTGCTCTGGGGATATGCGGTGGTCATTCCCTGACCTTTCCGCATCCTCCGTATTTGGTGGTCACGGGCTCGAACCCCGGTCTAATCGAGAAGTGTGTGCTATGCACTGCTGCTCCTGCCCACCTGGCTACGGAGGCACCTCTACCCCGTGAGCCTTGCACAATCACTCCAGGGTCGAATTGATTGACAAGGCTCTCATCATATACTCCCTCCTATCATGTCTCGGCAGAATTGCAGACACTTTCAAATTTAATCCCAACTTGCAACTTTTTCTAGCATTGATCTGTACTTGTTAAGTAAATCTGCAGATCTCTTACTCTTAAGGTCATTAGTGCCAACGTGTTCAACAATATCATCTTTTATGTCCTTAAAAGATGATATCTGCCCTACAACGTCATCAACTTTTGCCCCTGGTAGAAATACTCAGGTTCTGTTCCACCTATACTTTTTTGCATAATATATTCCCTATCTCCCTGACAATAGAATCGCCAACAATAACTAGTTCCTGTGGGACCAGTGCATTCTGCCTTGGAGATTGCCACCTGTGTTGCCTGATGCACAGGAGTGAGCTCTGGCATCGAGTTGGGCAGCTTAGAGCTTGATGAGCCCCTCCATATTAATTTCTTCGAGGGCATATATCCTACACCTCACACTCTCATAGACGCCCATCAGAATGCTGAGTTGGTGCCTAATTTCCACCACTGGTCAAATAAAAAAAAAATAAAAAAATAAAGAAAAAACTTCTTATATTACTTGTCCATCTTCTTTAACAGTTTGTCTGGTTCTTACTTGAATTTATTCAAATTAACTACCACTACAACATCACATGGAAGATTGTTCCAACAATCTTCCATATAATGTTGTAGTGGTAGTTCCAGAAATTGATCCTGCAACTGCTCTTTTCAGTTTGAATTTATGTCATCTTGTGTGTGTGTAGCCAGAGCAAGAAGAAGGATTCCATCAGCATTGAGTTTAATCAACCCTTTCAAAGCCTTAAACACTCCAATCATATCTCCTCACAAGTATCTAGTCCTCTCCAGACCCTGCAATTTGCAAAACTTATGACTTTTACGATAAGCACACACTCAAGATATGGCCTAACCATTATCTTATACAAAGAGATAATAACCTACTTATCCGTGTTGGATAATTGATTTCCCATTTAATTCAAAAATATTGAAAAATGTTCAGCAATGTTCCTAAAAAATATGGCAATATACAAAAAATGAGAAAACTTATCACGCACTACCATGTGTCCAATATGATGCTTGCATAGGTATAAAAATATACAACATCACATGGAAGATTGTTCCAACAATCTTCCATATAATTTTGTAGTGGTAGTTCCTGAAATTGATCCTGCAATTGCTCTTTTCAGTTTGAATTTATGTCATCTTGTGTGTGTGTAGCCAGAGCAAGAAGAAGGATCCCATCAGCATTGAGTTTAATCAACCCTTTCAAAGCCTTAAACACTCCAATCATATCTCCTCACAAGTATCTAGTCCTCTCCAGACCCTGCAATTTGCAAAACTTATGACTTTTACGATAAGCACACACTCAAGATATGGCCTAACCATTATCTTATACAAAGAGATAATAACCTACTTATCCGTGTTGGATAATTGATTTCCCATTTAATTCAAAAATATTGAAAAATGTTCAGCAATGTACCTAAAAAATATGGCAATATACAAAAAATGAGAAAACTTATCACGCACTACCATGTGTCCAATATGATGCTTGCATAGGTATAAAAATATACCTACAGGTAATGATGTATGCGTGAGTCAGCTGCCAAAGGCTGCCGATGGGGGTGCACAATAATTTTCACAATACTGTATTTTTTTACAAGTTTTGTTTTAACTTAAAAAGTGTACTGATATCTTTAAAAAATGTTTTGCTTATAGCATAATATTTTATATTTTAATTTTATGAAAAATAGGAGAGATAAGCAAAAATCAATTCACTTAGAAAAATATAAAAGTATTTAAGATTGTTTTTCCTTTTGTAACTTTTTTATGAATGGTGCTTTGAATATTTCTTCAAACCATTTTTTCTGACAGAACACTATTGTCTTTCTACTCCAGATAGTCAAGAAGTGCTTCTGAATGATTTTAAGCAACACTGGATATAGTGTAGAAGTCATTATATGATGTAGAATTTTTTCATCATTTTGTACTTCATGGCCAGAATTATGTCAATCATGAACTGATTGCTTATTGACATTCCCACACCCCCAATTAGTTGCAAATTTCGTAACATATCTGGTACCAGAATCGCAGTTTTCTTCAAATCCTAGGAATCCTTTGTCTTTTCCCACTAAAATTTTACACCAAGATCTCTTTAAAGTTATGCTTTTTATTGATTTCCATGCTGTCAAAACTTTGTAAATCATTTCCAATACAGTCAGGTTTTTCCAAAATGTCAATAAATCACAATGATTTTCTTCCGCTAACTTGAGAGATAAAAAGACAACAAATGAAACCAATTTGTCACTCCTGTGATAAATTGGTTTCATTTGTTGGATGACACCTTGATCCATAGGTTGTATTAAAGCTGTCGATGACACCTTGATCCATAGGTTGTATTAAAGCATTGGGGGTTAAAATTTTAGACGAAAACATTTTCATCGTCTGATTTTAGAATTTCGTCATTAAGATAAATTGGTGCATTGTCTAATAGCAGGACAGCTTTCTGTGCCAAGCCCAGTGATCCCAGATGTTGGTGCACCGAAGGTACAAATTTAGTTCTTAACCAGCTGGAAAATATCTCCATCTATCCAGGCTATTTTCCAATGATGCCCTGCAAGTGATTACAGGAAAGCAGGAAAGAAGCCAATAGATTTGTTGGTGTTAAAAAGAACAATGGAATATATAATTAAAAATAATAAGAGGATAGAAATATTAGGAATAAGATCGTGTAGAGAAGACAAGAAAGCTTATGGAAGGTAGGATTTGAAAATTGAGAGAAAGAGGTTACAAGAAGATATTGATTGTCTATGAACCGTTCCATCTATGGCAGGAAAGATGGAACAGTTCTGTAATGGAGATGTCATGTATGCCTTTTGTCCTGGGGTGAAGATCATGAGAGAGAACAAATCTTGGCCAGGTCTGGGAATGTTCCCAACAATGTTAATAAGGGCCATGGTATGAAGAAAAGATTCGTGGAGTTGGGAGAAGAAAATAATCCAATGTGTTCCTGTGGGTTGGTAGAGGATACTGAACATGCAAAGAAGAAGCATATAAGATATGCTGATTAAAGAAATAACTTTAGTAGAAAACTGGCTCTGACTTGCACACTTGGAGTGAATTGTTTAAGTCAGGGAGTGGCATAATGCTTTTAGGGAATTCATGAATGAGGTGTATAGAATTAGAAGATTATAGATAGAATTGGTAGATGAGGTACACTGAGTGGACAGAAATCATGGGACACCTACCTAGTAATGGATAGGCCCACCTTTTGCCCGGATAAGGGCAGTCACACACAGTGAGGCATTGAATCCACTAGATCACGAAAGCGTTCCACAGGTATTTCCATCCATGCTTGCCACACCGCTGTCCATAATTCTGTCACATTCTTGGGTTATCCAAAGCTCGAACGGACTTTTCCACAGCATCCCAAAGACGTTCCACAGGGTTCATATCCAGTGAACAGGAGGCCATTCCATTGTGATAAAATTTGCGGAATGCTCTTTGAACCATGTTTTAGTCACCACAGCTCTGTGGGGAGGCGCACTGTCCTGCTGGAAGAGTCCATTGCCCTGTGGGTGCACAATGACGATGAAGGGATGCAGATGGTCTGCAATGATGGACACGTAACACGGACTGTTCAGAGATGCGAACAGATGTATCAGAGGTCCCAGCGCGTGCTAATTGAACATGCCACAGACCACTATCGACTATCCACCGCTTGAACAGTTCCTTATTGACAAGACGGGTGCATAGCTTCGTGTGGCTTCCACCAGATACACACCCTCCTGTCCGCTCGAAATAACGGAAAATGGGACTTATCGTACCAGGAGACCTGTCTCCAATCATCTAAAGTCCAGTGCCGATGTTCTTTTGCCCAACTGAGGCACAGATTCCTGTGTCGTGGTGTTAGCAATGGGACTGTGGTGGGTCAGCGGCTCCCATAACCTATTGCGGCTAATGATTGCCTGATGGTCTTGGTGGAAACGTTTCTGGCATCTCCCTCATTGAAATTGGTGGTGATTTGTGCCACTGTTGCTCCTGGTTGGCTGAAACAATGTGAGACAGATGTCGACGGCCACATTCATTCACCAACTTTCTCCGCCCACAGCACTGTCCACAATGAGATGTTATTCCGGAAATGGCATATTCCCGATATACTCTTGATACTGTCGAAAAGGGATAGTGCAACTTCTGTACTACCTCCACAATAGTGATTCATGCGCCGGGCACCTGTTATCACCCCTCTTTCAAATTCGGTTAACTCACAAAATTTATCCATACTGACATCGAATTACCGTCCACTTGAATGCAGTGAACCTATATACCTGCCAATTGGTAGGTTCGTTCACTAGTGAGAGGGGTGACAGCATTGCCAAGGTATCCCATGAATTCTGTCCTTTCAGTATATATGTGTATATATAAATGTAAATGTGTTTTAGAGTTTAAATGCCATTTGCACTTGGAGTTGTAGGATTTATAGATTTATGTTGATTTTTTGAAAGGACAAAAAAAAAAGTTTTATTGTTGTGTTGCTCTAACAAGAATCACAATTAATAACAGTTAAATGCTTTAGAATTTGAAAATTTGAAAAGTTAAAGTTATAGATAATAGAGATCTGCCGGGCAGGGGCAGTATCGTTTCCCCGATGCTTGATTTATCCAGCGAGGGATATGGCTAAGGATCATAAGATTAAAATTGATAGGATAGAGAAATAAAGCACAGATGACCTGAGGCTCAAGAAGCGCATGTGCTAGGGAGTAGAATTAGTGATGATGTCTATCCAGACTGACTTATTATTGTAGTAATCAACAGGTAAATTTGATATTGAAATACTCAAGAAAGGCCGTTCCGATTATACAGAGTTTCAAAAAAATGAGAAAGAAATTTGGCCCAGCAAAGAACTGCCAATCTTTGCTTTTGCATTTTATATCCTGGAGCTTTTACCTCAGTTTTGTAACCGAAAGTTTTGAAGGAAGCCATTTCCAGTACAATCCTGTTTCATCAGCATTGTAAATTTGCTCTGGGCACAAATTCATTGGTTTCAACATTGGTTTAAAACTCATTGATGAATTCTTGGGTGGCCAGTGCATCACTACTTAGTTTTTCATCTTGAACGGCAATCTGACAAATGCTGTGCCTCTGTTTAAACTGTGTTAACCACCCAGTTATGTGTACTTCTAGTACACATAACTTATGTATTTAACAAATCAGTCATGATGTCTGGTCTGACAGACCCGATTTTCTTTTTTATTTCTGAAAATTTACTTCTGTTTGGGTTATACTAATACATGATTTTTATTAATGAACTTCAATACTTATCAAATGCAATTTTAATTTTTTTAATGAATAATTAAAAAATGTAAAATGTTTTTTAATTATTTATTAAGCTTGTTTTTTAAATGAAACAAGACATTAATTCTGCTGAGGGGGAAAAAATAATATAAATATGAATATTTTAGTCTCTCTTCCATTTTTATTCATAAATCTATTAAGTGCACAATAATTTAGAATTAGTCATATGTTTTTGCTTTCGAACTATATATACATAAAAAATATATTTCGTAGGTGGTAAGTTAAAGGTATGTTTACATACAGTACTGACAGCAGCAGCAGCATGCACAAAGCAGCAATGTCAGAGTACAGTAGCGTACAGTCAAACTCAGTTAAAGCAAACTAAGAAATAACAACTCGGTTAAAACATCATGAGTGAGTTGCTTAAGAAAATCTTCACATAAATTGTGCCGGTTTAGCTCAGTTACAATATCTTTCAAAATTGCATACCTTGGCTATTAGTCAAACTTTATACTGTCTATTTTTAATTTAATTATTTTTAGCTCTTTCTTTAAAAAGTTTATATTGTGACATTTCATTACATTGTATAATAAGCATATACAACTCCTTATGTACAATGTCACGAAACCAAAGCCTATAGGCACAGATGATGATGTGACATTGCACTCTTATTCATGTTATACATACTCAGTGATGGGTTGGTCACAATTCAGTGATCACTCAATTGTGACCAACCCATCCATAATGGACTATGCTGCATAGCTCACACTATAAAAAACTGAACGGCTTTGTACACTTAGCAGTGGCAATTTGCGTCTGGTTGTGCAAGTCAAAGAGATAAAGTAGCAGTCATGGGACATAGTAAAGATATAACAGAGTTTCAAATGGGGCATGATTGTGGGTGCCCATGTGCTGAATGCTCCCACGTTGGAAAGTGGTACATTTTGTCAGTTGCTCAAGGCCCACTGTGGTTAAGAATGGATAAAACCTCCTCCTGTTGACAGAACTGTAAAGGAATATGAAAGGTGGATGTTCATGGTGGGTGAAGATGCAGCATATCGCACAGGCTAAATGGCAAGTTACTGTGTGATAGCTGACATTGCAATAGGGGAATGCAAGAAGAATACCCCAATGATGATGTGCCGCACACTTAGACATATGGGTTCCACAGCAGATGACCAAAAAAAGACGCCCTCTCCTCACTGTTGATCATAGTGAAGTGAATGCTGTGGTGTCAACAACAAGGTGGTTGGACACTGGAGGACTGGAAATGAGTGTGCTGGTTGGATGAGTCCAAATACTGATGCAACATGCTGACGGACACCATGTGAGCCACAAGCAACACAAATTCGTGGATCCATCATGCACGATGCCAACTTCCAGGTAGGTGGCAGTGGTTGTTTAATATGGGGCATGTCTTGCTGGGCAAGAACTTGAACCCCTTGTGCGCATGGGCCAACATTTTACTGGTGAAGTCTAGTGGCAGCTCTTAAGAAACCATGGGCACCCTGCCATGATGCATTTTTTCCCTGGAAGAAATGGGAGTTTGCAGGATGATAATGCACCATGTCATTGGGCCCACACTATGCACAAGTGGTTCGAGGAATACAGTGAAGATACAAAGGACGTTCAATAAATTATCTACCTACCTATGAAGCAAATGAGACAGGCAAAAATCCGTTTTTATTTTTCAATGTAACTTCCCTGAACTTCAATACACTTGTTCCATTTTGTTGGCAATGAGGAAATACCAGACAAATAAAATTCTTTGTCCTGTCCAGCAAAGAACACACAAACAGCAGACTTCAGTTCATTATCATCAGCAAAGCAATGTCTATGAACATTTTTCTTCAGGCGTTGAAACGGGAATTAGTCACTGGGAGCCAGATCCAGCCTGTAAGGTGGATGAGTAAGTTCTGTAAAGTCACAGTTTCTCAAAGCAGCAGCAACAGCATGTGACCTGTGCACTGGTACAAAGTTGTGAAGCAGTAGCACACCTCTGGAAAGTTTTCCATGGCATTTTTCCTTTATACATCCTTAGGTTGTACAGTAGGGATGCATATGACTCCTCAGTGACTGTCTACTTGTGTTCCAAGTAGTGAATGTACAGAATTCCCTCAGCATCCCAAAAAATGGTGGTCATAATCTCGCCAGCTGAAGGTTGTGTCTGAAATTTTTTGGGTGGAGAACCCTTGTGCTTCCATCGCATTGATTCTTGCTTGGTCTCAGGATCCCAGTGATGAACCCATATTTGTAATGATTCTGGAGATGAAAGTTTCAGGATCCCTTCCATAAAGATCTAAATTCTCCTCACAACACTGTACTCTGAATTGGTTCTACACAGGAGTCAGAAAATTTGGGGATCCACCTTGCACTGACCTCAGTCATCACCAAATGTTCATGGAGGATGGTTATACCTGTTCCCTCAGATATTTCACATTTCCTAGAGATTTGGGACACCTTTAAATGTTGGTCATTGAGCACAAGGGTTTCCACAGCATGGCACATTTCTGGAGGGATCGCTGTCACAGGCCTTCCTGGACGCAGATCATCTTTGATGGACTCTCTATCTCACTTGAATTGTTTTGACCAGAATTTCACCTGGTACTGTGAAGGTGCACTTTTGCCATACACAGCCAACATTCTTTCATGAATGGCCTTTGGCCCATTTCCTTCTTTGGTGAGAAACTTGATGACTGAATTTCAGCAATTTCAGCAAATTTCAGCAATTTCCAATTTCAGCAAATCCATAATTTGATTCAAGTGCTTTCCTTCTTTCTGTTACAGAAGCACAAACTAAAAGCATAGTGGGATCAAAATTTTAATATGATTCAAGTTGAGATGTGTAGGAACATGATAAATCATGAATCATTGAAATATAACTGTGGGAAGTACCTTGGGTAGATAATTTATTGAACACCCCTCGCATAACCCATCTCGATTGGCCTCAAAATTCACCTGACCTCAAACATGAGGTATATGGATACACAACTGTCATCTATTCCAACACTGTGGAAAGCCTTGTAGGAGCATGGCTACAGATCCCTATGAATGTCTTCAGACATCTCATGGAATTAATGCCTAGGCAAATAGCAGCTGTTATCTGTGCAAATGGTGGTCCAAACACAGTATTAGGTTTGCTGTCAATAATTCAGTGATCACTAAGTGTGTGTGTGTACCACAGAAGCTTTGATTATTTAACTAAGCCAGTCCTTGTTATATGTTTAGCACTATATTTGCAAACTTTTTCTTTCTAGACGGTGCCTCATTACAGATAATCTCAAATCTTAAGAGAAACTTTTCAAGAAGTTGAACAATTATTATCAAGCAAACATGGTAGTACCTTCTTCTCAGGAACATTGTTTTATTTTGAATTTTGGTCAGTTTGCATCATTCTATTAACAAGGTTTTTACATCATACAGTACAACACTTTCACAATGGATGGCACATGAAAAGTGTTGATAAAATGAAAGTTTTTAGAGAGAAATAGGAAACAGGCAGAAGAAATGTGTTACTCATGAATTTAATTTATGGAATTTAACAGCACACACAATTTGCAATTCAAAATAAACAATAAACAGTCATGTGAAAACAACCGTAGCAAAATGAAATGCATATGCTATATTGTAATGAACCTGAACATTGTAATGTTGGCTAGGCTAGGGCTCTTTTAAAGTATTTTAAACAACAAAGGAATCAGAATATCATAGTAAGTTGCCCATCAATCTGAGCTGCTTAATTTTGATCATGATGAATTATGAAGACATTACTGAAAAATTCTACTTATTTTGGTTCAAAAGAATATGCAGTGCACAAAATACAAAATATGTTTTTTTTTTTTTTTTTTTTTGATTTGGTAGTTGTTGGCGCATCGGCTTCTGTGGCCATATTGCACCTCCCAAGGTTTTTGCAGTACTTTGATCCAAGCCCGAGGCGGGAATCGAACCCGTGACCTTTGGGTTGCCGGGCAGGTACTTTACCCACTCGGCTAGCCCTGTCGGCTACAAAATATGTATTTTATACGGTGTGTAATACAGGTTGACTGTCACTAATCCGGCAGTGTTGGGACCTGTGGGGTGCCGGATTAGTGAGTTTAAGGGATCACCGGTGACTATTTTAGCACATACAGATTATCCAACAGCTAACCACCCCATCCTACCTTTACATTGATGCCAAGCTAGTTTAATGGTCTTGGCGCATTATAGCCTTAGTAGCTAATGCGCCAATAAAACCAAAACAAAAAAAAAAAAAAAAAAAAAAACCAAGCTAGTTTAAGAAAAAAATTCCCCAGGGACCAAAAAATATTTAGCAAATAATTTTATTAGTAATTCTAAAATAAATATTGTAATATCAGTGTTGTCGTTTTTTTGCTTAAAATATCAAGTGTCTTTTTTTATGTTGCATATGTGGCCGACATGGCCCAGTAGGTTACTTTATTTCTTGAGAAGCCGTGTCGGCCACATATGTGTGACGCTATTACGGCATACACATGAAGGTCGTTTGTGATTAGTTTATTGCATGTGCGGCGAGCAGTGCAATAAGACTAATTGCGATAAAATAAACCTTCAAACATCGCAATAAGTTTATCAGTATTGTTAGAGATTTTTTGAAAACAAGTTTGGTAGCGCGCTGTATCATCCATCATATTGTGTTGTGTTTTTCCGCAAGTTTGTACAAGTGTGTTGTAAAAAAAAAAATAAATAAATAAAAAAAAAAATCTAAAATGGAATGGCTAAATGAAAATTACTAAAATAAGAGGAACTGAGAGAAATTGCTGGAATTTACAATTAAGCAGAGTTAAACTTCTCACAGACACACCGCTGTTGAGTTTTTCAGAAGTTCAACTTTATTTGTTATGGACAATGCAGTGTTTGCACTTTACACCACGAGAAGCACTTCCTTTATGCATTTGAACCATGGCTGGGGCTAAATGTGAACAGGTTATAATAATAAATGCAGAAAAACAAGTGGGAATGGCTTTTCAGTATTTACGAGTTCGTGCCAACAGCTGATGCTGCAACCAACGCCACGACAACAGTAGCAGCAGGTTGGTGCGCTGACCCGGGAAATTTGAAATTATGTTCACGGAAATTATGTCTGAATTAGCGGAGGGAACCAGATTACCGGTGGCCAGATTAATGATGGTCGACCTGTACCTATGAAAGTGAAATAATATTTAGTGTAAATGGAGCCATGACTGTGTGTATGTATGCATTTTATATCTTCTAATTAAATTTCTATTAAATTGAACACAATTAAAAAAAAATATATCAATCTCAGGTATAACATCACTTGATTATAATGTCAAGAATATTGCAGTCTGCTCAATGGTGCTATAGCAGAGTTTCACTGTTTATGGTATTCCAGTGAGGGCTAGTTAATGTTGAAGTTGTTTAATAATTACTAAGTTCTGGTCAGAATAGTTAAAGTAATTAAATGAAACAAATAATTTATAAAATAAAATAAAGTCAAGAAAAATATAAATTAATAAAGTTAAAAAAAAAAACCAGCAAAATAAATGTATCACAAGCCTGAAATGAAAGCATAATGACAGATAAAATAAATTAATATCAAAGGTGCCAACAATGGACAGGACAAATAAGTTTTCACTTCTCATATTTTCAGGGGATACATGTGATAACTAATTTAGAGACAAAGCATTTCTGTAATTAAGATCTTTAGTGTTGAGAGCCAAAGAGAATGGTATAGTAATATGAAGACTACCAGCATTTCGCTGTCTCACCAGCGAAGGTGCAGCCAGTACCTTTGCTGGTGGTAGTGGTGGTGTTCAAATTTAGATAACTATATTAGAATTATAGCAAGTTAGCTAATATTTAAAGAATTTAATTTTATAGTACGTCATTCATAAAAAAAAAATATTCTTATAGTATCAATAATTTACCAAGTTCATCTTCCAGCTCTCTGACCATCCGCTCAGCATCAGCACGGGCCTTCTCACTGCGCTCGAGCTGCTGTAAAAGTTTCCCAACGTCAACTATAGCACCCTGATACCTGATGAGAGGTAGTTTATAAATATTGCCATCTTTAGCCTCTTGCTGACCATTTTCTAAAGCAGCATTTTGTTTGTTTCCATTTGGCTTAATTTCCGGATGACGTTGTGATACAGACTTGAAAGCTGGCAAGTACCGGCGATTTCCTTAATAATAATAAAAAATGTACAGTAAATATTTATGCAATTCATAAAAAAAAAAAAAAAAAAAAATCAAACATGTTGGAAGGATGACAGATTATTCTGTCAATCTATCCTAGCTCAAGTCTTTTTGCAGTTGTTTTATGCTTGTTTTATAATCACCAAGCACACACACATAAAGGGTGATTCAGGAGAAATAGTAAATATTTTGGGAGGTTATAGTATTGATTATTCTAATAAAAAAGTTCATATAAACATGTGTCCAATTCTCAATGGATACGGAGATACAGCTGTTTAAAAGTGGAGTGCACAAAGCCATTATGAGAGGTATTAAAGAACGATAAATGACTTATTGTTTGTATTTATTTATTTATTTTTTGAATAATACAAAACACAAATAATTCACAAATTTTTTACAGTTCACAATAAATGTATGAAAATCCCACCACCAATCTCAATGCACCTTGAACTCTTGTTGTAATATGACGTGTTGTTCTTCTGAGGTTGCCTGGCATTCCTTTATGAGGGCAGCAGTATTCCAAATGTGAGCGAGCAATTTGTCTCTTGTATTCACCTTTTCTTTGTGTACTATGCTTTTCATCCATCCTCACAAACAAAAATCTAACGGAGTGAAGTCTGGAGACTTTGGTGGCCAATGAATGGGACGACCACTGTGGCCGATCCACTGTTCAGGGAAAGTTTGATTTAGATATTTTATCACCAGACGGGTATAATGTGCAGAAGCTCCATCATGCTGAAAGTATATACCAATCTTTATAGCTAAAGGAACATCCTCCAATAGTAGTGGAAGTTTGTTTTGCAGAAATTCTAGGTAAATGGGCTCTGTAAGACAATTTTGTGACACATTTACAGAGAAGCGATGTTGAAAATTTGTTTCTACAGTGACATGTGGATTTTTGTCTGACCATCTATGAGAGATACGGTGTTGTTGATACTGTCATGGGTGAGATTAGCTCATTGCTGAACAGCATTAATGGAATTAATTGGTGATTATCATGGGTGAGATTAGCTCATTGCTGAACAGCATTAATGGAATTAATCGGTGATTACTATTTACCCAACAACAAAATTCCAACTGTTTGGCATCATCTCCTGGTTGAAGGTGTTGCACCCGCTGTATGTGAAATGGATACAAGGTGTGCTCATGTAATGTTCGCCATACTGTTGTCTGTGGAACACCATTATGTGTAGAAATTCTTCGTGTGCTAGCAGTAGGACTACGTTTTACTAACTGAAGAATGTGTTCTATTTCATCCACATTTTGTTCATTTGCATGTTCAGAAGAAATATGAGCTGGGAATTGTACCAGTTTCATGCAGTTTGGTGTAAGCACACTTGAATCCGGTATCCTGTGATTGGTAAACCGTCGATGGTATTTTCTACAAGCAGCAGTAGCACTTCCACCACAAAAACCAGACACAAAACATCATATCAGCATATTCAGCATGTGTGAAGATGTGTGGCATTCTTAACACTTCTAACACCAAACTGCATCAGGTTATAACTGCTTCTTGGTCACATCTGATTCAGGGAACTGTGTGTGTGTGCCAGTTTCAAACAGCTGTATCTCCATATCCATTGAGAATTGGACACATATACCAATGAATTACATGGACTTTTTACTCAGAATAACCAATACTATAAGCCTCCTACAATATTTACTCTTCTCCTCCTGAATTACCCTATATATACACACACATATATAATCTTATAGAAAAATAGAATGTAGAATGAAGAAGCTGTTGGTATATGCATGGGGGGGGGAAGAAATTAAGATTTAGATATGATTAGATAAGCAGTATTACGATAACATGAAATATGGATCAGGGTCACTGCTAACGCAAAGATACCCTACAACCATAATGTATATATAAAGAATTATTATTATTAGTATAAAATATAGTAAGTAGATATTTAGACTAATGAAAATACGGTGTACCCTGGGAGCGATATACGTGTTGACCGAAAGGGGGGGGAAAGATAGGAATCGTAATTAAAAAATAATAAATATAACAATGGAAAAAATAAACCAAATGGAATTTTGATGAGACGACCAAGGTGGAAATAGCATTGTGGCATCATTCATAATTTTAGTGTCTTCTACAGAAGTCATCCACCAAAATAATGAAAAAGACAGCAATACTCTTACTTCTGTTTCCGACATGCTCTGTATGTCAAGGTACACGTGCGAAAAACCACGTAGTAAATCTAATATAAATTTTGAATATAATTTAGAATAAAGTTAGCCAAAACAAAAATGTGTTGATAAAGTAATACATACAGATCATGGATGACCTTACAGAAGTAAGTAGAACGCTATGAAGGTGGAAATACCAAAGACAAAGGTAAGGAAAATTCGAATGACGGGAACTTACCGCTACTGGTCAAACTGACAGAAAAGACTGTTGTCAGAGGATTACCAGTGTATTTATGCTTGGGCACATTAGCAGCGCCTAGCGTTAGACCAAATTTCGGTGTATGTTTGAGATGAAATGAAATGAAATTACGTGGGCAGTGAAAACTATGCTAGGATTAAGTACATGATGCTCCAACTGCCCAGGATAGTAAGAAATATAATAGCTGACAAAGTAGCAATAGAAGGCAGCTAAACTTTGTTAAGGCGAAAAATAGCTTGGGTAAAGTTAGAAAAATAGAGCCTTGGTGTTGCAGTCGATAAACTAATGGCACACAGGGCATAAAATGTAGAGGTTAGCAAAGTAAAAAGATGATTATAGTAGAAATATGTAGTTTGGCTAGGGTGGTTCGGGGGTTGCAAACCCGTTCCTATAGTTAGGACCCTGAACGAATGTCTGAGAGTTAGTGCATCATGTATTTAAGTCAGTTGTGTTAAAAGTGGTATAATTGAATACAATTAAGCTATAATATTCACATATAAATAAAGTTATTTATATGTATTGTGTATTGTATTTACACTATATATACACTTGATATGTATGGGCATAATTATATGTCAATAATGCTGTTTATATTAATCTCCTTAAGGTTCTTGTGCCTTAGTATGTTAAGGGCTTTTATGATATGATGGCGCAGATATGCTATAGGAAAAAGATTGTTTATCAGTTTCCTGTATAATATTCTGATGTTATCAATGGCTGTTTCATTATCGCTGCATATGGTTGCTATTCTGGTGCATTGTGCCAGAATAACATTGGCATGTACCTGTTTGGAAATATTTGAATTCCATTGTGTGAGGTTTACTATGCTAAAGTTGAATGCTTCACGTTTGTTGTATAAATTGATGGAGGCTATGTCATTCTTTAACTTAATGTCTAGATCCAAGAAATGGGCTGCTGTATCAAAGTTGTTTGTTTCTTCCAGTATGAGTTCGTTTGGGTATAAATGTCCATAATCCTTGATGAAATTCGGGCTGTTGATCACTATGAAGTCATCTATATACCTATATAGGATAAGGTCCTGTGGAAATGATGTTTCTGACCAATATAGATATAGGTTAGCAATTATGCACAAGGCTGGGCTGCCCATAGGTGTTCCATTGGTTTGTTGATACACTGTATCAACAAACCAATGGCACACCGTCACATATAAAATTATTGGAGATACATTGGTTCAGTATGTTGATCCAGTAATATGTGTCTTGCAGGATATATAATTCTTATATTTAGCATAGATTTCTTTGAGTACAGATTTTAGATTGGTTTGATTGATACTTGTAAATAGGCTGTGGAAATCAAATGTTTGAATATTGTTGACTTTATTATTCTGCAGAAATTTTAATACCGGTAGGTTGTTGCCTATGATTCTGCTGTTTTGTATGTTATGCAGCAGTGGTTGCAATAGTTGTTCTAGTGTTTTTCCAGGTTTGTGCACAAGTATTTTTGCAGGAGGTTATGAACCTGAAACCTATGGGTTTTTTATGAAATTTTGGAATGAAGTATATATAAGGCAAGTTGTAATTGTTCAGGTTCAGCTTTAGTTTTTTATTGAAGGCTATTAGTTTTTTTGTAATGCTATTGCAGGTACTGGATATAGGTTTGTAAGTATTGCTGGAGTTAAGTTCATTTGTCAAAGTTTGTGCATAAAAAGATTTGCAAATGAATGCAAAGTTGTTTGCAGCTTTATCTACAGGTGTGATTATGAAGTCTTTGTGTATTTCTAGTAGTTTTTGCTTTAATTTAGCTAAGTTGTAGTATTTATGCTGGTTATATATATTTGAATTGGGTAAAGCATATTTTTGCTAGAATAGAGTGAATGTATGGCTAATCCACATATGGTATGCTTCTGTAGGTGTGTTGTTTTTGTAAGCTAGTTGGAAGCAGTAGTTTACCAGATCTTGATATATCTGTTTATTGAAGGTGGTTATATTTAATTTGGTACATGGTCTGAATTTAAATCCTTGTGATAGTACATATCTGAGAATTGGGTCTGTAATTATGTTTAGATTACCAGTGATGATGTGTCCATAGTCTGGATCAATATATTGTTGCATGTTACTATGTTTGCATATGCAGTTGCTGGTGTCTGCAATATGGGATATTAAATTGGTAGCTATGGATTTGTAGTTACAGGCTAATAATCCAAAGGGTTTTTTGTATTTATAACTTACTTTTATATAACTTCGGCTGCCATTAGGAAGTAGATGATTATGCTGATTTATAAGTTTATTGATATTTACATTGTCCATGATCTGGCTATTGAAGTTCAAGATTATGATTGATTCATTATCACTTGTTGTAGTGCATTTGTTTTTTAGGTTGAATTTACAAATATTGTTTAGTATGAAAGAGATGTTTGGACTCAAAGTTGAAAGTGTGTATGAACTTGTGCAGTGCTCTCAGTATATTGTGTTTAGTACTGAAAAGTAAATTATGTATATAATGTACATCTATAATGTTTTTATCCCATTCTATAAGGGTGGTATAAAAATCGCCTAAAATAGGCTTGTGTTTAATGCTGGTACTTTTAGATTTTTTAGTACGTTTGTGTGGTTTATTGTGGAATTTAATTATATTGAATTTGTCATATATACAGCAGTCTGTTAATTTGTTGGTAATAATTTTATAGTTGAATTTATTATTTAGACCATATGGGTATAAGGTTTTTAGTTTTAACATAAATATTTCTTCTTGATTAGTTCTAATGTTAGTGTTACTGATCTGTGCTAGTATGGATATGTATATACTTTGTATAGCTGAAGATGTGAGCTTGAAAATGCAGAAATTCTATTTCTTGTTCTATATTGTTACTATTTCTAATTAGGTAGTTATTGATGTCTGATCTGTGTTGATTAATTCTCAGGTGTAATTTATTGCTAGTTTGTCCAACGTATTTTATGTTACAGGCTGGGTTATGAGGTATATAACATTACTAGTTTTACAAAATGTAGGTTTTGATGCATCATTTGTTATATGTTGTGGGTGCATGCAAGGACAGGTTAAACATAGTTTATTTTTGCAGGTGTTGAATTTAAGGTTATGGATCCCATATTTATCTAAGTTAGAAGCATTAAATGCTGTTGTCCTCTGTATTGTGTGTGTTGAATGTGCATGTATCGAGTTATAATTGTGTTGCGGAATACAGTACAGAGCATGTGTACCAGGGGTCAAATTTATTCTACTCTGCCCATGTAGTATGTTATCATAGTTATCTGGCTCCATACATAAACAGGTTAAACATAGTTATTCTGGCATAATGCACCAGAATAGCAACCATATGCAGCGATAATGAAACAGCCATTGATAACATCAGGATATTATACAGGAAACTGATAAACAATCTTTTTCCTATAGCATATCTGCGCCATCATATCATAAAAGCCCTTAACATACTAAGGCACAAGAACCTTAAGGAGATTAATATAAACAGCATTATTGACATATAATTATTCCCATACATATCAAGTATGTATATAGTGTAAATACAATACACTAGGCCTCTGTGGTGTCTTATAGCCTGGAAAACTCGTACCCACCAATTGGCCTAACACAGTGTATTTATCCTGTAATTACTTTCAAGCCTAACTTTATTTATATGCGAATATTATAGCTTAATTGTATTCAATTATACCACTTTTAACACAACTGACTTAAATACATGATGCACTAACTCTCAGACGTTCAGGGTTCTAACTATAGGAATGGGTTAGCAACCCCCGAACCACCCTAGCCAAACTACATATTTCTACTATAATCATCTTTTTACTTTGTTAACCTCTACATTTTATGCCTGTGCACCATTAGTTTATCGACCGCAACACCAGGGCTCTATTTTTCTAACTTTACCCAAGCTATTTTTCGCCTTAACAAAGTTTAGCTGCCTTCTATTGCTACTTTGTCAGCTATTATATTTCTTACTATCCTGGGCAGTTGGAGCATCATGTACTTAATCCTAGCGTAGTTTTCACCGCCTACGTAATTTCATTTCATTTCATCTCAAATATATACCGAAATTTGGTCTAACGCTAGACGCCGCTAATGTGCCCAAGCATAAATACACTGGTAATCCTCTGACATAGTCTTTTCTGTCAGTTCGACCAGTAGCGGTAAGTTCCCGTCATTCGAATTTTCCTTACCTTTGTCTTTGGTATTTCCACCTTCATAGCGTTCTACTTACTTCTGTAAGGTCATCCATGATCTGTATGTATTACTTTATCAACACATTTTTGTTTTGGCTAACTTTATTCTAAATTATATTCAAAATTTATATTAGATTTACCACGTGGTTTTTTGCACATGTACCTTGACATACAGAGCATGTCGGAAACAGAAGTAAGAGTATTGCTGTCTTTTTAATTATTTTGGTGGATGACCTCTGTAGAAGACACTAAAATTACGAATGACGCCACAATGCTATTTCCACCTTGGTCGTCTCATCAAAATTCCATTTGGTTTATTTTTTCCATTGTTATATTTATTATTTTTTAATTACGATTCCTATCTTTCCCCCCCCCCCTTTCAGTCAACACGTATATCGCTCCCAGGGTACATCGTATTTTCATTAGTCTAAATATCTACTTACTATATTTTATACTAATAATAATAATTCTTTATATATATATATATATATATACAGGGTGATTCACTACCCTTGCGACAAATTTGCAGGAGGTGTAGGGGGCACAAAGACGAATCGGAATCACATAGCATTGCAGGGTCCGAAATGCCTTCGTCATGCGGGAGATCGCGTGAACAAAGAAGCAAAGAAAAAGAACAGAAACAGCAACTCGTTATTGTAACAGAAATCATTTTAATGACAAG
Organism: Mastigoproctus giganteus; assembly: GCF_048544385.1. Taxonomy (NCBI): domain Eukaryota; kingdom Metazoa; phylum Arthropoda; class Arachnida; order Uropygi; family Thelyphonidae; genus Mastigoproctus; species Mastigoproctus giganteus. Next base: position 67,846,910 of record NC_143582.1, on the reverse strand, counting down.
TTTTACATTGGCAAAAAGCCATGCTACAGAGGTGTTCGAAAGTTCGACCAGAAGCAGTCACACAGGCTTCACAGCGCCGCTGCATGGAATCCCTAACGTTCTGGAAGATTCCTGGCGTGTCTCGAATCTCCCTGGCAGCTACTGAGATGCGAGCGAGGAGGTCTTCAACCGAATTAACGGGGGATCTCGCACACCAATGTCTTCGTTTGACCCCAGCAGAAGAAGTCCAGGCATGATAGGTCCGGCGATCTAGCAGGCCAAAAAACCGGACCACCATGACCTATCCAATGCTGTCCAAATGTAACGTTTAGGTGTTGGCGGACGTCATTGGTGTAATGTGGGGGAGCCCCATCATGCTGGAACCACATTGAGCGGCACAACGACTGAGGAACATGTGCTTCTTCAATAAGTTCGGGCAGGACTTGCTGTAGAAAGATCAAGTATGCCCTACCGTCCAGACGAGGTGGTCTGGATGGTAAGGCATACTTGATCCAATGAGGTGGTCTCCAACAATGCCGGCCCAAAAATTGACAGAGAAACGGCGTTGAGTTGCACGTGTTCGCGTACCATGGGGGTTCTCCAAAGCCCACAAATGGGCATTATGTTGATTGAAGGTTCCCTCTCTTGTGAAACTTGCCTCATCCGTGAATAATACGGACGCAGCAAATGCGCTGTCTGCCGCACTCTGTTGAAGAAACCAAGTAGCAAAAGTCCTCCGGAGTGAATAATTAGAAGGGTCCAACGATTGGACTCGTTGCAGATGGTATGAACTCATTTGGTTTGTTGACAGTATCTTCCATACAGTGAATTGGGAAATACCCAATCGTTGGCCTATCGCTCAAGTACTCATACTCGGATTGCCTTCTGCAAGACGTAGGACATTCTCCTCATTGTCTGGCGTCCTCGTCATTTGCTCTCGATTCATGGTACCTCTCGTGAAACAACCAGTCTCACGTAACCTTCTGTGCACACGTGCGAAAATCGTATGATGAGGAGCACGCCTGTGCTGCGGGAAATGTTCCTGGTACAAGCGCAGAGTGGTGCGCCCATTACAGTCCGCAGCTCCATACGCGAGGTGCATGTCGGCCAGTTCAACGTTTGAATACTCGTCCATTCTACTGCCTCGGGAACCGTTTCACAAATGCTGACCTCCAGAGGGATCGCTGTTCACGTGACCTCCCGTTCAATGTCCTCTACCGCATGACAAAGGCATTTCGGACCCTGCAATGCTATGCGATTTGTCTTTGTGCGCCCTACACCTCCTGCAAGTTTGTCGCACCAGTAGTGAATCACCCTGTATATATGAGTTGGAGCAAAAAGTTTCCTGCCTGGTGTTGTTGTGGTCATGTCTGATTAATTTGTAAATAAATGGAAGTGTTATGTCACAGTTCAAACTTCCACCAACTGATGGTGGTGCAAAGATTGTCCACACTGAAAGGCTGCATGTAACAACCAGTTCTGTTAGCAGCTTTAACATTCCATGTCGTGACTTTGCAATGGAGCAAACAATCAACTTTGCTTTAAATTGGGAAAATCTGCAAGAAAAATGAATGAAATATTAAAAACTAGTTATGGTGATGAAATGTTAAGTTGTACCAGTGTGTTTGAATGATATAAGCAGTTCAGAGACAACTGTTACATTTATGATCTAAGAAGTGGACATCTGTCAACATCTTGAAATGAATAGAGTCGCAAAAGTTCGTTAAGTTGTGGCAAGAGACTGTCGCTTGACCTTCGGAATGATGGCTGATGAGTTGGATATGAATAAAGATAAAATTTGCGAAATTTTGGATGAAGATTTAGGGAAAAGAAAGGTCTGTGCAAAATTTGTGTTGCACAGCCTCATGGATAAATGAAAAGATTATTAAACGAAGACTTCACTCAGACTTGTCAAAACAATCCTAATTTCCTCAAATGTATTGTAAACGGAGATGTTTGTTTAGTGCTTCAGTACAACCCAGAGACAAAGTGTCAGAGCATGGACTTCAAAATCGTCAACAAGGTTCAAAAAATTTTGTTTAAGGACATCCAGGATAAAGATGATGATGATGATCATGTTTGTTTGACAAAACAGGGTGTGATTCACAAATTGTACCTGACAGGAAGAGAGTGAATGCTGAATTCTATGTACAGCTGCTTCGAAGGCTACAAAAGTGCACTTCCCGGGTGAAGCCACAAGAGAAATACAGCTGGTTCTTCTTGGATGACACTAATCCTGCCCATTCTGCACTTTTTGTGAAGACATTTCTTATGAAACATGGCACGGTACTGATTAACCATCCACCCTACTCTCCCAATCTAGCATCACTGGACTCCTTCCTTTTTCCTAAGGTAAAAACTGCTCTCAAAGGAAAGAGATTTCAAGATGTTGACGACATAATCATTTCCTTTACAGGAGTGAGAGAGATGTCAAAATGTGCTGGTTGAAAGGAAAACTGATAATAAGTGCAAAGTTGAGGCAACAATTATTCAGTAAACTAAGCTGAAAAAACAGAATATTATCTAATAAGAATGTTTTCCACAGTTAGAAAGTTAAAAAGTTTCAATAGTTGTATTTAAAAATAAATGGGAAAAGAATTTTTAAATGAGTTCTAATGGTTAATGTCATTGGAGTAAATGTTTAAAGTTCTAAAATAGTACTTGAAAATTTTAATTAAGTTTACTTGGTGTCCACCATCATTCCATGTCTATAGCTATATATAATTTAAAAAATATATAGGATTTTATATGATGATTGAATATCTTGACATGCATAAATTAATATTAGCATAATGAGGCAAGGAAGCAAATTTACATAGCATCAGGCAAAAAAAAATAAAATAAATAACAATACAATTATCTCCTCTCAATATAAATTTATGTTCCTTTGTAATGAATTAGACAATACTTTGTAATGAATTAGACCATCATAATGAATATTAGAAACAGTAATGGGCCAAGAACCAAACTCTGTGGGACCCCAATCATAATATGAGTCTATGAAAAGGAGTGGCTATTTATAACTACCCTGTCTCCTAGTAGTTTAATAACTACTAGGAGACAGGGTAGTAACTCGCTCATTATACTATATTCTTCTAATGTATAGCAATTGTTCATGCAGAACTATCAAAAGCTTTACTGAAACCTAAGTAAATGATAAGTTATTACATTTTTCATTTTGTTATTGGCAACCCCATAGTAGCCAATTAGTTCAGTCAAATGAGATTTGCTCTTAACAAAGCTATGCTGCAATTCCCTTTTAATTCCTTACCTGTCCAGATGATCTTGTATTTCATCATTAACCAAGGACTCCATAATTATCTCTGGCATAGAGGTCAAACTGACAGGTGCATAGATGCCATTTTACCATTTGAGCGACTTTTACAGGGATGGGATATACTTAAATAGGAGTGTAAAAATATTTGCTGATTCTATTGAGGCAGTGTTAGGTAGGATGGAAAACTGCTACCTTGGGTGAGGATACACAGACTAATAATTTAAAAGCAGCGACAGACAGAGGTGGTGCTTCTAACAGAACATGCATCAACCTGGAAAGCAAGGTGTCAAAGATTTTAAGACCTCCCGAAGGGTTCCTCACTGAACAAGCAAAAACATGAGCTGTGTTAGAATCATTGAGAATAAAAACAGTTGCATGCATACTTGCATATACACTAATGCCAGGAACATAGTAAATTAATGTGATGAATGTGAAGTCTTGGCTAAGTCAACAAATGTGGACATGGTATCACATAAGGGATAAGAGAGTAGAATTTGAATATTGGGAGAACAACATGTAGAGAAAAGACAAGCAGGGCAGGAAGTGGGGTTATGCTCTTAGTAAACAAACACATAAAATCTAAGGCAGTGCATCCTGCTGACATGGGTATCCAGTGCACTTTGGTGTGACATAAACAGTAGGAAAACAAATATGAGGGTATTAGTGTGTTATAAGCTAAACGAACGTAACGGGTATAATGAACAACTGCACAAACGTAGAGTGGACCAGTAAATCAAAGTGGGGAGATTTTAACTTTCGAAATATTGAGCAAAACTTGAAGAAGTTGGACAGTCATGCAGTAAGAAGGCTTTTGTGGATTTATTGGTTGACTGTTTTCTACACTGGCATGTTAAAGAGTCAAGGAGAGAATCCAATACTCTGGATTTCATTATCACAAGCAACTTTTTTTGCATTAAGAATAAGCAGATAAAAAAACATAATGGTGGCAGTTATTACATTGGACTGATGTGAGATTTACATAAGGTTGTAACTATTGTCAAGGGAAAAAGTAAGCGAAGGGCTTTGGCTTTTGCAAAGGTGATTACAGAGGTCTAAGAAAGCTTTGAAATTCTATGCAGCATGAATAATTGATGTGTTACTAACAGCAAATTCTAAGTGGGGAAGCATTCAGGTATGTAACTGTTGAAGCTACTAGGCTTTTACTACCATCTGAGAGAGACTGTTCAAGTTTTAGAACTAAATCGATTCAGGTGAACTGATGAGACTAGTGACACAGAAGAAAAATGCATGAGATGCATATAAATTATAAGGCAAAACAGAAGCCTACATCATCAGATATTAACCAGTCTACAATCAAGTCAAAGAAGGTTATATAAGCTAAGGCAGATTACAAGCAGTCTCTGGCAAAGAATGCAAAGAAAAACAAAGGCTTTGTTACTGATGTAACCACGAAGGAAAGGAATTAATCACTTTGTCCACTAGATATGAATGGTTTAACTATTGATGATCTTGCTAAGGTCGATACAAACTGAATAGGTATTTTGTATCTACAGTAACCCCAGGGGCTCACATCTGGTGAGTATGGGCTTGGCACACCCAGGGTCCTGAGCTGGATATTATCATTCTTCTTTTTCTTGGTGATTCCCTTTTACTTCTCTCTCGGGGTAATTCAAAAAAATTGGCTGGTGCAGCATAAGCCCCAGGCTGTCTTGCATCATATGGCTAATAATAATAATAAAAAACAACAACTAATAACATTAGTCCACGAAGAGTTGTGTCCACTGATTATCATTCCCTGTGTTCTCCCAATTAATCATTGCTTTATCCATTGTAGCAACTTGCCCTTAATGTCACACTACTTCAATTTGTAAAGTAGTCTTTCATGTGCAACAGTATCAAAAGTATATGACATCAAAATTATTTTTTGTATCTAGTTCCTTTGCAATAGGGCTTACAATACTGACATTCCGAGTTCCTGAATACCGGTCATTTTTTTTTTTCAGGATTTTAAATACAGTAAACCCTCGATTTAACGGACTAATAGGGGAGAAGGGGGTGTCCGTTAATGTTGAAAGCCTGTTAAATCAAATGCAACCTGGGAGGGGGGGGGCATTTTTTATTGTTCTTAATGTAAAAAAAAAAAAAAGCTTAATACAATATACAGTACTGTACAATATAAAATTATGTTGCAATTTGGCTTTTGATTTACTGATATCAGATCCGGGGATATGCGGTGGTCATTTCCTGACCTTTCCGCATCCTTCGTATTTGGTGGTCACGGGCTCGAACCCCGGTCTAATCAAGAAGCGTGTGCTATGCACTGCTCCTGCCCACCTGGCTATGGAGGCACCTCGGTAGACCTGCATTTTAGTGTCCCGAGTCATATTCAGCTTGCAAGTCACCACCTGCTCTTATCTGTTATCTGGGAAAACAGCTATTTGAACATGTTTTCAGAAAGAATAAAAAACAATTTCCTGAATTTGATTATAAAAATAAAAGTCAAGATTAATTTGTATATTACTGTATTATTATTTGTCTGGTGCATTAAATCCAAAATCCGTTATATCGGGGTCCGTTAAATCGAGAGTTTACTGTACCGGTATTGATACAAAAATAACAGTTTTTTGGTACTAATTTAAAAAATAATTGTTTATGATTTATGCACATAAAGGTTACAAAATCGACAACAATAAATCATTAATATCAGAGAATGTGTAACAGAGGGATTGTTATACACAATACAAATGCAACGGTAACCTGAAAATGTCATGAAACTAAGACATAAAATCTTAAAAATATATTTCTCTTAGTATTTACTGCGTGGAAGTAGGCCTGGTAGGGCAATTAAGGAATATGGTGAACAATGGTATGGCAAGTGAGGAAGGGTTAAAATTAAAAGCTTCTGAACAATAGTTTATTCCCTCTATTACACTACTACTTGAGGATGCAACACTTACTGCATTTTGGGAAAGGGCGTTGGTATGGGGCAGTTCAAATGTATTATCAGCAGGTGATCTAGAGGTAAAAGATGAAAGAGTTTTGTTGTGTGGAAAAAACAGAATGTTTTTCCCACCACACATAAATGAAAAGGAAATATATAAGGTTATCGCGCCAAAAGAGTGGGTTGTGGTTGTTCAGAGGTGTTGCAGACTTGCAGGACTTAGCATTAGCAAAGGCACATGATGCAAGAAAGCAAGCTTATATAGCATCAGCCAAAAAAAAAAAAAAAAACCCTTATTTCACCCATCCACTCGCTCCAACTTAACTCGCTTGACTTGCAGTGGTAGTTCTGAATTCAGTTCGAGTCCAGTACTGGGAGTATCCAGCTATATAGTGAAGAGGTCCGCTGGGCATGTTCCTGTGCTAGAAGTTAATCCGGAAGCTGAGTAACAAGCCGGTCAGATAGTGCCCTGGCTTCTTCTACTACTGCTATGGTAATTTCCTTCAGTAATAACAGAGAACTGTTCCTGAAATAAGACAGTACTGGAAGAGCTATACGGCAGAATTCAACTAAGAATAAAGACTTCACTGCACTCCGTGGAAGGAATCCCACCATGAAAGAGAAGGAAGGCTTTCCCACTCAGGTTACCGGCCCAGCCACGGGGAGGCAGGAGTAATGGCACGAGTGGCCAAGCGGTTGTTAGGTTAGTTGGGTTAGTAACTCTAATAAAATTAAAAGGAAAGTTGTCTTTTCTTTCCTGACTTAACTTACAACTTGTAAGATGATGTCTACAGTGCTTTTTTTAAGAACTTAAGAGAAACTAACGGGGAACTTAAAAGAAGAGTGATTCCTTTAAAGGAGAACGCTTTGAATTGCTTTATAGAGCTCAGAAAATCGCCTGGCCACAGAAAACGCATGGCATCCGGGGCCTGATAGAGGCGGACTGGCCATAAGCCTTACCGGAGAAACCCCAGTGGGCCATAGGTCAGTGTGATTTTGGCCATAAACCATAGTATGAGGCCACTATAAATTTTCCCGGGTAAGAATTTTTGACCCAGTCCGCCTCTGTTTATCGATATTGCTTTTCTTTTTCTCTCTGAATCTGTAGTGTCTTCACCAGGACGCTTCCTTTTCACACCTTTTAAGTATTTTCCTCATTTTTAGGGAATAAGGCACAATTACAAAATGAGGAGGCATGTTTGATACACATAAACAAAGCTGCGCGCATGTGTAGCAAATGAATAAACAACACCATAAAGGCAGAGATTAACACCTCACATTTTACTAAAGCACATTTCTAGGGGTTACTACCATAAAACAATAAAAACAATTTCCAGTTGCGCTTCTGCTAGTGGAATCTGTTATAAACTGGTAGTAAACTCGATCTAACTGCATTTGCAATTATACCGATAGCTGGAATTGTGTGGGTTTTTACGTTATTATGGTGAAATGTGTTTCCCCTTCACTGATATAAAAAACATAAATACATTTTCAGACTCTTCTCTTCATTTCCATCGTGATGCGTTCGGTTGGGGTTAATTCTGGGTTCGACTGCCATTTCTTGTAAACACAAAGGCGAATCGTGCATAAGCGAATTCGGTTCGTGTTATATAAGATATCGTTCCCCTATTTATAAATCGTGTATGATCGAATTCGTGTAGTGTGAACATGTGTTATACGAGGACTGACTGTACTGGTATTAAGATTTTGACCAGTGTTGTGAGCCCTACTTTGCAACCACATCATACACTGGTGTTCAAAATTTAAGGACCAGTCATAGGAGTGGCCTGGATATGGGGGAAGCATACCAAAGAAACCTTGTGAAGTACACAGAAACGATGAAGGAAACAACACCGACACAACAACGGTAACAAAATGGTACAGAGAGACTATTTAAAAATGGCAACACAGTACTGGCAGCCATGATACAGATGCATCACTGCTAAAGATAGAACAAAGGGAAGAGGTGGTCCTCAGTAGGAGATATGGCCACGCCTAATATCGATGCAGGCTTTGCACCCTCCCTGTCCATACTTAGAACAATGTTGTTGATAAGTTCTTGCGGTAGCATTGTGCATTCCCCTGTCAGTGCCATCTTCAGCTGGTGAACTTTCTGGTGGGTGTAGATGTGCAGCTAGGCGTCTTCCCAGAGCGTCCCATATGTGTTCAATGGGATTTAGATCAGTGGAATGGACAGGCCAATCCATATGAACAATGTCCTCACTTTCTAAAAGCATATCAACAGCTGCAGTGTGATGGGGTGTGGCGTTGTTCTTGTTGTTATTTGGTTTTTAGGAGCATTAGCAACTAAGGCCATATTGCTCCGGGGATATGCGGTGGTCATTCCCTGACCTTTCCGCACCCTCCGTATTTGGTAGCTCACGGGCTCGAACCCCGATCTAATCAAGAAGCATGTGCTACGCACTGCTGCTCCTGCCCGCCTGGCTACGGAGGCGCCTCACAAGGGGGGTGTGGCGTTATCATCCATAAACACAAACTCAGGGCCAATGGCACCTCGGGACAGATGCACGTGGGGAAGGATTACCTCAGTACAGTAGCCTGCACCAGTTAAAGTGCTGCCTTCCAGTATCTCGAGTTGTGTACGTCCATCCAAGATAACGCCACCCCAGACGAGAACACCTCGACTGCAATATCGATCCCTTTCCGTGATGTTTGCAGGGATGATATTGTGTGCCAACCTCTTGCCAGATTAGCTATGTCCACAATCGATGCTGAGACTGAATCTACTCTCATCAGTAAGGAGTACCTTAAGTAAAGATTTTGTGGTTGTATCCTTTAGAAATAGTGTTGGTCCTTAAGTTTTGCACATCAGTGTAGTATCCTGTCAAATTGGTCAGACAAGACTTCCTTTTAACAAACCCATGCTGTCAGCTTTACTGCAGTCTTGTCTAGATGATCCTGCAATACTTCTTTAACCAGCGGCTCCATTATTTTCCCCGGAAGAGAAATTAAAGTAAGAGATCTGTAATTACTTGTGTCACCCTTTGATCCCCCTTTGTGAATTGTGGATACACTTGCTCCAGTCCATGGGAACCTCCCCCAAACCCAAGGATACTCTCACAATTATGGCTAAGGGTCTGCTTACTTCCTTTGCTGCTTCTTTTAATATAAGTGGATAGATCCAATCTACCCCAGGTGCCTTTCTTATGTTTAACTTCAAAAATTTCTTTTCCACTTTGTCTCAGTTATTACGAAATCATTTAGCTTCCTGTTCGACTTTCATAAACTTCTAGCCTCCACTACTACGGAATTACTCATGTGTGAATGTAGTGGCAAAATACTCATTCAGGTTGTCAGCTATATGACAATGATCATCAATAGTCGAACCATCAACACGAAGGGGACAAATCTGATTCATCACCTACCCTGTAGAGTTTATATAAATAAAGAAGCCTTTGCTGTGTTTTTTTTGCATCCTTTGCCAAAGATTTCTCGTAATCTGCCTAACCACTTTTGTGACTTGATTACAGACTAGCTTATATCTACCATAGGCTTCTGTGTTGCCTGATAATTTATATGCATCCAAGCATTTTTATTCTCTGAATCTCATTAGTTTATCTGACCTCCATTTAGGCCTAAACCTTGAAGAGTATTTGGTATCAAAAGCCTAGTAGCTTCAATGATTAATTCCTTAAATGCTTAACATTTAGAATTTGTGTTGGTCCAAATGTATAGGATTTAAAAACTGTTGACACCTTTACGATAGCAAAAACCCTTCCTTTTACCCCTCACGGTAGTTACATCTTTAAGTAAGTCCCACCTCAATATACTTCTACTCAGTGGTTCCTTTATCTGCAGATTCTTAATGCCTGAATAATCACTGCTGATAATCAGATCACTCCCTCTGATTTACCTATTGATCATGCTGCTGTAGAAAACAGCCATCCAATAAATCCACAAACATCTAGTTAGTGTGGGGGCGACTGACCCACAAGTTCTAGTCAATATCTGAAAAGTTAAAATCTTACATTATAAGACATTCTGATTTACTGATCTCCTCCATTTCTTGTACAGTTGTTCATCAGGCCTAAAAAAAACACTTCTACTCTCATTTCTGCTTTCCCAGTGCTTACGCATCACCAAATTAGCTCAATATTGTACTCACCACTCGTGTCAACTGGATGCAATGCCTTAGATTTTGTGTTTCTTAACTAACAATGTAGCCCCCCCGCCTCCTCCGTTCCTATCTTGTTTTTGCTTTCCGTACAGTCTGCTAGATGGCTTCGAGGTGACTGGTGTGTGGGGCCAAGCTGCATTTGATGTATATGGTGGAATAACTCTACTAGGGGAGAAGAAAGAAAATTTCACCATATACAGCAGAAGATGACGATTGCAGTGAGTATTAGTGTTCAAGCATTTTGGATGGATTTTCACCAACCAAAGGTAAAGTATACATGAAGAAAGTTGAAGGCTTTCAAGTGAGTGTAATCTTTTTGCTTCACTAATTCTGGGAATGTTTTGACTCAGAAAGTAGACACACTCAATGAAATAATAGGAGTGGGAAAAAAAATATCAGATTCGCTCAACAATAAGGCAGAGTCCATCGATTCTTTACCTACTGCGGTGGTATCGAAGAATACATTTGAAATCTTAGATATAGATGAAAGTCCAAAGAAACCAGGTTATGCCTGCAAAAAGGACATTTGTAGTTCGGGCAATTCCCCTAATTCAGGACATCACCAAAATTAAGTTAAAACTAAAGACAATGATATTTGGGCAATATTAAGTAATGAAACAGAGCCTGAACAATCTGCACCCATCCCCAGAAACAACAGGCAAAGAGGTATCCCCTTTTGACTCTGTGACTGAATAATATGTCAATTAGAGGAACACAGGTAGCCCTCGATTTATGTCGGGGTTAGGTGTCTTGAGGGACAGGCGCAAAGGGAACCCTTTATATAATGGAGTCAATCAGAAATCACAGGGTTAGGTTCTGGTCACCAAAAATTTTACCTACCACTTTGCATTGATTTTTTTATTTTATTAGCATTCTTCATAGTTGTAGTAATAGTCGATGAGGGCATATTCATAGGCCTACACATATTAGGGCAGCTTTCATCAGATTCTATCCTCCGAATATTGCACTAGGATTCCATGAACTACTTTTACCGGACATGGCATATCTTTATTCTATTAAATTAAAAACTTTATAACATGACTGGAAAAAACTGCACACGGCTATCACTATTATTATTATTTAATTTATTAATAGCACAATTAATAAAAAAAAAATGTTGGCATAATAAATTTCAACACGTGTAAATAGCGTATGAAAATCTTAAAACCAAAGTTGGAAAACATAAAAATCAAAAGTTTCCGAAAGATCCACGACAGGGGTATAATCCTGGAAGTAGCCTCCAAATCAGATCTGAAGCAATTACAAACATGTGGAAAAGCTGAGAAATTGAAAAGCTCACCTTTGAAACCCCGAAACTTAGAGGGCTGAGCATTATCATCTTTGATGTTGACGTCTCACTCCAGAAGGAAGAGCTCTTGGAAGAGATTTTCAAGAAATCTATTTGGATACATAGACAGGGAGGAGGCAGCCAATGAAATGAAGATTCGGTTCTCAACGACTATCAGGCCACGGGACAAGCTCAACCGGATTTTCCAGGTATCTCCCAGGATTAGAAAATTTCTGCATAATCAAGAAAGGATCTTCTTGGATTAGTCACATCATTTCCGGGACTTTGTACCTGTTATGAAATGTTACAATTGCCTAGGATGCGGCCAAACCTCCAAGAAGTGTCTCAAAAAGCAGCCAATCTGCAGGCATTGTGCAGAGGCAGGACACTTTTACAAGAACTGTCCAAATAAATCCTTCCCACCAACCTGTACCAACTGCAAGGCTATTAATAAACCCGGCAATCACTCCGTTCGGGATGGAGTATGCCTTGCATATAAAAGAGCAGCTGAGATAATTCGTAACAATACAAATTATGGATAACAGGCCATCTAACCCGACAAGATCCAGACCTCGCGTCGCCCAAATAAATGGACAAAAATCAATCTCTTTGGCTTCTCAGCTCCATCCCATCATAGAAGAACTTGACCTCGGCCTTCTCATTCTCCAGGAACCATACTGCGTTTGCGGTAGTCTCTGGATATCCACATACATAGCGGACAGTACAGACTACAAACCAGCTATGCCTTGCAGCCATCATAATCTGCAACCCGGACCTAGTTGTGACCAGACTTGATTCCTTATGCACCTCCCACCCGGCTGCTGCCACTGTGGAAGGCTGCTTTGGCCACATCTCAGTCCTTACATCCTACTTTCAGTTCGGCACTGACATCCACCTGCATATTGCCACCCTGGAATGGGCTATTGACCTGCTTGAAGATTATTATGTTATCATCACAGCTGACACCAATGCATACTCTAATAGTTGGTACGATGCCACCACTGATGCTAGAGGTGATTTACTTGATGAATTTATTGCTGCCCACAGACTGAAGATCGCTAATCTACAGGGTCAACTTACCACCTACTCCTCAGGAACCGGAGAATGTTACCTGATGTTACCCCTATAATGTTTTTTCCTGGATGTTACTCTTATAATGCTTTTCCCTTGGCAATTGTCTCCAACAATGGCATGTGCACGAATATGTGACCACCAGTGATCACCGCTTTATCGCATACTGTATTACTGATCAAGTTACCCCCTCACCAAATCTACATGCATGATACTTTCAGGTTTTCTATAAGATCGGCTAAATGGGACATTTTTGACGAGATCATCTGGGAAGCCACCTGCAGCCTCTCTGCCCTCAATAGGTACTACTCCATGAATAGTACCCAGAAAACAGATTTTGTTCAATCATTGCTCCTGAAAGCCTCACAAGCATTGATGAAGAAATGTTCTAAAAGTCCAAGGTCCATTCCGTGGTGGTCGCAGGATCTTACTAACCTAGGGAATGATCTCAAGCATGCATGTAGAGCATACCATCATAAACGCAGAACTGAGCCTCTCCACATTGCTGATCAGTACAAAGAAAGATTCAGAGCCTTTCGCAGAGAATATTGCAATAGGATTTACCATGCCAAACAAAACTCATGGCGCACACTGGTAGAGACAGAAGGGAAGAGGAACCCTTGAGGCCTGGTGCATAAACTTATCAGGAACAAAATCAGGTCTACAGATATCATCATTTCCACATGCAATAATGGCTCTCCTGAGACAACAAATTGGCTGGACAAAATGACCAAAATTCTGGATGATTTGATTTATCAAGATGATGCTGCCCTAAACACAGACTTCCATAATCAAGACATTATCGACAACCAAAAACTTCCAACCTAATGCTATTGAAGATCCTTTCACTGAAGAGGAAGTGGCCATGGCCATCAACAAGATCAAGAATGGCAAGGCTCCTGGTCTGGACCTAATCGAGGAGGATAGCAGGACTGTCACTCCTGCTATCCTCATTCAGTCTTCAACATCTGCCTGAAAGATGGCATATTTCCATCACACTGGAAGCCTGCAAACCTGAGACTTCATCCAAAGGATCACATCACTTTATCATCCTATAGCACTTTTACCAATACTGGGTAAAGAGTTTGAGAGACTCCTGCTATTTTGCCTCCAGCCTGCATACGAAGCTAAAGGTCTTGCAGCTCCCCTTCAGTTTGGGTTCAGGCCGAGCTGTTCCACAATTGATGCTCTGACCACGATTCTGAAACTTGCAAAAGATTCTGAGGCCACCTATGTCTTTGCAATTTTTATAGATTTTAAGGACGCCTTTGACACCGTTTGATGGCCGGCCATCCTACAGAGGGTCAGGGCCACTGATTGTTTTTAGAATCTGTTCAACTGCCTCAAGAGCTACTTCTCTAACCGACATCTCACCATCAAAACACAGTTCCATTCCATCACCCGGCAACTTACCAGAGGCTGTCCCCAAGGCTCCATCCTTGGTCCAGCAGTGTGGAATATGATATTGGATGACTGGCTTCTGAGGATATATCCCAACGTCACACAAACTTCTTATGCCAACGACCTTGTCATCATCGTTGAAGGACCTACGAGAGCTATAATAGAAACTAGGGCCAGTGCAGTACTGTCTGCTCTTTCCGAGTGGGCTGAGAACAACAAACTTTCAGTCTCTACTGAAAAGAGCAAAACCCTTCTACTGAAAGGAAAGTTGGATGTGAGGAGGCCTCCAACCATCCATTATAAAGGGCAATCACTCAAAAACCAACGCACTGTCAAATATCTGGGTATTACACTGGATGACCGAGGAACTTTCATTCCCCAACTATGTTCCATCAAAGAGAAAATTAAAGCTTATATTACCATGTTGGCATGCTTCACCAGCAAAGAATGGGGGCCTCAAAGGCCAGGTTTTAACATCTTCTTTACACAGCTGTATTCATTCCCATTGTCACATATGGTGCCGCAGTGTGGTATAACAGGATGACGATAGTAAGAATGCAACGTCTGATCCTTCAGGTCTAGCGGCTTATGTGCTGCAAATGACTCGTGCATGTCAGACCACGTCAACCGCTGCACTACAAGTTCTTACTGGATGCCTATCCCTAGATCTCCGTGTCATATACTTCGGCCTCTCTCATGTCATCAAGAAGAATAAAGAGCTTGAAATACTCAACATTAAAACGCGTACAGACACTAACATCAAACATGAGATGACCCATGTGTGGACTGAATTGGTTTCCCTATGGCAGACACGATGGAATAACTCATCAACAGGTGAAACTACTAAACTCTTTATTCTGGATGTCACCTTCCTCAACAAATGACGTTGCAACTGGTTCTATCCTAACATCTACACATCCTTTCTTTTGACTGGCCATGGATCATTTAAAAGGCTTCTTCTCGACTTTGGTTTGGCTGACGATGCTTTTTGCATCTGTGCAGAGTCAGAGGTCACTGTCCGATCTATCTTGACCACCACAACCAGCTTCTTCTGGCCCTCAATGCACCGACAATCCATCAAGAGGCTAGGGTATTGGAATCGGAAGAAGCCTACAAAGCACTCTTGACCTATGCCACTGCAGTCTTCAACAGATGCCGCTAACACTCACAACCACCAACTGGCACACCTATCACTACTGCAGCTAATTCTGTCAACTAGCTTCCCCACTGCCATTCACACCAGAAATTAAATAATTTGTCAGCCATAATGATATACCAAACCCAGTAATGATTCTCAACTTCACAGGATGCACCATTGCAATCACGTCACCAAGTCTCTATTATGTGGCCACTCGAGAGCTGCCTCTAATTTTTTTCCCTGTCCATCCACAGTAACTTCATCTTCTCCTGCAATGCTCCAACATGTTCTCTGCTGCTGATAGAAGACTTCACCGGGCGATTCTCAACTTCTCTTGACAAAGCTTCCACCAGAAATTCTTGTCGACGGCAACACTTCTCTCTGCAGGGGATAAACCAATAGGATTCCTGCCTTCACCTCCTTGAAGCTCCTTTGCTGACGCCGCCTCTCCATCGGCCTGGGATTAGATGCTTTCGGGCTCTTTTGCGAGGGTGGTTAAAATCCCGTCTGGGACACTCCCCAGGCGGGATTTTAACCACCCTCGATGAATTCTCATCGAGGGTGGTTAGAAATCGAGGTTCTGCTGATGCTGGTAAACTGACAGGTGTGGGATCATCTGGCCATTTGGCTCTCTGCTGGGGATAGCCTTCTGTTCTGCCTACCCTTGCTTCCTTTCTTACCTTTCCTATCCAACTCGCTCTGTTCCTCTAACTTGGCCTCTCCTCACTTGCTTTGCAAGTGAGGAGAGAGAGAGAGCCTGTCAGGCATTCCTTCTACTTTCCTGGCCCAGCTCTTTGTGCCAGTGGATGGATGCTGAAAAGCTCCTTCCATGGTGATCAAGCCTCCCAGTAACTAAGAGGTCAGTCAAACAACACATTATTCACACATAACCCACACTGACTGGCCTTGCAATGTTGTGCATACATCACAGAGTACTCAACGCAGATTTGTGGGGAACCACAGAACCGCTTGACAAAAACACTATGTCCACTAACTAATCAGGCTACAGATTGCAGACTGTTATGGACCTACATATAAAGAATAAAATTTTACAAACTAAATTGTATTGTAAAGACAAAAGAGAAGACAAACAATGAAATGTCGAAGCAACCTTGCTCTCACTCAGAGGCAATAAGGGTAACTACCTGTAAGGCCCAGGCTAAACCAACAAAAGGACCCAAAGTGCCCCTAAAGAAGGCACCTAACTTATTCTTACTTAGACTAAGTTGGGTGCCTTCTTGGGTGTCTTACTTAGACCTATGGATGAAGGCATCCATTTCTCTAGTGAGTAAATCAAGCATGTAGCAATCCACAACCTAAAGAATGATACAAAAACACTAATGTACAAGACTTGAAAGACTATTGTATTCTATGTGCAATAGAATAGAATATAATACTATAGTCTTTCAAGTCTTGAAACACGACACATAGCACACTGTGGATAATCACCCAGGTGCGAACTAATGTAAGCACGGGGTTGAGGTGTGGTGTCTACACCACACGGAGGAATGTCGTCCCTCTATGTTAACAGGCAATACTAAGTAGTAGATGACTCTCATCAACCTGTTCAATACCACCACTTTGCTTATTGGAGACGACGTTTGATTATTGGAGATGATGTAGCTGGTGTAACCCATGTTTAGTTTCAAGAGCAAAGCTCCAGCAACCCCCCCAACTCTTCCATCAAGCAGAATTAATGTTTTTTGGGGTTATGATGGACATCGTGGTGAGATCCAATCTTCCTTACATTTTGAGGGGACAGCTCTAAAATGGTGTTCCCAGGCTAGCCACTAGTTACTACACCAGACCAAACCTATCGGTAACTTTCTAGGAGGCTTCCAGATCAGCTAGTGTATAATCTCGTTGCCTCTACTCTGCTAGATAGTGACTGCTCGAATGACCCCCCCCTCCGCATACACACTGCTCGTACTCCCATGTTATGTCAAGGAGTTGGGTATATTCTTACCACGTGAATGCCACATCCAAAATTTTCATTACTTTTCTTACTACTGAATACACCACAAATTGTCAAATTAATAGAGCAAACATATCTGTGAAAATATTTAAACCTCTCAAAAACTTCCTTGTTCATTTCACAAATATACATGATTTCAGTTCTAATCTCAATGATGTCCATTTCCATTTACACTCTCCTCTATCGTTCTCCAAACTCCACTAATCACTTTGAACTCTTCGACTTCTTCTCTTTGAAACTTGACTTTCTGCAGTCCAACCTTTCCAAACAGTGAGGTAATTTTCCTTGGTAATTGTAATGATCACAACTCCAGCTGGTGTCCGTTTTCAAGCCACATGGATCCAGCCGGTTGAGATGCTGAGGATTTTGCAATGACTAATGACCTCGCACAGATTGTCCATTTACCTACAAGAATACCAGACATTCTAACCCCACAGCCAAACATCTTGATTTTTTTCTCACAATCAACCCTTCTAAGTACACGGTTGAGGCAAGTGGTCCTGTAGACACCTTGGATCACAAATTTGTGATGGTCTTTTCTCCAATGGAGCCATTCTCTCATTGCTATTCCCAACCTCATGTTGTTTGGCATTAGAAGAATGCAAAATGGGATGATCTGCAAGATTTCTTTTCTTCTTTTCCTTAGTCAGATTTCTGTTTCAAAACTTCTGATCAAAGCTTGCTCAGATAGTGTCAGTGAAATTATTCTTGTAGGGATGGATCCTTTATTCCACACTCCACCATAAAATCTCATCCTTTATCTAAACCTTGGTTTTCAAATAAATGTACTAAGGCTGTTCAAAGCAAAGAATGTTACATATCGTAATTGGCTTGTTTCCAAATTTTCAGTCGCATCTTCTGTAGCTTGCAACAATTTTAAAGCAATTATTAATCAGTCCAAACTAAATTTCAAACACGCTAAGATTAGAAAATTTGTTGCTTGTCATCAACCTTTGGCAGGGGCAAAGGTTGATGACGTTGTAGAGCGGATATCATCTTTTAAGGGCACAAAAGGTGATATAGTTGTACACGTTGGCACTAATGATATTAAGAGTAGGAGACCGGCGGTATTACTTAACAAGTACAGGTCACTGTTGAAAAAAAGCCGTGAATTAGGGTTGAATTTGAAAGTGTCTGCAATTCTGCCCAGACACGATAGGAGGGAGTATATGATGAGAGCCCTGTCGATCAATTCGGCCCTGGAAAGACTGTGCAAGGCTCAAGGGGTAGAATTTTTTTCAGTCTGGTCTGTACTTGTTAACAGGAGAGACTGCTTCTACAGGGATGGGATACACTTAAATAGAAAGGGTGCAAGAATGTTTGCTGATGCTATCGAGGCAATGTTAGGTGGGTCGGAAAACTGCTAGATTGGGGGGATACAAGGACTAATAGATTAACAGTAGCCACTGGCAGAGGTGAAAGTGATTCTTGCACTTCTTCTATTGGAATGAGCAGCAGCCTGGAAAATAAGATGAAGTATATTTCAGAGACTGCTGGGAATCATTGGGGTACAAGTAAACACATGGGTTGTGTTAGGGTAGCTAAGAATAGAAATAGGTGCATGTATACTTGCGTGTACACCAATGCTAGGAGTTTAGTAAATAAATTTGATGAATTTGAGGTATTGCCCAAAACATCATCAAAGGCAGATATTGTTCGGATTTGAGAGACGTCGTGTCACACAGATATAAGGAATGCAGAACTGGAATTTGGGAGTACAATGTCTACAGAAAGGATAGACGGGATGGGAAGGGAGGAGGGGTTATGCTATTAGTTAAGAAATACATAAAATCCAAGGAAGTGAAGCCAGTCGACATCGCTGGACAGTGCAGTGTCGAGTCAGTTTGGTGTGACGTAAGCATTGGGAGATCAAAATTGAGAGTAGGAGTGTGCTATAGGCCTAATGACTCTGATGAGTATAATAAGAAACTGTACAGGGAAATAGAGTGGGCCAGTAAATCAGAGAGTCTTATAATGGGGGATTTTAATTTCCCAGATATTGACTGGAATTTGGGGGCTGGTCACTCACACACTAGCAAGGCTTTTGTGGATTTATTGGATGATTGTTTTCTACATCAGCACGTTCGGGAGGCAACTAGAGGGAGTAATACTCTTGATTTGATTATCAGTAGTGATTCTTCATGCATTAAGAATCTGCAGATAAATGAACCACTAGGTGGCAGTGATCACAGTGTGCTGAAGTGGGATTTACTCAAAGAGGTAACTACCATTAGGGGGTAAAGGGAAGGGTTATTGCTTTCGTAAAGGCGACTACGATGGACTGAGACAGTATTTAAATTCTATACAGTGGGACCAACTGATGATGTTACCAACAGCAAATTCAAAATAGAAAGCATTCAAAGAACCTATCTTGGAAGCTACTAGGCTTTACATACCAACTAAGAAATATTGTTCAAGGTTTAGGCCTAAATGGATGTCAGATGAACT
Source organism: Mastigoproctus giganteus (assembly GCF_048544385.1). Lineage (NCBI taxonomy): Eukaryota > Metazoa > Arthropoda > Arachnida > Uropygi > Thelyphonidae > Mastigoproctus > Mastigoproctus giganteus. The sequence goes on along the minus strand of NC_143582.1, from coordinate 67,827,293 downwards.
AATGAGACATATGGGAGAGAAGAAAAATGCATGGGATGCATACAAATTAACACGTGACACAGAAGCCTATGATAGATACAAGTTGATCTGTAACCAAGTTACAAAGGAGGTTAGGCAGGCGAAGGCAGATTGCGAGATATCTTTGGCAAGGGATGCAAAGAAAAACAGCAAAGAATTCTTTATTTATGTAAACTCTAGAAGGAAGGGGATGAATCAGATTGGTCCACTTGATATCGATGGGTCAACTGTTGATGATCCTGCTCAGGTAGCTAACAAACTAAATGAATATTTTGCATCGACATTCACACATGAGGAGTTATTCAGCGAGGAGAATGCCAGAGGTGTATTCAACTCTGGCAGTAAGCTAGAGAATCTTGTAATCTCTGAGAGTAAAGTGGAGGAGAAATTGTTGAAGATAAACACAAGAAAGGCACCTGGGGTGGATGGGATCTATCCAGTTATATTAAAGGAGGCAGCAAAGGAAGTAAGCAAACCCTTAGCCATAATTATCAGAGCTTCCTTGGACTCAGGGGAGGCACCCATGGACTGGAGATGTGCAAATGTGACCCCAATTCACAAAGGAGGATCAAAGGCTGACACAAGTAATTATAGACCTGTGAGTTTAACTTCTGTTCCCAGAAAATTAATGGAGGCACTGGTTAAAGGAGGACTGCAGGATCATCTAGACAAGACTTCAGTTATAGCTCGGACACAGCATGGTTTTGTTAAGGGGAAGTCTTGCCTGACGAATTTGATTGGATACTATGATGCAGTCACAAAAGAACTGGATGCAGGGAATAACTTTGATATTATATACTTGGATCTTAGAAAGGCTTTTGATACTGTTGCACATGGAAGACTGCTGCACAAATTGGAGCAGTGTGGCATTGGAGGCAAATTGCTGCTATGGATAAAGGGGTGGTTGAGGGGGAAGAAGAAAGAATGGTAATCAATGGACACTGCTCATCGTGGACTAATGTTATTAGTGGAGTCTCTCAGGGTTCAGTATTGGGTCCATTATTGTTTTCTGTATTTATAAATGATATTGATGATGGTATATCAAGCTTAATGTCCAAGTTTGCAGACGATACGATGGTTGGCAGGGTTGTCAAGGACACTACTGACACTATGCTGCTGCAACAGGATCTGGAAAGGTTGAGCAGATGGGCTGAGAGGTGGCAAATGAAGTTTAACATTGACAAATGTAAAGTACTATACATGGGAAACAGCAACCCCAGAGCAACGTATCAACTCTGTGGTACTACACTGACAGTGGTAGAGAATGAAAAGGACCTGAGGGTGGTTGTGCAGGCAGATATGAAGTTCTCTGAGCAGTGAAGATGGGCGCAAGAGTAGCTCATGGTGTATTGTCAATGATATATAGGAATTTTTCTAGCAGGGATAAGGAGGTGATTATTCCCTTGTATAAGGCAATGGTCAGACCACACCTAGAGTACTGTGTACAGGTCTGGAGGCCTCATTTCAAGAAGGATGTAGAGCTGCTGGAACGAGCACAGAGAAGGGCAACAAGAGTAGTGAATGGAACAAAGGGGGTCTCTTAGGAAGAAAGGCTTAAGTTTTGCAAATTACAGTGTCTGGAGACTAGGCACCAGCGAGGTGATCTGATAGAGGTGTATAAAGCCTTGAATGGTTTGAGCATGCTCAATGCTGATGGGATTCTCCCTCTTGCTCAGAATAATCACCTGAGAGGGCATAAATTCAAATTGAGGAAAGACAGATGTAGGTTAGACAGACGTGCGGAAATTTGCCTTTAGCCAGCGGGTGGTTGATTGGTGGAACAGACTTCCATCCCTTGTCGTGGAAGTTGATAGCCTAAATAAGTTTAAGGCTCAGCTGGACAGGTATTTCGAACAAACAGAGGGATGAAGTGGAAGTAGTTATTTTTTTTTAATTAATTTATTTTATTCTTTTTTTTTTGGCTGATGCTGCATAAGCTTGCTTTCTTGCATCAAATGCCATAGATTAGCATTAGCATTAGTGCTAATCTATGGATAAATTCAATGGAAAAGTTTGGTGAAACACAAGCAGTTTTTCAAAGGCATTTCATTGTGTTTTTTCCCCGGGGATCTGTGTTCAGGCCAATGTCCTGTACTAGATGAGCTCCTGAATACCACCATAGAGTACGCAAGCCTTCTAGCCTTCGCAGACGTGCTCAGCTTGAGTAAAGGACAAATGCTATCCCAAAAGCTATCCTAAAATAGTTAGAAATCCCTCCCATCCAGTTACCATCCCAATGCACTTACTTCTACTCTTTCTAAATTAATGGAGAAATCTATTAACTGTCAACTCCTAAACCATCTAGAAACCTTCCATCTGATCAATGATCACCAGTATGGATTCCATCTGTCACTGGGATATACTTACTGGCTTACGCTACCCACCTAGGGACAAATTTAAAGTTCTGTTCTGTGCCAATCCATAAAAGTCATGTTATCATCACTTTTAAGGATTGGCATGTAGCAGCTTTCATTTGTCAATGTTAATTTTTCTCAGTTCATCTGCCTAATTTTTCTAGATCTTCTGGCAGTATCATACCCTCATTACTGCCGTTAATCAGTTTGTCAAGCTTCATATCATTTGCAAACTCAAATATTAAGCCTCATATGCTGTCATTAACATAATTAATAAACAGAGAAAACAACAATTTGCTCAGCACTGAACTTTGGAGAATTCCACTAATAACAGTAGTCTAAGATGAGTAGTGGACATTTATAACAACTATCTTCTCTCATTCAACCATCCCTTTATCCACAGCAGTAACTTGCCCTTAATGCCACACTGCTCCAATTTCTACATCATCATCAGCCATTTTCAATCCACTGTAGGATGCAGGCCTCTCCATCAATTTTCCAGTCTCTTCTGTTTTGTGCAATGGCCATCCATTTACTACCCACAAATTCATGAATTTCATCTGTCCACCTCCGATGCTATCCTCCAGGTTTTCTTTTAGCTCCTCTTGGTTACCATTCTGTTATTTTTTTTTAGTCTACCTGTCATCATGTCTTCGAGCTATATGTCCTGCCCAAGTCCATTTAAGTTCTTTAGTTTTGATAAGAATGTCCTGTATTTGTATTTGCTGCCTAATCCATGTGTTTCTCTTCTTATTTAACAGTCTGATTTCTAATATAATTCGTTCTATTCTTTTGGTGAGTGCCCAAGTTTCACTTCCATAAGTCTTGGTGGGGAGTATACATTGGTTCATTATTTTACATTTCAGACAGACTGGGATATTGTTCCTCAGTATGTGACTATATTTCCTGAATGCTATCCTTCGAAATTTATTCTTCTCTTGATTTCAGCCATTTATCATTATTACAGCTAATAACTTGTCCCAGATAAGTATATGACTCCACCTTTTCAATTCAATGATTATATCCCTTTCTGTGGCATAGTTGTTCATCATTACTTTTGTTTTAGCCATATTCATCTTTAGTCCAAAACCCTCACTAATTCTGCATAACTAATTAAGATTTTCATCTAATTCTTTGGGATCATGGCTTATGATCACAATGTCATCTGCAAATCGTAAATGGTTTAGATACTCTCCATTCACATTGACTCCTTTCTGTTACCAGTCTAATCTGAAATCTTCCTCAAGGGCAGCAGTAAACAGCTTCGGAGATATTGTGTCTCCTTGTCGAACTCCTTTCTCGATTTTAAATTTGCTACTGTCTTTGTCTAATCTAATAAAGGAGGTAGCACTCTCATATATTTTCTTCAAAATCATAATATATGGGGTATCTATGCCTTGTCTTTCCAGTGCCCGAAACATTGCCTTATGCTGTATGGAGTCAAATGCCTTTTCATAATCCACAAATGCTAGGCATAATGTTGTTTTATATTCATTTGCTTTCTCCATTAGCTGCGATATTACATGAAGGTGATCCATACTTGAGAATCCTGTCCTAAAGCCAGCCTGTTCTTTTGGATGATTCTCATCAAGTATTCTATCTAATTTGTCAGTAATGACCCTTGTGAACAACTTGTAGATGTGGGACAACAAGCTACTTGGTCTATAATTTACAATTTCTGATTTATCTGCTTTCTTATGCAGCAAAACTATGATTGCATTAATGCACTCCTTAAGCCTTTCCTAATGTATTTTGTGAAGAGTCTTGCCAGTTTCTGTATCATGTCTCTTCCTCTCAATTTTAACAAATTTACAATAACTTCATCTTCACCCGGGGCGTTCTGATTCTTTATTTTCTTCAATGCATGTTCTATCTCATCAGGAAGTATATCAGATAGGTAATATGTGTTGCAAATTTGTGATCCATTCCCCACTGCTGGCATCATTCTCTTATTCCTTATATAATTCTTTATAGTCGTGACTTCTTCTAATTATGTCTTTTCTGCTATTGATAAGTACACCATTGCTATTTTTCAGTTTCAGTATCATTTGTCTTTCTGTATTACTGCTCATGGCTGCTGATTTAAGTCCTTTGTTTGTCCTTAATGCTTGTTCTACTTTTCTTGTGTTAAATCTTCTCATGTCTTCTCTGAGTCTCTTTCTAAAGGCTTTGCATAACACGGTATACTCAATTTTCTCCTTGTCAGTGTTTATCTTGTTTTTCATTTGTTGCCTTCGGTTCATCACAGCAAGTATTTCTTGACAAATTTTTTATTCTTTGGATTTCTTTTTACCTATAGGTTCTCGGGCTTTATCACTTTCAGAAAGTTGTTGCATTCCTTGTCGACATCTTGGTCCTGAAAGGTATGTAGAAGCTGAAACTTGTTCTTAAGTTCCAGTACATGCTGCTTTTTCTCCTCTTCTGTTATCTCAAAGACCTTTTTATTATTTATTCGAGTCAGTTTTTTTCTTTCTTTTCTTACATATATATCAAGTGTGCATTTTACCATTCAGTGATCAATTCCAACATTTACCTAGTTCAGGATGGTAAAGTCATTCACAATATATCCTCTGTTAGTTATGATAAAGTTAATTGTTAATCTGTTTTGGGCTTCATTAATTGTTAATCTATTTTGGCTTTTCCGTGTCCACTTTCTGTTCCCCCCTTTCTTGAAAAAAGCGTTCATTACTGACATTCCTTGAGATTCTGCAAGTTCCACAAGACTTTCACCTCTTTCACCAATTCCAAAATTTACTAGTTTTCCTTTCTGTGCTGTTTTGTCTCTTTCCAATCTTAGCATTGAAATCCCCCATAATGATGGTGTAGTGAGTTTTCTGTTCATCTAGAAGACTCCCAATTTCAGTGTATATTACTTCAATCCCGTCATCATCATCATGGCCCGACGTTCTTGCATATAATATCATTATAACCATTAGTTTGCCCCTCATAGGAATCCTGAGAAGCAGTCTTGACACCCTTAGTGAAGTACTTTTGAATTCCAAAATGTTGTTTTTAAAATCTTTATGGACCAGAAACCCAACTCCACCTTCACTCCTTTCACTGCTTCCATTGGTGTACAGCAGATTTCCACTTGATGAACTTATAAGTGATTCATTTCTTCTTGTTTCAGCCAAACCGATGATATTCCAATTCTCATTTTCTAATTCCTCTTCCAGTTGTAATATCCTATCTTCACTGATGAGCGATCTTACATTACAATAGGCCAAGTTCAGTTTCCGTGCATGGCAGCCTGGTCGTACCCAGAGATTTTTAGCACCCTCTGCTTTCACTCTGATCTTCTCACTACCACAAGAGGGGGAATGAAAGCTGCTGGGGACTGAGGGCAATTTGTTTTGAAGATGTGCTGGAGGGTTTGGTGTTTTCCTCTTCAAGCTGACTAGGCATCTTGAAGAGAACCACTCTACACGTTTGTTGCCACCAAAGTGATGTAACAGAGCTTACCATCGAGGTGTGCACGAGTGGATTTTAGGGAGGCAGGCCAACGGGACTTCTCCTATATCTTCTAAAATAGGAAGATATTGGATACATCAGTGTTTTAATTTGATTACACACAGAATGCCTGTTCCCCTCTAAGCCCCAATTTGTACAGCAGTTTTTTAATGAGCTATAATATTAAAGGCTTTCCTGAAATCTAAGTATATACTGTCAAAATTATTTTATGCATCCAGTTCATTTGTGACTTCATCATAGTATCCAATCAAGTTGGTCAGACAAGATTTCCCCTTCACAAATCCATGCTGTTACTGCAGTATAACTTTATTGCTGTCTAGATGGTCCTGCATTATTTCTTTAACCAGTGTCTCCATTATTTTCCCTGAACAAAAGGTAAGCCAACAGGTCTGAAATTACTTATATCATCCTTTTATCTATTTTTGTGAATTGAAATACGTCTGTGCATCTGCAGTTCATAGGGACCTTCCCAGGTGACTCTTTTTACCTGTAGCTTCAACAATTCCTCTTCCACTTTCCTCTCAGTTATCACAAAATCATTCAATTATCTGTTAGAATTTGATAGACTTCTGGAATCCCACATTTCTAAAAAGTTTTTCTTGTGTGAATGTAGATACAAAATACCTATTCAGTTTGTTAGCCAGCTGAACAGAATCATCAATAGCTAAGCCATTCATGTGATTGGATCAGTGATTCATCCCATTCCTTCTTTAGTTTACATAAATAAATCAATATGCTGTTTTTCTTTTCATTTTTTGACAGTGATTTCTTGTAATCTGCCTGTGCTTGTGTAACCTCCTTTGACTTGATTGCAGACTCTTGTATATCTGATGTACATTTCTGTTTTGCCCGATAATGCATACCATGCATTTTTCTTCTCTGCCACTCATCTCGTCAAGTCACCTGACATCAATTTACTTCTAAACCTTGAGTGTCTCTCATTTGGTATAAAAAGCCTAGAAGCATCTACAATTACATCACTGAATGCTTCCCATTTAGAATTTTCTGTTGGTGACTTCATCAGTTGATCCCATTACACAGAATTTAAGTTTTCTTAGATTACTGTTGTCACAGTTTCGAAAGAAAAAGCCCTTGCCTCCCTCTGCTCTGAACAGTAGTCACTTCAAGTAAATCCCAATCAATACACTGTGATCACTGCCACCAGTAGGTTCCTTGCAAATTCTCTCAGTTAAGTACATAAAATCTAAGGATCTAAGGAAGTGCATCCAATTGTCATGGGTGGCCAGTTAAATCTTGAGTCAGTATGTTATGACATAAGCACTGGGAAAACAAAAAAGAAAGAAGGAGTGTGTTACAGACCCATGACTGTGATGAATATAACAAACAGCTGTACAAACAGAGTGGTTTTTAAATGAGATTGTCTAATGATGACGGATTTTCACTTTCCAGATAATGCCTAGAACTTCTGGTTCTTCACTCACACAATAATAAGACTTCTGTGGATTAATTGGATGAGTATTTTTCACCCATATATTAGAGGGGCAACAAGAAACTGCAAGTAAAAGAATTACTACGTAGTGTGATCACAGTGTATTCAAGTGGGATTTTCTTAAAGATGACTACTGTGGTCTCAAACAGTTTTTAAATTCTATTCAGTGAGACCACTTGATGATGTTACCAAAAATGAATTCTAAATGGGAAACATTCTCGATAGTAATCATAGAAGTTACCAGGTTTTTATACCAAATAAGAGATACTGTTCAAAGCTTAGAACCTAAATGGATGTCAGATGAATGGATGAGAATCGTGGCAGAGGAGAAAAATACACAGGTTGCATATAAATTATCAGGTAGTACAGAACCCTACCCTAGAGTAGATATAAATTAGTCTGCATTTAGGTAACAAAAGGAGGTTAGGCAAGCTAAGGCAGATTATGAGAAGTCTCTGACAAAGAAAAGCAGCAAAGACTTCTTTACTTTTTTTAACACTTCACTGAAGGGGTTAAATCACATTGGTTCACCAGGTCAGAACGGTTTCACTGTTAACGATACTGCTCAGTTTGCTGACAAACTTATAGACACTCTGCATCTATATTCACACCTGAGGGTTTTTTTAAGAATGGGGATAGCAGAAGTGTATCAAATTCTAACAAAAGAGTTAAATGGTTTTGTAAAAACCAGGAGGAAAGTAGAAGAAAAATTACTGAACCTAAATGTAAATATAAATGTTGTAGTAGTAGTAGTAGCATGTGATGCAAGAAAGCAAGTGTATGAGCTTATGCAGCAGAAGCCAAAAAAAAAAAAAATCACACCATTCCCTCCAAATGCCTGTCCAGTTCCTCCTTAAATTTATTTAACCTATTAATTTCCACAATGACAGATGGAAGTTTGTTCCAGCAATTAACCACCCGCTGCCTAAAGGCAAATTTCCGCACATCTATTCTACATCTGTCTTTCTTAATTTGAATTTATGCCCCCTTAGGTTCGTTGTTGTTTGTTATTTGGTTTTTAGGAGCATTAGCAACTAAGGCCATATTGCTACGGGAATATGCGGTGGTCATTCCCTGACCTTTCCGCATCTCCCGTATTTGGTGGTCATGGGCTCGAACCCCGGCCTAATCAAGAAACGTGTGCTATGCACTGCTGCTTCTGCCTACCTGGTTACGGAGGCACTTTAGGATCATAATCTGAACAAGTGGAAGGATCCCATCAGAATTCAGCGTGCTCAACCCATTCAAGGCCTTATACACCTCAATCAGATCACCGCGCAGGTGCCTAGTCTCCAGCCACTACAATTTGCAGAACTTAAGCCTCTCTTGGTAAGAGGATCCCTTCACGCTCAAGCAAATTTACATCCTTCCTAAAATGAGGCCTCCAGACCTGTATGCAGTATTCAAGGCGTGGCCTGATCATTGCCTTATACAGAGGGACAATCACCTCCTTTTCCCTGCTAGCAAAATTCCTATATATCATTGACAAAACCCCATGACCTGCCCTGGTAGCCTGTCTGCATTGCTCAGAAAACTTTATATCTGACTGCACAATTACTCCCAGGTCTTTTTCATTTTCTACCACCTTAAGTGTAATATCACACAGTTGGTACATTTCTCTGAGGTTACTTCTATCCATATGCAGTACTTTGCATTTGTCAAGGTTAAACTTCAGTTGCCACTTCTTAGCCCATTTGCCCAAATTTTTTAGATCCTGTTGCAGTAGCACACTGCCATTACTGTCATTAACAACCCTGCCAACCTTTGAAAATGAAAAAGACCTGGGAGTAATTGTGCAGTCAGATATAAAGTTTTCTGAGCAATGCAGACAGGCTACCAGGGCAGGTCATGGGGTTTTGTCAATGATATATAGGAACTTTGTATCATCTGCAAACTTTGACACTAAACCTGATATACCTTCATCAATATTATTGATAAATATACAAAACAACAGTGGACCCAACACCGAACTCTGTGGGACTCCACTAATAACATTAAGAGCAGCACCCATTGATTACCACCCTCTGTCTTCTCCCACTGAACTTTATGTAATAAAGTTCAGCAGATGAGCCGAGAAGTGGCATCCGAAGTTTAACACTTACAAATGGAAAGTACTGCGTATGGGTAGCAACAACTCCAGAGTAATGTACCAACTGTGTGGAACTACACTTAGAGTGGTAGAAAATGAAAAAGCCCTGGGGGTAATTGTGCAGTCACATATGAAGTTTTCTGAGCAGTTTTCCTACTTTTCCCTGCTAGCAAAATTCCTATATATCATTGACAAAACCCCATGACCTGCCCTGGTAGCCTGTCTGCATAGTACATGAAGAGCAGGTCATGGGGGGGGGGGTCTTGTCAATGATATACAAGAATTTTTCTAGTAGGGATGAGGTGATTATCCCCTTGTAATATAAGGCAATGGTCAAGCCACACCTTGAATACTGCATACGAGTCTGGAGGCCCCATTTTAGGAAGGATGTAGAGCTGCTGGAAAGAGTAAAGAGAAGGGCGACAAGATTGGTGAATGGAACAAAGGGGGTTCTCTTACCAAGAAAGGCTTAAGTCCTGCAAATTGCAGCATCTGGAGACAAGGCACCTACAAGGTGATCTGATTGAAGTGTATAAGGCCTTGAATGGTTGAGCAAGCTCAATGTTGATGGCATTCTTCCTCCCGCTCAGATTATGCACCTGAGGGGGCCCAGATTCAAATTGAGTAAAGACAGTTGTATAGATGTGTGGAAATTTGCCTTTAGCCAATGGGAGGTTGATTGCTGGAACAAACTTCCATCTGTCATTGTGGAAGTTGACATATTAAATAAAGTCAAGGAGAACTAGACAAACTTTTGGAGTGAATGGCTGGGTGAAATGGGAGAGTTTTTTTGGCTGATGCTGTTATAAAGCTTGCTTTCTTGCATCATATGCCTCTCTAATGCTAATGCTGAGTTACTGAAGGGAATGGGATTTATCCAAACATACTGAGAGAGGAACTAAAGAGGTAAGCAGATCTTTAGCCATAATTATGAGAGTAGCCTTGGAGTCAGGGGAGGGCAGATGTTTATGGATTGGAGATGTGTAAATGTATCTCCAATTCACAAAGTGTGATCAAAGGGTAATTACCATGCACTATGGCTGGGATTTTCCTGTATGTCAATCACACAGTCTAGAGAGCATCATAAAAGCTGTATACTTGGTCCAGTTTCTCACATGTTCTTTGCTTATGTTGAAATTTGAAAATACTACTAAAGAACCCTAACAAACCTGTAAACCAGGCATCATCATATCGTTCTATCGTGCTTTCCTGTTATTGGGAAAGTGTTGGAAAAACTTATTGTTGCACGGTTTCTAAATTATTACAATAGTAAGAATTTACATGTACCCAATCAATTTGGTTTCACTAAAAGAAAATCTACAGCAGATGCAATAAAGCAAACTATGGATAAAGCAAAAATTTGGTCTAAAGAAAGCAAACTTTGGTCTCTACTGCAAATACTAAATATTTCCTCAGCCTCTTCGTGGCTTTAAAGGGGCCTCTGACACCTATAGTGGCAAAGTGTCCTAGCAAGGTTCCAGGAGGCTGGGGTCTCTCTCCCCATTTACAGAATTATTACTGATTACTTTCAGGACAGATGCCTAGTTGTCTCGTCTGGACATTGCTGTGTATCAATATAATCGAGGCCGGTTACTCACAGCTGCCCTCAGAGAACCGTTCTCGGCTCTGTTTGCTGGAACGTTGTCCTTGATGGGTGGCTGGTTAAAAAACATGAGCGTATTTCTAAAGTTGCATATGCAGACAACCTTGTTGTACTCATATATGGTAATTCTAGGCTTGAATTAGAAGAATGTGAAAATGTGTTGCTTGACTTGAATACCTGGTGTGTAACTCACAAATTTGAGATTTCTGTAATATAAAAAAAAAAAAAAAAAAAAGCTCTTTAAAGGTAACCTTAATTTACAGAGACCACCAAACATAAGACTAAACAACCAACCTATTAAAATTATCATCCATACGTCTAAATAGCTTGGTATAATGGTCGACGATTGGTTTCAGTTTGTGGCCCATGCAAAATATATTCTCAAGAAAATAAAAACCCTTACTGGAAAATTGATTAGAATTACCAGATGTGCCTAGGGCATTAAACTTTCTGCATTTAAAATGTATTATAGAAGCATATTTTTACCTATAGTATGCTATGCAGCAGGTGCATGGTGCACTAGTATTGGGTAATACTTTGTAAAAAAGTATTTTGTGCAAGCTCAATGGTTCTTTTTATTAGCGAAATCAAGGGCATGTCATACAATTTCAACATTGGCTCTCCAGGCACTAACAGTTAAACTGCCCATTCAGTTTGAAATAATATTTAATTGCTTACAGTATTATAGGCGGAAGGGTCTACCTGTTGTTATTGACCACTATACACTTAATATACAGTAGAGCTACCAGTTAAGGAAGATGTGCAGAAAATTCAGAATCAATTCCTTGTAGATTGGCTGGGGTGATAGAATTAAGCAAATCAAATATGCCTTGGTTTAATCCGGGCTTAAATTTAACTTGCTTAACAAATCTAACTTGGAACATGGCCCATGTACGGGAAAAGGTTGGACACTATTGTCCTAGATGGAATGACAGGTTTGGAAGGTGATTTTGCCTTGCAGATTCATAATGCTGAAATTTCAGACTGGTTGTAATATTTTGGGTATAGTCTATTATCTGACTTACTGTACTCTTGTTGTGAGAAGAGGATTTCTGACTTGCTAAATTAAAATATGAAATTTTGTTAGATTTAAATCAAATAAATAAAATATAAAATCACTATGAAATTTTGTTAGATTTAGATATTGAGCTGTTGGTTGACAAATTTGTATCTTAGGTTGAGATCAGATTTCAACAGAGTTGACCTGTAGTGAAGCGGATAAACAGGTTATCCAATTATCACAAGACAGTGATTATTGGTTTAATGTAGTTGTTGCTGGGTGTGGCATAATAATTGGATGTTTTGAATTATGTAAATTGCTTTCCTACTGGCTGTGAAAATCTTCATTAGCTGGTATTTTAACTTTGTCTTTTCTTCACTGCATGGTGTTGTGTTAATATTAAGACTGGGGTGTCTTCTGGTTTTAATCAAGTCAAACGAAAATCATGTCTTGGTATCTGATCGTCACAGTTGTGACATGTTAATTTTCGTAGTACTGCTGCCAGGTAGGCAGTTATTGTTCTAAAACTGAGATTAATTATCTTATTTTAATAACTGATTATCTTTTCCACTAGAACCTTTTCTCTTTTCTACCTACTTTACTTCTTTTCTGGGGATGCCTTTTTCTCTCATCCCCTTGCTTTCTGTCCACTTTCCTTCACCTCCATTTCCCATTTTCTTTCTTTGAACACCCTGGGGCTCCAAGGCTTGCCTGATAGCCCCAGAAAGAGTCTCAGTTAAAATGTATTTCCTGGAGTTTGTTGTTTGTTTGTTGTTTTGGTTTTTAGGAGCATTATCAACTAAGGCCATATTGCTCTGGGATATGTGGTGGTCATTCCCTGACCTCTCCGCATCCTCCGTATTTGGTGGTGATGGGCTTGAACTCCGGTCTAATCAAGAAGCGTGTGCTACGCACTACTGCTCCTTCCCACCTGGCTACGGAGGGGCCATTTCCTGGAGTGCCTCCTTGTCACTAAGGTCAGCAACTTTACAGCCCTGGCTGTGAAGTTGCTAGGTGCCGGTACTCAATATAAGAACACACATACTTACATACATTTGCTGGCCTTATGACTTTTCAGATGCTACAGTGGCATATAGGGGAAACCCTGGAGATTGCAATTAAAACAAACACACCTTCACCTTGATATCAAAATAGAATTCTACTGAAGTGATGCAGATTCTGAATCTGTTGCAAATGCATCTGTTGATGAGCAGCTTCACCATTGTGGGTGATCTTGTCATATTTTCATCTCTGAATAGTAAAAGAAGAGAACTAAATCTCTTCTTTTATTATTCAAAGATGAAGTTCTTCAAAATCTTCAGGCTTGGGTTGAAAACTTAATTTGTGAATGTGGACACATTAATATGTTTGAAATATCTGCTTGTTTTAAGTCTTATGGTCTCTTGCTATGAGAGAAATTATGCTCTGTGTCAATAACCATTGACATGGAACAGATTGGATCCTTTTAGTTCTCCTTCAACCATCTATATTTTTAGCCTTGCCACCATGACCAAGTAGATGGTGATTAGTGTACTAGTGTTTAGTCTTGGTAAAGAACACAAAAATTAACACAAGGTGGCTTTCATTCTAGGCCTTTGGTTATTTTTTCCTTTAAATTTCTCAATAGAATGATATAACACTGTTCTTTATGATCTCACTGTAAATTATACTGAAAACCACTTGGTCACTAGAAAATGTTTGGTAGCTGCTGCTGCTGCTCACAAATCAGACTTTTCAGCAGGGAACAGAAAAACAAGGTGAAACCTTACCTTTTTATTCAAGGACAATTGTATAGAAGAAATGAATACAATCTCTGTGAAAGGTGTAAGTTTTGGATAAGGACTATTTTTTAAAGACAATGAGCATAACTGGCCCTCCCACGAAAGTAAAAATAAGGTCTGTTCTCTAGTATCATAAACAACATTTGGTACAATGTAACTAAACCTAACAAAACATTTTTATTAATGCCAAACTGTCTTTCATGTATATTTCATTTCAAAAATTTCCTATATAAAAGTGTGCAGGAAATTTTTTTTTAAACCACAGGTATGCTTATAAACACAGTGTTTAATGCCAGATGAAATTAATGGAATGTATCGCAAGGGAAAGTTATCAAGAATTACAGCAATGTATATTTTAATTTTAAATTATATTACTGTGTTGCAATATTCTACCTGCTGCCAAGTCCTCCAAGAATGTTTTATTCTTTTCAATCTCTCCCAATTTTCCAGTTTTGTTTCCATCAGCACCTTCTGCATGTGGTTTGTCAGTCAGTTTTCGATAGTGAAGAGTTTCTTTTTTCACTACCTTTTGAACTAGTTTACGTACCTGCAAAATGTCAATTTATTTAGTTAGGCTGTTATGGTAGCAGATTAAAAAAGGACATTAAATCTTTGATTTAAATGCACAAGCCAAGTTTAGTAAAAGGTATATGGATAATTCAGACTTGGAATGACAAGGTTAGAACTTGTGGAATCTCCAAGCAAATCCAGATACATATAAATATTTATATATGTATCTGGATTAATATAACCATTTATATATGTATCTGGAGATAATATAACCAGAAGACAGATGTTATAAATGGATAAATTTTATTAATTTTTCAAGATCCAATAAAATAACTTGAATTTTTTAAAGCTAGAAATTTACAAATTAATTCAGTTTTGAAGTTCTATAGATATAATTATAGCCATAATATATAAACTGTAAATGATTATATGCATTTAAAAAGAACTCTGTAATACAAAAAAAAAAATAAATAAATAAAATAAAAAAATAAAATAAAATGAAAAATTCACTTATACTACGTAAAGTCACACAAATTTAGTTAATATTTGTTAAAGTGGATTGTCATTGGATCCTGAAGTGATCAGACGTGCTATGATCACCTTCATAAGAAAGGCAGCCACAACTACCTTTGGCATTACTCTTGATACCAACAGAGGTATCAAACAAGAAAGAAAGCGTATTATGGAGGAACTGCACAGAATATGGCAGGTACGCGAAAGAGAGTACCAGAGGTAAAAATGGCTAGCCCAAAGGCTCCACCATGGTTTTCCCCAGGCATTCTTCCTTATGGACATTCCTTATGTGACATTCGTCCTTATGGGGCATAGATTCCTCAAGGATAAACAGACCTCACTGAAAATTACTGATGATCATATCTGTAATTGTGGCAAAAGTGAATGGGAGCATGCTATGTATTACTGCCCAGACTATAAGGATCACAGTTGTCATCTAATTTCTAAAATTCAGGACCTACCAAATGGTCAAGAACATCTCTTTGTTACATCGAAGTATTACTAAAAAGCGCTGACTGTGTATGTGAATGCAGTGTTCACGACTTACAGACTGAATGTAAACGGGATCCAAAGAGTCTGAGACCCTGTTGGGGGCCCTAACTTAAGTGCTCCTATCTAAACATACAGATTTTATCATCAGATCTGACACTACTTGATTTGACTGCAAACACCTAATGGTGTAGGATGCTGATGCTGCTACAACATGGGATGATCCTAAAGTAGATCTCCTGGATGATGCCTCAGTGCACCAACAATGCTGACACCCATGTGGTGTGGGATGAATTCAGTGCAACTCAGCTTCCCGAGCAACACTGACTAAACAAAGAACTTCACAACTCTAATGGTGTGAATTGCTGACACCGTTAGGTGTGGGATGCTGATGCTGATGCTGTCACTGAGTGGAATAAGTGCCTGGATTCTCAGGCAGCTATTCCACTGAAACTGACTGCTGTCGGCTCAGTGGCATGGAACTACAGCGGAAGTCAGATCTAGAGGAGCCCTATATAAATAAAGGACTAATCAAAGACATGAATTTCAGTCACTGTGCCCACTTCCCACCTAACTGGTTCGAATGGGAAGTACCACTGATTATCTGGGGGGGGGATAATGGAGATCAGCTGCTTGCATCAGCCTGGGGTGAATCTCATAGTAGCCACCAGGGCTATGCAGGCAAACCCCCCCCCCATTCTCGTGTATTAATCTATGATGATAGAGGTCCAGCAGTACATTCTGCAACCCATGACCCTGTTAGCCATGCATCTCCATGACCAGGATGTTAGTTTTCCCTGTATCTGGAATGCTGCAGACATCTTCCATTTTGGCATGGGATCTCGTCGTCCATTAGCATTAGTATTAGCATTAGAAAAAAACCCACTTCCTATTTCATCCATCCATTCACTCCAAATGTTTGTCTAGTTCTGGCTTGAACTTAATTAAGTTGTTGACCGCCGCTACAACAGATGGAAGTTTGTTCCAACTACCAACCACCCGCTGGCTATAGGCAAATTTCTGAAAATTTGTTATCTGGTGTGCGAAAATTTGCCTTTAGTCTGAAGTTTTATATCTGAAATTTGTTATTTAATTTAATCCTCTCACTAGAAATACAGAATGGTATACAGTATCTTTATTTTCAAATTCCACATGTTGAAATAAATTTCATCCCCAGGTTTAAATGGAAAAACATGGTAAACTCTGATCTATTCATACCATTTATAGATAGCTTATTTTGAGACCTTTAACAATGCTTGATCACATGCTGCACTGGTATTTCTCAACCTTTAAGGGGCCATGAGCCCCCCCAAAGGAACTATTTCTTGTCGATACCAGTCCCTTCTTTATAATTTTGCTTCTTTAGATTCCAAACCATTTTCATCATCAGTGTTCTGCCAAGAGTAGGTCCATGCATGCACACACAACTATTACTCCCAATCCTCAGCACTTCTCCATAATCTCCTTACCCTCAGCGCTCCTCTTCACCTCCCAATACGCCTTTTCAATTCATCTACACATAATGGATTTCCTCAATCTCCCTCAAACCAGAAGTTGAGGGCTTTTCCCTCCATCACATCCTTCATCAGTAATTCACCTCGCAACATGTGCCCAATCTAATTTATCTTTCACCCTCTGATTATTTCAAACAAACATCTCCTCTCACTCACCCTTCTCCTTTATTAGACCACATATATAATATCGGTGCAGATACACCACAGCCAACCCACAAAACCAAACCACGTATGCAGTGCAAAGGCACTGCCCCAAATACATCTCATACCAAGGCTACACACACAAAGAGAAAGCAGGCATTGCACCACTTCGAACAAGCAAAGCCTCTCCACTAGAGAAGTCCATGAGGCAACCTCATGGTTTTAACCCTTGATCTTTACTCCCCTTCCCTGGGGGAGAGATGACCTTCCCTAGTACACCCCCTCCTCACTCTACCCCCATTTCTCTCTGGGTGGATGTTTCTGCCTGCATTCATCTCCTATTAGTCCAAGAAAATAGGCCTATGTTCCCAGGATTCATATTTAATTTAGACAATGTAGTGTCACTGGGAAGAAACGGATTAAATAAAACAGGTTGAAGTTAAAACTCTTAACTGTTCAATAAACTGAAACAGTTAAAATAGGAACAATATAAAAGTAATAAACACAATAGCTTTTGGACGGGAGATGTCCTTCTTCAGTTGTGATAATTATTGCAAAAGTACAGATTGTCATGTGCTTGCTGTGGTGGTCATGTGAGGTGAAAACCGCGTGCTACAGGTGCAGGCAACAATTAGCTGTTGGAAGTGGAGGCTTGTGATTGCAGCTGCAATGCTTGGGTATGCTGTGAGCGCCAACATTTGTCAGCTAGGAGGATGGTTGCCTCAGTGACGGGATCGATGCAACCTCCTCTGTTCCGGTTAAAAGAATCGCTACAACATGAGATGTAGAGTGATTCCAACCAGACGTGGCGACTGTAATGGCAGGATTGGTCAATAATCTCAACATTGTGCTGCGGATCGGATCGATGTCATGCTAGGTAGACCAGAAGTGCTCAGCAAACACCGAGTGCTCCATATCTGCTGAACGGATAGCTTTCTCGTGCTCAGAGACCTGATTGAGTTTTCTACCAGTTTCCCCAACATAGCAGCCAGTGCAGTCACCGCAGGAAATACGGTACACTAAGCCACTTTGCGGGGGGGACTGGAATCAGGGGAATCAAAGGTCCACAAGGAAGGTGTACTCTTACGACCTATCGTCTCCTGTTGTGGTTCCCTGAAGTACGAGTTATTCAAGTTCGTTTCTGGTCTGCTCTCGCCCCTGGTAGCATTAGTAGAGGCATATGATGCAAGAAAGCAAGCTTACGCAGCATCAGCCAAAAAAAAAAAAAAAAAACCCCTTCCACTTCACCCCTCCGTTCGTTCGAAATACCTGTCCAGCTGAGCCTTAAATTTATTTAAGTCTGTGTATTAGTCTGTGTATCACCCAAGCTAACAGTTTTCCGACCGAGCTAACACTGTCTCAACAGCAACAGCAAATATTTTTGCACCCTTTCTATTTAAGCATATTATCCCATTCCTGTAGAAGCAGTCTTTCCTCTTGACAAGCACAGACCATAGTGAGAAAAATTCTCCCGCACGAGCATTGCAAAATCTCTCCCTGGCTGACTTGATTGACAGGGCTTTCATCATATACTCCCTCCTATCATGTCTAGGCAGAATTGTAGACACTTTTAAATTTAATCCTAACTCGTGACTTGTTTTCAACGACCTGTACTTGTTAAGTAAGTCTGCATATCTCCTACTCTTAATGTCATTAGTGCAAACATGATATCTGCTCTACAATGTCATCAGCTTTTGCTCCTGGCAGACATATTCTGATCCTATTCCACCTATCCTTTTTGCAATATACAGTAGACTCTTGATTTTCTGGGATAGATGGGAAAAAAAAAAAAAAAAAAAAAAATCCTGGATAATCGATTTCCCAGTTAATACAAAAATGCAGTAAGTCCCGGTCATATGTTTCAGGACTTCTTCTGTAAGTTGAGTTTTACGTAAATCGGGAATGACTAATAAAATATTGCTACTACATCTGTGAAATGCCAAAATGACAAAAACCACATATCCTCAGAAGAATGAAGAAAAATAGTTATATATTTTTCAATTAATTAGTTATATATTTTTTATATATTAGCTCTGTATATAGAAAAAAGTTATATATTTTTAATTAGTTCAATTAAAAACTTTATCTAGGAACAGCAGTGTTCGTAGCCGGAGTGGCACATAAGAAAAGAAAACATAAAAGGAAGAAAAAACACACATGTTATTGCTGTAAGAACTTATATGTATTTTGTAGCCTTGGTTATCATAATTGACTTCATTGGTGCTGATCCCTTCACTGCTTCTCTTATTGTGTTCACTGTTGACACTGACAAATCTGAATTCCGCACGATAATTGTTAATATTTGATTTTCAAACATCCTTATTTTCATTTTCTGATCCGAATCGATCGCTTTCCTTTTTTTGATAGACTTACTAGTACCACTGTCACTTATTCTCTTAGTCAGCACCATGATAACTGTCAAAATGAAATCTGTAAAGAACTTCACAGGGTTAAGGCGGAAAACACACTATTATCACCCCATGCGAGCTCACATTTTACTAAAGCACATTTCTGGAGTTCACTACCATAAAACAATAAAAACAATTTGCACTTTCTGAGTTATTGGGCTTTCTGTTAGTGCAATTCATTATAAACGGGTAGTAAACTCTATTGTATTGCATTTGCGATAATACTGATAGCTGGAATTCTGTGGGATTTTATGTTATTATGATGAAATGTGTTGCCTTCACTGAAATCTTAAGTCATAAAAAAAAAAAAAATCTAAATAAATTTTAAGAATCTTCTCTCCATTCCCATTTTTAAACTTGTCTCCATATCTTGCTTGTGCAATTTGTGCGCGCTGTGATCGTCATTATTGATTGTTTATTATTATTATTATTTTACTGTTTTAAATTTTACAATTCTAAAAAAAGAAAAATTATGTACCAGGTACATAATGAGTTGCTGCTACTCTACTCTGAGACTGATAGTGTCACAGTGGCAGTTGTTAAAAACATCTTTACTGCAGGAACTCATGAAACTGGTACAGTAAAATAAATAAAAAAAGTATTGCTGCATTATTTTTATTGAAAAAATAATTTCAGTACAATGAAAAACAATGAATGGAATTTTTCATTGTACTAGTGTATAATGAAATACTTCATATAAAATATATTATGTAACACTAAATTTATTGGTCTATGGTAACTGAAATAAGACAATTTTGACACCCAAACGATTTTAATTCCCGAGTAAACACTCCATCGATTGTCGTTCCATTACGTGTAGTATTTACTAAAGTATTTGACTTAATATCTAAACTGAAGACATCTTTCATAAATTTACAAAACTTCTTTCCAGCCTCAGAATTTATTTCTAGACTGAAATCACCAGCGAGAACTCTAGGTATATGATCCAGTGGCTCTTCCAATGATTTTGCCCCTTCAACGGAATACGGCATCAAATTCTTGTTTATGAATTTTTGAATTATATCTAACGACATCACTGCAGTGATGTATATGGCAACAATGAAAATAGATTCACTATTGAATTTGCACAAAGATCCACAAAGGTCTCCAATTTCATCTAATATCATTGTCACATTGCTGCTATTATGTTGTGCAAAGATATGTGGTGTACTGATGATAGTTGAACCTTCACGTTAATATATCTCATCGCAACACCACCTTTTAAATCGAGTCACATATTGGAATGGTTTAAGTAATATATGTTCATCATTATCCATACACGATTCACTTAATATCAATATTTTGGATTGCTGTAAGATTGTGTCTGTTTCGATATCTTGAACACGAGCCATAAACTTTGTATGATCATTGACGATATAGATATACCACTTTGTATGAAATCTTGCAGTTCATCCTGTAGAGATGGCAGCTTATTATTTTTCAAGCGATCTAGTTCAGCACAAAGTTCTATATTACTAGTAACTTTGCCATGGTGAAATGTGAAATCATCGTGGGGAGATGTAATATACAAACCTTGCAACGAGGTTACTTGAGATAATTCCACGTATACAAGTTGTGCTGATGATCTTTCTCATAATTATTAGCATAGGCATATGATGCAAGAAAGTAAGCTTATGCAGCATCAACCAAAAAAAAAAAAAAAAAGAACCCTCAAATTTCACCCCTCCATTCGTTCCAAATGCCTGTCCAGCTCATCCTAAAATTTATTTAGGCTATTAGCATCCACAACAAAAGATGGAAGCCTGTTCCATCAATCAACAACACCGCTGGCTAAAGTCAAATTTCAACACATCTATTCTACAACTATCTTTCCTCAATTTAAAACTGTGCCCCCTCAGATTCTTAGTCTGAGAAAGAGGAAGAATCCCCATCAGCTTGCTCAACCCATTCAAGGACTTTACATCTCAATCAGATCACCTTGCAGGTGCCTACTTTCCAGGCACTGCAATTTGCAGAACTTAAGCCTTTCTTGGTAAGAGCACCCCTTTGTTCCCCTCACCAATCTTGTTGCCTTTCTTTGTACTCGTTCTAGCAACTCTACATCCTTCCTAAAATGAAGCTTCCAGACCTGTACACAGTACTCTAGGTGTGGCCTCACCATTGCCTTGTATAACAGGATAATCACCTCCCTGTCCTGCCCTGGCAGCCCATCTGTACTGCTCAGTGAACTTCATATTAGACTGCACAATTACCCCCATGTCCTTTTCACTTCCCACCTCCCTGAGTGTAGTACCACACAGTTGGTACGTTTCTCTTCGGTTATTGCTACCCATATGCAGCACTTTGCACTTATCAATGCCAAACTTCAGCCGCCACCCATCAGCCCATTCTCCCAACTTATCCAGACCCAGTGAGAGCAGCACACCGCCACTATTCTCACCAACAACCCTGCCAACCCCTGCATCATCCACAAACCCTGACATTAAACCTGATACACCTTCACCGACATGTATATACAAAGCAACAACCGGCCCAACACGGAACCCCTGGGAACTCTAATAATAAAACCTGTCCAAGAAGAGCAGCGTTCACCGATCACCACTCTCTGTCGTCTCCCACTCAACCATTTCCTTTATCCATTGTAGCAACTTATCCTTAATGCCACACCTCTCCAATTTGTACAGCAGTCTTCCATGTGCAACAGTATCAAAATCTTTCCTGAAATTCAAGTACATGATATCAAAATTATTTTTGGCATTCAGTTCCTTTGTGACCACATAATAGCATTCAATCAAATTGGTCAGACAAGCCCTCCCTTTAACAAACCCATGCTGTGCCTTAACTACTACTGCAGTCTTGTCTAGATGATCCTGCAATGCTTCTTTAACCAGTGATTCCATTATTTTCCCCTGAACACAAGTAAAACTCAAAATATATAGTTCCTATATTTACCTGTATCACTTTAGAACCCCCTTTGTGAATTGGAGATATATTTGCAGATCTCCAGTCCATAGGGACCTCCCCTGATTCCAAGGAAGCACTCATAATTATGGCTAAAGGTTTGCTTACTTCCTTTGCTGCCTCCTTTAATATAACTGGATAGTTCCCATCCACCCCAGGTTCCTTTTTGATGTTTAAATTCAACAATATATCCTCCACTTTGCTCCAAAGCTATTACAAAATCACTTAGCTCCTGTTAGAGTTTGATAAACATTCCCTTCATAGAATAACTCCTAATGTGTGAATGTGGATGCAAAATAATCATTCAGTTTATCAGCTACTTGAGCAGGATCATCAATAGTCGAACCATCTATGTTAAGTGGACAAATCTGATTTATTCCCATCCTTCTAGTGTACATAAGTAAAGAACTCTTTGCTGTTTTTCTTTGCATCCTTTGCCAAAGATTTCTCATAATCTGCCTTCGCCTGCCTAACCATCAGGGGTAAAGGAAAGGGTTTTTGCTTTCGTAAAGGCGAGTACAGTGGTCTCCAACAGTTTTTAAATTCTGTACAGTGGGATCAACTGACGATGTTACCAACAGTAAATTCTAAGTGGGAAGCTACTAAAAGTTTCATACTTATTAAGAAATACTGTTCAAGGTTTAGGCCTAAATGGTTGTCAAATGAGCTAATGAGACTCGTAACACAGAAGAAAAATGCATGGGATGCATATAAATTATCAAGCGACTCAGAAGTCTATGGCAGATATAAGTTAATCTGTAATCAGGTGACAAAGGAGGTTCGGCAGGTGAAGGCAGATTACGAGAAATCCTTGGCAAAAGATGCTAAGAAAAACAGCAAGGATTTCTTTACTTATATAAACTCTAAAAGAAAGGGGATGAATCTGATTGGTCCACTTGACATCGATGGTTCAACTGTTGATGATCCCGCTCAGATAGCAAACAAACTGAATGAGTATTTTGCATCTACATTCACACATGAGGAATTATTAAGGTTTGAAAATGGCAGAAGGTTATCAAATTGTAGCAAGATACTTAATGATTTTGTAATAACTGAGAGCAAAGTGGAAGAGAAATTGTTGAAGTTAAACGTAAGAAAAGCACCTGGGGTGGATGGGATCTATCCAGTTATATTAAAGGAGGCGGCAAAGCAACTAAGCAAACCCTTAGCCATAATTATAAGAGCATACTTGGACTCAGGGGAGGTTCCCACAGACTGGAGATGTGCAAATGTATCCCCAATTCACAAAGGGGGATCGAAGGTTGACACGAGTAATTACAGACCAGTTAATTTAACTTCTGTTCCGGGTAAAATAATGGAGTCGCTGGTTAAAGATGCATTGCAGGATCATCTAGACAAGACTGCAGCAATAATTCACACACAGCATGGGTTTGTTAAGGGAAAGTCTTGTCTGACAAATTTGATAGGATATTATGATGTGGTTACAAAGTAACTGGATGCAAAAAATAATTTTGATATCATATATTTGGATTTCAGGAAAGCTTTTGACACTGTTGCGCATGAAAGACTATTGTACAAATTGGAGCAGAATGGTGTTAAGAGTAAGTTGCTACAATGGATAAAAGGATGGTTAAGTGGGAGAAGACAGAGGATGGTAATCAATGGGTGCTGCTCTTCTTGGACTAATGTTATTAGTGGTGTCCCACAGAGTTCGGTGTTAGGTCCACTGTTGTTTTGTATATTTATCAATGATATTGATGAAGGTATATCAGGCTTAGTGTCGAAGTTTGCAGATGATACAAAGGTTGGCTGGGTTGTTAATGACAGTAATGGCAGTGTGCTACTGCAACAGGATCTAGGTAATTTGGGCAGATGGGCTAAGAAGTGGCAACTGAAGTTTAACCTTGACAAATGCAAAGTACTGCATACGGGTAGAAGTAACCCCAGAGAAACGTACCAACTGTGTGGTACTACACTTAAGGTGATATGAAGGCAGATATGAAGTTTTCTGAGCAATGCAGACAGGCTGCCAGGGCAGGTCATGGGGTTTTGTCAATGATATATAGGAATTTTGCTAGCAGGGAAAAGGAGGTGATTATCCCTCTGTATAAGGGAATGGTCAGGCCGCGCCTTGAGTACTGCGTACAGGTCTGGAGGCCTCATTTTAGGAAGGATGTAGATTTACTTAAGCGTGTACAGAGAAGGGCAACAAGATTGGTGAGGGGAATGAAGGGATCCTCTTACCAAGAGAGGCTTAAGTTCTGCAAATTGCAGTGGCTGGAGACTAGGCACCTGCGCGGTGATCTGATTGAGGTATATAAGGCCTTGAATGGGTTGAGCACGCTGAATTCTGATGGGATCCTTCTACTTGTTCAGATTACGAACCTAAGGGGGCATAAATTCAAATTAAGAAAGACAGATGTAGAATAGATGTGCGGAAATTTGCCTTTAGCCAGCGGGTGGTTAATTGCTGGAACAAACTTCCATCTGTCGTTGTGGAAGTTGATAGGTTGAATAAATTTAAGGAGGAACTGGACAGGCATTTGGAGAGAATGGTGTGATTTTTTTTTTTTTTTTTTTTTTTTGTTGGCTGATGCTGCATAAGCTCATACATTTGCTTTCTTGCATCACATGCCACTACTACTACTACTAACCACCTTTGTGACTTGATTACAGACTAGCTTATATCTGCCATAGGCTTCTGTGTCACCTGATACTTTATATGTATCCCATACATTTTTCTTCTCTGCCATGAGCCTCATTAATTCATCTGACATCCATTTAGGCCTAAACCTTGAACAGTATTTCTTAGGCGGAATGAAAAGCCTAGTAGACTCCAAAATGAAGTCCCTGAAGGCTTCCCATTTAGAATTCAAAGTTGGCAACATCATCAATTGATCCCACTGCACAGAATTTAAAAACTGTCTTAGACCCCTGTAGTCACTTTTAAAAAGCAAAAGTCCCCGCCCCTTTATCCTTGATGGTAGTTACATATTTAAGTAATTCCCACATCAGTAAATTTTGATCACTGTCATCCAGTGGTTCCTCTATCTGTAAATTCTTAATGCATGAATAATCACTGCTGATAATCAGATCATGCATATTACTCCCTCTGGTTGCCTCTTGAACATGTTGCTGTAGAAAACAGTTATCCGATAAATCCACAAAAGTCTTGCTACTATGAAAGTGACCAACCCACAAGTTCCAGTCAATATCTGGAAAGTTAAAATCCCCCATCACAAGACATTCTGATTTACTGGCCCACTATTTCTCTGCACAACTGCTCATTATACTCATCAGATTCATTACACACACCTATTCTCATTTTTCCTTTTCCAGTGCTTATGTCACACCAAACAGACTCAACATTGCATTGTCCACCAACATCAATTGGATGCACTTCCTTAGATTTTGTGTTTCTTAACTAACAGCAATATAAAACAATTTACAAATGTTTATCTTGCATTCTTTGTAAAATGACTACACTCTGTCTCATTCTTTAAAAAAAGTTAATAAATGGCAAAAGTGGTGAAACTAACTTATAGATAAATAACTTTTTACAAATAGAAATGATAAAAGTACCTGGGCACGGGAAAGTTGGAGCCCAACAGTAAACAGAATTTCCTCTATATCTTTATCCAACAGGTAACCACAATGAGTTTGGTCAAAATATACAAACGATAAGAGCAAATGTGGATCAACAGTATGCATCTGAATTTTTCGTTTCTTTTTCTTTCTTTTGTCTGCAATAAATGATGACAAATAAATTGTATTCATATTATATGATAACAAGAACTGTTAGGGGAAAAAGATTAAGCTATATTTGTATAATGTTTGAATGGCATTTTGCGCAGGTTATTTTGAAACGAAAGCATTTCATCTGTGTAAAGTTTAGAATCTATTTATTACTAATAGAGTCTAACAATCATATATAATCTATTTATTACTAATTTATTATTAAGTAATAGTCTAAACAACTACACATTACATTTTTATTTCTCCTCTGCTTCTTCAGTGACTGAAAAATTAAAAATAAGATGACTTACCTATTAATTAACTATTATATTTTGATTTAAATCATTAATTTTATTCTTTAACTGAGTCAAAGCAAAGTTGTCAAAAATTTATTTGACAACTTTGGAAATTTGACAAAATTTAACAAAATTAATACTAAAGCACTTGTAATTTTACTGTCATACCATTACAAAAACACAAAGGCCTAAACCAACGATGACTTCCTTCCTTTTGTCTTTGCTTCGTTCTAGCCAATTTAAAGATCTAGATTTTGACACTCTAGATCTTTAAATTGACACTCTACTTTGACAATCTACTTCTAAAACTAAAACATTTTAAAGATTTTTAGAATTATTTATTTAGTCTTTTCTAAAATTATAATATTAGAATAATTATAATAATTATTCCTATTATATTTTGGATATGTGTCACATAGTTAGCACAACTGAACTCAGCTATGGTGATTCATCTTTAATGTATATTATCATTGACATTGAATATTGCTACTTCAAATAGTTGAAATAATTGTCAATTTGGTCTTTTGATGTTTATATAAAAGTAAGATTAAATTTAAAATTAAATTAATAATTTAAGTCAAAATATAATAAAAATAATGAAATGGGTAAACCATCTTACTTTTAATTTTGCAGTCACCAAAGAAGTGGAGTAGAAAACACATCTACAAAATGTACAATTATTACCTTTACACAGGTGGAGTACATTCATTTCGAGTATTTTGATTAGGCTATATTTTCTTGAATAAATTGGATCACAGCTGAACTTTTTTTTTTTTTTTTTTTAAACTGACAAAGAAGACAAAAGGTTTTGCCTATCAATAAAAAAAGTACATGTACAACTGTTAAATCTATGTAGTTGCTTTGCTAACTTAAATTGCTTGTTAGTTAACAAGCAATTATTTGTCCATACTAACAAGTTGAATTATTTATACTACTGCAAGAGGGAAATAGAGCCATGCTGTGCCACAAGTATTACCTGTAAACTCTGTGTTCTACAAGTTGATTTATGTATTATGGGAAGTTAAAGAGCTGGAGGAAAATTTGTGTTATCCCAAGTCTAATATGAAATGAAAATTCTTGAAAGATATTTGTTTCACTAATCATAAATTATTTCCCCCCTCCCCTACTGACCATAAAACTTCTTGCTTGGCAAGAATGAGTCATTGTGAACTAACCATGCTGCCTGACCTTATATCCAATGCATTAAAACAAATCCCTAGAAAAAAGTGTGTTAAGCCATCATGTTTTTTTTTTTTTTTATGAAAACCCCAAACACGAAAGGTATCAAAACCTATAGTACGTAGTACCGTGCATGGGTTGAAGGAGAAGTATGGGGGGAGGGGGATGCTGGAAACTTTGCTCTAGAGACTAAGCACGGGTTTCACCACTTCAAGCCTCCAATAAGCAAAGTGGTGGTATTTCACCGGTTGATGAAGGTCATCTACCACCTGAAAATAACAGGAAGAAAAGTATGATAAGATAAGTCAGCACCATACTAAGTCAATTAACACATGATCATGATTTTGAGATACAAACAATATTTGATTTATGACTGCATTAAAGAGGCCTGTATCTTTGTTTCATCTCAGCCAATTTAATGGCTCTAAACTTTGGCACTAGCTTCTAAAACTAAAGCATTTTAAAGATTTTTAGAATAATCAATTTTTTTTTATAATCGCGATAGCTATTAAACAGAAAGGACAGAATTCTGGGGATATCTGGATCCTAGGCAACACGATGCTATCACCCATCTTGGTAGTGGACGAATATAGGCAGGTATATAGGTACACTGCATTCATGTAGACAGTAATTCGATGTCAGTATGGATAAACATTGTGAGTTAACCAACTTTGAATGAGGGATGATAGTAGGTGGCTGACTCAAGGGTCACTCTATCGCGGGGGGATGGTACAGAAATTAACTATCCCCATTCGACAGTATCAAGAGCATATAGGAAATACACCATTTCCGCAATAACATCTCATCATGGACAATGCTTTGGGTGGAGAAAGGTGGTAGATGAACGTGGCCGTTGACATCTCTCTCGCATTGTTTCAACCAACTAGAGATTATTGTCTTTGGTGGCCCCTAGACATTTGTCCAAATCCACCTAATATCTCTGAATTTTATTATCCTTATACAGGATATCCAGCCACCAGAGAGCAGTCATCACCTAGAATAACCTACCTGATGCTCGTCCTTATGAACGTGGAGCTGGGCCTAAGCCTACTGTACTGTCTGTGGTGACTGCACAAAATTCCCGCACCCTCTTGTAGAAGTGCCAGACTAGAGGGCGCCAGCAATCCCACCCCCAAGCCGCCCAAAGCCTGGGAGCCAGAAAAAAAAAAAAAAAAATACTAATAAAAAATAGCATTAACAAAATATATATATTTATATATTAATAAAATAAACTAATAAATCTCCCCTCCCCGCACAGGTATTCAGGAATCAAAGCTTCCTATTCCTATGGGCAGAGAGAAAAAAATAAAAATAAAAAATAATAAATAAATAAATAAAAATAAAAAATAATAAATAAATAAATAAAAATAAAAACACCTTCCTGGTCCACAATCCTGCACTCAGTTACTTACATAGTACCAGAAAACAACAACAAAAAAAAAATAATAAATAAATAAATAAAATATTAATAAATAAATACAAAAAAAAAAAAAAAAGACCAGGGTGGTAGGGGGGGAAAAAAAAACCCTCTACTTCCCCACCCAAATCTCACCCCAGCAATTTATCCCACACTGTGTTAATTTCCACAGTGACAGCAAAAAAAAAAAAAAAAAAACAGGATAAGAATAGGATGGGGTGGGGGGGGGGAGAAAAAAAATCTATACAGTAAACAGTTATTAGTTTACAAATATTCAGGCTGATAACTGTCTTCTTTTTAGAAATACAGAAATAGCAAACCTTTGAAAAGCAACAAACTTATTATAATCTGATGAGTAATTTTTATTTCCATATCTCAAATCACTAATTACATTCTTTAATTGAGCTTTGTGATTCTCATACAACAAACAATCATACAATACATGGCACTAAGTTTTTTCAACACCACATACACAGTAAGGGTTTGATTTTAATACAAAATAATATAATTTACTATTCAAAGAACCATGCCCTGTTAACAAAAAAGAAGTCTCCATACTAGGAAAAACCACTTGTTCAGTTTAAAACATGAAAAAGAAACATTTGGAATAAAATGTCTGATGACCGCACCAGTAATACTGTCCATAACCAACTGGAGTGGCGCCTCCGTAGCCAGGTGGGAAGGAGCAGCAGTGCATAGCACATGCTTCTTGATTAGACCAGGGTTCGAGCCCGTCACCACCAAATACGGAGGATGCGGAAAGGTCAGGGAATGACCACCGCATATTCCCAGAGCAATATGGCCTTAGTTGCTAATGCTCCTAAAAACCAAATAACAAATAAACTATCCATAACCAACTGGAGAGCAACAATTGCACATAATATCACCGCCTTCAATGAGGGAGCTGCCAGAAACGTCTCAACGAAGAAGACCATCTGGCAATCATTAGCCGCAATAGGTTATGGGAGCCACCGATCCACCAGAGTACCATTGCTAACACCACGACACAGGACGCTATGCGTCAACTGGGCCAAAGAACATTGGCACTGGATCTTGGATGATTGGACACGGATCTCCTGGTCTGATTAGTTGCATTTACAATTATTTCGAGAAGACAAGTGGGTGCATATCTGGTAGAAACCGCACAAAGCTATGCATCCATCATGTCAACAAGGAACTGATCAGGCAGGTGGACGGTCGGTATTGGTCTGGGGTGTGTTCAACTGGCACCAAGTTGGGACGTCTGGTGTGTCTAGATGCATCTCTGAACGGTCCCAGTTATGTGTCCAACCTTGCAGACCATCTGCATCCCTTCATGGTCATCGTGCATCCATAGGGAAATGGACTCTTCCAGCAGGAAAATGTGCCTCCCCACAGTCCTGATGACAAGAATATGGTTCGAAGTGCATTCCGCAGATTTTACCACCACGTAATGGCCTCCCTGTTCACTGGAGATGAACTCTGTGGAGCATCTTTGGAATTCTATGGAAAGGTCTGATCAAACTTTAGCTCCTCCACCCAGAAATGTGATGGAATTATGAACAGCAGTGCCACAAGCATGGATGGAAATATCTGTAGAAAGGCTACCTGCTTTCGTGAACTAGTGGACTCAATACCTTGCTGTGTGACTACCCTTATCTGGCCAAAAGGTGGGCCTACCTGTTACTAGGTAGTTATCTCATGATTTCTGTCCACTCAGTGTAAACAGTTACACTTTTTATGGCAGAAGGTTATCAAATTGTAGCAGGGTACTTAATGATTTTGTAATAACTGAAAGTAAAGTGGAGGAGAAATTGTTGAAGTTAAACATAAGAAAAGCACCTGGGGTGGATGGGATCTATCTAGTTATATTAAAGGAGGGGGCAAAGCAACTTAGCAAACCCTTAGCCATAATTATAGTTAGATCTTTAAGTAATTCCCACATCAGTACATTGTGATCACTATCACCCACTGGTTCCTTTATCTTCAAATTCAAAAAGCTAGAAGTCTTTTTCAAGACATTAAAATGGGCATTGGAGAAGCGGCAGATAATTCTGCTCAATTTTAACTACTGCTGGATGGTTTGCTAGATTCAAGAAAAGGATAAATATAACAACCTTAGCAAGTTGTCAAGTGCCACTCATGATGAAGTCCTGCAACATTATCAAAAAATTATTGAAGAGGAAGGCAAATGTTCTCATCAAATTTTCAATGTTGTTGAGCCTGGCCTTTTCTGATTGCAAATGAGACAGACGATCCAGGATTCAAAATTTCAAAGGACTGTCTACTCTGCAACTTGGTGGGAATGCTTTGGGAGAATTTAAACTAAAGCCACACGTAGTTTAGCACTATGAAAACCTGAGTGGCTTTCAGGGGTGTTGACAAGGAGACATTGCCATTTATTTGGAGTTCTAATGAAAAAAGCATGGGTAATATCTGCATTATTCTATGAGTGGTTTGTAAATCACTTTATTCCAGCTACTGAAAAATAATGCAGGGAGAATGATTTGACATTTAAAATTTTATTACTCCTTGATAATGGGGCGGGTCACTCTGAAACATTAACTAACTAATCCAAATGTAAAAGTGGTATTCTTGCCTCCCAATTTCACCAGATTACTGAAATATATGGACCAAATGGTAATTACAACTATTATTATTATTATTATTATTATTTTTTTTTTTTGCTGGTGCATCATAAGCCTTAGGCTTATGATTTAATAATGTCACCAGTGACATTATTAAAAATTACTGAAGAGGAAGGCTAATGTTCTTGTCAAATTTTCAATATTGATTAGACTGGTCATTTCTGGAAAAAGATGCTGTCACGGACTTTTATTGCAAACGAGGACACAAAAATTACAGGATTCAAAATTTCAAAGGATTGTCTACTCCCGCTACTTGGTGGGTATGCTTTGGGAGACTAAACTAAAGCCACGTGTAGCTTACAACTCTGAAAACCCGACTGGCTTTCAGGAGTGCTGACAAGGTGACACTGGTTATCTGCAGTTCTAATAAAAAAGAATGGGTTATATCTGCAGTTCCATGAGTAGTTTGTAAATCACTTTGTTCCAGCTACCAAAAAATAATGCAGGGAGAATGAGTTGGCATTTAAAGTTTTATTGCTCCTTGATAATGTGTCAGGTCATCTTATAACATTAACTGACTAATCCAAATTAAAAGTGGTATTCTTGCCTCCCAATACCACCAGCTTAGTGCAATCTATGGACTAGGGCTTACAATACTGGTCAAAATCTTAATACTGGTATTTCAAAAACAAATGTTTTTCTCAATACATTTTGATGACAATTAGGTGCAATAAAGTAAGGAAAAAAACAAGTACTATAATTGCTTGAATTCATGTTTTAAATAAACTTTTATTGCAATAATAAATATTCTGAAAAAAAATCATTAAAATACAAAAAAATACATATTGTTACTGCAAAGTTTAGTTATGTTTAAGCATCCACATTACCTGTCCGAATAAAGTGAGCTTTTAAGAAACATAAGCAATCAATAGTATGATTGTTTAAAATGGATCTAATTTTGGTGCATATTTGATTAGTGGCAGGAAAACGCCCTTTCGAATTTTATTCTGGCACTATTGTACTGTGATAATCATAGACGATCTCAGATCATATTTTCTAGGCTTTGAACTTTTTTAGCAAGAATAGTTAAAAGTATTTCATTAATTTCCGACTCAAGTTCATCTTTTAAAATCTCATTGGAGTCAGGCAATTTCTTATTTTGGAAAGAATTTGCAGCACACTGATGTTCTGTTCCATGTTGGTCTTCCGTGGTTGAATTATGTTCATCATTTTCTGAAGGAGAAAGACTTTTTATTAAGCGAAGTATAATTTTCACTATAGTATCTTTACTGAGTATGGGAGAGAGCAAAGAGTGGGGATCAGGAATAAAGAGAGCAAAGAGTGCAGTTAAGGAATTCTTCATATATATAAATGCAAAGAACAGAAGGACAAATCAGATTGGATCCTTATGTAATGGACGTGGGATAGTATTAGATAATATAGCTGAAGTTGCAGATGAATTCAACAGTTACTTTGCATCGATATTTACATAAAAAAACCTCTTTGTGTCAATGAGATATTATGGAAGTGAAGTTGAAAAAAATGTAATTAATGATGTTGAAATTTCAAATGTTTATTTAATGAGAACTTATTATTATTATTTCGCACCTACAGGCGAGTAAGGGTCCTGTGGTTGGTGGCATATACCCTATAATCTTAAAGGAGGTGGCAAGTGAGTGCATTGAACCATTAAGGCTAGTTATGAGAGCATCAATGGACAGGAGAGATTCCATTGGATTGGTGTAAATTGGAACATAAAGGCAATTCTAGGAGTGTTTACCGACCGGCCAGTCTAACTTTAGTAGTAGGGAAAATCACGGAAGCAATGATCAAGGGTGGAATTCAGGATCATTTAGATGGAAATGGAATTCTGTTTAACAAATCTGGTTAGCCATTTTGACAAGTCACTCGTGAGCTGGATTTAGGGAATAATTTCGACATGGTTTATTTGGATTTCAGCAAAGCATTTGACTCAGTCCCACATGAGTGGTTATTTTATAAGTTGGAGTAGGCTGGAATCATATGGAAAATTCTTAGATAGATAGCACGATGGCTTGAGGGCACCAGGCAGAGGGTTGTGATAAATGGTTATTCCTCAGATTGGGTTAATGTAAGAAGTGGGGTTCCCCAAGGATCAGTACTGGGACCACTGTTGTTTTTGATTATCTTATATGACATCTATGAAGGGATGGAGGGCATGAGGTCTAAACTTGCAGATGATGTAAAGATCATTGGAGTAGTTAATAATCGCCGCCAAGCAGAGCTTCTTCAGAGTGACCTAGACAGACTTCCTGGATGGTCAGAAAAGTGGCAGCTATGCTTTAATTCAGCAAAATGCAAGGTTTTACACCTGGGGAACAGCAACCCCAAAATAACTTATACACTTGGTGGAGCTGAAATAAAGTCAGTAGTGGAGGAACAGGACTTAGGAGTTATGATACAGTCAGGCATGAAATTGTCCGAGAATTGTGGACAGGTTGCAATGTTGCATGGTGTCCTATCGATGATTTATCGAACATTTGATAGTAGAGATAATGACTTCATAATCACATAAAGGTGATTTTATAACCTTTATGTGATTAAATTATAAACAATTATTTTTTTTTAAAATTAGTACTGGAAAACCATTATTTTTTGTATCAATACTGGCATTTCAATGGACAGAAAAAAAATGACAAAATTCCAGAAAAAAATTACTAGGATCTCGGTATTGTAAGCCCTATGGAGCAAACGGCAACTGCAACCTTCAAATGCTTCTATTTACGTTGCACAATTAGCCAAACTGTAGCAGCTACCAGTACAGATGAAATTGTAACCCTGAAAAATGTTTGGAAAGGATACAATATATTAGAAGCAAAAATATTGACAATGGCTGGAAAGAAATGAACCAACAATAATGAACTGCTGTTGGAGAAAACTGTGCCCACAGTTTGTATTTGGTTGACAGAATTCTGAAGAAACTGAAGAGCAAATCATTTGGGAAGCTACAAAAATGGGTTTGAGTTTGGACTTGGAAATGAATGCTTCAGATGTAGAAGAATTAAGTATCATTCAGTTGAACTGACAAATGTTGAGCTAATAGAAATGTATAAGAAACTCGGAGAAGAGGCAGATGAAGACAATGAACATAGTATGAACCCCCCCCCCACAAAGCCTTTTATAGTCAAATTTCTTGCAGATTCTTTAAATCAAATCAAGGGTGGCTTTAAAGGCACTAGAGAATAATGACTGAAATGCTAAATGAAGTTCTACAGTCTGCAAAAGTATTAATAGAGAGCTAACCTGCCTCAAACAAGTGTACAAAGAAATTAAAAAAAAAAAAAAAAAAGTTGTGCAACTTTAACTTCAGACTTTCTTCAAGAAAGTAGAGACGAACCTGGATTTGATAATCTTAGGACCAGTTCTGCACAGTAGTACCTAATGTATATATGTATTAAAAACTAAAAAAAAAATACTCTTTAAAGAATAAATTTACTTATTTTCAAATTATGTATTTTTACAATAAACTTTTTAGGGCTTTTGCATTGGAGAATAAGGACCACATCAGGTTTTTCGGAATCCAAAATGCAAACATTATATCAGTTCCCCCCACACAGAAGTCACAGAACTGAGCATGTTGCTGAAACTTTTGGTCATCACCAATTTGGTTCTGGTTGCAGGGCCTACACAAGTACAACTGTTTGACCCTCGTGGGCAAACAGTTGTAGCTGCCTGTATAAAACTTTATGGACAGCTCTGCACAATAGTCACAATTATCTAGATGCCCTCTTGATTGACTGAGACTATATAGAATAGAAATGTTTCACTCTTACACAAGCACTAACAGTGAAACAAAGATTACATTATTTCATTGCATTATTTCTATCATTGTATTAGTACTTGATTTACCCCATTGTAACTAATGTCTGGATCACCAGAACCATTCCTGTGTTGAACACTTCTGGCTATGGATGTAATGCTGTTCTTGGATGGAATACCCTCCTGCAGTGCATGACAAAATTTCTTTGGGTTTAAGTAACCAGTTTTATTTCAATATACTATTTGACACATTCCATTTTAGCCTGCAACGTTGCCATTTTCACTTTACACTACTGTGTTGCCTGGATTGAAAATGAAAAATAAATTCAAGCTGCTAGAAAACTTTTGAGGTTGCTACATCCTACTAAATTATACTAATTTCTTTCTGTCATATGACATAAAGAATTGACTGAAAATCCTTCCAATCTTTTATGAACATCCTATATATCACTTTTTTCCCAATTTAGATTTTAAGTTTAAATTAGAGAACATAAGTGTAAAATAAATATACCTTTTTCTTTTTTGTCATCATCTTCATCGTCATCATCTGATTCATCATCATCCTTATCACTTTCATCCTCATCTCTCTTGCGGTGTTCCTCACGTTCTTCCTATATTAAATTTTAATTTTCATAAAGTTGGACAACAGAAGGACTGAAATAAAAATGTGATATCTATTCATACCTATCAACTCTTAAGAATAACAGAAAATCAGAACCTTTTTGATTTTTCTATCTAGCCACCAGAGAAAATTTATGCTTTTGAAGTATACAAGGGGAAGTTTAAAAAAAAAAAAAATCTATATTCACCCAGAACTAGTTGTGATGGAAGGTTGAAACGAATACCATGTATTACACTTTTTCAACATAGTCACTAGAGAAAATGACACATTTTTATCACCTCTCAATACACTTCTGCAGGCCATTTTTGTAGGCTGACTGTTCTTCAAACCATGACTCAGCAGCAGAAATCACCTCATCATCAGCAGCAAAGTGTTTTGCGTGACAAAAGGACTTCGGGACAGAAAAGAGGAAGGACTCCAAGGGTACAAGATTGTGGGAATAATGTGGCAGTATTTCCAATCCACATTGATGGGCACACTTCACTACATGTCCTATCATCCAATGGGACATGTGAGGAATTCAGAGGAGCATTATCGTGGAGCAGGAGCACACCTTTTGACAGCTTTCCCCATCTTTTTTCTTTTATAGTAGCACACAGCTTTATGAGAAGTTTGGGATAATACTTTGCCATCGCAGGACAGCATTTTTGAAAGGTTAGTATTACACTATGCTGATCCAAAAAAAAAAAAAAAAAAAAAGACGACAACATTACCTTTGCTACACTTGGTTACACTTTTGCCCTTTTTTTTTTATTATTTATTTTTTTAGAGGGGGGGGGAATTCTACATGCTTCCATTGTTTTGACATGTCTTTAGTTTTGGTATCATAGTGATGGATCCAAGTTTCATCCATGGTGACCAGCAGAGAAAAACAACATTTCCTGTGCACACTGTGCCCATTCCTTCTGGTAATGGGTCAGAAGTCTTGGAACCCATCTAGCAATACTTTACTCATATGCAATCATTGATGGATGACATTCTCCACAAACCCTAAACATATTTGGAGCTCTGTGGCTAGTTCTTTGATGGTAATACAGCGACCTTCCAGGATTAATGCCTCAATTTTTGCAACACTCTCTTCTATTACAGCAGTCGCTGGGCATCCCGAGATTTCTTCATCATGCACTGAGGTTCTTCCACATTTGAAATGTTTATAACAATGTGCAAATAACATTGTTATAATGCATTGTCGGCTCAGATATCCATGGTATAAATCTTCTGGTTTGTCTGTACAGCATCAGCAGCAGTGCATTAGAGGCCAGAATAGGTCATGGATTGCAACTTGCTAACTTTCACTGTGGGATGGTAGTTGGTGACCCTTATGTAACCTCTAGGTGTGCACAACTGTGACTTATCTGAAACAGACCAAATCCAATGGTAGATGTTATTTAAATAGGGAAGACTATAGATGATTCTTAAACAAAAGGTCTGGATGACCTAACCTCAAACTTATGTTCAATGAACCCTAGAAGGTAGCTGGTGCTTCATGCATTATCATCTACAGAAATCAGAGCAAGTCCAAGAGGCCACAAGAATATGTCATATGTCAACTACCTCTAGAGAACTGCAGATAAGCCCAGTGTCATGGATAGCTATGCAAAATGGAATTTGGAGTGATTGGTGTTCTTGATATTCACGAAATTTAGAACAGTGGCAAAAGGTGCTAGTGGAGTAATAAATCTCATTATATGTTTCTTTCTGATAGACATGATTGGGGATGGAGATTTCCTGCAGATCGCTTCAATGTATTATCTTGACCACAAAATTTGGTACAGGCAGTCTGATGGTATGGGCTGTTTGTCAGGCATCTAAACTTGGGCTGTTCGTGGTAGTGACTTAAACCATGAATTGCATGACCTATTTGGATCTTTAGAGAATTATGCACTAACTCCAGTGTTGCAGTACTCTAGAAGGCCTCTGTCAGTATGATCATGACAGTTGATAGGAAGTATCACATAGGATCGATCTGTGGACACTGACAAAGAAAAGGTGGACTGGCTAGCTTAGAGCCCTGACCTCAACCCTAATGATGACCTGTGGGACAATTCTGTGCATTGCATTATACTATGGATAACATATAGTGTAATCCAATATGCTTTAGCAGCTTTGGGTGGAATGGAGGTGAATTCCAGCCAACAGCTAACAGATGTTGGTAGAAAGTATGCCTAGGAAGATTGGAGATGCCATAAAGGCCACAGATGGCCATAATGTGCCTTGGGTTTTTGATTTTCATGCTTGTGCATGTGTGTGTACACATCTGGTTATAGAGCAATAGTAATCATTGCTATAACTCTGATAATTTAATATGATTAAAGATCATAATAATAAACAGCAATACATATAATGTATATTTCATATTGTCAAAGCTATCATTAATTTTGGCATTTATTGTATTAACTAATACAGGCAACCCTCCTACAATGCGGTGCTTCTAACACTCTAACACGATTGATAAATTGCAGGAATCCTCGCACAAGACGGTACTTTATTTTTGAGCTTTTGTGTGGAGAAAACCCTCCTATAATGTTGGATGTAATTTTTCAACATTTCCATTATTTTTTGTGAATCTCTGCTGTTGACTTGCTAGTCGCTATGGAGAAAAAAAAAAAAAAAAAAAAGGATTGGGAAATCCTTGCATTAGTTTCTGTGCTATTGAACTTGTGCTTGTTTGAGACCATAAAAAATCTTCAGTTCGAAGCATGTAATGCGTGAAGGTTTTGTAAGGTTATTTTGGTTTTTATTTGATCGTTTACAAACTTTCTGGGTATATATTACTAAACTTTGTTCTTAAGAATCGTACTGGAATAATTTCTTTGTTGTGAATTAAATTCCGGCCCTAAATTATGCCTAAGGAACTTAGGCATAATTTGGCTAACTGTGGATATATTTGAAGAATGGTTTCTAAATTTTTTTTGTGCCAGTGGAAAACTATTTAAAGCAGAAAAATCTAGATTTTTAAGTTTTATTACTATTAGATAACACGCCAGGCCATCCAAAAAATTTAAATCATCCAAAATGTTGAAGTAATGTTCCTGCCACCTAATACAACTTTAATTCAGCCATTAGATCAAGACATTATATCTACCTTTAAAACTCATTACATCAGAAAATCGTTACAATGGATTTTGGAAAAATTTAATTCCAAATCTATTGAAGTGATAGAGGTATGTAAAAATTTTTCAAATGTGGACTGTAATAGAATCATAGCTTTATCGCTTAAAGAAGTAAAACCATCAACATGTGCATGTTATAAAAATTTATGGCAGTGTCAGTTCATTCAGGAAATATGGTCGAACCGGCAGAAAACAGAATCAGTGTGATAATAGAACTTACTAAGTCGGAAGGAGGGGAAGGTTTTGATGATATGACTACTGAACATCTTCAAGAATTACTGATAGCAAAAGAAGTTGGCAAAGCGAATTTAGTGGAAATGGCATTGGAGGTAAACCAAATCAATTCAGAGAATGATAGCACAGATGAAAATTCTGAAGTTCCAAATTTTACACTAAAATGCATACGGGAACACTTAGCCAAGCAATTAGAATCTTATTTTTTGAATGCAGATCCTTCAACCGAAAGGAACACAAAGTTCAAAAGGGAGCTTCAAAAATGCTTAGCTCCATACCATGCAAGTTACAAAGACTTATCAAGCAAAAGATCCCAGAATACTGATTTTTTAAAGAGAGCAGAAGAAAGTTCAGAAGGTGAAGATATTCTGCAACAAAGAAAACATTCTCATTTGATCGTGCTTTGCAGCAATGAAGAGGAAGAAAATTAAAATAAACAACATTATCTGATATATATATATATATATATCACAATTTGTAAGACATTTGTTCAGTTATTACTATGTTTAATATAAATTAAGTTTCCGATAGTTATAAAAATTGATGCACTTTTGTTAGCTTTTGGAATGTGATCTCATTTTTGTACTGGTTTGTACTCCCGTATAACATGGTTTCGCACTACATGAGATTTTTTAGGAACCTAACTATATTGTTATACAAGGGTTACCTGTACTTCATTAAATGCACCCCTATTATTAGTTTGTTCTATTATGTGGAAAATCTGGAATATTTCAAATGAATATGTAATTACCAGAAGTCACTGAACAAATATTTAATGATACAGCCTGGAATTGACTGAAAAGGCTAATACTATAACCTTCTTCCTATCATGCTGGGGCAAAATTCCAGACACTTTCACAGTGTTCTAACTCACGGCCTCTCAAATGACTTCATAACTATGAAGGA
Source organism: Mastigoproctus giganteus (assembly GCF_048544385.1). Lineage (NCBI taxonomy): Eukaryota > Metazoa > Arthropoda > Arachnida > Uropygi > Thelyphonidae > Mastigoproctus > Mastigoproctus giganteus. The sequence goes on along the minus strand of NC_143582.1, from coordinate 67,787,202 downwards.
ACTGCATGCAATCTATGGTTAATCTGCTTGTTTTGCTGGATAAAAAAAACATAAGTTTTGGGAGGGGATTGCAATCATCCTCAGTATGTTGAATGCGGCCATGGTGTGGGGGAAAAAAAAAAAAAAAAAAAAAAAAAAATCATTAAAATTCCAGCTGTTTCCAAATTCAGGTCTTTTCCAATACTGAAACAACAAATTATTTATGACTGTGCTTTTATCTGTGAGGCTCCAGACTGCCACGTTTAATTTCATAAACACCTGCACATAACCTTTTGTGCCCTTAAATTTTCCCTTGACAGATATATCCTGGTCCTATTCTACCCATCCTTTATTACACAATATATTCCTTCCTCATTTCTATAATAATTAAATCCTTCAGATCATAATTTCCTGTGGGAATAGAACTTTCTACCCTAGGTGATTCCTCCCTACAGCATGGGCATAGGCTCCATCATTCAGGAGAATGATGGAGCCCATGCCCCCTCCCCTAAGAAGCTGATGAGTTACTTGATTTAATTCCTTCCAGAGTATGAATTCATATTTTGAAACATGCTTTTTATGCTCAATTTTCTTACTCTTCGTGCATCACATGTACACAAAATAATCACCTACAGTTCTATTTGTATCACAATTAAAATTTGTTTGCCAAATTCAACAATTTGCAACTACCAAATAAGTGTCCTCATTTTGTTCTGAATGGTGTGATAATATATTCAATGGGCTACTTTTAAAAGCACTGTGATTTACAACTTTTGAGACATTCACTTAGCAATACCATTAAAAGACATCCTAAACTGTGAATCTGATGCTACCTGTAGAATGATGTTTATTTATTTATCAAATGTAGGTGTGATACTAATTTGCAGTATGTAAAATGCAACATCCAAAGCCCTCTGAAATGTATGGTCAGTTAAATATATTGTTAAAGTATAAACTAGTTTAAATTATGACAAAAAATATAGTATAGTGCATTTATTTATCGAATTGTTTATCCTTGCATTCCCCTTTCTGTCCTTCACCTTAAAAATTAAGATACATGAACAAATTTTCTTTGCAGCAAAGAGCAGAATTTTCATTTATTTAAACTTGCTGTTTCCTATATGATGGTTTACCAGCAATTTTCCTGCTGCTGGAACCTGGCCTGCAGCTACTGTCTATCCCTGCATTCTCATATTTGTTGTTCTTCACCTCATAAAAATTTGTAGAGTTGGACTCTGATGTAATTTATTCATATTTGGAATCTGGTATACATTTTGACATATTTAACACAGATGAAGGTTTCTAAGTGAAATATTAAGCATAATTCCAGCAATATATCAGATGCCATTACTTTCATCACATCAGATTTAGGCGCCTCCGTGGCCAGGTGGGAAGGATTGTTTGTTTGTTTGTGTTTTATTGGCGCATCAGCAGCTGAGGCTATTGGTGGGAAGGAGCAGCAGTGCATAGCACACGCTTCTTGATTAGACCGGGGTTCGAGCCCATCACCACCAAATATGGAGGATGTGGAAAGGTCAGGGAATGACCACCGCATATCCCGGAGCAATATGGCCTTAGTTGCTAATGCTCCTAAAAAACAAAATAACAAATAACAGAGATCATATTTCTTTGCCACTTCCAAATTCGGTAGCATTTTCTTAAACAAGGGTCTAGCATAACTGTTACACCTACAGGAAGAATGTATTTTACCAAAAATTATGGGAAAAGACAGTCATTGTTATAGTATCCTATTTGGTGTTTTGACTTTTCATTAAAAAAAAAACTGTATTTTTTTGTTGTTGTCTTTGCACTTTATGCTGAAAACGTATTTCAACTTTAAACGGATAGCAACATTATGTTTTCCAACAGGTGCAATGTTAATTTGCCCAATATCAATCTTGTTTAGGTACTGCAAGGCCACGCAGAAAAGACAAGGACAGAACTGTAAATGCGGATAGCTACTAAACTCTTGCCTAGCATCCCAAGAAAAGAAGATACTGGTAAAGATGTCACCACCCACAATGATTGTACCCTTACGGCTAACACAATTAGTCTGCACACTGACATGGTAGAATGCTTCTTAGCCCTACTATTTCACAGTCTCATTCCATCTCATCAATTCACCAACTTTTAGATTCCAGTTTGATCACAATCCCATCTGCTGTGTGTTGGACAGCACATCAGGATGATGTATCAATTAATGAATTGACAGAAGAGAAAAGAAAAATAGCACACAAGGAAGTAGTATTAAACCTCATCAAACTCTCAAAGACAATCCAAAAACAAATGTTTCAGAAAAGTACAAATCAAGTGGGCTAAATCAATCTTTCATTAACCCCTGTACAGCAACAATGAACATATCAGAACGTAGGCAGTCCAAATTTTCCAATTTATAAAACATTACCATAATAAGGGAAAATTTTACTGGTGTGATAAATGACCCCCCCCCCCTCCCCCAGAAAGCAGTGGTTGGCTCCAATGGCCATCCCCTGTTCATTCTCAAAATTTACAGCACCTATATTGTTAACTTTCTGCTTCACATCTACAACCAAATCCTTGTCAAAGAAAAGCTACCATCCATCCAACAGCAGCACATGCTATGTTAAGATGATATAAAAATGTAGCAGCATGGATAGCCACTAAATGCTTCGACTTTTGACTTGGTCACAGAGACTGCCATCAGCTGGTCTCTTACTTGAAGCTTTAAAGAAATCACAATCTATCACTGCAGGGCACTGTTTTTCACACAGATCTCCCTACTTGCACACAGTAATTAAGAGCAGGTCCATTAATACCAACTTGATGGATGTACTATTTTGTATCCAGCAAGCACGGAAAGATAGGGAACAATCAGATGTCATATTCTTTGATATTACAGCTGCATACGATAGAGCAGAGATCCCAGCACTAATCCAAATATTAAAATACCATTTTAATATTACTGACTACTCACACTAGCAAGGCTTTTGTGGATTTATTGGTAAATATTCTTACCATAATTATACAGATTTTGGAGCAAAGATATCTAATCATGCACTTAAATAGAAAGGGTGCAAGAATATTTGCTGATGCTATTGAGGCAGTGTAAGGTGGGTCAGAAAACTGCTAGCTTGGGGGGATACAAGGACTAATAGATTAACAGTAGCCACTGGAAGAGGTGAAAGTGATTCTTACACTGCTTCTATTGGAATGAGCAGCAGCCTGGAAAACAAGATGCAGGGTATTTCAGAGACTGCTGGGAGTCACCATGGAACAAGTAAATAAATGGACTGTGTTAGAGTAACTAAGGATAAGAACAAATGCAGGTATACTTGCATGTACACCAAGGCTAGGAGTATGGTAAATAAATTTGATGAATTTGAGGTATTGCTCAGAACATCAAAGGAAGATACTGTTGGGATATCAGAGATGTGGTGTCACACAGATATAAGGAATGCAGAACTGGAATTTGGGGAGTACAATGTGTTCAGGAAGATTATACAGGATAGGAAGGGAGGAGGGAGTTATGCTATTAGTTAAGAAACACATAAAATCCAAGGAAGTGAAGCCAGTCGACATCGCTGGACAGTGCAGTGTCGAGTCAGTTTGGTGTGACATGAGCATTGGAAGATAAAAATTGAGAGTAGGAGTGTGTTACAGGCCGATTGACTCTGATGAGTATAATAAGAAACTGTACAGGGAAATAGAGTGGGCCAGTAAGTCAGAGAGTCAATATAATGGGGATTTTAATTTCCCAGATATTGACTGAAATTTGTGGGTTGGTCACTCACACACTAGCAAGGCTTTTGTTGATTTATTGAATGACTGTTTTCTACATCAGCATGTCCGAGAGGCAACTAGAGGGAGTAATACTCTTGATCTGATTATCAGTAGTGATTCTTCATGCATTAAGAATCTGCAAATAAAGGAACCACTAGGTGGCAGTGATCACAGTGTGCTGAAGTGGGATTTACTCAAAGAGGTAACTACCATCAGGGGTAAAGGGAAGGTTTTTGCTTTTGTAAAGGCGACTATGGTGGTCTGAGACAGTATTTAAATTCTATACAGTGGGACCAACTGATGATGTTACCAATAGTAAATTCAAAATGGGAAGCATTCAAAGAATTTATCTTGGAAGCTACTAGGCTTTACATACCAACTAAGAAATATTGTTCAAGGTTTAGGCCTAAATGGATGTCAGATGAGCTAATGAGACATATGGCAGAGAAGAAAAATGCATGAGATACATATAAATTAATGGGTGACATGGATAGATATGATAGATATAAGCTGGTCTGTAACCAAGTCACAAAGGAGATTAAGCAGATTATGAGAAATCCGTGGCAAAGGATGCAAAGAAAAACAGCAAAGAATTCTTTACATATGTAAACTCTAGAAGGAAAGGGATGAATCAGATTGGTTGATGGAAGAGTTGACTGGAACTTAGTTCTGGAGACTAAACATGGGTTCCACCACTTCAAGCCTCCAATAAGCAAAGTGGTGGTATTGCACCGGTTGATGAGTCATCTACCCCCTAGTACTGCCTGGTAACACAGAGGGGGCGGCATTCCTCCATGTGGTGTGGGTGCCACATGTTGACTCCTGCTTACGTTGGTTCACACCTTGGTGGTCACCCACCGTGTGCTTGTGCATGGAGGTTATACCCAGGATTACTAACAGTCCCACCACCATGAAGGTACATGCAGAGGATTTGGCTGTCACAGACCATCCGGACTTTGCCGAAATTGGGTCCACTTGACTTGAGTGTCACCCAAATATCAGTTCCATCAGCGTTTTAGACTCCCGTGTAGCAAGTACAGCCTGTCCGGCATATCTAAGAGAACATCTGTGACAACCTCAAGGACTCAAGGTGAAGTTTTCTGAGCAATGCAGTCAGGCTGCCAGAGCAGGTTATGGGGTATTGTCAATGATATACTGGAATTTTGCTAGTAGGGAAAATGAGGTGATTATCCCTTTGTATAAGGCAATGGTCAGGCCAGGCCTTAAGTACAGGTCCTGAGGCCTCTTAGGAAGGATGTAGAATTGATAGAACAAGTACAGAGAAGGGCAAGAAGATTGGTGAGAGGAACAAAGGGGTTGCACTTATGAAGAAAGTCTTAAGTTCTGCAAGTTGCAGCATTTGGAGACTAGGCACACACAAGGTGATCTGATTGAGGTGTATAAGGTCTTGAATGGGTTGAGCACTCTGAATTCTGATGGGATTCTTCCGCTTGCTCAGATTATGAACCTGAGGAGGGATAAATTCAAATTGAGGAAAGACAGTTGTAAAAGAGATGTGCAGAAATTTGCCTTTAGCCAGCGGGTGGTTAATTGCCAGAACACGCTTTCATCTGTCATTGTGGAAGTTGATAGCTTATATAAATTCAAAGAGGAACTTGACAAACTTTTAGAGGGAATGGATATGTGAATTGTTTTTTTTTGGCTGATGCTACATACGCTTGGTTTCTTTCATCGCATGCCTCCATTACTATTGCTATTACTATAATAAACTTCCATCTGTCGCGAAAGTTGATCACTTAAATAAATTCAAAGGAGAACTGGACAAACGTTTGATGCAAATGAAAAGGTGTTTTATTTTGGCTGATGCTGCATAAGCTTGCACATCTTTTTCAAGTTGGATTTTGTGGCCTCATGCAAGAACCCGTGTGTGTGTGTGTGTGTGTGTGTGTGTGTGTGTGTGTGTGTGTGTGTGTGTGTGTGTGTGTGTGTGTGTGTGTGTGTGTGTGTGTGTGTGCAGCGCAAGCATCTATATTACCTTTGCCTCCCAACTGGCAGTTTCCTTGTATCTTCAAGACTCCTGAATGACAGATACACAAGATTCCTGCCCACCTTCATCCAAAGTATTCCATCTGTACAAAACACATTTTGCTAACACATAATTCCTCAAAATGCCTTACAGAATCCCTCAAATCTTGAGTTAATCCACAAGGTTTTCAGCATACAGTCCACCCTATCTTGTTTGGATAATAGAGAAAACAAGGGGTTGAATTTAACCAACAATACAACAGACAAAAATACATTGTGACCTAACACAATATTTTATCAACGTGTCTCCTGTATTCTCCTGAAAACCTATTGGCAACCTCATCAACGTTAGCTCCTGGCATACACCACCATTGTTCTAGTCCACTTATTATTATTTAGAAAAAACATCATCCATTTCCTGCATAACAATCTCCCAATAAAACTGAATTCTTTTTATCCACAGTGGTATGCACTTGACCATTCTGTTCTGAGGCCTGAATCAGGGACATATCATCTGACAATTCACTAGAAGCTCAAGTTTTCTGATGAATCACCAATTTTATTTGTGTCTGGGGTATCTAATCATTTCTTCAGTGATTGTTTTATGCAACAATGTACAAAGTACCAATTTAAGATAATTACACTCCCTACTTGGGGTACAATGAAAAGAATGACCTCTCCCTTTGTCACATATTTGTCAGATATTGACTCAAGATATCATAACCTGTGAATATCACGATATCCAGTGATGGAACATTTGAAGTGGTTCGTGCCATAGCCATTATTATCCATCTAAAAGGTATGATTAGAAAAAAAAAAAGTGGGCACATGCCATATTTTATTCACTAAGTATTTTTTTTGGGGGGGAGAGGAGAAAGGGGCAAGGGAAAGCAAGAAATAGCTTAACAGTAAAGTTTATAATTTTATTCTTGATTTTGGCTACATAATAATAATAATAAAAAAAATAATTTTCTAAGTGGGTCATGAATTCTTAGAGCAGATATGTAGATGACATAATTGCAATTTGGAGCTACATATCTGAAGAGCTGCAAAAATTTTATGATGTGCCCAACAACTACCACGAGAAGATAAGGTTTAAAATTGAGTTAGAAGACAATGGAGCCTACCTTTCCTAGATATAATCCCAAGAAAACCCACAAAGTTACAAATGGAAGTTTACAAGAAACCAAAGATACCGCAATCATACTGAATCATAAATTTTGCCACCCTCACTCAACTAAATTTGGAGTATTTAAATTTTTCGTCTTCGGAGCTTACTGGAGCTGCAACCATTCTCTTTGGTGAAATCTCTGAATCCCTATTCCACTACCTTGAAGAATGAAAATAACTGCTTAATCCTATGAGTTCTTGAAATGTCCTAATGGTCGGCAACAGACTTACTTGCAACTTCCATGACAGATTAGATCTATTTGGGAGGTGCAATATGGCCTAAATTGCTCTTGCACCAGAAAACACCACCACAACAACAACAACAACAGATTAGACCTAAATACAGCACACAAGATTTTGAAAAGTGAAGGGTCTGTGTTAGTTTACTGTCTCTAATTTTGATTGAAAAAGCTCCCACAATTCTGCTTTTTCACCAGTGTTTCCTGAAGCTCCATCTGTGACAAATGAACTAGCAAATTTGAATATGTGGTTAGTAGTATCTTTACTGTATAGTTGCAACAAACTTCTATAGCAAGATGCTCCTTAGCTCCATGACAGGTTGGCCCACTTGCTCCGAGAACATATTCTTCAGTTATGCCAGATTTGCTTACAACTTTAAACCTATAGATAAATTTCATCATGGAAAGATATAGATAAATAATTACAAGTTAGCGATTTTTTTTTTTTTTTTTTTTTTTTTTATGTGAACCCCAAACACGAGAGGTATTAGAACCTATAGTACTTAGTACTGTGCTTGGGTTGGAGGTTGAGAAGACGAAAGAAGATATTTGTTGACATTGGACTTGAACTTCTGTAGATTGTAATTTTCAGAAAATACGTATGAAGGAAGGTTGTTCCAGAAAACGGCAGTTGAATGAATAAATGAGGAAGATGAAAAGTTGGTTCTGTGGGTTTGAAGTTGGACAGTAAATGGATGTTGGCTGGTGGCGGCACGTGTTCGGACTGTTTTGAAAGAGAGAGCGGGAATTATAGAAGCCAATTCAGAAGAACAGTGCCCATGGAAGTATCTGTAAAAGAGGCATGCAGCAGAAACAGTGCGTCTACGAGAAAGCGAGTGGAGAGACTCTGTTAGAGATGAGTCATTAATTAACCTAACTGCCCTCTTCTGAATGGAATCAAGAAGCCTGAGAGAGGTTTTGGGGGCACCACCCCAAATGTGGGAACAATATTCCATGGCAGGGCGGATTTGCGATTTATACAGAGTGAGCAGCTGTTTGGAAGAAAAGTAACACCGAGAGCGAAAGAGAAAACCAAGTTTTTTAGATGCAGAGGAAGCAATATTTGTAATGTGCTTGTGCCAAGAGAGAGAGATTAGAAGTCAGGGTAATCCCCAAAAGAGATATATCCTTTTGCCTAGAAATTGGAGTGTCACTAAAGATAAGCATAGGAGCAGAAGAATCCTTTTTGCGAGATATAAGACAAGACTGAGTTTTAGAAGGGTTGAAATCAACTAAGTTGTTTTTGCCCCACTGGAGAATTACCTGAAGATCGGCATTTAAGGAATTGGTAGCAGATTTTCGAGAAATTGAAGCTGATTGAGCAGGACAAGATTTCTCAAAACGGAAAGTTGAATGCAATGTGCTATCATCGGCAAAACTATGGATGGGATTTCCAGTCAATGGAAGAAGGTCATTGATATACAAGAGGAAAAGAGTGGGGGAAAGAACTGAACCTTGGGGGACACTGGCATTAGTGGAGAAGTTAGAAGACAGAGAGCCATCTACCATCACCCTCAGTGAGCGATCAGAGAGAAAACTGGATAACCAATTACTAAAAACAGTTGGCAAACCATAAGATGGAAGCATGTTTAGAAGACCTTTATGCCAAACACGATCAAAAGCCTTTGAGATGTCAAGAGTAACTACTTGTGTTTCACCGAACATTTCCATTGAAGTAGTCCATAAATGGGTAACATAAGCCAGGATATCACCAGTGGATCGACATTGACGGAATCCATACTGGTGATCGTTGATCAGACGGAAGGTTTCTAGGTAGTTTAAGAGTTGGCGGTTAATTGATTTCTCCATTACTTTAGAAAGAGTAGAAGTAATTGCAATGGGATGATAATTGGATGGGAGGGATTTGTCAAACTTTTTAGGAACTGGCTGGATATGAGCAAATTTCCAAGCAGAAGGAAAAACACCTTTTGAATAAGAAAGTGAAAAAAGGCGGCAAAGAATAGGAGTAAGTTCAGGAGCACAGATTTTGAAAACAATTGGAGAAATACCATCAGGACCTGGAGCTTTCTTAGCATCAAGATTCATCAAAATCCTTCTGATATCCTTTTGACGGAAGACCACAGGAGGCATTGAATGGACCGTGTTGGGAATGGTGGGAGGTGTTTTACCAAGTTCATTAATACATGAGCTGGAAGAAAAATGGGATGCTAGCAGGTCAGCTTTATCCTTGGCTGAAGTGACAACAGAACCATCTGGTTTGGACAGAGGTGGAAGCAGAGATGGGCAAAAGTTGCGGCCAATAGCTTTGGCAAGAGACCAGAATGCTCGGCTACCATTAGGGCAAGAAGCAAGTTTTCTACTCTTAGCCTGTTCAAACTCTAGTTTGGACTGATTAATAACTGCTTTACAATTGTTGCGAGCTTTGGTGTAGGCAGAAAATGAAACTGAAGAATTAGAAACAAGCCAATTACGATATGCAACATTCTTCTCTTGAACAGCCTTAGCACATTTATTGGAAAACCAAGGTTTAGATAAAGGACGAGATTTTAAAGTGGAGTGTGGGATAAAGGATTCCATTCCTGCAAGAATAATTTCACTGACACGATCTGAGCAAACGTTGACATCAGGAGTTTTGAAACAGTAATCCGACCAAGGAAAAGAAGAAAAGAAGTCTCGCAGGTCATCCCATTTTGCATTCTTGTAATGCCAAACAACACGAGGTTGGGAATAGCCATGAGATAAAGGTTCCATTGGAGAAGAGACAATCACCAAGTTGTGATCTGAAGTGCCTAAAGGACCTCTCACTTCGACCGTGCACTTAGAAGGGTTGTTTGTGAGAAAAAGATCAAGCGTATTGGCTGTATGATTCGGATTGTCCGGTATTCTTGTAGGTAAATGAACAATCTGTGCTAGGTCATTAGTAATTGCAAAAGCCTCAGCATCTCGACATGCTGGGTCGGTGTGACTAGAAAACGGAAGCCAGCTGGAGTTGTGAACATTAAAATCGCCAAGGAAAATTACCTCACTGTTAGGAAAGTTGGACTGAAGAAAGTCAAGTTGCAACGAGAGGAAGTCAAAGAGCTCCAAGTGATTAGTGGAGTTGGGAGAACGGTAGAGACAACAGATGAATTTGACACAATGAGGTAGAGAGATTTTAAGCCAGAGAAGATCAAAGAGAGGAGATTCCAAACTGCCAAGTCTCTGACAGGGAATATCAGAACAGACATATGCACAAGTACCATCTTTGAGGCGAAAGGAATCATACAGCGAATAATTTGGGCATCTGAGATGAGCAGTAGTTGAATCAACTGATAACTGAGATTCTGTCAGAAAAAGTACATGTGGTTTGGCAGACTGCAAGTGGAAATGGACATCGTTGAGATTAGAATTGAGACCACGTATATTTGTGAAATGAATTAGGAAGTCCTTGGGAGGTTTAGATATTTTCGCAGATAAGCTTGTTCTATTAGTTTGACAATTCATGGTCTATTCAATAGTAAGAAAAAGTGGGCGGGACATGCTGTATGAAGTAATGAAATTTTTGGATATGGCGTACATGTGGTAAGAATATACCCAGATCCTTGCATAACGTGGCCTTGACAATGCTCCCCGCATACACACTACTCGGACTCCCCCCAGTCACTATCTGGCAGAGTAGAGGTAGCAAGATTATACACTAGCTGATCCGGAAGCCTCCTAGAGAGTTACCAATAGGTTCGGTCCGGTGTACTAACCAGCGGCCGGCCTGCGAAAACCATTTTAGAGCTGTACCCTCGAAATGTAAGGAATATTGGATCTCGCCACGACGTTCATCATAACCTCAAAAGTCATCAATCATACTGCATGATGGAAGAGATAGGGAAGGGTTGACCGGAACTTAGCTCTAGAGACTAAACATGGGTTCCACCACTTCAAGCCTCCAATAAGCAAAGTGGTGATATTTCACCGGCTGATGAGAGTCATCTACCACCTAGTACTGCCTGGTAACATAGAGGGGCGGCATTCCTCCATGTGGTGTGGGTGCCACACCTCGACCCCTGCTTACGTTGGTTCACACCTGGGTGGTCACCCACCATGTGCTTGTGCATGGAGGTTATACCCAGGATTACTAGCGATTTGCAAATATAGTTCTGTTGCTATTTACTATGTCACTGTAGAAATTCCTTATGAGCTTGTAGAGTCAAATACTGGAAGTTCATATAGTCACTGCATCACTGGTGTCATTGAAAGAAAATTTTTGTGCAGCTTTTGCTACAACCCGAGCAGGAAATGAAAAAGCACTAAGTGTTAACTTTTTTGACACCTCCATAGGTATGCAAGAGCATACTTCCAATACTATTTCCCAAGTTTTAATTTATCTTTGATAATATTTTCCCCACACCTGAATGTTGGCAGAAGTTGAAAGTTTGTCTGGGACAAAATTATTTTCATTGTCAGTATGAACGTTTTTGTAACAAGTAAATAATGTGTCAGTTGGGTCGCCTTCATAGCCAGGTGGGCAGGAGCAGTAGTGTGTAGCATACACGTCTTGATTAGACTGGGGTTCGAGCCCGTGACCACCAAATACGGAGGATGTGGAAGGTCAGGGAATGACCACCGCCTATCCCCAGCCTGGATAAAGTGTGAGGGTTGGCGTCAGAAAGGGCATTCGGCCAAAAAAATTGCATGCCAAAACAATAAAAATGCTGACTCCATATATAATGGGAAAAAGCAAGGACAAAAAAATAATAATAATAAAAAAATAATGTGTCAGTTGGCAAGAATATTTATCTTGATTAGCATTAAATGATCCTGCCAATGTAGTTAAACATTTTCCTAATGGATTTGACACAGCTACTTTTCGTTTCCTCTTTTAAAATATTGCTGGACATTTACTCAGGACTGGGGTTTTTAATATAATCTAATATAAGCAATACTGCAAAATAAATCTTTTACCAATAAAAAGTTACATTTACCTTCAAATCAGCCAAAGAAGTATCAAAAGCAATATAAACAAAACCACACAAATATGAAACGGTAAGCTCTATGTTCGTTTCCAGTCGTTCTTACATAAATTCACTAATTACTTTATGCTAAACGACTAAATCACAATTGTTATATATATCCCTCAAAATGCTGTCATTTCTCATTTGTACGTGCAACAATTCTGATTCATGTCAAAACCTATATTCCCGGAGCACAGTAGTGCACATATTCTTAACAGAGGGCTTCAAGTTATAACATACTTTGCAGTCTGACTTGAAAGTCTGACTGGGGATATGCTAAACGACTAAATCACAATTGTTATATATATCCCTCAAAATGCTGTCATTTCTCATTTGTACGTGCAACAATTCTGATTCATGTCAAAACCTATATTCCCGGAGCACAGTAGTGCACATATTCTTAACAGAGGGCTTCAAGTTACAACATACTTTGCAGTCTGACTTGAAATTTTGGAAACTTGTGTATGGGAACAAAATGTTTTGAATAAATGCTGGGCAATACTATTTGGTTTACAACATTAACATATCTTATTTATAACTGTAAAAACTATGTTCCATTTTCTTTTGATTTGATGACAGTTTTTAGAAGTGTTTATAACATGATCCCCAAACACATTTTTTCCTTTAAAATTTGCTAGTACATAATGTATTAAGTAACAATACAGTTTTCAAACAAACAAAAAAAAAAAAAAAAACGCACTTTTGTCTCTTTTGTGTGCAATGTAAAATGAATGTGCAGTTTTCTATTCCAAGCCAGTTTGTCTTTCTATTAGGAAAAACATTTTCTTGTCTTTTTCTTGAAATGTAAATTTTCTGTTTGAGATCAGTTTTTCAGTGTATAAAGCAAATAATAAGAAATAATTTTAATTGAAATTATTTTACTACATTAAGCATATACTGAAGATAGAGGTACTAATAAGTTTTTCTAAACACTAGCATTAGCAGAGGCATATGATGCAAGAAAGCAAGCTTATACAGCATCAGTCAGTCCCCCCATTTCACCCATCCATTCGCTCTAGATGTTTGTCTAGTTCTGCCTTGAATTTATTTAAGCTGTCAACTTCAACAACAGATGGAAGTTTGTTCCAGCAGTCAACCACTCACTGGCCAAAGGCAAATTTCCACACATCTATTCTGCAAATGTCTTTCTTCAATTTGAATTAATTGAACTTGCCCAGATTTTCTTCCACTTGCCAGTGCTCAACCCATTCAACCTATACACTTCAATCAGATCAGATCACCTCACAGATGCCTGGTCTCCAGACAATGTAATTTGCAAAACTCAAGCCTTTCTTCGTAAGAGCAACCCTTTGTTCCATTCACTAATCTTGTTGCCGTTGCTCTTCTCTGTACTCATTCCAGCAGCTTTACATCCTACCTAAGGTGTGCCCTCCAGACTGTATACAGTACTCAAGGTGTGGCCAGACCATTGCCTAATACAAGGGGATAATCACATCCTTTTCCCTGCTAGAAAAATTCTGTATATCACTGAAAAGACACCATGAGCTGCTCTTACAGACCGTCTGCACTGCTCAAAAAACTTCATATTTGACTGTACAATTACCCCCAAATCCTTTTCACTTTCTACCACCTTAACGTAGTATCACCCGGTTGATATATTACTCTGGGGTTACTGCTACTGTTAATGTTAAACTTCCGTTGCCACTTCTCAGCCCAGTTGCTCAACTTTTCTAGATCCTGTTACAGTAGCGTAATGTCATTAACAACCCTGCAACCTTCATGTCGTCTGCAAACTTAGACATGAAGCCTGATATTCCATCATCAATATCATTAATAAATATAGAAAACACAACAATGGACCCAACACTGAACAATGGGGGATTCCACTAATAACATTAGTCCATGATGAGCAGTGACCATCAAATACCACTTTCTGCCTTCTCCCACTCCAATGCCACACTGCTCCAATTTGTGCAGCAGTCTTCCATGTGCAACAGAATCAAATGCCTTCCTAAGATCCAAGTATATCATATCAAAATTATGCTTTGCATTCAGTTCCTTAGTGACCACATCATAGTATCCAATCAAATTGGTCAGACAAGACTTCCCCTTAACAAAACCATGCTGTGTCTGAGCTATAACTGAAGTCTTGTCTAGATGATCCTGCAGTGCTTCTTTAACCAGTGCCTCCATTAATTTTCCAGGAACAGAAGTTAAACTAACAGGTCTATAATTACTTATGTCGCCCTTTGATCCTCCTTTGTGAATTGGGGTCACATCTGCACATCTCCAGTCCATGGGTACTTCCCCTGAGTCCAAGGAAGCTCCCATAATTATGACTAAGTGTTTGCGTACTTCCTTTGCCACCTCCTTTAATATAACTGGACAGATCTCATCCACCTCAGGTGCCTTTCTTATGTTTATCGTCCACAATTTCACCTCCACTTTGCTCTGAATTATTACAAAATCATTTAGCTCACCGCCAGAGTTTAATTCACCTCTGGCACCCCCCCCCCCAAATACCTCATGTGTAAACGTAGATGCAAAGTACTCATTCAGTTTGTTAGCTACCTGAGCAGGATCATCAATCAACGTTGATGATCCTGCTCAGTTGAAACAATGATATCAAGTGGGCCAATCCGATTCATCCCTTTCCCTCTAGAGTTTACATATGTAATACAAAGATTTCTTGTAATATGCCTTTCCTGCCTAACCTCCTTTCTGACTTGATTACAGACCAGCTTATATCTACCATAGGCTGCTTTGTCACCTGTTTATTTATCCCATGCATTTTTCTTCTCTGCCACATGTCTAATTAGTTCATCTGACACTCATTCAGGCCTAAACCTTGAACAATATTTCTTAGTTGTTATGAAAGCCTAGTAGCTTCCAAGATTAATTCTTTGAATGCTTCCCATTTAGAATTTGCTGTTTGCAAAATCGTCGGTTGGTCTGACTGTATAGAATTTAAAAACTGTCTTAGACACCTTTACGAAAGCAAAAAACCTTCCTTTACCCCGGATGGTAATTACCTCTTTGAGTAAATCCCACACCAGCACACTATAATTAATACCACTTTGTGGTTCTTTTATCTACAGATTATCAATACACGAAGAATCACTACTGATAACCAGATCAAGAGTGTTACTCCCGAACATGTTGTTGCTGTAGAAAACAATCATCCAAGAAATTCATTTTTGCAACTCATAACACATTTGGTTATGAGTTGCACATGTTTTTTTTTTAGCTTTTTTTTTTTGCATACAATGTATGGAACAGTTCTGTTATGTACCGTGATTTTGTGAGTCTATAACAGCTGCTAATATATAATTTTTTTTTTAACTTTTGTTCAAAACTTCAAAGGAAATTATATATTAAAACAAAAAAGAAAACAAAAGTAGTCTGAAAATTTCTTAAATTTTTATAAATTTATAACTTCAATATGGCACTAATAAGTTTTTAAATGCAGCTGTCCAAAAGATAATTTTCTTTGAAATTTTGTTATTATGTAATCTGTATTGATAAGCATCTTTCTACACATCATAGAAAGATGCTTATCAATACAGATTTCAAAAAAATAATCTGTTCAGCAGTATACACATTTTTACTTTTACATAAAGCATAGGAAAGAAACAAGACTTTGTTTCATATGATTTTTATCACATTCAGATAAGCAGAGACACAACTAGAGTATGGCTCCAGTAACAAGTGCCAATTCATTATTGGCATTGAATGCAGTTTATATTGCTGCTGCCAAAGGATAATTTTATAAACTATAAAAGAGACATAAGTAAATTTCTATAATTATATCCCTTGAAAAAAAAAGCACATTATGAGTACCGTACACTGTTTTTTTGCACAAATTGCAGGTTTTTCTACTTGACATCATTTAATGATGATTTATGCCAGGAATGCCAGCAAATAATATCATTTATGCCAGGAATGCCAGCAAATAATTTCCTCAAAGTAGTGGTTTTTAGTTTTATTTTGCATAAAAAGTAAGATGGACAGAGAGTTTTACCTTTTGTTTCTATGTCAACTGAAATGATAAAGTACTTCATAAAATTCACATTATATCTCTTTCAGATAAGCAGAGACACAACTAGAGTATGGCAGGTGTGTGTGCTCTAGTCACAGATGCCACTTCATTATCTGCACTGAATGTAGTTAAAGCCTTAGAACAACAAATTTATAATTTATTTAAAAAGTATGACAACTGTTATTACCTAAATCAATTATTATAAAAGAGTCCCTTTTTTATATAAAAGTATGATTTCCGGGATAATAATTTGATAATTATGTTTATAATTAGTATTATCAGGTAATTATAATTTAATTATTTTTATGAAAACAAAGGTGCATTTCAGATATTTGTCCATAGTGTCAAAATTCCTGGCTATGCTTTCTGCAAAAAAAAAAAAAAAAAAAAAAAGTCACTTCTAGAGTATAAGGTAAATCAACTTTATATACTACTAAAAATAAACTGCCCACGGCAAAAACGAAATACATGACATATCAAAAGAGCAATGAATTAGCTCTTTTGATATGTCGTATCAAAATTAGCTGTATCTGAAAACCATGGGGACTGCTCACATTGTGAAGAAATTTAAATAAATTTCTCCTTAATTAAAAAAATAAGAAGTGAAAAATTCAAAAGGCTAGCAAGCTGAGAGGTCTCCTTTGCTGTAATAAAGTCAACACAACTGAGATATGTAAATTTTGATAACTATACTAATATCGGTGTAGATACACCATAGTTTACCATAAATATGAACTACGTATGCAGTGTAAAGGCATCGTTTTAATTATTGTGGGTGCATATTGTGGGTGCCTTAACGAAATAGCTAGTATTGCACTACTTCAAATAAATAATGCTTCTCTAGTAGAGAAGACTACTGTTATTTATTTTCAATGGATACCACCACCCAAAGATGATCGTTTCGAAGCTTCATCATCAGTGGGTGGGCAGGTACCCTGGTAATGCAACATGCCATCACAGTTACGAAGTTATTTCCACAATATGAGATACAATTTGAACTACGTATGTAGTGTAAAGGTAATAATACCTTTACACTACATACGTAGTTCATATTTAAGGGTAAACTATAGTGTATCTATGCCGATATTATATAGTTAATTATATTAATATCATTAATTATATTATATTAATAGTTAATTATTATATAGTTCACATAAACTCATAAGAAATTATGCCTTGTGCATTTCATTTTCTAATACATTATTATTACCTACACCAGGAGTGGCCAACTCAATTTGTGATGCGATCTAAATTTTTTCTTCAAAATGTGCCGCGATCTACTATCTGAAGAATTTCATTGCACATAGTTAAAAAAGTTAAACACATATGGAAAAATGTTGTTTATAAATTTTAAAATTTAATACAATTCAGAATTCTTATTTTAAATTAATACGTATTTAAATTTTTAATTTATGTGAAGTTTGTGTGTTATGTCATCTGCCAAGCTTTCAAAATCGGGTATATATTGTGATAAGGCCAATCGTAAAGAGTCTTCTGTATGCGAGTCTGTAAGAGTAGAGCGATTCTTTGTCCTTGTTTGTTTCAAATTCGAAAAGGCCGATTCACTGCATTTAAAAGTTCACTGCATTTTTTTTCATATATGGGTACTTTTCTTGGCAAACGTATTTCCAAAAGTCTTTTCTGATGAGCTGGATTTTAGGAAGATATCGTTTAGCAATGTAATAATTTCATTTTACAAGTAATATTTTCTCCGTGTGAAAAATCTCAGCGATTTTTTTCTGCAATTTGTTTCGATGTCTTCAATTGTTTTAAAATCACCGAATTTGGTTTTAAAATCATCCACAGCTTTCTCAATTTCAGAAACATATTTCTCACTATTATATTCAAAAACAGGATATTTTCGCAAATGATCTTGCATATTTGCAAAATGATTGAATTCTTTTTCTTTGAGATCCTTAGCCACTGCCAAAAATTGATATTTACATGTATAAATACTACTAATCATGTCACCCAAAATAAAAAAAAAAAAAGCCAGTTACACAACCACTCCCTATCTTGCAGCTGCTGATAATCATCTCCTCTTTGTTAAACAAATTTTTTAATTTCATTCAGCAAATTTCGAAATCTCTGTAGAAACTTACTCTGACTCAGCCACCTCACATCTGGTTCATTTTCACTGAGTTGCATTTTGAAAAGTCTCCTTTGAAGAGATTGTCCTCCAATGGAATTCGTGATTTTAAAAGCCATGTCCATAATACTTTTAGTATTTAATTTTTTGTTGGCTAACACTTTTTGGTGGATGATACAGTGGTAACTCAAAATATCTGTCAATTCATCATCCTTTTCGAACAATGCGATGAATCCGTTAAGATGCTCCGTCATTGTTTTAGGTCCATCTGCTGTTATTGATACAAGCTTAAATAGCGGTAATTTAATTTTTTTTCAAAAAATTTTTTGAATGCATTAAATATAAAGTTCTTTCTTTTAGTTCTTTTAGTTCTTTCTTTTAACGAAATCCATACAAATAAATTCGAGCTATTCAGCTGTATCACTGACGTTTGTAGATTCATCCAGTTGTAAAGAAAAGGACACACCATTAGCAATAAGAGCATGCAATTGTTCACTCACATTTTTACTCATTTTTTCAATGAGTCACGTCACAGTATTTCAAGATAATTGCAGATCTTGAAGAGGACTTTTAATTTCATTTTTGTTCTTAATTTTCAAAAAGAGAATCTGTTATTTCCAAAAATGCGTCTTTGATGAATTGACCATCAGAAAATGGTCTGTATTTTTTGAAAGATGACTCACTTTAAATGATGCTACAGTTACTTCTTTAGATTGTAAACTAGGTGTCACGAAGAAATTTTGTTGTGCGAATAATCTGGATTTAAGTTCTTTTAATTTATTTTTTCTAAGGTCACTATTAGGCAGAAACTCCGATTGGTATTTACCATGGAATGCACTGAAGTACCTTTCTAAATTTTCCTTTTTTGGGTATAGTTAAGGAAGCTTTGCAAATCAAACATTTTTCTTTTATCATTACAAAAAAGTATTCTAGTTCCCACTCTTGATGAAAATGATACGTTTTACTCTTTTTTGTAGTATTCATTTTAAATCAAATCAAATTAATGTACAAATACTGTTCAGTTATTAATATTAAGTAAGCTAAATAAGAGTTCCACAACGAACTGCATGAATATTGCAGAGCAGAGTTCCACAACGAACTGCATGAATATTGCACTGCATGGCGACAAGAGTAGTCACGTAGTTCAATACATTGGTGACAATCGTATGCAGTGGGGCCCTTAATAATAATAAAACATTTAGATTTTGACTAATCTATTTATTATTATTATTATCCATATGGTGCAAGGAAGCCTGAGGCTTCTGCTGCACCAGGCAAAAAAGAAAAAAACTTTCTGAATTACCCCGAGAGAGAAAACAAGAGTCAGAAGTAGAAGGGAATCACCAAGAAAGAAAGAAAAGAATGATGATATCCAGCTCAAAATTTGGGTGTGCCAAGCCCATACAAGATGTGCCCCTGGGGATCTTTTTTTTATATATATTTAAAAATCGTCGTGATCGACTGAAATTAAAGCTGCGATCGACTTGTTGGCCACCCCTGACCTACACCATTTGGCATCTCTCATATTGTGGAAATAACTACGCAACTGTGATGGCAGGTTGCATTACCAGGGTACCTGCCCACCCACTGATGATGAAGCCCACTAGCTTTGAAATGATCATCTGGGTGGTGGTATTCACTGAACATAAATAACAGTAGTCTTCTCTACTAGAGAAGCATTATTTATTTGAAGTAGTGAATATCAGCTATCTCGTTGTGAAGGCACCCACAATATGAGATACAATTAAAACGACGCCTTTACACTATATACGTAGTTCAAATTTATGGGTAAACTATGGTGGATTTACACTGATATTATATAGTTAATTACCTAAACCCATAAGAAATTATGCCTTGTGCATTTCATTTTCTAGTAAATTTTGATAGAGAAAAGATTAACTCAAGAGAAAGGTCCTTTAGAAGTGATAAAATCAGAAATATGATAAAAAATAATAATGTAGTTATAATAATAATGAAGTTAAATTTACAAATTACTTTTTTAAATGCAAGAGGAAGTGTTTCCAACAACAGGGCAAAGAAAAACTCCAGAATGGGAAGGGGGAAAAATAATAATGAATGCAACCTATATAAATAACTGGAAGGAAAAATAATAAGAAGAAAATCAGAATAAGCTATAAGAACCCACCGTGAGGCCAGAAATATAAGACCTGTAATATTGTAGTGGTCAGTGACCAAAAAGAGTAGTGTTGAGGTGGGGGGGGGGGAGAATATGAAGAATTTTTTTAATGAACTTTAAGGAGATAAAATCGATTCTTGTATAAAGTGAATGAAGTGGTTGGATAATTTATTTAGGATCAATTTGTCTGAAAGAAGACTTAGCATCTCAGTGACAATTTACAGTTATCCTTCTTTCTTCAATCACTTCATTCGATTTATGCAATGAACGTCATTAATCTCCTTCATATTTCATTAAAATTTTTCAGATTTCCATCCCCCTCAGAACTATTTTTGGTCACATATCACTATAATACTATATAAACTGATTGTAAATTTTGATCTAAATGTGCGGCAGTATTCTAAATCATAATGAAATTTGAGAAAGTGAATTTATTAGCTGTAAAAGTTAATAATTAAACAACAACACGAATAGCAAGATCCTAGCATATAGGTTAAAAACAAAGAATCTGAATTAGGCTTAACAGCTCTGCCTCTCAAATGGCAGTAATTTTTCTATAATGGTTATCTTAAATATTAAACACAACTTTTCTATATATTTATTTATTATAAAAAATCTGTTAAAGCTTAAAAAATAACCTTTCTGTCCTTCTTTTCTTCTTTCTTTTCTGATTTTTTTTTATCCTGAAGAAATATTAAAATAGTCATATTTGAGCATAAAAGCTAACAAAAGATATATACAGAAAAAAAACGATGTCTTAAACTAAAGAGAATTAAATAACCTATTTCAAAAATAAATATTTCTCGTATTTGAAGATACAATTTCAGACATAAAATTCATCAAAATAAAATATCTTTTGACACAATAGAAATATTGAAATATACTGCTCTTGACATAGATGATGAATCCCACTACAGTAAATCCTTGCTTTAACAACTTAATTTTAGATTTTAGACAGAATCCATTGAAGGGTTTTACAGGCATTATGGGACCCACTAACATAATCATCTCAGTCTAACAGTTTTTACCATTAGGTAAAATACTTTCACAATAAAGCAGAGTGCCAAGAAGTCAGGATTTTTTACACTATCACCTTCCACGAGCTGGCCAAATAAGTCAGATATCAGTAAAGAGTTACTTGAACTTCCAACGAGGGTCTTGAGAGCTCCATGGAACTATGCTTTTTTGAAAATACTGCATAAAACACAGCATTAAAACATTTAATACTTTTTATTTCATAGTATTCAGCACTTTTTTCATAATGTTCTGACAATTTTTATGACTACCGGCAGTTCTTGCTTTACGAGTTCCCGGGTTTACAAGTTTTTTTTTTTTTTTTTCAAACTATCAAGTATCAACAAAATCGAAAATATGAACATTATTGCAAAAAAATGAATGTCAAACATTCATAAATACCACATTTCAAACCATGCACGTAACTATACAATAAAGTGTACACAGCTTTACGATATTAATCCGTTCCAGAGACACAATCATATCATGAAAATATCGTAATGTGAACCCAATAACACATCGTTTTTTGGTAATTCATTCCACGACCCCAGAACTTGAAATTTTCGCTATGTAACTCTCTAAAAGGTCGGTTTTTTTGTGCAGATTGTATTAGTTACCAATTCAAATCACTAAAATGCACTACACTTTCATCGTTATCATATGTTCTGTTATAAGAACCAATTTTGAACACCTTTATGGGTAGTAGTAAACGCAATGTTATTGCATTAGCGAAAATACCGATAGCTGGAACTGTGTGGTTTTTTGCGTTATTATGGTGAAATGTGTTTCCCCTTTACTGAAATCTTCAATCGTATAAAAAACATAAATAAATTTTTAGAATCTTCTCTTCATTCCTTTTTTTTAAAGCTTCGTAAACTTGTTAACCTGCGCAAATCATGTTAGTTGCAATTTGTGCGTTCCGTTAAAAAAATGATTATGCATCTATTGAAATTTATAAAGAAAATAGAAGGTTATCTTGGAAACAAACACCTCTTGAAGCATTTCTGAAGAAGGCGACTCCTTGTGCAACAAACCAATGAGTACCGAGCCAATAATAAGTGATCATCAAGTGTGCATTTAGTCGGTGATGAAGAATAAACATTCTTTAAAATTTGTAAGTCATAAATAATTTCTTTATTATTATAATTTGATTGATTTTACAGGCTATGTTTTAATTTCTTTGGATAAATCAATCATTGTTTAAACAAACTAATTAGCTAACTAATTTCATTGTTGAGAACGTAACCCTATTTTTAACATTATGTCTATGGTATTTAATTCCCGATTTACGAGTTTTCGCTTTAGTGCATGCTAGGAACGAATTAAATTGTAAAATCGAGAACCACCTGTGTATGTATCTCTTGATTTAATCGACAAATGGAATTAGCACATTGGACTTATCACCATACAGTCTGCTAAAGAGGTTTTACTTTATGATTTTGAAAAAAAACTGCAATATAATTCTAATGCAGAGTGTTTAACATGCTGAATATCTTCCTTCCCCATTAGGCCTTCATTTCTTAGGTTTAGGACAGATTATCTTTCCATTTTATTGATCTTCGTCTACTTCCTCTACTAACAAATAAATACATGGGCTATGTTATGGCAGCAGTTTCCAACCTTTTTTCATGTAAACCCCTTTCAACATAACATATTTATCGTGAACCACTAAAGCCTATATTCTCTGAAATCTTATAATAGTTCTGAATTTTTATTATAAAATATTTCCTGTACTACGTTTTCATAAGCAATATTGCATAATAATATCACTAGTACTAAGTACCTATACATAGCACAATGGTCTTTGAGAATGAAAAAAAAAAAAAAAAAAAAAAAAAATTTTTTTTTTTTTTTTTTGAAAAAATTTATTTAACACAATATACTGTAGATAGTAAACAAATAAGGCATTGTGGGAGATGTGATTTCTTTCGTTGGCAATTCTTTACTTATTTAATTTTATTTTACTTAATTCTCTCTGTTTATTATCAGTTAAATTTTTTTATAAACCTTATACCACAGCCGAAACATGTGGTACATATTGGCACGTACGCACCCAATCAAGCCTTCACTAACATCCTGTCGCACATGCTCGCTATGAAAGAGTGCATGACCGAAACTACAACTAAATATAAATTTTGAACCAAACTGTATAAATTAATTTTAAACTATTTTGTAGTTTACAAAAATATACATATGTAAATCTAAACAGACACCTTTACAGAATTTTTAGTGTGAATGCCCAGAACACTTTCACAAACCCCTGGGAGTTCGCTAACCACTAGTTGGGAACTGCTGTGTTATGGTAACTAAGAGTAGAACAGGTGCATGTACACCATGCTGGGAGCATAGTAAATAAATTTGATGAATATGAAGTGCTGATCAAGACATCAAATGCAGACATTCTTGGGATATCAGAGATGTGGTGCACTCCAATATAAGGGAATCAGAATTTGAATATGGGGAGTATAATGTGTACAGAAAGAACATTACCATTAGTAGAGGCGTACGAAGCAGTCTTATACAGCATCAGTCAAAAAAAACAAAAAAAAAAAAAAACAAAACACATTCCCATTTCATCTATTCAATCATGCCAGAATTTTGTCCAGTCCACCTTTGAATATATTTAAGCTACTAACTTCCACAACAACAGATGGAGGGTTGTTCCAGCAATCAACCACCTGCTGGATAAAAGGAAATTACTGCAGATCTGCTCCTCTACAACCGCTTTTTCTCAATTTGAATTTATGCACCCCCCCCCCAAGGTTTGCAATCTGAGCAGGAGAAAGAATCCCATCAGCACCGAGTCTTTATACATCTCAATCACATCACCTCGCAGGCGCCTAGTTTCGAGACACTACAATTTGCAGAACTTAAGACTTTCTTGGTAAAAGCACCTCTTTATCCCACTCAGTTATCATCTTGCCCTTCTCTGTACTTGTTCTAGAAACTCTACATCATTCCTAAAATGAGGAGTGCACTCCTGTATGCAGTAATCAAGGTGTAGCCTGACCACTGCCTTATACAAAAATATAATCTTTTTTTTTTCTTTTTTTTTTTTTTATGTGAACCCCAAACACGAGAGGTATTAGAACCTATAGTACTTAGTACCGTGCTTGGGTTTGAGGTTAAGAAGACGAAAGAAGACATTTGTTGACACTGGACTTGAACTTCTGTAGATTGTAATTTTCAGGAAATATGTATGAAGGAAGGTTGTTCCAGAAAACGGCAGTTGAATGAATAAATGAGGAAGATGAAAAGTTGGTTCTGTGGGTTTGAAGTTGCACAGTAAATGGATGTTGGCTAGTGGCAGCACGTGTTCGGACTGTTTTGAAAGAGAGAGCGGGAATTATAGAAGCCAATTCAGAAGAACAGTGCCCATGGAAGTATCTGTAGAAGAGGCATGCAGCAGAAACAGTACATCTATGAGACAGCGAGTGGAGAGACTCTGTTAGAGATGAATCATTAATTAACCTAACTGCCCTCTTCTGAATGGAATCAAGAAACCTGAGAGAGGTTTTGGGGGCACCACCCCAGATGTGGGAACAATATTCCATGGCAGGGCGGATTTGCAATTTATACAGAGTGAGCAGCTGTTTGGAAGAAAAGTAACGCCAAGAGCGAAAGAGGAAACCAAGTTTTTTAGATGCAGAGGAAGCAATATTTGTAATGTGCTTGTGCCAAGAGAGATTAGAAGTCAGGGTAAATCGAAGAGATATATCATTTTGCCCAGAAATCGGAGTGTCACTAAAGATAAGCATAGGAGCAGAAGAATCCTTTTTGCGAGATATAAGACAAGACTGAGTTTTAGAAGGGTTGAAATCAACTAAGTTGTCTTTGCCCCACTGGAGAATTACCTGAAGATCGGCATTTAAGGAATTGGTAGCAGATTTTCGAGAAGTTGAAGCTGATTGAGCAGGACAAGGTTTCTCAAAATGGAAAGCTGAATGCAACGTGCTATCATCGGCAAAACTATGAATAGGATTTCCAGTCAATGGAAGAAGGTCATTGATATACAAGAGGAAAAGAGTGGGGGAAAGAACTGAACCTTGGGGAAAAACCAGCATTAGTGGAGAAGTTAGAAGACAGAGAGCCATCAGAGAGAAAACTGGATAACCAATTACTAAAAACAGTTGGTAAACCATAAGATGGAAGCTTGTTTAGAAGACCTTTATGCCAAACACGATCAAAAGCCTTTGAGATGTCAAGTAAAACTACTTGTGTTTCACCGAACCTTTCCATTGAATTAGTCCATAAATGGGTAACATAAGCCAGAATATCTCCAGTGGATCGACACAGACGGAATCCATACTGGTGATCGTTGATCAGACGGAAGGTTTCTAGGTAGTTTAAGAGTTGGCGGTTAATTGATTTCTCCATTACTTTAGAAAGAGTAGAAGTAATTGCAATGAGACGATAATTGGATGGGAGGGATTTGTAACCCTTTTTAGGAACTGGCTGGATATGAGCAAATTTCCAAGCAGAAGGAAAATACACCTTTGGAATAAGAAAGTGAAAAAAGGCGGCAAAGAATAGGAGTAAGTTCAGGAGCACAGGTTTTGAGAACAAGTGGAGAAATACCATCAGGACCTGGAGCTATCTTAGCATCAAGATTCATCAAAATCCTTCTGATATCCTTTCGACGGAAGACCGCAGGAGGCATTGAATGCAGCATGTTGGGAATAGTGGGAGGTGTTTTACCAAGATCATTAATACATGAGCTGGAAGAAAAATGGGATGCCAGCAGGTCAGCTTTATCCTTGGCTGAAGTGGCAACAGAACCATCTGGTTTGGACAGAGGTGGGAGCAAAGATGGGCAAAAGCTGCGGCCAATAGTTTTGGCAAGACACCAGAATGCTCGGCTACCATTAGGGCAAGAAGCAAGTTTTCTACTCTTAGCTTGTTCAAATTCTAGTAGGCAGAAAATGAAAGTGAAGAATTAGAAACAAGCCAATTACGATATGCAACATTCTTCTCTTGGACAGCTTTAGCACATTTATTGGAAAACCAAGGTTTAGATAAAGGACGAGATTTTAAAGTGGAGTGTGGGATAAGGGATTCCATTCCTGCAAGAATAATTTCACTGACACGATTTGAGCAAATGTTGACATCAGAAGTTTTGAAACAGTAATCCAACCAAGGAAAAGAAGAAAAGAAGTCTCGCAGGTCATCCCATTTTGCATTCTTGTAATGCCAAACAACACCTGGTTGGGAATAGCCCGGATATAAAGGTTCCATTGGAGAAGAGACAATCACCAAGTTGTGATCTGAAGTGCCTAAAGGACCTGTCACTTCGACCGTGTACTTAGAAGGGTTGTTTGGAAGAAAAAGATCAAGCGTATTGGCTGTATGATTAGGATTGTCCAGTATTCTTGTAGGTAAATGAACAATCTGTGCTAGGTCATTAGTAATTGCAAAAGCCTCAGGATCTCGACCTGCTGGGTCGGTGTGACTAGAAAACGGAAGCCAGCTGGAGTTGTGAACATTAAAATCACCAAGGAAAATTACTTCACTGTTAGGAAAGTTGGACTGGAGAAAGTCAAGTTGCAAAGAGAGGAAGTCCAAGAGCTCCAAGTGATTAGTGGAGTTGGGAGAACGGTAAAGACAACAGATGAATTTGACACAATGAGGTAGAGAGATTTTAAGCCAGAAAAGACCAAAGAGAGGAGATTCCAAATTGCCAAGTCTCTGACAGGGAATATCAGAATGGACATATGCACAAGTACCACCTTTGAGGCGAAAGGAATCATACAGCGAATAATTTGGGCATCTGAGATGAGCAGTAGATGAATCAACCGATAACTGAGATTCTGTCAGAAAAAGTACATGGGGTTTGGCAGACTGCAAGTGGAAATGGACATCGTTGAGATTAGAATTGAGACCACGTATATTTGTGAAATGAATTAGGAAGTCCTTGGGAGGTTTAGATCTTTTCGCAGATAAGCTTGCTCTATTAGTTTGACAATTCATGGTGTATTCAATAGTAAGAAAAAGTAGGTGGGGCATGCTGTATGAAGTAATGAAATTTTTGGATATGGCGCATGTGGTAAGGATATACCCAGATCCTTGACATAACGTGGCCTCGACAATGCTCCCTGCATACACACTACGCGGACTCCCTCCAGTCACTATCTGGCAGAGTAGAGGTAGCAAGATTATACACTAGCTGAACCGGAAGCTTCCTAGAGAGTTACCAATAGATTCAGTCCGGTGTACTAACTAGCAGCCGGCCTGCGAACACCATTTTAGAGCTGTATCCTCGAAATGTAAGGAATATTGGATCTCTCCACAACGCTCACCATAACCTCAAAAGTCATCAATCATACTGCATGATGGAAGAGATAGGGAAGGGTTGACCGGAACTTAGCTCTAGAGACTAAACATGGGTTCCACCACTTCAAGACTCCAATAAGCAAAGTGGTGGTATTTCACCGGTTGATGAGAGTCATCTACCACCTAGTACTGCCTGGTAACATAGAGGGGCGGCGTTCCTCCATGTGGTGTGGGCGCCACACCTCGACCCCTGCTTACGTTGGTTCACACCTGGGTGGTCACCCACCATGTGCTTGTGCATGGAGGTTATACCCAGGTTTACTAACAGTCCCAACATCGTGAAGGTGCAAGCAGAGGATTTGGCTGTCACAGACCGTCCGGACTTCGCCGAAATTGGGTCCACTTGACTTGAGTGTCACCCGAATATCAGTTCCATCAGCGTTTTAGACTCCCAGGTAGCAAGTACAGCTTGACTGGCATATCTGAGAGAATGTCTGTGACAACCTCAAGGTCCATAGCAAAATTCCTGTATATCAATGACAAGACCCCATGACCTTCTATGGCAGCCTGTCTGCACTGCTCAGAGAACTTCATATCTGCCTGCACAATTACCCTCAATGTCCTTTTCATTCTCTACCAATGTCAGTGTAGTACCAAAGAGTTGATAGGTTGCTCTGGGGTTGCTGTTTCCCATATGTAGCACTTTACATCTGTCAATGTTAAACTTCATTTGCCACCTCTCAAGCCCATCTCCTCAACATTTCCAGATCCTGTTGCAGCAGCAGCATAGCATTATGCTGCTGCTGCAGTATAATGCTATGTAGTGTCCTTAACAACTCTAACAACCTTTGTATCGTCTGCAAACTTGGACATTACGCTTGACATACCATCATCAATATCATTTATAAATACAGAAAACAATAATGGACCCAACACTGAATCCTGAGGGATTCTACTAATAACATTAGTCCACGATGAGCAGTGTCCATTTATTACCACTCTCAGTCTTCACCCCCTCAACCATCCCTTTATCCATAGCAGCAATTTGCCTCCAATGCCACACTGCTCCAATTTGTGCAGCAGTCTTCCATGTGCAACAGTATCAAAAGCCTTTCTAAGATTCAAGTATATAATATCAAAGTTATTTCTTGCATCCAGTTATTTTGTGACTGCATCATAGTATCCAATCAAATTGGTCAGGCAAAACTTTCCCTTAACAAAACCATGCTGTGTCTGAGCTATAACTGAAGTCTTGTCTAGATGAGCCTACAGTGCTTCTTTAACCAGTGCCTCCATTAATTTTCCTGGAACAGAAGTTAAACTCACAGGTCTATAATTGCTTGTGTCAGCCTTGATCCTTCTCCTTTGTGAATTGGGGTCACATTTGCACATTTCCAGTCTATAGATACCTCCCATGAGTAATAAAGAAGCTCTCATAATTACGGCTAAGGGTTTGCTTACTTCCTTTGATGCCTCTTTAATATAACTGTATAAATCCTGTCCACCTCGGGTGTCTTTTTATGTTTATCCTCAACAATTTCTCCTCCACTTTCCTCTCAGTTATTACAAAATCATCTAGTTCACTGCCAAAGTTTACTTCACCTCTGGCATTCCCCTTCCTGAATAACTCCTCATGTGTGATTGTAGATGCAAAATACTCATTTAATTTGTTAGCCATCTGAGCAGGATCCTCAACTGTTGAACCATCAATATCCAGTGGACCAAATTGATTCATCCCTTTCCTTCTAGAGTATGCATAGGTAAAGAACTCTTTTCTGTTTTTCTTTGCATCCTTTGCCAAGGATTTCTCATAATCTACCTTTGGCTGCCTAATCTACTTTGTGCTTGGTTATAGACCAGCTTATATCTATCATAGACTTCCATGTCACCCATTAATTTATATGTATCCCATGCATTTTTCTTCTCTGCCATATGTCTCATTAGTTCATCTGACATCCATTTAGGCCTAAAACGTGAACAATATTTCTTAGTTGGTATATAAAGCCAAGGAGCTTCCAAGATTATTTCTTTGAATGCTTCTCATTTTGAATTTCCTGTTGGTAACATCATCAGTTGTTCCCACTGTATAGAATTTAAATACTGTCTCAGACCATCATAGTCACCTTTACCAAAGCAAAAACCCTTCCCTTTACCCCTGACGGTAGTTACTTCTTTGAGTAAATCCCACTTCAGCACATTGTGATCACGCCACCTATTGGTTCCTTTATCTGCAGATTCTTAATGTATGAAGAATCACTACTGATAATCATATCAAGAGTATTACTCCCTCTAGATGCCTCCCTCAAGAGTATTACTCCCTCTAGAAAACAATCATCCAATAAATTCACAAAAGCCTTGCTAGTGTGTGAGTGACCAACCCACAAATTCCAGTCAATATCTGGAAAATTAAAATCCCCATTTTAAGACTTTCTGATTTACTGGCCCACTCTACTTCCCTGTACAGTTTTTTATTATACTCATCAGAGTCATTAGGCCTATAGCACACTCCTACTCTCAATTTTCATCTCCCAATGCTAATGTCACACCAAACTGACTCGACACTGCACTGTTCAGCGATGTCGACCGGCTTCACTTCCTTGGATTTTATGTGTTTCTTAACTAATAGCATAACCCCTCCTCCCTTTCTATCCTGTCTATCCTTTCTGTAGACGTTGTACTCCCCAAATTCCAGTCCTGCATTACTTATATCTGTGTGACACCACATCTCTGATATCCCAACAATATCCGCCTTTGATGCTTTGAGCAATATCTCAAATTCATCAAATTTATTTCCCAAACTCCTAGCATTGGTGTATACGCAAGTATACATGCCCCTGTTCTTTTTCTTAGCTACCCTAACACAACCCATGTGTTTAATTGTACCCCAAATAACACCCAGCAGTCTCTGAAATATCCTGCATCATATTTTCCAAGCTGCTGCTCATTCCAATTGAAGCAGTGCAAGAATTACTTTCACCTCTGCCAGTGGCTACTGTTAATCTATTAGTCCTTGTATACCATCAATCTAGCAGTTTTCCGACCCACCTAACACTGACTCGATAGCATCAGCAAACATTCTTGCACCCTTTCTATTTAAGTGTATCCCATCCCTGTTGAAGCAGTCTCTCCTGTTAACAAGTACAGTCCAGGCTGAAAAAAAGTCTACCCCTTGAGCCTTGCACAATCTTTCCAGGGCCAAATTGATCGACAGGACTCTCATCATATACTCCCTCCTATCGTGTCTGGGCAGAATTGCAGACACTTTCAAATTCAACCCTAATTCACGGCTTTTTTTCAACAGTGACCTGTACTTGTTAAGTAATTCCGTCGGTTTCCTACTCTTAATATCATTAGTGCCAACGTGTACAACTATATCACCTTTTGTGCACTTAAAAGATGATATCCGCTCCACAACGTCATCAACCTTTGCCCCTGGCAGACATACCCTGATCCCGTTCCACCTATCCTTTTTACAAAGCATGTTTCCTGTTTCCCTGACAATAGAGTCACCAACAACTACTAGTTCCTTTGGGACCAGCGCATTCTGTCTTGGGGGTTGCCGCTGTGTCGCATGATGCCCAAGTGCAAGCTCTGGCGTTGATGTGGGCAGCTGAGAGCTTGATGGGTCCCTCAATTTAGATCCTTCGAGGGCATCCACCCTGTCCTTCAAGCTCTCATATAGGTCCATAATAACGCTGAGTTGTCGCCTGATTTAATTACACTCCTTACATCGCGCACACACAAAGACATCCCCCATGGCAATATCATGTCCCGTACCCGTTTTCTCGAGAAACGTCATGCAAGCAGTGCATTTTAAAAAGTTGTGATTCAGAGGTCAACTGCCCCCTCAGTTCTCCCTTAAGCCACAGCACTCCCATTAGCTTGAGCCTTTTGCTTTGCTGCTCTGGTCTGAGTCATGATTTCGATTTAATTTCTATAAAATTTCAATTTCAGTACAAAATTAAAACCCTAAACTTGTATCCCAACACAGTTATAACGCTATATTTATGTTTCAGTATCGAGTGTTATCTACGAAATCCCTTTATATAATTTCCCTATCAAGTTAAGTATTAATTATTTATTTTTGCTAAGTATTTAAGTTACGTAATCTCAGTCGTTATATGTATAGTTAAAAGTACAATTTAATTGACAATGAAGTTCAACAAGATTAATAGATTTACTGATTAATTGACAATATTATATTATGTACTATACTATGCTAAGTTTATGCTATCTAGTTCGAGATATTTTGTAGCACGTAACCAATGGCAGCAATTTACGAACGGTACATCTACGGACACTTAAGTAGCGATTAACTTCCAAATCTTGCTGTTTCAATTCAGAATAAACTAAGGATCCTAACTAGCTACTTAAAGAAAATAATTTGATATAACAATTGGTAAATAAATCGGCTAAATATGGTTAAAAAAAAAAAAACCTCTCGTTCAACGGAGCTGCAACTTGTAACACGTGGATTTGATACCCTTACCGATACTAAGTAATACCTACAAAATCTCTATCTAAGTTAAACTTTAAACTAAGTATCATAACTAGGA
This sequence comes from Mastigoproctus giganteus, assembly GCF_048544385.1. Classification (NCBI taxonomy): domain Eukaryota; kingdom Metazoa; phylum Arthropoda; class Arachnida; order Uropygi; family Thelyphonidae; genus Mastigoproctus; species Mastigoproctus giganteus. Next base: position 67,755,057 of record NC_143582.1, on the reverse strand, counting down.
ATATAAAGCTACTGTAGAAAATAAGTTAATATGCCAATTTAAGCTAATATAACAGAAAATAAATCAGAAAAAACTTCTCTGTTCCAGGAGCGGAAATAAGCTACGTCCGCTATACATGCAAGTATACATGCACCTGTTCCAATTCTTAGCTACCCTAACACAACCCATGTTTTTACTTTTACCGCAATGACTCCCAGCAGTCTCTGAAATATCCTGCATCATGTTTTCCAGGCTGCTGCTCATTCCAATAGAAGCAGTGCAAGAATCACTTTCACATCTGCCAGTGGCTACTGTTAATCTATTAGTCGTTGTATCCCCCCCTCCAAGCTAGCAGTTTTCCGACCCACCTAACACTGCCTCGATAACATCAGCAAATATTCTTGCAGCCTTTCTATTTAAGTGTATCCCATTCCTGTAGAAGCAGTCTCTCCTGTTAACAAGTACAGACCAGGCTGAAAAAAATTCTACCCCTTGAGCCTTGCACAGTATTTCCAGGGCCGAATTGATCGACAAGGCTCTCATCATATACTCCCTCCTTTTGTGTCTGGGCAGAATTGCAGACACTTTCAAATTCAACCCTAATTCACGGCTTTTTTCCAACAGTGACCTGTACTTGTTAAGTAATTCTGCCGGTCTTCTAATCTTAATACCATTAGTGCCAACATGTACAACTATATCACTTTCGTGCCCTTAAAAGATGATATCCGCTCTACCACATTAGCATTAGCATTAGTAGAGGCATATGATGCAAGAAAGCAAGCTTATGCGGCATCAGCCAAAAAAAAAAAAAAAAAAACCCACTTCACCTCTCCGTTCGTTCAAAACACCTGTCCAGCTGAGCCTTAAATTTATTTACGCTATCAACTTCAAAGACAACGGAAGGAAGTCAGTTCCACGAACCAACTACCTGCTGGCTAAAGGCAAATTTCCGCACATCTATCCTACTTGTGTAAGGAAATCAGGCAACAACTCAACGTTGGTATGGGCCTATATGAGAGTTTGAAGGACAGGGTGGATGCCCTCGAAAGATCTAAATTGAGGGGCCCATCAGGCTCTCAGCTGACCACATCAACGCCAGAGCGTGCACTTGGTCATCACGCAACACAGCGGCAACCCTCAAGGCAGAATGCGCTGGTCCCTCAGGAACTAGTAGTTGTTGGAGACTCTGTTGTCAGGGAAACGGGAAACATGCTTTGTAAAAAGGATAGGTGTAACAGGACCAGGGTATGTCTGCCAATGGCAAAGGTTGATGATGTTGTAGAACGGATATCATCTTTTAAGGGCACAAAAGGTGATATAGCTGTACACGTTGGCACTAATGATATTAGGAGTACGAGACCGGCAGAATTACTTAACAAGTACAGATCACTGTTGAACAAAAGCCGAGAATTAGGGTTGAATTTGAAAGTGTCTGCAATTCTGCCCAGACACGATAGAAGGGAGTATATGATGAGAGCGTTGTCGATCAATTCGGCCCTGGAAACAATGTGCAAGGCTGAAGGGGTAGAATTTTTTTCAGCTTGGACTGTACTTGTTTACAGGAGAGACTGCTTCTATAGGGATGGGATACACTTAAATAGAAAGGGCGCAAAAATATTTGCTGATGCTATCGAGGCAGTGTTAGGTGGGTCGGAAAACTGATAGCTTGGGGGGAATACAAGGACTATTAGTTTAACAGTAGCCGTAGGCAGAGGTGAAGGTGATTCTTGCACAACTTCTATCAGAATAAGTAGCGACCTGGAGCATGGGGTGTTGGGGGTTTCAGGGACCGATGGTAGTCATCCTGAAATAGGTGGGTATATGGGATGTGTTAGGGTAACTAGGAATAGGAGTATGTATGCTTGCATGTATACCAATGCTAGAAGTATAGTAAATAAATTTGATGAATTTGAACTGTTGGTCAAGACATCAAAGGCGGATATTGTTGGGATAGCAGAGACATGGTGTCACACAGATATAAGGAATGCAGAACTGGAATTTGGGGAGTACAATGTGTACAGAAAGGAGAGACAGGATAGAAAGGGAGGAGGTGTTATGCTGTTAATTAAGAAAAACATAAAATCAAAAGAAGTGCATCCAGTTGATATAGATGAACAGTGCACTGTTGAGTCAGTTTCGTGTGACATAAGCACTGCGAAAGCAAAAATAAGAGTAGGAGTGTGTTATAGGCCTAATGACTCGAATGAGAAATCCTTGGCAAAAGATGCTAAGAAAAACAGCAAGGATTTCTTTACTTATATAAACTCTAAAAGGAAGGGGATGAATCTGATCGGTCCACTTTACATCGATGGTTCGACTGTTGATAATCCTGCTCAGACAGCAAACAAACTGAATGAGTATTTTGCATCTACATTCACACGTGAGGAATTAATAAGGTTTGAAAATGGCAGAAGGTTATCAAATTGTAGCAAGATACTTAATGATTTTGTAATAACCGAGAGCAAAGTGGAAGAGAAATTGTTGAAGTTAAACGTAAGAAAAGCACCTGGGGTGGATGGGATCTATCCAGTTATATTAAAGGAGATGGCAAAGGAACTAAGCAAACCCTTAGCCATAATTATGAGAGCATCCTTGGACTCAGGGGAGGTTCCCACGGACTGGAGATGTGCAAATGTATCCCCAATTCACAAAGGGGGTTCGAAGGGTGACACGAGTAATTACAGACCAGTTAGTTTAACTTCTGTTCCGGGTAAAATAATGGAGTCGCTGGTTAAGGATGCATTGCAGGATCATCTAGACAAGACTGCAGCAATAATTCAGACACAGCATGGGTTTGTTAAGGAAAAGTCTTGTCCGACAAATTTGATAGGATATTATGATGTGGTTACAAAGGAACTGGATGCAAAAAATAATTTTGATATCATATATTTGGATTTCAGGAAAGCTTTTGACACTGTTGTGCATGGAAGACTATTGTACAAATTGGAGCAGAATGGTATTAAGGGTAAGTTGCTACAATGGATAAAAGGATGGTTAAGTGCTAGAAGACAGAGGGTGGTAATCAATGGGTGCTGCTCTTCTTGGACTAATGTTATTAGTGGAGTCCCACAGGGTTTGGTGTTAGGTCCACTGTTGTTTTGTATATTTATCAATAATATTGATGAAGGTATATCAGGCTTAATGTCGAAGTTTGCAGATGATACAAAGGTTGGCAGGGTTGTTAATGACAGTAATGGCAGTGTGCTACTGCAACAGGATCTAGATAATTTGGGCAGATGGGCTAAGAAGTGGCAACTGAAGTTTAACCTTGACAAATGCAAAGTACTGCATATGGATAGAAGTAACCGCAGAGAAACGTACCAACTGTGTGGTACTACACTTAAGGTGGTAGAAAATTAAAAAGACCTGGGAGTAATTCTGCAGTCAGATATGAAGTTCTCTGAGCAATGTAGACAGGCTGCCAGGGCAGGTCATGGGGTTTTGTCAATGATATATAGGAATTTTGCTAGCAGGGAAAAGGAGGTGATTATCCCTCTGTATAAGGCAATGGTCAGGCCACGCCTTGAGTACTGTGTACAGGTCTGGAGGCCTCATTTTAGGAAGGATGTAGATTTACTTGCGCGTGTACAGAGAAGGGCAACAAGATTGGTGAGTGGAATGAAGGGATCCTCTTACCAAGAGAGGCTTAAATTCTGCAAATTGCAGGGGCTGGAGACTAGGCACCTGTGCGGTGATCTGATTGAGGTATATAAGGCCTTGAATGGGTTGAGCACGCTGAATTCTGATGGCATCCTTGGACTCCATTGGCAAACTTGTTCAGATTATGAACCTAAGGGGGCATAAATTCAAATTAAGAAAAGACAGATGTAGAATAGATGTGCGGAAATTTGCCTTTAGCCAGCGGGTGGTTAATTGCTGGAACAAACTTCCATCTGTCGTTGTGAAAGTTGATAGGTTGAATAAATTTAAGGAGGAATTGGACAGGCATTTGGAAGGTTTTTTTGGCTGATGCTGCATAAGCTCATACACTTGCTTTCTTGCATCACATGCCACTACTACTACTTCTGACTTTCCTCAATTTGAATTTTTGCTCTCTCAGGTGATTTTTTCTGAAAAATACCATCAGCATTGAGCATGCTCAAACCATTCAAAGCTTTATACAATTTTCAGGCGCCTCCATAGCCAGGTGGGAAGGAGCAGCAGTACATAGCACAGGCTTCTTGATTATACCGGGATTCGAGCCCGTCACCACCAAATACGGAGGATGTGGAAAGGTCAGGGAATGACCACCGCATATCCTGGAGCAATATGGCCTTAGTTGCTAATGCTCCTAAAAAAACCAAATAACTAACTAACTATACAATTTGCCAAACTTAAGCCTGTCTTCGTAAGAGTACCCCTTTGTTCTATTCACTAATCATGTTGCCCTTCTCTGTACTCTTTCCATCAGCTCTACATCCTTCTTGAAATGAGGCCTCCAGCCTGTATACAGTACTCAAGTTGTGGCCTGACCATTGCCTTATACAAGGGAATAATCACCTCCTTATCCCTGCTAGAAAGATTCCTATATACCATTGACAAGACACCATGAGCTACTCTTGCAACCCGTCTACACTGTTCAGAGAACTTTATATCTACCTGCACAATTACCCCCAGGTCCTTTTCATTCTCTAGCACCGTCAGTGTAGTACCACAGAGTTGATACGTTGCTCTGGGGTTGCTGTTTCCCGTATGTTGTTGGGAAACAGCATATTCGTTGTTAATTGTTGCAGCAGCATAGTGTCAGTAGTGCCCTTGACAACCCTGCCAACCTTTGTATCATCTGCAAACTTGGACATTAAGCTTGATATGCCATCATCAATATCATTTATAAATACAGAAAACAATAATGGACCCAACACTGAACCCTGAGGGACTCCACTAATAACATTAGTCCACGATGAGCAGTGTCCATTGATTACCGCTCTCTGTCTTCTCCCTCTCAACCACCCCTTTATCCATAGCAGTAATTTTCCTCTAATGGCACACTGTTCCAATTTGTGCAGCAGTCTTCCATGTGCAACAGTAACAAAAGCCTTTCTAAGATCCAAATATATGATATCAAAGTTATTCCCTGCATCCAGTTCTTTTGTTACTGGCATCATAGTATCTAATCAAATTGATCAGGCAAGACTTCCTATTAACAAAACCATGCTGTGTCTGAGCTTTAAATG